>NC_058373.1:12727500-13456250 GCF_018350175.1 Felis catus
ATGTTTGGGGCATCTGGGTGGCTCAGTCAGTTAAGTATCTGACTCTTGATTTTGGCTCAGATCATGATCTCATGGTTTGCGAATTCGAGCCCTGCATCAGTCTTTGTGCTGACATTACAGAGCCTGCCTGGGATCCTCTCTCTCTCTCTCTCTCTCTCTCTCCCCCTCCCCTGCTCTCTCACATGTGCTCTCTCAAAACAAATAAACTTAAAAAAAAAAAAGATTCTCTTTCTCTCCCCCTCCCTCTGCCCCTCCTTGACTATGCGTGCTCTCTCCCCCCCTAACAAAAACACAAAAGCATAACCCCCTATATTTTCTGATTTTATGTTGCTCCTTAATTTATAGATCACTATTTTAATTTTTTTTAATGTTTATTCATCTTTGAGAGATAGAGAGAGACAGAGCATGAGCAGGGGAGGGGCAGAGAGAGAGGGAGACACAGAATCCGAAGCAGGCTCCAGGCTCTGAGCTGTCAGCACAGAGCCCGAAACGGGGCTGGAACTCACTAACTGCGAGATCATGACCTGAGCTGAAGTTAGACGCTCAACCGACTGAGCCACCCAGGCGCCCCAAATCATTATTTTAAAATTGCAGAGATGGGTAGAGTCAGAGTTATGACTGTATACATTTCCAAATCTGAGTATATTTCAATATGGAAGATGCATTTATTTAATAAACATTTACAAGTCCTTCCTATATGCAAAGCCCTCGAAGATGCTGAGAATAGAGACAAAGGCCCAGTCCTTGCTGTTCAGGAACTCCTTGACCTTTGAAACAGGGAAATAAGTAATTCACAGGTCTGGCCAGAGCTGTGATGTACTGCGTAAAGAACCATCAAAGACAACATCTGCTCAGCCTGAGTTTGTGCAGGACGTGACAATACTTAATGTGGCTTGAAGAATGAAGAAGGGGAGCTGGAAATAATATGCCATGCATTGGCAAAACTGCAAATAATTCAGTGCAAGTCAAGAGCATCACAGATGTGATTAAAGTGGCAGGAGACGAGGTTGGAGATTTGATCGGGGACGAAGGCTCTAAGAACGATGCGGTTTGGACTTTCCCTTGAAGATAACAATTGCCAGTGCAGGAATATTAGCTGTGGAGGGGCAGGATGGCATTTGAGTTTTAGAAAAAACCACGGGGGAGAACGCACCGGCATGGGTGAGGCTGAAGGTTGATGGGCCAGGTAAGAAAATGAGGCGATAATCCAGGTGACCCGAACTTCAGCCCATTAATTTCACATTCACATTGGTTTCTCCTTCCCATTAGGGTGGATTAATTTTAGTTTTGAAGCAATGGAGGAGACAAAAATCTTTACCATTGGAAAGAAGAAATGACTGTGGGGAAAAAAAAATGCTCAGTTTCAATAAGCTTCTGTAATCACAGCCATGGAAGGCTCCCCGGAGCATCAGATCACTGAGGTCTTAGAAGGGATAAATGGGGATAAATGTATACTTTTACCTCCGAATGACCACACATACACGCCATCCAGTGCCGTCCCCATGCTGGTGAGGTGTGGGATATTGGACACAGCAAAGGCCTGTCCTCTCCCTTTCTATGAAGCTCTCCATCAACCATCAGAGATGTATTCTGCTCAGGGGCCAGCTTGTACCTAGCGTATTTTATCTGAAACTTCATAGTATGAGCATCCCTGTGACACAAGATCAAAAACGTGCAAAGATATAGTAGCATTTACCGAGCATCTCAAGCTTTCTGCCACTAGGCGGTTTAACACGCTTTATCTCAGTGAGTCCTCTCTGAAGTTCGCACAGCATCATAAAGAATTGGGGGGGTCAGAGTTCATGTCATTGGCCCCAGGAAAACACAGCCAGTCCATGGCAGATCTGGGAGTCCTCTCTTAGGCTGATGTGGTCCCAGCACCTAGCTCCACACTGATATCTCAGGGCTGAGCTGACGTTGCCCCTGCGGTCACATCATTTCCCGTCGCGTAAACAGACTTTCCCATCAGAACAAGAAACTGTAAAAAAACAAACACCTCATGACGGATCAGCACTGAAGAATGCACTTTCTTCTCAGATTAGTTCTAGGGGCTTCAGGAGTTCGGGACCCAGAGCTAGACAAATCTGAGTTAAAATCTAAGTTAAGATTTGCCACGCAAGTGACTTCAGGCAAATTATTTAAGTGCTCTAACCCTCAGTTTTCTCATCTGTAAACTGGAACGATCACCGCGACCACCTCACAGGATTATCTTTGAGAGTTAATGAGTGACAGACTTAAAACAGCCGGGAGTAAGTCTGGGGCAAGGTACCTGCCCAGAGACGCCAGCTACATTTTGCGCCCTACCTTTCCAATGACTTTCCATTCTGTCCATTCATTGTACCAGGGAAGGATCAGCTCATTCGTGACGCGAATTTATGTCAAGCATTGACAGGATTTTCCATAGTAAGCTGAAATCTTTATTTCTTTGAGGAAAAAAAAAAATCACTTGGAAGGCTCAAACTTTACCTCCAGTGCCTTTTTCCTCTCCTTTTCTGGTGCTTCTGTTTCTTTAGAGAGGAACTGGGAGGCTTTTTTTCTGCTTGATTTATTCGGACTCCATAATCTTTCTTTATTGCTTCGCTTTGCTCAATAAACCCGAGGGATTTTGTTCACATTTCCTCTACAGGGTGCGTGGTGCTCTGACAATGGAAAATAAGACCCGAGGCGTAACGTAGTCGGGCCATAAACATAGAGACACTCTTTAAGCTCCCCGAGCCTCAATTTCCTCTTAGGTTAAAGGAGATTGATTCTACATATCTCACCGGTCCTACGAGGACCAAAAAAACGCAGCAGTAGCAAAATACATTACGCAGCTTACAGTTCCTTAAAAATATAAGCGCTTTTCATTATTTTATTTCCATAAATAAAAATGATCACCCACGTGTTCTAATTGCTAGCTCCTACAGTAGGCAATTACTAGAAAAACGTGTTTCGCTTGAAAGAGACGTTCCTTCGAAAAAGAGCAAGAGGGTGATTTATTTCAAATCTGTGTCCCTGTTTTGTTAGACTTTGTAGGAAAGAGAAGTTGCGGGTTGGCAGGGATGGGTCTCTTAGGGAAATCGATGACAAAAGGCCACATACACTTGATTTGGCTAGTTTTGTCCATATTTACTTATGGAATCTAAGGAAGGAAGGACAGTATTGAGGTAGGGACATGTTTTTTTTTTTTAATTTTTTTTTACATTTATTTATTGAGAGACATAGAGAGACAGAGCACAAGTTGGGAAGGGGCAGAGAGAGAAGGAGACACAGAATCGGAAGCAGGCTCCGGGCTCAGAGCTGTCAGCACAGAGCCTGACGCAGGGCTCAAACCCACGAACTGCAAGATCATGACCTGAGCCGAAGTCAGATGCTTAACCGACTGAGGCACCCAGGCGCCCCAAGGTAGGGACATGTTATATGAGACCAAACCTTCCCAATAACAATCAGGAAAAAAAGCCAGGGGATGGCCCAGAAAATAAAGGTGAGATCTCAAAGAAAAGGCATCAGAGAGCCAGTGAGCTCCTCTGACGGGCTTGCTACTCCTTATCCCCACCCTTGGTCCCATAGCACTGGCTCACCGTGTGATGTTGGATGAGATTTATTCTCTCTGAGTTTGCCTCTCTGCTGTGTGCTGGTAAATGTTTAAAAATATGTGCATGCATAAACATGCACAGGTTTATTAAAAATCTCACCGATATAAAAAAGATGCGCCCCCTGCATTTTGTAAAAATAGTAGACATACAGGACTCCTTATTACACATTTCTTTTAGCCAATTTTTTTATCACAGAGTACTTTCATTGATTTTTGCCCAATTCTTACACCCCTAGCCAACCTATGGTTGCAATTGATCAAGGAGCATAGCTCTGAAATGAATGCTGTTCCTTAACAAGTTTACATTCACCAGTAAGAGGAAAGTGAAACAGCAAAGGCCTGTGGCAGAACTTCACGTGTTCATCAGTGACCTAAGTGACATTGTTGCAAAGTCATGTAGTGATAGCTATTGAATACTGAAACAATCGTTTCTTAATTTATGTACTGTTTACAACCTGATGGGTATGCATACAATAGTCTTTTAAAATCATTATTTTCTCCATACATTTCTTAGGTCTAGACAAGCAACAAAGCAGTAAGATACACTGTTCGGGGAGCCTTTGCTGATCTTTGGCAGTGTAAATATTTCCGATCTGTTTCAAGCAACAGTGGACCCACCCCGCTGAATGCAGAGGTAGGAAGAGATACACATTATCGCCCCAATCTATAGTCTTTATAGCACACAGTTACAATTGCTATAAATAATCCGCAGAACATAAATATGAGTCAAACATAGTAAGAAGGAAATTTATGAATTTTGAAGATTACCTTTTATTATAATCCATTTAATAGTAAGCTTATAGTCGCTTAAAAAAATAATCGCTGTGTTTAACTGACTCGCAACATACCTGAAAATTAAAAATCAACCAAGAGGAGCTAGTAAAAGTTCACCCCAATATGACATTGATCCTTAGTAGTTCTTTCTATGTAAAGAGGATGACTGTATATTATAGGACTTTGGGAATGCATGCAAAGTACTTGGTACACCATATCTAGTTTTTGCGTGTCTTTTAGCTTTAATTTTTTAAATGTTTATTTGTTTTTGAGAGAGAGAAGGTGAGAGAGAGAGAGAGAGTTGGGGGGGGTGGGTAGGAGCAAAGAGAGAGGGAGACACAGAATCCAAAGCAGGCTCCAGACTCCGAGCTGTCAGCACAGAGCCAGACGCATGGCTCGCTATGAGATCATGACCTGAACCGAAGTCTTTCCCTTGTGAATTTCCCTCTCTATAGTGTAACACCTTGTTTCATCCGAAAGCCACATACTGAAACCTCCTGGTGTGATAGAATATGAATGTTCAGCTGCTTCGGATTCCGTCTCCCTCTCTCTCTGCTCGTCCTCCACTCGCTCTCTGTCTCTCAGAAATATAAACATTAAAAAAAAGAATATGAATGCTCAACCATCATAGTCCTATTTGATGCTGATAGAAAATGATAGATGATTACACAATGAGTGAGTAAATCCACTTCTCTGGTCTCTGGAATACACACTTCTACAGCCCTTAGAAGTCTCTCTTTGCAGATCAGTCTCAAAAAACATGCTTTTTGTCCCCCCTTGCCATGAACTGCGGTTTTAAAAACTCTTCCAGAGTGCATCTCTCATTTTTTTTTTCTTTTCTCTAAACTAGGCTCTTACTCTCCTTACTTTATTTAAAGCTTTAATATTTGAAATGAGTTTCATAAATTTAATAAGGATACCCACATGGATGAATATTTTAAAACTCAGTTAAATAAGTTTATTTTATTTTTTACCCCCTTTTTTGAGGGCAGTGGAGGATTAATGGATAAATGTATAATCAACCCACATAAAATTTGACAAGCAGATATTTTATAAAATTGCCTTGTGGGAATCCAAATACCAGATGCTCTTTATCATGACAATCCAGTCCAATACCCCGGCCGAGGGAGAGAAACACAGCACATTTGAGCACCAGCTGCAAAGACATGACTCTGTCTGGCTTCCAGAGGCACAACTGAAATGCAGAATACCATCCTGAAACAGAGACAAGGGGCTTTGTGAGTTCACAAAGCCAGATTTTAATGACAGAGGCTATTAGGGCATCTTCTGTCTGTCTGTCTCCCATATGCTTAGTTGAAGGAATGGGCACTCAGGCTGTAGAAACTTAATGTGCCAAGACGCTAAAGTCACTGGGCCACCTGTGTCCTTTGGTGGTCTCTGTTCCAATGCAGTTTCTGGCCAAAAGTGCTTGGAAAAGTCAGAGCTGTTTGCTGTTTGTTCAAGGGGGCATTTGCCAATAGAGGTCAAAAGAAGAGGGCAGAGGGAACTTCAGTTAGATTTTGTACATTTCCAAATTGAAACAAACCAGGTTTAGCACAGTGGAGCCCAACCTCAGGAACGAGAACTTAGCCCTTTATTCACCAGCGCCAGCCTGACGCTGACACTAACGAGTAAAGGCGAGGCTCTGCAGATCTCTGCAGGAAAAGGCAGGAATTGGGAAGCAGTGTGCTAAATCCAAAGGGAGCATGAGCCGAATCATGATGAGAGTGCCACTTGTCACGTGGGATGGCGAGAAACCAATGCAGTGAGGAGTCAGATGGGGATGGAACCCTATCGATTTCCACTGGGTTCATCCCACTTTATTTACCCTGATGCGAATTTTTTTCAACTTGAACCTTGAAACCTAGAGCCACGCTGGAAACAATAGTTGAATGCAGCACGTTAGAACTTTCTCATTCCCACTCCCCACTTACAGCCTGCAGTCCCGAGGTCACAGAGTCACTGCCTGCACCCCGCCGGCTCCTTGGATGGGACCACAGCCCCATGAGGAGGAAGGAAGGGTGGACAGGCTCAGGGCGCCCCATGCGGCACCTGTCCGCGGAAGTTCACGGGGAGGAGGGGCCGCAGCGGCCGAAGGATGTCGAGAAGATCTTCCCCCGTCTCTACTCTGTGTGCCTGGGAGGGCCTATTCCACTGATTTTCATGGGAAAAGAGCAGCCAAAGGGTCAGTTCTCAATGAGCAAATTGTCTGATCTTCCCGAGCTTCCAGGTTCCCCACCCAAGAAGCGTCGGTGGGGCAACAGATTTCCATTTTTTTCCTCCTTTCAGACACCTTTATTAGCATGGAATCTTATGTAGAATTCAACTCCCTTTTCATAGATCACAGTGGACCACCTGGGCTCAAAGCCTGGCAGCCCACTGTGTCCTCCCCACCTCTGCAGGGTGTCCAAAAAACGTCTGCGGATCCCTGGGGCTTCTCAAAATGCCACACAAGGAGCTCCTGGAGAGCTCAGTCGACCGAACGTCTGATTCTTGATTTTGGCTCAGGTCATGATCTTGTGGTTCGTGAGTTCCAGCCCAGCATTGGGCTCCGTGCTGCCAGTGTGGAGCCTGTTTAGGATTCTCTCTGTCTCTCTCTCTCTCTGTCTCTCTCCCTCCCTTCCTCCTCAGCTCATTCCCTCTCTCTCTCTCTCTCTCTCTCAAAGTAAATAAATGAACCTAAAGAAACACACACACACACACACACACACACACACACACACATCAAAGCCATGGAGCTAGGTGGTCTCTAACTTTGCTCACGTAGCAAATATTCATGATTCCTTGGAGATCACATCAGCGGAAGCCGAGACTCCAGCTGAGTTTCGGGTTGCTCCCCCAACACCTCTCCCCTCTCCCTGACTTCTTCTAGCCCTGCGCCCACCCTTCCTTCGTTCCCAACGATGGGGGTCATTTAAGCCAGGGTTTCATTCTCAGGAGACATAGGACAGAAACACAAAACTTTCTCTGGGTTTGGGGGCAAGGACCACAGATTCGGGGTGCTGGTCCAGACGTACAGGTGAAGTTCACAGTTGGCTATTTGGAGGGAACTTGCAAAGCCCCCTGGTTTGGACATCATCCTACATCCCGTCACATGAAAAGCCTCGCTTCTAGCTCTGTATTTCACCCTGTTGTGTTCAACTCGTCCCAGCTACTGCGGCTTGCCTTTGCTTCCGAAAGCTAAAACACCTTCGCGTTACAAGGCTTTTGCATGCTCTGTTCCCTCAGTTTGGAATGCTCTTCCCTCTGCTGCCTCTTCATCAGACAACTTCCAGTCCTTCATTCCAATGTTAGCTCAATTGTCCCTCCCCCGAGAGGCTGTTCGAAAAGGCTCCTCAGACCTTTTTTCCACATCAAACAGGTTTATTGTTCATGCTTACATTCAAATGGAGTTCTTTTTTTTTAATGTTTTATTTATTTTTGAGACAGAGAGAGACAGAGCATGAGCAGGGGAGGGGCAGAGAGAGAGGGAGACACAGAATCCGAAGCAGGCTCCAGGCTCCAAGCTGTCAGCACAGAGCCGGACGCGGGGCTCGAACTCACAAACCGTGAGATCGTGACCTGAGCCGAAGTCAGACGCTTAACCGACTGAGCCACCCAGGCTCAGATGGAGTTCTTATGCATGGTCCTAAGAGCAGTTTTACAATTTACCATCTTAGCATTGCAAATAATCTGTCTGGTTACTTGATAAATATTTATCTTCCCCTCTAGATCAGGGGTTGGAAAACCACAGCTCAAGGGCCACATCCAGTCCATTGTCTGTTTTCGTAAACACAGTTGTACTGGCACACGGATGTGCTTATTCATTTGAGTGTCGTCCGCGGCTGCTTTCACGTAATAGCAGCAGAGGTGAGTAGCTATAGCAGTGACCAGACAGCCCATGAAGCCTACGCTACCTTTACAGAAAAACTTTGCGAACTCTTACTCGAGGCCATAAGCTCCATTTAAAATGGGAGCGTGTTGGGGCCCCTGGCTGGCTCAGTCGGTTAAGCATCCAACTTCGGCTCAGGTCATGATCTCAGGGTTTGTGGGTTTGAGCCCCGTGTCGGGCTCTGCACTGACAGCTCAAAGCCTAGAGCCTTCTTTTGGATTCTGTGTCTCCCTCTCTCTCTCCGCCTCCCCCCACTCATGCTTTCTCTCTCTGTCTCAAAAAATATATATATTTAAAAAAACGTGAAGGTTTTATAAATGGCATTTCCTAAAGCATGGTCCAAGGATCCTCTGTTTCAGAAATCTCTGATAAGTTGATGAAACATGGGGTGCCTGGGTGGCTCAGTCGGTTAAGTGTCCGACTTCCGCTCGGGTCATGATCGTGTGGTTCATGAGTTCAAGCCCCGCATCGGGCTCTGTGCTGACATTTCAGAGCCTGGAGCTTGGTTCAGATTCTGTGTCTCCCTCTCTCTCTGCCCCTCCCCTGCTTGCCCTTTGTCTCTGTCCTCAAAAAAATGACTAAACGTTAAAAATATTTTTTTTTAAAAAGAAGCACGTCTATTTTGCTCATCATTTTGTCCCCTGTAGCTAACATAATTCCTGGCATACATTTCTAGTTTAATAAGTACATGTTTCATGCATGGAACAATGAGTGAATCCACAAACATCGTTAATTATACATGTGTGATGCCATCAAAATTACCCAGTAAAAACAAACAAAAAAACCCTTACCAGCAGCCTAAGGAAGTCTTGTTTTTGAAAAGCCTTTTTACTTACTCATTTTTTAGCATTATCGCAATAAACAAAATCTGCAAGAATATTAGTGAACGATTATGATATTCACTGTTAATGGAAATGTACTAATCAGAATGCAAAGCTTAACTTGGTATAAGGTTACATGTAAAATCTTGATCAACCATTGAAAGCAAATATTTCTGCACAAGAAAGATGGTCCTTCAATTGCCAGCCAATAAGGTAACCTTATCATTTTTGTTCAAATTTTTATTTATTTTTTTCAAATGTCAGCTTTGGTGACTTGTTGGCTATAACCTATGCCATAGGATTAAATGTCCTATGTCATACATGTATAATATGAATGAAACATGTATGCATGTATAATATTTATGACATGTATTATGTGTATAGATAGATGGATAGATAGATGTGTATACATAATATACATTAAATATCATATATAATGTCCATAGCCCAGATCCAGGCACATGAAAAATATTTAATAAGTGTGTACTTGTTATCAGAACATAGAAGAATATATTCCCCAATAGTCTCAGCATATTGAATGTTTAAACTAGTTTCAATTTAAATGTTTTTTTTAATGTTTATTTATTTTTGAGAGAGAGACAGAGCACAAGCGGAGAAGGGGCAGAGAGAGAGGGAGACACAGAATCCGAAGCAGGCTCCAGGCTCCGAGCTGTCAGCACAGAGCCCGACGCGAGGCTCGAACCCACGAACTGTGAGATCATGACCTGAGCTGAAGTCAGACGCTTAACTAACAGAGCCACCCAGGCGCCCCTAAACTAGTTTCAATTTATATATTATTTTTCAGTCCCTGGGTGTGTGAGTGATATTGTGGTAATTAGAGCATAGTAAGACAAGGTTTATCCTATTCTGTGTAATATATCGTAAGCATCTTGTATGTTGCTCTGATATCCAATTCGTATCTTCTACATCTATCAGATAATTTGTATCTCTCAGGCCAGTAGTTGTCAGTGTCATGGATCTAGCCTTTTGAAATCAGGCATATAACTCACAGATGCTAGAGTGTCATGCTGTTACGAAACATGGATCCTTTCTGGTTAGTTTTCAGTTACTTGATTTATTTGTTATACAAATGGCCTAAATTACATATGAAGCCATAGCGTGGTAGGTGCCATTCTCCCATGGGCAGGGATGACTGTGTATCAGCGTTTTCCTCCGGGGACGAATTACTGTATGATCGAAGACACGGTCTCTGGCTTTCGGCTACAAATAAATACACGAAACACATGCACATACATCTGCTCGGCGAGCGGCATTGTGCTTCACTTTAAAATGTTGCTTCAACTTTTCCCTTTTACTGGTGTCATGGAACCGATGCACAGACTGGGGCTGGGGTGGGGCGAGGAGCCTTTTGACTGTCTTGACAGGTTCCTGCTTGGTGGCATCCTCAGCCTCTCACTGCGCGCCACAAGTAATTTATAACGGCGATAAATAGCTGAGTATTTTCAGTATTTAAGGTAGCTGCTGGGATCCAGAAGAAACATAGCCCTACTCTCAGATTTGAACCACATAATAGATGTGGAAGCCCGCCCTTAGAAAGGGGGGGCATTAGATCAGGAAGCAGCTGTCTGGCTGTCCCCATTTCTATTCAGCGGCCATCCTGAGACGTGACTGCCACCACGAAGCAATTTCCCAAGGCCTTGCTCATTTGGCACTTTAAGAAGAGCGAGTCCCCGCCTGGTCTGTCTCAAAAGGCAGGTCTGTACCACGGCAGATTAGAGCACAGGCTTATCTCCGTGCAAAACCTGCTTCTGCCACAGAGTAACGGCCTTGGGCAAATGCCTGGGCTGCTCTGCTTTGGATTCTTTTTATCTGTGGAAGGTAGAAGGAATGATGAGACCTGCACATAAAGTGTTTAGAATACTCTCAAGCGGACAGTAAGTGCTCAATGAACCTGAGCTATCATTATCGGCATTTATTTATTTTTATGGTTTTAAACTTCTTTATTTTTGAGGGAGAGAGAGAACAGGGAAGGGGCAGAAAGAGAGAGAGAGAGAGAGAGAGAGAGAGAGAATCCCAAGCAGGCTCTGCACTGTCAGCGCAGAGCCCGATGCGAGGCTCGAACTCCCAAACTGTGAGATCAAGACCTGAGCCGAAGTTGGACACGTCACTGACTGAACCACCCAGGCGCCCCTATTATTATCTGCATTTAAATAGAATTTCTGAAACAACCTTCTTTCCTCACTGGGAAACCTTATGAGGACATATATCTCTTGTCATAATGCCGGGCTTTTTCAATTTGCATCTGGTTCGTGCTGTTAGTCATATTTCGTTCTAATTGTCTGAAACAATCAGATGGTTCCTGAGCTTTATTTGCTCCAAGGAACTGGACGCCGTGCTACTCTCTGACAGAGTCTTTGCCTCTAAAACTTTCCTCTGGTTCAGCTTTTGTGCTAAAATGCTTTTCCCCCGTCTTTTAGAACTAAAGAGAAAGTGCTAGCGTGCATTGACTACCTGCCAATATGCAAGACATCGGGTGATATGATTGCGCTTTGCTGGTTTGATTCATTTAGTCTTTATGGTAAGCTTGCAAAGCAGCTATGGTGATTTCTGGTTCACAGATGGATTAACTGAGGCTTAGAAAGGTAAGACATTTTTCTAAGGACTGTAACGGGGGAATAATACAAACCCTAGTTGGTCCCCCATGAGCTTGCTAATTCGCGTGTCATGGAGAGCAATGGTTTCTTGCGGATGCTACCCTCTTTACAATGTAAATGTCTTACAGGCAGGGGCAGGACAACCTTATTTTGTCCAGTGACTTAGTTATTGTCTCCCACTGCCTTGGCACATCCTGTGGCTTGCTCTGTTCTTAGCTAAGAGGCAGATACACAGGTCACTTCAAGCGGCGGATATGGCTTCTATGCAGAAATTAGACGATCAAAACTTGATTTAACCAAATCCTACAGCCACGTTAGAGGGCAATCTTGTGGTTTCTTATAAAACGAAGCATATTCTTATCATGCAATCCAGCAATTATGCTCTTCTGTATTTATCCAAAGGAGCTGAAAACTTATGTTCACACAAAAACCCGCACACAGATGTTTATGGCAGTTTTATTCATAATTGCCCAAACTTGGAAGTAACCGAGGAGTCCTTCAGTTAGGTGAACGGGTAAGTGAGCTCTGGAACAGTCAGACAATGGAATCCTGTTTAGCACTAAAAAGAAATGAGCTGTCAAGCCATAAAGAGACATGGAGAAAACTTAAATGCATATTAGTATGTGAAAGAAGACAATCGGAGAGGATACATACTATATACGATTCCAACTACATGGCATTCTGGAAAAAGTGAAACCATGGAGACAGTTAAAAGATCAGTGTGTGCCAGGTGGTGGGGGTGGAGAGTGGAGATGAATAGGTAGAAAGGAATTTTAGGGCAGTGAAAACACGCTATATGATTCTATACTGATGGAGACATGTCATTATACCTTTGTCTAAACCCATAGAATGGACAATGTCAAGAGTGAATCCTAATATAGACTATGGACTTGGGGTGGTTAAGATATGCTAATATAGACTCACCAGTTGCAATAGATGTAACATTTTGTGGGTGATACTGATAACGGGGAGCCTATGGACATGTGGGGCAGGGATATATGGGAAATCTCTATGCCTTCCCTTCAATTTTGCTATGAACCTAAAACTGCCATTAAAAATAGTCTTTTTTTTTTTTTTAAATTTTTTTTTTTCAACGTTTATTTATTTTTGGGACAGAGAGAGACAGAGCATGAACGGGGGAGGGGCAGAGAGAGAGGGAGACACAGAATCGGAAACAGGCTCCAGGCTCCGAGCCATCAGCCCAGAGCCCGACGCGGGGCTCGAACTCACGGACCGCGAGATCGTGACCTGGCTGAAGTCGGACGCTTAACCGACTGCGCCACCCAGGCGCCCCTAAAAATAGTCTTAAAAGGGGCACCTGGGTGGCTCAGTCGGTTGAGCGTCCGACTTCAGCTCAGGTCATGATCTCATGGTTCATGGGTTTGAGCCCCATGTTGGGCTCTGTGCTGACAGTTTGGTCAGAGTCTGGAGCCTGCTTCGGTTCTGTGTCTCCTTCTTTCTCTGCCCCTCCCCCTGCTCATGCTCTGTCTCTCTCTGTCTCTCAAAAATAAATAAATGTAAACAAAAATTTTTTAATAGTCTTAAAATTGATTTAATATGAAATCTGCAGCTAGAGCACATGTCCCTCTCTAAATGGCCTGTTGACTTTTTCACTACTAGGATTTAGGTAAGGAGATGGTAATCCTTAAAAAAAAAATTAACGTTTATTTATTTTTGAGACAGAGAGAGACAGAGCATGAACGGGGGAGGGTCAGAGAAAGGGAGACACGGAATCTGAAACAGGCTCCAGGCTCTGAGCTTGTCAGCACATAGCCCGACGCGGGGCTCAAACTCACGGACCGCGAGATCACGACCTGAGCCAAAGTCGGCCGCTTAACCGACTGAGCCACCCAGGTGCCCCAGGAGATGGCAATCCTTAACCCATCCTTGATTTGTCCCGGGAGTAGGGAAGGAAGAGGCACGGATGGGATTCCACAGCTTTCTCCAAACTTTCTCCACCACTTTCTTCGGTGTTTGTTTAGCCTGAGACTGGACAAGAGGACTCTTTAAGAGGCCCAAGACTTATGGAACTAGTTCCAGCTCTCTTATTTGGAACACTCGCACTTTAGCCTGAACTTGAAACAGGTGTGCCCACTTGGTGTCCATTCTGTCTCAGTGCCTGGTTCAAAGACGACTTTTAACAGCACATAAGTAAGTACAACACAAGGGGAGAATTTTGTCATTTGTGTGATGCTTATCCCTGGACACCCGGAATCTACCTTAAATCCAGTTCCTGCTGAAACTTTCAGGTTTTCTTGATGGGACCTGGGGGACCCATCCAGCAGCCCAGCACACGTCTTCAAGCTTGAGTGGCCACGCACAGAGCTGTTCCAAAGATGGCACGTTCAAATACCCGAGTAGAAGTACTTTGGGCCCGGAGGAAACCACGTGAGTCTTTGATCGTTTTCCAGCCTGGGCCCCTAAATTTCTGTACATGGCTGGCTGGCCAGGAAGCTTTGTGATAACAGGATACAGGGCAGATACCCGAAACGGGAATGTCACTACCATCCTCGTAAAGGACTGGACGTGTCCCCTCCTTCGCGTATCTGTCCCACGATGCACGATGTTTGCTGCCCTTGAAGAAATCTTCAACCGCGAAGAGCCAGAATCTCTCATATATCTGAAGTGTGGAGTGGCAGTGGGGACAGACCGTGGCCCCTTCACCCATGAGCCTTAACCCTGTCTGCCTTTGGACTACAGGCTACGGTCCGCCCATAGGAAGCTGGCGATAAAATCGGATTGCCAGGAAAGTGGATTCTCTAGAGCTTGTGAAAGACCCAGGGGCTCCCTGAACAAGCTGGGTGGGAGGTGGGGGTGGCCTGCACTCACCCAATGGAGGATACTGACCAGGACACCACTACACTCTGACTGGCAATACCAGACGCCCTGGTACACAAGGGGAAGACCTCACCCATTCCCCGCCCTTCTCTTACCTTTCCAAGCCTCGTTCGCCCCCTGGAGCCGGTCAGCATCATGGCACATAGAGTAGGGGACGGCAGCCCACCAGGAATGCCCAGAGTCCCTGCTTCCTCTACCCTGGCACCCCAAAGAACCCGAAAGATGGCCCCTTCCCCCCTTCTCTGGCTCTAGCCACTCACAGAAGAGCCTGGCTGAGGCTCAGGGTGGCCCTTCTCACCTCTAAAGACTCCAGGAGGACTTCAGGGGCCACACTTGGAGCCACCCATTTAAAGGAGATGACTAATCGTTACATTCCTTCAAGTCGGGTTGGTCCCGGGTAGGTTTGGGCCCACAAGAGCCCCCTCCTGCACTGAGACGGACCCTCAGGGATCTGAGATCGTCACAGCTCCTACGCCAGTGGGGCCCTGGGTCGCATTCCACTTTGTCCTTCAGATTCTTGGCTAGGTCTGGTTTGGCCTCCGTGTGCAGACCGCATGAACGCTATCGGGAGGAGCGGAATGCGGTCAGAGGCTGGAGTCCCCGGGGTGAGGCGAAGGCTGCCGCCAGGCCCTGCCCAGAACCTCGACGCTTCCGATGGCTTCTAACAGGAAGGGTCTGCTGTCACTTTCAGGTGGCTTTGAGCCGGCCTGGTTCACGCCTTCATCTGACACACGAGGGAAAAAAATCTGGAGGCATGAAGTGACTGATCCACCAGAGCAGAGAGGGGTGGGGACAGAGCCATGGCTCCAGCAGCCCAGGGAATACCGGCTCGTCTTCACCACACACACTCTGGACATGGTACCCCAAGGCCTCATCTGGGGTTCCTGAATGGCTCTCCGCAAGCACCTCAGGGTTCCCCCAAGAAGTTTCTGGCAGTGCATTTAAAGTGAGAAAGACAAGCACAGCAAAACTAACTTAAAAACAAAGGGCACTCCTTCCAAGCCCCGGGGCCCCCAGGGCTGAGGCAGTTTGAGGTTTTAAGGAATCAAAGCAAAGCAAAAGGGTTCCGCGGCCTCCAAATTCAAGGGTCACTCTTTATGAGGCAGGCCGTGCTGTGTCTCATCTCCAGGGTCCAACCTGCGGGGTTTTCGAGTAGGGACGCGGGCGGCCCGCACAGCGTTCAGCTTGGCAGGCTGTATCCCCACAACTTAATACAGGTCGGCGCAAGGGGACGCTTCCGTGTTTAGCTTACATTTTTCCCTTCCCCGGTTTGTTTTATGACTCCCAGGCTCATTTCTGGATACCTGATACTCTGTCCGCTTCTGCGCTTCCTGTCATTAGCCAGCGCCCCGGGGAAACCTTCATCACTTTCCCCGGAGAGGCGGGGAGTTCACGTCCCTCCCTTCAATCGCAGCTGTGCCTCGGGAGGTCACCTTTGTCCTTTCCAGAAGCGGATCTTTCTGTGGAGGAGGAGACATTCGGGACAGGATGCCTGGCCCAGAAGAATAGTCGCGAGGGGTCACAGTGAAGGGACGACAAAAGGGTGGAGTTGAAGGTGAGGGGGTGGTAGGACCTTCATCCCCCTGCCCTCTCCCAGGATGGATGGATGGATGGATGGATGTGCGCTCTGTGGACCCACGAGCCCAACCTTCAGGGGCAATCTGGAGTTCTCTATTTTTTTCCTCTCAGCTTGGAAGTCATTTTTATATAACAAACCGTCTCCAAGTAACCTTTGGCTAAGCTCTTTCTTCCCCGGCTGGTTAAAACAAGAAACTTCCCACTTCACCTCGCCTTGTTTTCTCATGTATTTAAATTGTTTTCTTTTTGCCTTGTAACAATAGGCAGAGCTCAGCCTGTCCCTGTCCCTGAGGGGCCCTTGAAGCAACTGGGAGATTGTAATTCAAGAATCATCCAATTTCAACTGGCTTCATTTCACTCGGCTTAAATAAGGATCCTTCCATCATTACGTGTTATAATTATGTCACCACATGCTATATGATTCAAATTAGATGATGATTACATCCCATATATTAACATTAATTGTGTAACTAGACATAACCATATGTTTATATGTGGATTTAATTACCATCTTTAAAAATCCTGCCTGAGAAGATGAAAGTGACAAATTTTTAAAAGGACGTAAAGTAGCGAGGAAAAACATGTTCAAATAAATACATAAAACTAAGCATATGGAGGAAATGCAAATAATTGGAATAGGCTTTTAAATTAACATTTGTTAATTACCTTAGTTGTGTGCTTTTGTTTGTAGAAATCACATGCTAGGACTATGAGAGTGCAAAACAATCAAGTAGAGGGGCGCCTGGGTGGCTCAGTCAGGTCAGCGTCAGACCCTTGATTTCAGCTCAGGTCATGATCTCAGGGTTCATAGATCGAGCCCTGCGTCGGGTTCTGTGCCCACAGCCTGGAGTCAGCTCGGGATTCCCCCTCTGCCTTTCCCTCACTTGCTCTCTCTTTCAAAAGTAAATAAATGCATTTTTTTAAGAATTAAAAAAAAATACAAAACAATCCAGTAGATCAGCCATAATCTCACCACCACCATGTGATTCCTTCCCAGACCTTACTCATATACACCTGTATTTGTGAGTGTCTCTGATTATAACTGCTCACAAAGTTTTGGTTCTGCTTTTCCATATGTTCTTTCCTAAGTGACTCTCACTTATCGCTTAGTGTTCATTAGGTACACTAACACATTAACAGCGTGCTGGCACATGCCAACACTATGGCCATTGAGTAAAAGCACTGCCTCTGAAATAAGATGGCCTGGATCTGAAATGGTGGGTCAGCAACTCATTAACTTTGTGACCTCGATCGAGTTGCTTAACTCATTCCTGCCTCAATATCCCCATCCAGAAAATGGCAGTAAGTATCTACCTTGTAGGTTCCTGTGAACACGGAGGGTGTTATTACATGCAGAGTGCTGGGGAAAATGGCACGTACTAGGAGTTCAATAAAGATTCAGTGTTGATGATGCTGTGCCCAGCCGCTTGGGAATCATTCATTTGCTTGATCTCTTTCCTATTTGGGGGCCATGTGAGTGTCTCCATTTTCTAATATTATCACTCACGCCTGTCCCCCCTCCTCTACACACACCTACTTGCCCCCAGAGAGGCTCTCTCCTTAACCTACTCCAATCTTTCTCCTATTTCCCATCTAATTCCTTCCGCAGAAGCTTTTATCATCATCTAACTTCCTGCAATGATCGTTGATCTTTCTAAATCCAGCTCTGATCTTGTCTGAGTCTAATAGGAGCCCTGGGGCTGAACTGCTGAAGGCTCTCTGGAAAGAGGCAAAGTTAAGGGGGAGATTGAGTGGCCAAAACGGTATTCTTAGCGCAGGGAAAGAAGGAGGGGAACATTCGTGATCTATTTATCAATGCTGTAATTTCTCTATCTACACGCGCACGCATACATACCTATATACATGCACACGTGGCTGCTGTCATATCTTTACTGCTAGTTTTTGGTACTTCTTTTTAAAAAAAATTTTTTTTAATGTGTGTATGTACATTTTTGAGAGAAAGACGGACAGAGTGCAAGTGGGGGGCGGGGTCGGACAGAGACAGAGGGAGACACAGAATCCAAAGCAGGCTCCAGGCTCTGAGCTGTCAGCACAGAGCCCGACATGGGGCTCAAACCCACAAACCGTGAGATCATGACCTGAGCAGAAGTCGGATGCTTAACCGACTGAGCCACCCAGGCGCCCCACGTTTTGTTATTTCTAAATTGTTTTCCTAAGGTCTTAAGTCAAATGTCTGAATTATTCAAAATGTGAGTAAGTTAGTATAACACAACCCATTTCAGCTAAAACCAACACTCTTTAAGCACTACGGACTATTTCTTTTTTTTTTTTTAACGTTTATTTTTATTTTTGAAACAGAGAGAGACAGAGCATGAATGGGGGAGGGGCAGAGAGTGAGGGAGACGCAGAATCGGAAGCAGGCTCCAGGCTCTGAGCCATCAGCCCAGAGCCCGACGCGGGGCTCGAACTCACGGACCGCGAGATCGTGACCTGAGCTGAAGTCGGACGCTTAACCGACTGAGCCACCCAGGCGCCCCAAGGGACTATTTCTTAGAGAATCTTTTTAAGATCCTATTCATCTCAGTTCTCTGCTTCCTCCTTTGGGCTTCTCAGAGCAGAGACGACTTATTTGTTTCTAAACAGATGAACAGAGTTTAGAAGGTAAGGTTCAGCTTCTGTGGTCCCATAATGAGAACTATCTGTGGGTCCTCACTGTGCCACTGGGAAGAACTGGGGAGTCCCTGGGAAGTGAACATGCTGGAATCTCATAAGTCAGATAAGCTCAAGGGCGAGACCTGCTGGTACCCGGGCAACACTGACTGGCGGGCAACAGCAAAGGGATGGGAGAGCGAGAGGGGACCACCGGGTAGGGAAAGTTCCGGATGACTCCCATGGGGACCTAAGCTAATCCAACAAACAAACCAAAAGTAGCAAGCCTGAATATAGTTTGGGCGGCGGTTGGTAATAACAAAAAAATGTAAGCTGAAGAGCTGTTACACATTTTATGATGAAAAGACCAAGGTAAGGGATTATAGCAGAGCAGCCCAATAGAACCTTCTGCAATAATGGGGATGTTCTATATCTGTGCTTTCCAAGACAGTGGCAATAATTACAGGTAACAACAGAGCACTTACAAAATGTAGTTAGCGTGATAGAATCAATTTTCATTTTATTAAATTTTAATAATTGAAATTTAAATAGCCGTAGTTGGCTAGTAGCTACTATATTGGACAATGTAGTTCAATAACATCACGGACTTCTCTTTGTAGGATGTAATACACAGTTACAGTTCCATATTTGTCTCTGTGATGCTTTGAGGCGGGCATCATTTATATCTCGTGTGTTGTTGTTTCTCTAATGCATAATGTCTCACTTTGCACATGGTGTTTGATAAAAATGTTCAATGAATTATGAAAATGGTAAAAAAAAAAAAATTGACGTAACACATCAGTTCCTCAGTAAATGGAGATGAGAATAGTGCCACATCTCTCAAGACAGTGAATGAAGTTTACCCTTATTTCTTATTTTTTTTAAAAAGTGGCTCCATGGGGCGCCTGCGTGGCTCAGTCGGTTACGCGTCCGACTTCGGCTCAGGTCATGATCTCACAGTCCGTGAGTTCGAGCCCCGCGTCAGGCTCTGGGCTGATGGCTCGGAGCCTGGAGCCTGCTTCCGATTCTGTGTCTCCCTCTCTCGCTGCCCCTCCCCCGTTCATGCTCTGTCTCTCTCTGTCTCAAAAATAAATAAACGTTAAAAAAAAAAAATTAAAAAAAAAGTGGCTCCAAGAAAAAATAGGCAAAAAAAAAAAAAAGACAAATATAATGATAGTTATAAAGATATTTGGAACTAAATCTGGAGTGTTGACTTAGGCTGGGGCCAAAGAATCCAGTTTCCCTACACCTATTTTAAGAATGCGGGAACTTTGAAGTCAAAGCTCGGAGCTTCTAGAACTTCCTTCTTCTTAGTGCCTCTTTATTTTTTTTTTCCAAAGTGCAAAATGTGCCTACCTAATTAAATTGTCCTACGAGCTGTAAGATATTATTCATATGGCTCACCATAGAGTAAATAGACACCCCTGGCTGTTCACGCAGAGAATCTAGAATGTTCCCTTATGATTACTCGGCAGAATTACAATGTGTATAGCAAGCTGCAAATATTCTTGCTAATATATCTATTTTTCACTCAATTCTTTGATTTCCAACTTTGGAAGTGTTTTCAGTCTTTAAAGTAAAACGCTCGGGGCGCCTGGGTGGCTCAGTCGGTTAAGCGTCCGACTTCGGCTCAGGTCATGATCTCACGGTCCGTGGGTTTGAGCCCCGCATCGGGCTCTGTGCTGACAAGCTCAGAGCCTGGAGCCTGTTTCAGATTCTGTGTCTCCCTCTTTCTCTGACCCTCCCCTGTTCATGCTCTCTCTCTGTCTCAAAAATAAATAAATGTTAAAAAAAAATTAAAAAAAAAAAGTAAAACCATCAATAGTGTGAGTTTAAAAAATATAACCAGGGAAATTTCTTGAGAAATTCAGTTTGCATTCAATGAATGTTCCTCTATTATTTGAAAATAAGAGATAATGCAGAGAACACAAAAACATCTCAGGATTACTAACTCTCATCAATAAATGATAGAATTTTATCCAAATAAGCCAATCTTTAGCCTTCTTCACATTTCCAATCCATATTAATTCTGTAATTATATATATTTTTTAAATATGAAATTTATTGTTGAATTGGTTTCCATACAACACCCAGTGCTCATCCCAACAGGTGCCCTCCTCAATGCCTATCACCCACCCTCCCCTCCCTCCCACGCCCCATCAACCCTCAGTTTGGTCTCAGTTTTTTAAGAGTCTCTTATGTTTTGTCTCCCTCCCTCTCTAACCTTCTTTTTTTCCTTCCCCTCCCCATGGTCTTCTGGTAAGTTTCTCAGGATCCACATAAGAGTGAAAACATGCTCTGCGCAAGATGATGTTCACGGATATTTCAAAGAAGGAAATATTACTCGTTACAGTGATCCCCAACATGATGTTGATTTCATTCTTTATCAGGAGCTTTGTCACTCTTTGAAAGAAACCTGTCCAGATTTGACACTTTAGGGCCTTATTTCTTTCAGTATTTTCTTTTCTTGATTGCCTGGATCTGATACCGAGGAAGGATGATTGTTTATCTGCCTGTGTGTAGAGGGTAATTGCTTTTGGCATTTCATTGGTACTGTTGTCGGATCTGATCGCATTACAGCCATGAGTCCTTCTTCGGTTTGTACATGGAAAAAAAAAAAAATGCAGGGCTATTTCCAGCTTTTCCAGCTCGCTGCTTTAAGGTGGCATGATCTGGAGTTTCAAACACATTTCTGGAACCTACGGTTCCACTACTTTTCCTTACTGAGGCGTGCATCAAGAACGGTTGCTTAGGCTTGATAATGGTTTTTCAACGTCCTAAAAACACACCCACAGGGTCCAACAGCCTTCTGAAAGGTTTAATGGCATTTTTTTTTTTTTTAGCGTGAGACTGTTGGACTGCTTTTAGAAAGGTTATTGCTACACAAGCCTAATTCCACCTGTAAAAATTCAGAAACCGGAGTGATCCTACAGACCCCTGGGAAAATGCCCACAATATAGAGCATTGTATAGGGATTAAGACATGGGCCACGGAGCCAAAACTCTATGGGGTTGATTCCTGGCCGCATCACTTAGGATACGCACACGCACTGGCAACTTGTTAAGCCTTGTCTGACTCAGTTTCCCACACGTAAAATAGAAGTAAAAACGATACTTAACCGAAAGGGTTGTTAAGAGGATTCCCTGAGTTTTCACACCGAAGGGGCTTGAACGAATGCCTGACCTGTACTAAAGTGCTTAATAAACATTTCTGTTACAGACCCTGGGTCTCAATTTTCTGCTTCTGCCACTCCAGCTTTTAACAAGGACTTGTCGTTTCTCATGAGATGGTGAGTTGGCCGGGTAATTCCTCTGCTGGCCCTACCTGGGCCCATTCATCCAGCAGGGGCTCAGCCCCCGGGCACTGCCGGGATGGCCCGGGAGCCCCTGGCATGTGGCCTTTCCTGCCGGATGTTTTCACACCACAGTTGTCTCACAGACCAGCACGCGAGAGCAGAAGCTCCAAAGGCCTCCAAGACCAGAGGCTTGGGCGTCACTCGGTATCTCCTGAAATGCATTCTCTTGGTCACGGGCAAGTCCCAGGGGGCACACAGATTCATGAAAAGAGGAAACATCCTTGCAGAAGGGATGTGCACACAAAGACGGGCAAAATTACTGTGCCCGCCTTTGTAAACCATCTGTAAGACCTTGGCGTCCTAACTCTTCGCTTTCTCCCGATTCTCATGGCTCTATAGGAGGCTGAAAACTAAAGACCGACCCACAGAGGACTGACAAGTGTGACTCCTCCAAATGCACACCTTCCCACCACCCTCTCCCCCACTTGATCATCGCTACGATCTCTGAAAGTCTTCGGGCATCCCCAATACATACGCACCCAGAGCCCCAGCATTACCGCTCCTCGGCGTGACTAGTGACCAGAGTCGCAGAGAGATAGATACCTCGCCTCACCCAGGGTCAGGCGTCATTATTAGCAGGTCTCTCCATCGCCTACAACAGCTTCTCCAAAACATGACAACATTATCTCTTTTGCACGCTCTCATTTGCCCCCAGAGAGAGATCAAGCCCCAAACTTTCCACATAGTAGATAGGCATGGTGGCAAAGCCAATGGATGAATACTGATTCCAACGAAATGCACACTGGGATTTTGGGAATCAAGAAGAGTCTCCTGCTAGCTTGCCCCTTGCACGTTCCTGCTCAGTGTCGCCCTTCCAATTTGTACTGCTTGGGCATGGTTTCATGGCGATGCTGAGACTTGACCATCTAAGGTTTACTCAGGAGGAAGAGAACCATTTCACCTAATAATATTCGCACATACGGAGAACTTTTGATCTTCAAACCTCTTTAAAGGCGTTAGCCAAGGGGCGCCGGGGTGGCTCAGCTGATTGAGCATCCGACTTCAGCTCAGGTCGTGATCTCGCGGTTCGTGATTTCGAGCCCTGCATCGGGCTCTGTGCTGACAGCTTGGAGCCTGGCGCCTACTTCAGATTCTGTGTCTTGCTCTCTCTCTGTCCCTCCCCTGCTCATCCTCTGTCTCTCTCTGTCTCAAAAATAAAAAATAATAATGATAAAAAAAAACATTAAAGGCATTAGCCAATTAATTTTTCCAGAACTCTCAGGAAGCAGGTAATTATTTTCACAGCTGGAGAGAGAGAGAATCTGACTATATAGTTGACTTACAAAGGCCACCCAATGAAGCGACAACACCTGCGAGAGCCAGAGTCCTCACTCTTGTTGCTTCTGGCTCACCAGCACATTTATCACAGGGCTTGCAAGTGTCCCCAGATAATGGTGATGAGATTTCATCTCACTAGGCACTTATCGGAAATATTCATTATAGACTCAGCACTCTTTAGAGTTCTAACTGAATGTCGTGGGGAGTCAAGAACGAAGAAATGGCTTCTGGTTTTTAGACAACATTAGCCACTCAAACCAACCAGGGATATGTGGAGAAATGACCAACTCCAGGACTGGCTCAGTAAAAGGATCATTTGAGCCTAGGGACTTCTTGTTGTGCTGAAAAGCTACAGAGGAGTGATGCAGACATGTCCAAAGAAAAAAGGAATCAAGAAAAAAGGAATCGACGTCTCATATGAATTTCAGGATGACCTTATACATTTCTATAAAAACCTTCTGGGATTTTGAAGGAGATTGCATTAAATACAGAGATCAATTTGGACAGAATTGCCACCATATAATGTTGAGTCTTCCAGTCTATCAACATGGACTGTCTCTCTCTTTATTCAGAGCTTTAATTGCTCTGAGCAATGTTTTGGGTTTCCAGTGTCCAAGTCTTGTGCTTCTGTTTGGGTTTCTTTTGATGTTTATTTATTCTTGAGAGATAGCACGAGCAGGGGAGGGGCAACGAAAGAGGGGGACAGAGGATCCAAAGTGGGCACCGTGCTGACAGCAGTGAGGCCAACACGGGGCTCAAACTCACAAACCATGAGGTCATGACCTGAGCTGAAGTCAGACACTCAACCAGCTGAGCTACCCGGGCGCCTGCCCCTTGCCCTTTCGTTGTTAAACCTATACCTAAAGAATAGTTCTGGCTTAATTGTAAACGGAATTTTCTTCTTAGTTTAATGTTTGGATTGTGCATTGCTGATGTACAGAAATACAATTGATTTTGTGTGTGTGTGTATTGATCTTGTGTTCTGTAGCTTTGCTGAACCATTTACTCATTCCCATAGCTTTTCAGCAAATTCCCGAGGATTTTCTACTTATAGAATAATGTCAGCTTTGACCAAAGAGGAGTTTCCTCCTTCCTTTATGAGCTGGATGCCTTTAATTCCTTTTTTCTTTTTGTAGTTGTTGTTTTATTGCACCATGTTGAATGCAAGTGGTATGTGTGAACATCTTTCCCTTCCTCCTGTAATTAAAGGGAAATTTTTTTTAATTTAGTGTTTAATTTTAAACTCACCCCATTAAGTATGATATCAGTTGTTAAGTTTTTCGTGTATCCTTTATTTTTTTTATTTTTTTTTTCAACGTTTATTTAGTTTTGGGACAGAGAGAGACAGAGCATGAATGGGGGAGGGGCAGAGAGAGAGGGAGACACAGGATCGGAAACAGGCTCCAGGCTCCGAGCCATCAGCCCAGAGCCCGACGCGGGGCTCGAACTCACGGACCGCGAGATCGTGACCTGGCTGAAGTCGGACGCTTAACCAAGAGTGTTCTCTTATATTCTTATGTTCTCTTATGTTCTCTTATATTCTTATGTTCTCTTATGTTCTCTTATATTCCTAGTTTGATGAGGAATTTTATGATGAATGAAGACACAATTTTTTTCAAATAATTTTCTGCATCTTTTGAGATGATGTGGATGTGATTTTTTTGGTCTTTTATTCTATTATTAAAGTATATTAGTTAATAGAGGTTCAGTTGTTAAATCAACATTGCTTTTTTAGGATAAAACACACGAGGCTATGGTTTTAATCATTTTTACATGTTACTGAATTTGGTTTGCTAATATTTTGTTTACACTTGTTTTGCATCTTTCTTTATGAGGGATATTGATCTGTAGTTTTTTTTTTTTGTTATATCTTTATTTGGCTTTAGTATCAGGATAATACTGGTATCATAGAATGAGTTGGAAAGTATTCTCCCCTGTTCTTTATCTAATAAATGTTAGTATTAATTCTTCTTTCATTATTTGATAGAATTCACCAGTGAAGTCATGTGGTCCTGGGCTTTTTTTGTGGGAAAATTTTTATTGCTTGTTCAATTTCTTTACTTGTATAGATACATTTAGACTTTTAAAATTTACTCTTGAATCAATTTTGATAATTTGTATCTTGTAGAAACTTGTTCATTTCATCAAAGTTCTTTAATTTTGTGTCACAGATTTGTTCATAATATTCCTGTATTAGGCTTCTACTTTTTGTAAAGCACTGGTGATGTCTTAAAATTAAAGAGAATTTCATTTATGATTTTAGTAATTTGTGACTTCTCTCATGTTTTCATGGTCGGTCTAGCTAAAGGTTTGTCAATTTTGTTGATCTATCTTTTGATTCTGTAGATTTTCCCTATGGTCCTGTCTTCTATTTCACTGAGTTTTACTCTGGTTGTGACTAATTTTTTTCTCCAAGTTTTTTTTTTTTTTTTTGGCTTTTAACCTGTTTTTTTTTCAGATTCTTAAGGTCAAAATTTGGTGTATGGATTTGAAAACTATCTTCTTTTCAGACGCAGATGTTTAAAGACGTATATGTGCCTCAAAGCACTGCTTACCTGAGCTCCATACATTTTTAATATGATGGGGTTTCAATTTATTCCATTACACATATTTTTTACATTTCCTTGTGATTTCTCCCTTGACCCATGCGTTATTTAGATTTTTATCTGTTTTGCAGATACTTGGTGTCTTTCCAGATTTTGTTCTATTGTGGATCTTTAATTGTGGATCAGAGAAGATACTTTGCATATCAGTTGTTTTAAATGTATTGAGAGTTATTTTGTTACATCTGTCCTAGCCTAAAAAAATGTTCCATGTGAACTTAGGAACACTATGTATCCTGCAGTCATTTGGTGGGAACATTCTGCATATGTCAGCTAATAAAGTTAGTTGAGGTGCTGAGGCTTCTAACCAGCCGACTTGCTGTCCTTCTACCAATTACTGAGATTGGGGCATATAAACCTCCAACCGTTATTGCTAACGTGCCTAATTCTCCTTTCAATTCTGTCTGGGTTTTTCCATGTATTTTGGAGTCCTCTGGTTTTGTTTGCATGCATTTATAATTTTTTAGTCATACCCATGTATTGGGCCTTTTCTCATTATAAAACACCCCTCTTTACCTCTAGTAATATATCTTATATTAAGGTTTAAAAAAATCTGATATTAATGCAGCTATTCCAGGGCTCTTCTGGTTACTGTTTGTATGGTTTATCTTTCCCATCCTTTTACTTAAAAAGATTTTTTTTTCAACGTTTATTTATTTGTGGGACAGAGAGAGACAGAGCATGAACGGGGGAGGGGCAGAGAGAGAGGGAGACACAGAACCGGAAACAGGCTCCAGGCTCTGAGCCATCAGCCCAGAGCCCGACGCGGGGCTCGAGCTCACGGACCGCGAGATCGTGACCTGGCTGAAGTCGGACGCTCAACCGACTGCGCCACCCAGGCGCCCCCAATCTGTAATTGTAAAATATAATATCTGCCTCTTTTTCATTGCAATACTTAGTGCTTTTACATTTAAAGGAATGGTAGGCATGGTTGCATTCACATCCACCATTTTATTGCTTGTTTTCTATCTATCTCATGTCTCTATTTTGTCCCCCAGTTTCTTGTTTACTGAATTTCTTTGCGTTAAGTATGTTTAGTCTATCTTTTTATCTTCTGTCTTGATTTTTTCCACTATATTTTTTTAGTTATTTTCTTAGTGGATATGCTAAGGACAACAGTATGCATCCTAACGTATCACCATCTCCTTCAAAATAATACTAACTTATTTCTGGTAAAATATATCTCCTGTTCCTCTACTTTATGTTATTATTGTCATATGTATTATGTCTACATACGTTAAAAAATCAACAACATAGGGTTATAATTGTGCTTTCCATAAGGTATGCCTTTTAAATAATTGAGATAAGAAATACGAAAAATACATTTATCAAGTCTTATGTATTTACCTATATGCTTATGGGGCTAATATCCAAAATATTTTTTAAAAACTCATACAACTCAAACAAGCAATCCAATTCAAAAATGGGCAGAGGATCTGAATGCACATTTTTCCAAAGGCCACGTATAGATGGCCAACAGTTACATGAAAAGATGCTCAACATCACTAATCATCAGGGAAACGCGAATCAAAACCACAATGAGATATCATCTCATACGTGTTAGAATGACTTTTATTAAAAGAAAAGAAATAACAAGTGCTGGGGTAGATGTGAGAAAAGGGAACCCTTGTGCTCTGCTGCTGGGAATGCAAATTGGTGCAACCACTATGGAAAACAATATGGAGTCTCCTCAAAAAATTAAAAATAGAAACACTATATGGTCCAATAATTCCAGTTTTGAGTATTTATCTGAAGAAAACAAAAACACCAACTCAAAAAGATCTAGGCACCCCCCGGTGATCATTTACAACAGCCAAGATACCAACACAAACAGTGTCCATCTATGAGTGAATGGATAAAGAAATTATATATATATATATATATATATATATATATATATGTGTGTGTGTATATATATATAATTTTATAAAATCATTATGTTTATTATATATAACATATATAATATGTTATATATAAAAATATATAATATGGGGCACCTGAGTGGCTCAGTCAGTTGAGCATCCAACTTCAGCTCAGGTCATGATCTCACAGCTTGTGAGTTCGAGCCCTGAGTCGGGCTCTGTGCTGACAGCTCGGAGCCTGGAGCCTGCTTTGGATTCTGTGTCTCCCTCTTTCTCTGCCCCTCACCCACTCGCATCGTGTCTCTGACTCTCACAAAAATAAACATTGATATATATATATATATATATATATATATATATACACACACACACATATCATGTCATATTATTCGGCCGTAAAATAATGAAATATTACCATCTGCAACAACACGGATGGAACTCAAGGGCATTATGCTAACTGAAATAAGTTAAACAGAGAAAGACAAATATTGTATTTCTCTCTTATATGTGAAATCTAAAAAATGACAACAAGCAGAAGCTCATAGATACAGAGGACAGGTTGGTGGTTGGCAGAGGTGGAGGAGGAGGTGGAAGAAATGGGTGAACTGTTTCTTTTTTTTCAGGTTAGATAAATTAAAAAGTTAAAAAAAAAGAGGCAACAGATGGCATAAAATACTGCATGTGAAATATTCCCATCTATGTAAAATCATTTTTCTGTATGTCCATGTGTGTACATAAGGAAAAAGAATTCTGGAAGGATGTTCGCAAATGATTTATGATGATTGTCTTTGGTTGCTGATTTAAATAATTCTAAGAACAACAACAACAAAAAAGAGATAGAAGATAAGTGGTATTATTTTGTTGACCAAATTGGTAAAGATGTGGCTCTTTCGGAACTTGTGGGGAGGCTGATATTCATGAGTGTGATTGCAAGTTGAAGCCAAAGTAAACTATATATAATACTGTTAGCTTTCAACTAGTTTGAAATAATATCTTCATAAAAAACAGAAAGAGCAGGCTTATTTGCCACCTTCTCTCCAAGATTGTGAGTATCTCTTTAATTCATTTGTTTTGATATTTTCAACATATTGGATGCATTACCTGCTCTGTAACAAGTAGTACTATAACTTATTTGACAACTCTTGAGTTCCTCTGAAGTAAAGGGATCCTTATATAAGCACTATTACTACTTAGGTCCATTATTGTGATAACCTGATAAACTTTAGGTAATTGGGGAAAAAGAAAGCTTTTCCAAAAATTTCCTGTAGCTTTATTTACACTTAAGCCTAAAGATGACAGTTTTGTAAATAGAGTTCAACTCTGGAGAGGGTCTGTGCTAAATGGTGCTGTGTACTTGAGTTGTGTGCTATGGCATTTCCTCCGAGAATACATCGTTACAGAATTACTGATGATAGCAAATACTGGGTTTTGAGAGCCTGGGAAGAGGGCGCAATAAAAAGGTAATGATTGTTGAATGAGAATTATTCATGGATGATTCATTTTTTTTTTGGATGATTCATTATTAAGCACATAAAAAAATAAATAAAAAGAGAATTTAAAAAGGCAGGGCAAGATGGACATATGGGCTTGTCCAGTCAAAGATGGAGACATTCAAGGCAGGCTGAACTCAACTTGAAGTTTACAGCCCTAAACACCAGGAAAACAAAAACAAAAACAAAAGAAAACAAAACACTCTTTAGATGAGAGACAAAAAAGTCTTTAGATGAGAGACTTTATTGCTTTCTCATGGATAGACTGTACAAATGATCTGGTAACTCCTTTGGGGAGGATTTATTTTGGCTTATTATTTTCCAAATTACATAAAGATTCTTAATACAGGTTTAGAGGTGTGTACAAAAAAAATTAAATTGTAAGGAGAGGGAAGCTTGGATGCCTTCAGGATGGCAAAGAGACCCGTATATTGAGAGTATAGGCTAAATGTTGAAAATGGGTGGGAAACAAAATTCATGGGGGAGAAGGAAGGAATAATGAAGTCAAAGAATCCCAGGAGTTTGCAAATTTGGGTGTTGAATCCAGAGACCTGGAGAAATAGGAGAAGGCAGCATGAAGAATCAGTTGCTTTAATTCATTTTGTAAAAGTAGATAATGAGTTACTAATGAGCCTTAAATACGGATCAGGAGAAAGAGGAAAAAGTTCAGTGGTCTGGAAATGGCGTTAAAAAGTGTGGAGAGGGGCGCCTGGGTGGCGCAGTCGGTTAAGCGTCCGACTTCAGCCGGGTCACGATCTCGCGGTCCGTGAGTTCGAACCCCGGGTCAGGCTCTGGGCTGATGGCTCAGGGCCTGGAGCCTGTTTCCGATTCTGTGTCTCCCTCTCTCTCTCTGCCCCTCCCCCGTTCATGCTCTGTCTCTCTCTGTCCCAAAAATAAATAAACGTTGAAAAAAAAAAAAAGTGTCCACACTTCTTCTCCCTCCCCGATTGATCTTACCCAAAGAGTAGTGATCCCAAGGGTTCATGAAGAATCCAGGTCTCTGTGAAGAAATGGAGAGAAAAATAGTTTTAAGCTAAAAAGATATTTGCACGTAACGAAAAGAATTTTATAAATCACAGTGAAAAGTTAAGGCTAAATGTTTAGTTTCTTGACTATCAGTAAAATGTTAAATTTTTTTTCAAATAAATTTAGTTCTTACCCTGACCCATATGAATATAATCAACTAACTCAGTTTCCTGAGTTAACATGTCACTTTCTTACTATGTCTCTTTCCTATACATGGGAATCTCACTCAGTCATGGACTCATATTACTGTTGTTTTCATGAATACTTTCTCATGTCAAGTTAAAAAAAAACCCTCTCCAGGCCAAGCTAACAAAGACCACAAAAGTCTTTGGCCTGTCAGAAGTCACTTTCTCTTTGTCCCCCACGCACAGGTTTATGGATTGACTATAATGGGAAGCAGAAATAGTCTTCTATTAGACAAGCATAACAATATTTTGAGAAAACTCCTTTACAAAATTTGATCTGTATGTATTTTATACCTGTTGATTTAGCATACACAGTGTGTTTTATGCAAAGCTCCAAGTATACACTTCCTACCTACAATGAAATAATAATAACTTGCACAATACAAATAATGGCGTGTTCATTGGCACTGATAACTCATTGCTACCGTTTAGAACTCTTCTGCATCCATTAAATAAATTCGGTTTAGATACTGTTTAGAACTGTGACACCCATAGATGAACAAATCACAGTGTCTAAGTTTGGGTAGTTTGTGAAAGGAATGATTTCCAAAATAAAGACGTCAGGAGACATAATTAACTGTATATATATATATATATATATATATATATATATGTATATGTATGTATATGTATATGTATATGTATATGTATGTATATATATGTATATATATATAACTATATATAAATAACTATAAATATATGTGTATATATATATATATATATAATTTTATATTTTTTCTTCCTTTTTGTGTCTATGGCCAATCCTTAATATTTGCAATAGAACTGAACCTAATCGAGAGATGTGGTCATAACAGTTCCTGGTTAGAACATGGATACACTGTGTCCATCATTGAGAAGGTTATATTTGTAAGCTGGTCTCAGAGCTCAGCTCTGGTTCATTAAGCACGTAAGAGTCATGTACAACACAAGAAGTCAGCCACAGGCGATACATCTCATATTTCATCCATCCCAGCCTTCCTGCCTGAAATGCAGCTCTCTGTTTTTTCAGCTCCCTAAATACGTGACCTCTGGCTCTGTATTTTAGGATTAATTATTGACACCTCTTCTGGCCCATCTCTTTGATCGAGTGATCCATTCAATTATCCTTACTGACCGTAGTTGTCTACTTGGCTCTATTTTGTAAGGACCCTTGAAGAATTGCCCATGGTTTTGGTGAAATGTGGCCCTGGTCTTGACTTTATGGAGCGTATGACAGACTAGCTGCCACCCTTCCCTAACTCTGCCAATCAAGGCAAGGGATTATGAAAACAGAGACAACCAAGATGATGAAAAGATTGTAGTGTGTCTGCGGGAGGCATGTCTAGAATCGATGTTTTAAATGCACCAGTCCCTGACCCTTTAGATTTTAGTCCTTTAAGACAATTTGCATTCTAAATTCCTTTTCATCCGTGGTTGATAAAAATATCATTTATGGTTCAAGTTAATAAGGTTTTCCATTGTAACTAGCCAGTTTCACTTAGACTTGTAGATTTAATAGAATCCATCTGTCATATCTCGTCAATCCTGCCATATTTGCCTTCCAGTAGAAACAATAACCAATTTGCCTGCCTTAGCTTCATGAATTTAAAACCAATTGGTCACAGTATCCAAAAATTAGTAATACAAAGCCAGCTAAATTGCAAAGATTAAGCAAATTTGATTCTTGTCCCTGAGGCACTCTAAAACTCTTTTCACGAAACCACGTTTACTGTTTGAAATATGTATATATTTCGTATATATATATATTAATCTATATGCATATATAAAGTAGATTCTCTGCCCTTAATAATTCCTAAAATCGTCTTTTCTATTACCTTGAGGGAATTGTGTCCTCCAGCCACGGAAATTCATTTCAATTTTGGTATAATCCGTTTGTCTGGGAGAAGCAGTACTCGGTTTAAGCATTTGGGGGTGGAAGTTGGGGGAGAGGAGGGCCGTTCTCTTAAATTATGCCCAGCCCGAGAAGTGTTCGTTCCTATCATTAGTTGGCAGCTCTTAGATTTGTTATTCACTGTCTTGGAGCGATCTGGGAACAGAAACCAGAGTGGCTCTTCTAGAGAAAACACTGTTTCCTTTTATGATTTTGTAAGAGAAACAGGAAATGTTAAAAAAAAAAACACTAATGAATTGGTTGGCTAAGCACAAGGTGAGGTAGGGAAAGAATAGCATCTAGTTCCTATGGAATATAGACTATAAATAAGAAGATATTTTAGGTAGTTGTATACGTGCACGCACTCATGTAATCATACAGAAACCTGCTCCGTGAGTATAAACACCACCCCTGTTTTATAGCCCTGAAATGAATTCACAGAGATGTAAAAATCGTAGTAACATTTATTGAGCATTTACTAAGTAGCCAATACGATGATACTTGCTGCGTACGATTTACATGAAGGTCTTGGAGGACGTTTAATTGGTAGATATTGTGGTGGTGTCTATTTTATAGACCAGGAAACCTGCACTTAGCGATGTTAAGTAAATTGTCCAACGATTAGAAAACAGTAGAGGCTGTGACCTCCTGTAACTGTAGATATCTTACGCTTAACCATTTTGATATGCTGCTGGAAGAGAGAGAATTGGGTTTAACATTTGATGATGATCCAAATGCAGGTCAAGTTTGTAAGTGAGAAAAATAAAATAGGCATAATGTATGATTTATGGAAAATGTAGTCTCTGGTTAAAAAAATGCGTATTTCTATTTAATTTTTTTTATTTTTAAGAAATGTTTATTTATTTATTTTTGAGAGAGAGACACAGAGAGAGAGAGAGAGAACACAAGCAGGCGAGGGGCAGAGAGAGGGAGACACAGAATCTGAAGCAGGCTCCAGGCTCTGCAAAGCCCAACGCAAGGACTGAACCCACAAACCAGGAGATCATGACCTGAGCCAGAGTTGGATGCTTAATGGGCTGAGCCACCCAGGCACCCCTGCATAGTCATATATATTTACTTACCCTCAAATATATATATTTTTCTATTTACTTACTATTAGAAATTCATTTCAATAGAGTCTTATATCCATATTTTGTGAAGGACAAGCTTATATTAAACCTTGAGTAGCAAACACTTGGGATGAGATATTTGCCAACCAAGAATGAGACCCCAGGCTAATTAATCGCAGGACAGGTGGCCCTGGGAAATGAGTGTGGCAAGAAACAAGCACAAAAAGAGAAGGGCAGACAACCTCGGTGTCTTCAATGGACCAGACCAACCAAAGAGTTTCTAGAACAAAGCCCCAATCTCCTTTCCTATCATTAGCCTGGCGGCTAGGCAATCAGTTCCCGTCTAATTACTTAGCCTATCTCCTGCTCTCCAGGCCATGTGGATTCAATTTTCCTCATATGAGTTTGCTGAGAGCAAAAGCAGAAATCCCAAAGGACTATTTCTTAAACAAAAGAAGATTTATTACTTTTAACTGAAAGGGCATTTGTTATGGTTGGAATTGTGTGTGTGTGTGTGTCAGCTAGAAAGATGATGGTCCCAGCTGTGGACTGGAAGGTTATTGAGCAGCTCCAAGCCACTCTTCTCCTCTCAGAGCTTTTGAGCTCCCTAGGTCTAGCACCTGACCTCCAGAGTCCCGGCTGGAGTGGAAGACCAGAAGTCAGAAGTCTGAAGGTGAGGCAGAAGGTACACCTACAGGTCCTGACTCTGGCAGCCCCCACCATTTTCTTCCTAGTCCTCCAACTGTGAAAGGCTAACTCTGTTCCCATTGCTGAGTCCCAGCATGCAAATATTTGTTCCTCCAGTCCCTGGGAAAAGAGTGGACGGTGGGGAAGCCAGCTGTTGGCTGGATTTCAGGGAGTAGGGAAAGTCTGGGATAGGACGCCCCTCCTATGGACCAAAATGTGTTGAATGTGTCATATGTTGAAACCCAAACTTCCAATATGACAATTGTGGAGATAGGGCTTTTATGAGACAATTAAGTTAAGTGAGGTCATAAGGATGGGGTCCTAATCCAATAGGATTGGTGGCCCTTTACAAAGAGGCAGCAAGTGAGAGAGAGTTCTCTCCATGGGCACACACCAAGAAGAGTCTGCGTGAGGACATAGTGAGAAGGTGGCCATCTGGAAGCCAGAAAGAGGGCTTTAGCAGAAACTGAGCCACAGCGGCACCTTGATGAAATCTGAAGTAATGAAATGAAACGAGTTCACTCAGGAAATTGTTGCAGATAAAGAAGAGATGAAGCCAAAAGTTCACGTCCCGGAATGTTCTACAGATCAAAGGTCAGCAAGACAAAAAGAGAAAGGAAAGGTGACTGAGGGGGAGCAGAGAGTGAGACAGAAGGAAAAGCAGTAGGAAACAAACAAATAAACAAGGGCTACAAGGAGCAGAGAATGATGGATATTGCCAAATATGCCGATGGACCAGGTAAGATAGGACTGGGAAGTGACCAACCCATGTTGGCTAATGGCCTTGACAAGAGCATTTTCAGTGGAGTTTTGGCGACAAAACCCTGAATGCAGTGGGTTCAAGAGACGATAGGATTAGAAATGACTAGTACAGATAAAATGTTAAGTATTATTATAGAGGGGAACACGGAAGGGAGAAGTGGGATCAAGAGGTTTCCGTTTTGATTTTTTTCGAAAGGGTAAGAGGTGTCTGGGTGGCTCAGCTGGTTAAGCATCAAACTTTGGCTTAGGTCATGATCTTTCAGTCGGTGATTTCGAGTCCCATATTGGGCTCTGTGCTGACAGCTCAGAGCCTGAAGCCTGCTTCCTATTCTGTGTCTCCCTCTCTCTCTGCTTCTTCCCTGCTCTCTCTCTCTCTCTCTCTCAAAAATAAATAAAAAATTAATTTTTAAAAGAAATAATAAGCAAAGTCCATAATGTTATAGGAGACAAATCAACACACAGAAATGGGTGACATTTCTATACACTAACAACCAACTATCCAAAAGGAAATCAAGAAAACAATCCCATTTACATTAACATAAAAAGAATAAATGGAACGAGACTAGAGAACCCAGAAATAAACCCATGTGCATGGAGCCAACTGATCTTTAACAAAAGTGCCAAGAACATACCACAGGGAAAATACAGTCTCTTCTGTAAATGGAACAAAGAAGACTAGATACCCACATACAAAAGGATAGGCACACTGATCTTACACCATGCCTCAAAATCAACTCAAAAATGGATTCGAGATTTAAACATAAGACCTTTAACCATAAAGCCCCTCGAAAAACACAGCGAAAAATCTTCTCGACATTGGCCTTGGCAGTGATTTCTTGACTATGAAACCAAAAGCACAGACCACAAAAGCAAACCAACAATCGGGATTACATCAAACTAAAATAGCTTTTGCACGGTAACCATCAAGGAAACAAAAAGGCAACCTATCAAATGGGAGGCAATATTTACAAACCATAAATGTGACAAGAGGTAATCTCCAACATGTATAAGGAACTCCTACCACTCAAGAGCAAAAACAAAACAAAACAAAACAAAACAAAACAAAACAAAACAAAACAAAAACAATAATCCCAATAAAATGGGCTGAGGACTTGGATAGACATTTCTCAAAAAGAAAAAAAAAACATACAACCGGTCAAAAGATATAAGAGAAAAGGCTCAACATCGCAAATCAAAACGACAATGAGATATTACCTCAAACCTGTTAAGGGCTATTATCTAAAATAATCATAAGAAGAAGTGTTGGCAAGGAGGTGGGGAAAAAAAGGAACTTTCTTACACCATTGGTGGGAATGTGAATTGGTACAGCCCCTATCGAAAATAATATGGAGTTTCTTCAAACAAACATTTCCTTCTAAAAGTAGAACTACCCTGCGATCCATCAAACCCACTTCTTTTTATTTTTTAGTGTTTTTTAAAATTTATTTTTGAAAGAGAGAGAAAGAAGGTGAGCGGGGGAGGGGCAGAGAGAGAGGCAGACACGGAATCCGAAGCAGGCTCCGGGCTCAGAGCTGTCAGCACAGAGCCAGACATGGGGCTCGAACCTATGAACCATGAGATCATGACCTGAGCCAAAGTCGGATGCACAACTGACTGGGCGACCCGGGCGCCCCCATCAAACCCACCTCTGAAGGTATATCCAAAGGAATTAAAATCAGGATTTGGAAGAGATACTCGCATTTCCACATTCACTGCAGCATTAGTCACATTAGGCAGGACACAGAAGGATGAATGGATAAACAAAATATGGTATATACATATAAGGGAATTTTATTCAGCCTTTAAAAAGACGGAAGTCCTGAAATTTGCAACAACATAGATGTACCTGGAAGGCATTATACTATGTGGAATAAGTCAGACACCAAGGGAAAAATACTACACAATGTCACTTATATGAGGAACCTGAAATTGTCAGATTAATAGAGGCAGAGAGTAGAATGATGGTTGCTAGAGGTTTGGGAATCGGGGGGCTCGGGGGAAGGAAGGAGAAGCCAAAGGTACAAAGTTTCAGTTATAGAAAATGCACAAGTCTTGTAGATTATTTTCTATAGTAATTAACACTGTAACATAAAGTTTAAAATTTGCCAAAAGGGTTGATTTTATTTTAAAAGTTCTTATCACACACACATATAATAATAATAATAATAATAATAATAATAGGGATTGGAGGTGATTAATATGTTTATGGCATAGATTGTAGGGATGGTTTCACAACTATATATTTATCTCCAAAGTCAACAAGTTGTATTTCTTAAGTATGTCTCTAGCAATACTGTATGTGTTTTCATTGGCCACTAGTGATCAATTATTTTAAAGATAGCTTAACCTTCTATATCATTGAAGGAAATACAAAATAGAAAAGATAATAATTAAATCTGGGATTCCAGTCACTAATATCACATTTAGAATACAACTGTCCTTTCTCTGGTCTTACAAAAAAAATATATATATATATATATATATATATATATATATATACACATATATATTTTTTAATGTTTATTTATTTCTGAGACAGAGACAGAGCATGAGTGGGGGAGGGGCAGAGAGCGAGGGAGACACAGAATCCGAAGCAGGATCCAGGCTCCGAGCTGTCAGCACAGAGCCTGACGTGGGGCTCGAACTCAGAAACCGGGAGATCATGACCTGAGCCGAAGTCGGTCGCTCGACTGACTGAGCCACCCAGGTGCCCCCAAAATACATTTTTTTAAACAATGAAAGCACTTGCTCATAAAGAAAAGACTTTCATAAAGAAATTGTGACTGAAAAATTTTTTTCAATATGTAAAAAATTTTTCTCTGCTCACAATTTCTTTCTCTAAAATTGTTTTATCCTATTTCTTTGTTCCTTTTCTATATTCCACTATCATGTTCCCTTTACAAATATGTGCTTGCTTAAAAATTTCTATCTCCTTTAAGCCTTAACAAATTAATTTTCTGAAGTTCTATATCCGCGTGTCCATTACTATACTGGAGAATTAGTTCATCCATCAATTTGTTGGAAGAAAATGACATTTCTGGGAATATACTGGATTTTCCAGACAGATTTTTGTGTTCCCATCATGACCCTGTTTATCTTACTCTGATTGGCTGGAAGGACCACGGATGTCTCTTAATTTACAAGGCTGGCTTTCCTTTTGTACTCCCCAGGGTCTCCTTTCTCCCAAACAATTCCGTCAGCTGCATATTATTGAGCAACAGAGACACTATGGATAATGGAAAGATCCACAGCAAGGCTGGCTGCTTGCCTCATTTGAGGAAATCATATTGGACCATCCAGCTCTGCTAAACCAGATGTCCCCCACTAATACATTTCTAAAATTATGGTCCAGTGAGATTCTATAAGAAAATAATCTAGAGCCTGGACCAAAAGAAGGAACAAATACTTCACTGACAGAGTAAATCCTCCACACTTATGCTTTAAAGATGCATAAAGCTAAAACATTTTTAAGTTCATGATTCTCCCCAAGACTTCATAAACTAATCTCTTCCTTTTCTTGATCTCAGGCACCTTCATTATCAACCGCATGATCCTACTTGAGATTTTCCCCAAGGTGTATCTTTTCTATTCTTGGGCGAGGTGAAGAAATGAAAATGGCAGTCTATGATGTCTCTTTAGAGTTAAGAGCCTTATTTTAAAAAATGCTTTCTCTCCTTTTCTCCATTTTCCCCAAAGCCAGAAGAGTAAACGGTCTTTAAAACTATTAAAGGATAATTTTTAAGAGAGAGTATAACCATGCCTCTTACACAGATATAAAATGAACTTGTGTCAAAGACAAGTAAAATGTTACAATTGGTCTAAAGGGGATTTCAAAGCGCAGAGGCATAGATAGGGAATTGAGAGTTCTGAAGTGAATTTACAAATTGATGTGAAACCAGTCTATCCACAGGCTAATCATCGGTTGCATTCCATTAGACACAATTGATTTTCAAGAATTATTTGCAATACCGTCAGTTTTCCACAGCTTATAGAGCTGTATGAAGTTCAAAGCCAATGAAAGATGGAGAAAATCTGGATGTGAACTGGGACACTCAAGTCTTTTATTTTAGCTCGTGCGAAGTCTCACATTTTTTCTTTTACCAAACTATCCATCCCTAATATCATGTGGGATATGACAGATTCCTATGGAAATTCCTCCTGAAAGGTTTTCTACAACGACACTACTGTCTCCCCAAAAACAATAGTTATTGTGGCAGAGTCTTCCTTATGGGATGATGAGATTGCCTGAGATGTTGAAATTTGGGGAGTGTATATACTTAATTCCTATGCCAAAGACCAAGACGTTCCTAAATCATTCAAGACCTTATATTTTAAAAAGTGCATTTACGATCATCTCAGTTATGAAAAATTAATACTTTAGTCTTACTTATTTGGAAGAGGGAAAGACAGGTCTAAAGCCCTCTGAAACCAGTCAGAGTGGAAAATAAGATCGGATTATGAGAAAAGACACAAAAGTAAAGTAATATTTGCTGAGCACCAAGCTTATATACCACGTAAAGTTAAATCACAAAAAAAAATACTGTTAAGAAAATACGTTCTTCATTTCATATCCTGAGTCACATTTAGTGATTTAACCAAAGTCAGATTGGGATTCAAACCCAGATAGATCTAATTCCCAAAACCCTGTATTTCTATCTACCCAGAGAAGGGGTAGAGAGGTGAGGGCTCAGGGTCAGAGAAAAGCTTCTCACAGGTGATGCTAAGATAATTGAATCATCAGGGCGCCCGGGTGGCTCAGTCGGTTAAGCGTCCGACTTCGGCTCAGGTCATGATCTCCCAGTTTGGGAGTTCGAGCCCCGTGTCAGGCTCTGTGCTGACAGCTCAGAGCCTGGAACCTGCTTCGGATTCTGTGGGTCTCTCTCTCTCTCTCTGCCCCTCCCCCACCGGTGCTCTGTCTCTCTCTGTCTCTCAATAATAAATAAACGTTAAAAAAATTAAAAAAAAAAGATAACTGAATCATATGATATGAGAGGAAAATAAATTCCTCTTAATGAATATCTTCCTGAGAAGTGCACCATATAAAGACAATAAAGGCAGAGGAGTGGGGGACAGCTGGGGATGCAGATGAGCCCTTAACCTGCTCAGTCTCCCTTCTTTCCCTCGCAACTATTTCCTAGGGGTTTCTGAGAATCCTCAAAAAAATAGTTTTAAATCCTTTAGCTCATGCGACTTCCTCAAAGTCACATCTCTACATCAGAGCCATATTTTCTGATTCCAAAGACAGCAATTCCAAATAACCCATGGTTCCTGTCCTGAACATTATGAGTTGCCCCTGAACCAGTGTTTGAATTCCAAGTCCAATACTGTAAGCAGGCAGCCATCGGATCTGATTTGGGGGAGACCTGTTCTCTTCCGGGTGACTCTCTAAGCTCATCCATCTGGAGTTAAGAAAGCACCTCCCGGGTGTTTTTTGTTTGTTTGCTTTGTTTTTTCTTTAATTTTTTAAATATTTATTTTTGAGAGAGAGAGAGAAAAAAGACAAGTGAGGGAGGGGCAGAAAGAGAGAGGGAGAGAGAGAGAGAGAGAGAGAGAGAGAGAGAGAGAGACAGAATCCGAAGCAGGCTCCAGGCTCTGAGCTGTCAGCACAGAGCCCAAGGAGGGCTTGATCTCACAGTTGGTGCGTTCGTGACCTGAGCCGAAGTCGGACACGTAACTGGCAGAGCCACTCAGGTGCCCCTGTTTTGTTTTTATTTTAGTGGAGAATCTCTATGTAGGAGAACATCTTGAGAGAGCTGTATGGACTGGGCAGTGGAAGAAAGCCACCCTGAAGCCACAGTCCAAATATGACTAGGAACAAAGAGGCAGACAGAAGACAGGAGGAGGGAAGAGGGAGCATAATCCAAGAATACAGATGTGGTCGCCGGACTCGAACATTTCCCTTCGCCTTATATCACAGGCTGATGTGCGCTCCACGGCGACATACGCATCTGTCATCCACGACGGTGAATGCGGAATGTGGCTTGTAAGGCTTGTTCCTAGGTGATGCACATCGCTGAGCCTTATCGTTAGCCAGGGCAAATCGTGCAGCTATACCTAGCTTCCAAGGGGACAGAGGAGCGCTCTCCCTACCACCTACCCAGACAGCGAACCAGAATATCCCAACGACCACCCCCCCAAGACCACCACACCAAGATTCAGTAGAATTTTGAATTTGCAAGGTATACAAGCGCATCCTTTCCTAAGTGTATTTTGCCTTGTGCCCCCTTAACTCTCCTTGCTGCGCATATTACCTTTTAGCCCTAAGTTTCCTGTCTTTCTCGGCATCAAACGTCTTCCCCTATGGCTCTAGTCCCAGTTCCCTAGTTAGTCCTGAAGAAGTCTGGCCACCTCTCACTGTTATTACTGTACAGGCACTGCCTGACGGAGGGATCACTGCCCAGGCTGGAAGCTTCCTACTGCTCTGCCCCACCCACCAATTTGGACCCATTTGACTATTGGCACTCAATGCATTCAGCCTGACTTTGCACAATCCTTGCTGCACTGACATTTGGGTTATTCCTTCAACCCAAAAGGGAGGTTGCCTCAAATCCTCAAATGTCCTAAATTCTTGAATTTTACCACTGATCTTGGGTATAGAACGCGTAACATCTCATGGCCACATATTCAGTTATGATGCCACACAGTTTCTGACTCTCGGGTCTGATAAATCAGGACATAACCTTTTGCATAAATAGCAAACACAATTTACTTTCCTGTGGGGTTAGTGCTGAACCGCAAGGATGGGGCGAGTATCTACCCAACTGATTTCCCCTTTCTTTCCTCCCCCTCCTACTTCACCCTGCTCTCCTCTATAGCATGTGGGTCCCAAGAGCAGCTTTCACTGAATGAACGGGAGAATCTTGGAAAGGGGACAGGTGTGTGTATCCTTGGCACAGGACTACTCCATTTAAATTGTCTGACTCTTGGGGCGCCTGGGTGGCTCAGTCCGTTGAGCATCCACCTTCGGCTCAGGTCATGATCTCGTGGTCTGTGAGTTCGAGCCCTGCATCGGGCTCTGTGCTGATGGCTCAGAGCCTGGAGCCTGTTTCGGATTCTGAGTCTCCCTCGCTCCCTGCCCCTTCCCCGCTCATGCTCTATCTCTCTTTGTCAAAAATAAATAAGCATTAAAAAAAAATTTAATCATCTGACTCTTTCCATCACAGATTTAGAAGTCCCTGACAGAATGTTTGAAGAATTAAAAACCCTCATTCTCTCATTTCTTAATATTTGTTCAATTCTATTGAGCCCACCTTATCAGTTTACTTTAGGACAAAGTAAAGATGAAGCAGAAAAGATGTAGCACAAATATTGATTGATCCCTACATGAAAAAATGTATTCTTTGTAATTCTTTTTTTTTTTATTGGCATATAGCTGACAAGATTTGTCCCCTAACCTATTGGGGCTTTTGTCCCAATAACCTATGGCCTGGGGCCCATGTTGACACCCAAAATGGAGGAAAGAAGAGGAGAGACATCCAGAAGTCTTCACCTCTGATAGAATCTTGGAATAGCGTGAGCTGATTTGGCTTAGAGACCCATCCAGCCTACCCCCAGCCCCCTCTTGCCATTGGTCTCTACCTCTGTAGAGGGGATTTCTCTCTGCTGGGGTTTCCTACATGGAGGGGCATGGCATAGGGAAACACTCTGGGATCTCGTCCTACTCTGATTATTTACATTTCATACAAAAAGTGGGTAATTACTGAAACTCCCTGAACCCTCAGTTTCTACATCTGAAATGGGTATAATATCCCCTGCCTTGTTCGTGTTGGCAATGAGTTTACTCTTCTAACTTTTAAGATAATAATAGCCAGCACCTGGTGGCCCTGTGCTGAAGTTAGAGTTCATTGGATCATCACAGTACTTTGAGGTTCTTATGACTATTGGTTCCCATTTTGAGAGGAATAAACTGAGATTTGGCTTGGGTGAATGATCTGCAGAATTGCAGAGCCGGTATGTGGCTGAGTAGTAAGAGCCATCCATTATATTCACTCATCCATTATATTCAATCTGACTCTGAATCCCAAACTCTTAACTATTAGGGATTTCCGCTCAGATGAACCAACAGATTCGTCCAAAAATCAGAGGAAAGGGTCCACAAGTGTGAGAGATGGCTTCTCTCTGCCATGTGTCTCCCGTGTTGGGAGAAGGGACCTTGGCCAGGATTTGGATGAAGTTGGGGAGATTCCCAACCTGAATCACTCTGATCAGATAAAACTCTCTGCTGGGAGATTCTAATTGCAAAGCTGAGATTCTTGTCATTCTGGATGTGTTTGAACCGAGAAGGGGGACGCTGTGGGTGTTGGGCAGCCATGAGGGGGTGGGGGGCATCTGGTCTGGAAAGGGAGTGAGAAGGGAGCAGATACGCAGAGAGAGGCAGAGATAAGACCAGGTGACAAAGGAAAGAAAGGGGGAAGAAAGATGCTGATTGATCTCTACATCCAGGTACAATTTCTTCTGAAGGCTGTGGTCACCTCTTGCCTTTCAGTATCATAAACTAGCCCAAATTTCTCCCCGTTTCCAGCTTGAGCTGTTGGAGTGTTTTAGTGCTACTTCATCCAAAATTTGACATCACCTTCTGAAAACATCTCTGTTTTCATCCCCAAACTCGTAGTCTTAGCCTCTGCTCTAAAGTTATTCTCTTTGGCCATCTTGGTCAACCCCTGAAATGAGTGAAGAATCTTAATTTATTATAAAGTGGTTAAGACTACTAGTTTGGAATTAAGACAGACCTGGGTATATCTCCTGATTCCATTTCTGACATCTACGCCATATCACCCTGAACATACCCGATCTTGCCCGACACGCTGTGTAACCCTGAACACATTGTCCTTTCTGAGGGGTCTGAGCCCCAATCTCCTAATACATCCAAAGGAAAAAAATAATGCTAACTACTTTTTAGGGCTGTCAAGAAGAATACAAGGGAAAATACGTAGCATGGATAACACAGCATAAAATGCCTTCCATCGCTAGTAGCCACTATTATTAAGGCTCAATTTTTAGTTTTGAAGGGGTCTTTCTGGATTTTGGTTCTGTTAAAGTCATGCTCTATATTCATTCGCAAGCACCAGGTAGATGGCGACCAATGAAACTGTATTCCTTGGCCAATTTCCTGTATTCAAAAACTCTCATCAGAATTCAGTCATTTTAGGATTAAAAAAGCCCGATTGTCCTTTGTCCTTGAAAGCACTCTCACCCTTGTTGGCTTCTGGCCAGCCTGATTTCTGCCCTGAAAAGGCTGCCTTTTTGCTTGTAAAAGGAAACGGCTGCTGGGAACCCCTCAGATGCTGTCTTCAAGGCAGAAGCAATAAACATCTGCGGGGAGTGTGTTAATTGCACTTGATCCTTGTCATTTTCTGCCTCATTACTGAGCCAATGCCAGGTAATGTCAGCACACAGACAACAGTGATGTCCTGATATAGGATAATAAAGAGCTTTGGCCTTGGCGGGCAGCATCCCTACTCAATCTCATTGACAGATTAAAGATCCCCACACACATTTCAACCCCTAGGTTAATATACGTACGGGCATTACTTCACTGACTTTGCTTATCACCCATCTGCATAAGCGATAGAGGATGATTTATCGCTTTGGAGGGGTTTATTTAAAAACCATTTCCCAGAGCCAAAGAAAATTGCTCTATGGTGCAACACCCTGGCCCGATCTCTTAAATACTGGCCTGGGGGGGCTGCCCCTCCCCGCAGTTTACAGATCTCCCCTTTGGTTGGCCCAAATGCTGCAGGTGTGAATGTATGCATGAGCAGATTATCACCTGCTGAGGTTATCACTGGCTGTGGGACTGGGGACAATTTACCTAACCTTTCTGAACTCGGTGCATCATCCCTAAAATACGAGGGTGGATGATGGTATTTGCTCTTGTGAGGACTGGTGACAGTTAAGGAGTATGCATAGCTATAGATGTTTACTAGTGCCTGGTGAGTGCTGATAAAAGTATGGCTGTGCCTATGATAACAAGATGGCCGTCGTACTGAAATATCAAGGGGCTTGGAGTTCTGCTATGCAGGGAGTTGGAGAGACATGTAGAGGGCATCTGGTCCTTTTAGCCCACAGGTAGTAATAACAATCTTTTCCATCTTTTGGCTTTTTTTTTTACTTTCTTAATTTCTATGGTCCCATCATCTGTATCTTCGTTAACTCCTGTAAGACCACGAGGTGTGTTGTGTGAACATCTCTTGATGCTTGAATCAGAGGCTCATTTTGTTCTGAATTTTCGAACACGGTTGGTCCAGTCTAAAAACCTAAAACACCCTATATGAGTCATGATCTCCCAAACCCACTTATGCAGGCTCCCACCAGAGCTGGTGAGGGAGAAGCTGGCTCAGGAAATCCCATATAGAGTTCCTGACACTCTCCATGGAACGCCTCATGTTTGCTGAGCCCTGTGGTTGGCTCACAGAGGTACCTTGATCCATCTTCTCCTTGTTCTAGAAAGCTATCGATGGATGCATCTGCCTCTGCTGTGTGTGTGTGAGCACTCCTCAGAGAGGGATCCCAGCTGAAATGGTGGCATTGCCCTTTCTGGAAGCATCTGAATTATGTCTATAAGGTGATAATCTTTGTGTTTTAAATTTTCAAATCTCAAACTATAAATCTCAAACCACTTTTAATCATTTCGGGAATCCAGCCAAAACAATATCCGCCAAATCATTTTCAGAAAGCCAGCGAGGAAGTCCCAGCTACAGCAGCTACATCTCTACTTTCTATTTGTCTAAGTTGAAAACTGATCTCTTCGATTTCGGATGATTATGAATAATTTTGTGTATCTGGCAACATATTGCCAACCTTGGCCTTTCTTTCTTAAGCTCATTATTTACTAATGATTTTCTTGGCCACAAAGCCCATAAAGTTCCCTTGAGCTCTTTTTTTTTTTTTTTTTTTTTTTTTTAAACTCTCAGGACATTCGTTCCATTTGTTCAGCATCTGTGCCCGACATCTGGAGCCTGAGGAAATTCCACTGCTCGGGGTATGACGCGTAAATGAAATTACTTTTTCATGCACTTCAGAAGAGATTCAAGAGCATCTTTCTGACCAAACAAGCCCTTTTGTTCTCTCCCAGCAAGTGTTTCTCATTAAAAATGTCATCTCCCTAATAAATTGCCTTATTGCCCCTGCAGCTGGGCCCATTGTTTGCAAGGTTTTGTGCACACTCTGATTCTCACAGGGAACAGAAAGCAAGAGAAAAATGGGACTTTTCCCCTATTCTGTCTCCATGAAATGCTTTTCTTCCGCCTTTTGTATTCGAGTGAGCACTTGTCTTTTATAGGAGTCCACTACCCTCTTGATAGTCACCGCTTCGGGAAATTGTCCTCAAACGTCTTGTCGGATTTACTTTTCCTAATTAGATAGTGAGTAGTGGCAGCTTGCTTCTAGTGATTCCTAGCTGAAAGGTGGCATTTTTTGGATTATAGCCTAGTGACTTATTTTTTTTGCAAGAAAATGTCCAACGTGGCCAGGCTTTAGTCTGCTCTGTAAGACTATGTACACCAATTCACCAATTTTAGGGAAGGCAAGGATCAAAGAAATTGACTGAGGATAAGGACAGAGGGTGGGAAGGGTGTGTGTATGTGTGTGTGTGTGTGTGTGTGTGTGTGTGTGTGTGTGTATGTGTGTGTGATCATATATTCCCTTAGAAGCCACACAAAAGTGTTAGAGCAATCTCAGAAACAATAAGCCAAGCCCTGTCCCAAGAGTTGAGGTGTGAACACATACCCGTTTTTTTTGTGTCTCTGGTCAGAACCAACCTTGAATGCGAAGGGTTCAACTTTAATCCATTTATTCTTCCCACATCCCGAGCCCCCTTCCTCTTTAGTCAACTTCACCACTAACATGTCTGCCCAGGGTCAGCTGGGGCTTTGTACATCCACATTCATTTGCCCCAGTTATTCAATCCACTCTTTACATATGACATACAAAGAAAAGTAAGAAGAATGGTCTAATTCGGAGAGAGAAAAGACGTTTCTGGCACACAAATTGCTTTGCACTGGGAATTCTTCTAGAATCTCCAGGCCTCCTCTGACTTTTTCAAAACCCAGAATGGATGCATGCAGGAGGCTAGCCGACGGAATTGGCAGGCTGTCATGAGCTGGGTGCCTGGGCTGATTTTTACATGCAATTTCCCAGAATTTTACTTCTCAAACAAAAACATAGTTCATCCTTAACACCTGCTCTGTGTGATCCTTGGGCAGCAGAGCAACATATTCCTGAGGTCAAGGTCTATGAGCGATATGGACAGCAGATTCTGCCTTCTTTGCAGGGGGCGGGGGTCTGAGTTTCTGATTGAGACATGCCCCCCTACCATGTCAGTCATCAGTGCAGCACTCTGAGGACCTGTGGGGGTTCAGTCCAACAATCATCTACCCAGGGTCTTACAAATGCCTGTACAAACCTATGCCGGCCCCACCAAAGTGCCGTCTCCGTCCTGGGGGACTGAAAGTCTGCATGTGGGACAACTTTCTAGATGTTTGCACATGTTGTGATGATTTTAAGTCCAAGTCGTGAAGGCAGCAGAGGCAAAGAGCATCACCTCAACTTGAAAATCAAGGGAAGCATTACAATGGAGTTAGTGGTTGAGATAGATTTTGAGGCATGAATCAGAATTCCCACCGAAGACACGATAGGGAAAGGCTTTCATGTCAGAGAGGCTAGACTATGAGAGCACAGGGGGATGTACGTGTTCCTTCATTTATCCTTTGCTCCTTTCCTCAACAAATACTTAGTCAGCCGAGGCCCTCAGGTAGGCACCATTCTTGGTGCTAACGATACAGCGATGAGCATGACAAAGAGTCTACCTGACGCTCTTTCTAGTAGGGAATACGGATTAGGAAGACATGTGCCAAAAAACGTATCATACACAAGTGCTACGGAAAACAAGAAGCCAGGGCAAGGGAGGTGAAAGTAATGGCTAGGAAAAGGAGAGCACAGCACGGTGGGCTAGAGTGATCTCTCTAAGGAAGAGACATTTCTAATGAGACGTACGTTTGGATGGACATGATGTGCTGTCTTCCAGAGACCATAAGTAATTGGTCAGTGTTGGAGCATAGAAGGGCATGAAGCTTCTGGAGGTACACAGGGCTCTACAATGAGGGGGTATATGTGGGGTGCCCTTAGTAATATTCTTTTTTTAAAGTTTATTTATTCATTTTGAGAGAGAATGAGACTGCGCAAAGAGTGCAAGCAAGGGAGGGGCAGAGAGACAAGGAGATAGAGAAGCCCAAGCAGGCGCCATTCCATCAGTGCAGAGTTCGATGGGGGGGGCTCAAACCCAGGAACCATGAGGTCATGACCTGAGCTGAAATCAAAAGTCAGACACTTCAACGACTGAGCCAACCAGGCACCCCTCCCTTAGTAATATTCTTATGAGTAGCATAGGTAAGACCAGCTGGGAGTTTGTATGCTGGTGGGAGAGTGAAGGTGGAATGGAGGAAAGCTTTCTAAACGTGACCCCCCCTCCCCCAGTGTGGACACCGCTGTAGACAGAAGAGGCTCTGGAGCCAGACATTGGGCCGTGAGGTGACGCTGTCATTGTCATCAGCAGCAGCAATAGCATTCACTGAGCTATGGTCACCAGCAGGAGTCTCTGACCTCTGGGACAGGTGTGTGTGCTCCGTTCTGTGATGAAGGACCCAGCTTCTGCGGGGCACCCACGCCAAGGTCATAGGCAACAAGAACTGACCCAGGATTTAGCCCATCCTCAGAAGTTCCAGCTTGTGCCTGTGAGTTCGAATTTGCCTTTGTTCCCCTCAGCTTTACGTTCACCTTCCCTTCCTAACTGCCTGTTCTGTGAATTTGAAGTTCCGGTATCAAACAAGAAGACAACAGTGTTACAAAAGGCTAGCTTACATCCTGTAATAATATTTACTTGCTTGGTTTGGAAGGTTTTTCCAGGTGCCCAAGTTTAAATCAATCAAATGGGAAACATTTGTACAACAGTCTTGCAAAGATGATCTGTCTATCTATCTATCTATCTATCTATCATCATCATCTATTATCTATCTATCACTTATTATCTACTATATCTATTATATTATCTATCATCTATTATATCTATCTATCTATCTATCTATCATCAGTCATAGTTATTCTTCTCTGATGGAACCCTGACTGTACTGAAGAATCACGTTTGAGACACCAGGGTTCAGTGATATACTGGTTCATGCTCAACAATTGGCTGTCCCAAAGCAGGCGATAAACAAAAAAGAAATTCTGATCTGTGGTGTTTGCCAGTTTTCATGATGGAAACACCCCCACCATGGCCACTTTCAAACTACCAATGTGATATCACCAGATGCAGAATTGGGAAGTTCTGTTCAGTAGCACACCATTGTGTAGTGTTTCCAACCTACGATAAAATGCACATAAATAACCCCAAGAGCTAAGTCAGGCATTGGTCAGGGCCAGATTGTAAATACTTGAGGCTCTGCAGGCCCTATGATCTATGTTGCAACTATTCAACTCTGTCATTTTAGTTAGAAAACAGCTATAAATAAAACAAATGGGTATGGTTGTGTTCCAATAAAATTTTATTTACAAAAATAGGTGATGGGATAGACTTAGCCGGCGGGTAGTGTTTTGCTGACTCCTGGCATTGATGGCAGCATACTGTAGAAAAATAATTAGGAAGTCATGAGTTTTTGGGACTTTTATTTTTGTTTTTAAGATGACTTATTTAATTCTAAGCTTATTATCATGCAATTTTACTAATAGCTCTGTCCAACGAACATTAACTCACAGAATTTCTGAAAACCTACCCATCCGTTTTTGGGCCCCTGCAAAACCACTTCCTGGATTCTGTTTTAGGTCAGTCCCTCCCAGCTGTGTGGCCTGGGGCAAATGACCTCTGTCCCCTCTTACCTGGGAACTAGGGGTGGAGCTTCTCCTGCTGGAGAAAGGCTGAGAGGGAATGTCTACTAAGAACTCGCAGCTGGGGTTAAGTAAGTGATGAAGGAGTAGCTGCATTAATAATTCATATCTCTCTTCAGCTATGGCTTTTCAGGCCAGTCCAGAAGTGATGGAAGCTGGAAGGAGGGGAGGAGGAAGCATAGGGGATGCAACTAGCTCATGTCAAGTTCCCCGTCAATGCCAACACTACAAAGTGCTTCCGGTCTTTAATTCACTTCATGCTCCATCAAAACCTGGAGTAGATAGTCATCTCCATTCTAGAGACGTGAACCACAGTATGCAGAGAGGTGGAAAGTGTGCAAGGACGTTCAACTGGCAGGATGAGAGTTGATTGATTAAGATAACCTTTCGCCATCGTGTGGGTGAATCCCCTAAGGGAAGCCCGTGGTCAGAGGTGAGTGCTTGGTGGTGAGCAACATTTTATTCCAGTGATAACTTGGGTTGGAAATCAAGTTCGGAGACTCATTGTATTGAATGGCTGCATTGGCTCATGCTGTTCCTACAGGACATTTACACACATAATAACATGCAGGTGAATCGAAATCAGTAGACATACATTGAATACTCAAAGCACTGAGCTGGGTACTAGGAGTGCTCAGATCAACGACATAGCCCTCTTTTCCAGGGGCTCACAACTCCGCCAAGGGATACAGACTGACCAAATAACGAGCACAGCGCAGCCCCTGACGGTGTGACAGGACCTATGTGTCTTTAAAATGTAGTTGCTTCTAGCAATACTCTGCCATCTCATTCCATCAATAAACCTAACTATCCAATGTGATCTCCTGAATTGATCACATAATACACATATTGAGATTCCCAGCCAAAAACGTTAAATTTACCCGGAATCTATTTAAAAATGTAGATTCTGGGGGCGCCTGGGTGGCTCAGTCAGTTAAGCATCTGATTCTTGATTTAGGCTCAGGTCACCATCTCACAGTTTGTGAGATCGAGCCTGTGTCGGGCTCCATGCTCACAGCGTGGGACCTGCTTCGGATTGTCTCTTCCCCACCTCTGTCTCTACCCCTCCACACACATGCTCTCCCTCCCTCTCTCCCACAAAAAAAATGTAGATTCTGGGGCACCTGGGTGCCTCAGTCAGTTGAATGACAGACACTTGATTTTGGCTCAGGTCATGATTCCAGGGTTATGGGGTTGAGCCCCACATTGGGTTTCAAGCTGAACGTGGTGCCCGCTTGAGATTCTATCTCTCTACCCCTCTCCCCCACTTGTGTGCTTTCTTTCTAAAATAAATTTTAAAAAAAATTAAAAATTAAAATAATAATAAATAAATAACTTTTTAAAAATGTAGGTTCTATTTGCTCTCTGGGACTCTTGGCTCTTGCCCCAAGTTCCTGATTATTTATTCAGACCTTCTGGTTTGGGTTCTTCTATGTAGGATGATAGTCATGAGGTCTCTTCTGGCCCTTTGCATGATAGACTGTTCCTCTGATGACTCTCCAGGTGGCATACCATCAGCTTTGAGATGATTGTTAACATGTCAATGGTCTTTCTCACAGCAAAACAAACTCCAGGGTCAGTGATTTCCTTCCCATTGGTTCCATTTTCCATTTGTTTCTGACTTCTCACCATGGCCCTCGGGGAACAGAAAGGATCAATTACAATTTGCAAGTGAGTCAGGAATTTAAGGAGAGCACAGCGGGGTTGACCAGCATCTGAGGCCTCAGCTCTAAGATGTGAGAATGGCTGGGCTCATGCAAAGGGCTAAGGGCTAGAATCATCTAGAGACTTCCCTACTCACATGGGACTGGGATGATGTGGAGACCAAACCCAGCTGAAATTTTCAACTGGAACACTTCATATGTGCTTTGGGCTTCTTGGTGGCAAGGTTCTGGAGAGTCCATGCAACCCTTCCAGAAGCTGACCTAACCTTGGAGGCCTTGCTACTGTATTCCCTTCTTACAAAGAGGTCAGCCAAGAGTCAGGGGAGGGGAGTTAGAATCGGCTTCTGGATGTCAGAGTTACTGGGTGGGTAAGAGTGAGGTCAAATGGCACAAAAGCTAATGGGATAGAAGATAGTGTTCTGGTCATCTCTAGAACATGTTCCACGTATGGCATTCTTTCAGCCTCCCTCTGCCTCCAATTTCTCATCCTGGAGTAGGATCACCTCCTGGCTTCCTTCCTGTATTAGCCCCTTTCCCTTTTTTCTCCCATTTGGATTATAGAAATGGCCACCTAAATAGGACTTCCCAGTCTCCACCCTCTTCCGGATTTCTCTGCCCTGCAGTCAGAGAGATTTTCCTAAAATGCAAACCTTACCACTCGACACCCACCCCCTTGACCCTCACGGGGTTCTCTTGGGGTCTTCTCCCACTGCTCTGACAATTAGCGTCCCATCTCAGCCCACCATCCAAGACCTGTCTGCCCCCTTTCTCTCACTGTTTCATGACCTCAAAGTAATTCTCTCAACATGAGGTGTTGGATCACGTTGCAGAACCCCAGTACCTGGGCGGGAGCAAATATTTGACCAATTGCTGCTTTTATCACATTACTCATATTACTAAACATAACCTCACTATGAGTGAGTCATAGAAGGACTCCAAGATGTTGTCTTTCGTTGTCAGAGTTTAAAGAGCATCATGTAAGGGGCTAAAATGAGGTTCCAATTTGGTTATTTGGGTTAAAGAAGTATCTGAAATATAATTTTGTAGATGGAATTAGATTTTCATTTCCACTGTGTACGAGGTGCGAAAATCACAGAAAATGAGCTAAATTTTGTTTTGATTTCCACTTGAAGCATGGGAGTCATACACAAGAAGATTAAACAACCTTTCCCCTATACAGTTAGCAGTAGGTAAAGTGGCACTTTACCAGGTTCGGTATGGGCAATATCAAACATTTGAGGAGCTTTGAACTTCATGAACACAAATCCCTGTAATGCCCATGCTGGTATTATAATTGTCTATTCACTTGACAACGTCATGAACAAATATTTACCGAGCGCCTATAACTGGGCAGAAGCAATTTGGGACGATGGCTTAAATAATGGACGATGGGTAAAAAAAACCCAAAAAAACCAAATGTCCTTATCAACCTTACATTTGAGCAGAAATTCAAGTTAGGTCTCCCTTTTTGTGAGACGGTTAGGCACTTTCTCCGATAAAGGTTCAGTTCACTATATGGTCTCAAGTACATCGTCAAAATTTTACGAAGGGAAAAAACTTACACACTTTCAATATGATAGGTTGTATTTTTTCCCCACTTACTCCCTCCGGAAGTGTGTTGCACGAGGGCACTTAGACTTGTCCTTTGGAGGCTAGTCAGACACGTTTTAGGTGGCACTCGAGACAATTGCTGATTTCTGCTTAGTTTTGACCTATGACAGCTGTTTCACATGATACAATCTACGTGTTGTCTGGAATTTTATGAGCAAAACTGGTAATAGTAATAACGAGAATGTCATTCTGAGTTTTAGTGACAATTCCTAGAATTAAGCGTTACACCTGATGGCAAGACTTGGTTCTAGGTAAATACTCTGCACCCTATTAAAGAAATGTGTTACAGGGCACCTGGGTGGCGCAGTCGGTTGAGCGTCCGACTTCAGCCAGGTCACGATCTCGCGGTCCATGACTTCGAGCCCCGTGTTGGGCTGATGGCTCGGAGCCTGGAGCCTGTTTCCGATTCTGTGTCTCCCTCTCTCTCTGCCCCTGCCCCGTTCATGCTCTGGCTCTCTGTGTCCCAAAAATAAATAAACGTTGAAAAAAAAATTTTTTAAAAATAAAAAATAAAAAATAAAAAAAAAATAAAAGAAATGTGTTTCTGTCCTTCTAACCCAACAGTAAGAGGCCACAAAGGCTGGGGCTGGCTTCCTTCCTTCCTAACTGGTCACTCTCCTGTGCTCCTGAAACCTCAGGGCATTCCTGTTTCCCTCTAACAGTTCATTTTACACTATCAAAAGAAAAGACACATAAGGACACCTGGGTGGCTCAGTCGGTTAAGCTTCAGGACTCTTGATTTAAAAAAAAATTTTTTTTTAACATTAATATATTTTTGAGACAGAGAGAGACAGAGCACGAACAGGGGAGGGTCAGAGAGAGGGAGACACGGAATCTGAACCAGGCTCCAGGCTCTGAGCCGTCAGCACAGAGCCCGACATGGGGCTCGAACTCATGGACCGTGAGATCATGACCTGAGCCGAAGTCGGCTGCTTGACCGACTGAGCCACCCAGGCACCCCAGGACTCTTGATTTTTGGCTCAGGTCACGATCTCACTGTTCCTGAGAGGGGGCCCGGTGTCAGGCTCTGTGCTGACGGTGTGGAGCGTGCTTGGGATTCTCTCGCTCTGCTCCTCCCCTGCTCATTTGTGTGCATGCTGTCTCTCTACTTCTCTCTCTCAAAAATAAATAAATAAACTTAAAAAAAAATTTTAAAGAAAAGACATATGAAGAAATAATGAGATTATTTAAAGGGATGGCAGGGTTAAAATAGCGACATGGGTCTTCCTGATTTCCAGAGCATTCCATGTGAGTTACTATCATTTTATCTGTTACAAGCATCTTGTTAAGTGGGCTTTGGTATTCCTATCGAATAAGGAAGCCAGGGCTTCCTCTGAGCCAGGGCTCAGAGAGGTGATATATTTTCCAAAGTTGCCTATCCGGAAAGTGACAGTGGTAGAAATTGAACTCTGTGTATCAGAGTTTGCAATAAAACATGTTCTGTATCCGTGGATCTCAGGCGCCCTGAAATTCTCCATGAATGGAGTCCAACTCCTACTCGACCTGAGCTTTCAAACATGAGTTGGTTCCTCCACTGCAGTGGAAACAGTCAAATAGAAGAAAGATCAAGACTGTCTTGTTGATCTTTGGAACGGTGTTTCTTTAAAAATATTGGGTAGAGTCATGATTTCATCAGAAACGAACTCTTTGGTCAGAAGAAAAGTTTGAAGCTCAGTTAAATGGAGTTCAACAGTTTCGTTTCTTTTCGTATAGGAATTGCCAGAGATATAAGTGAGCTAATATGCATTTGAAGCTCTGAGAAGGCGCCATGGGATATAAAAATACACACATTTACGTAACAACAACAAACAAATAACCTTTTGAGTAAGTAAATCTTAAAATTAGTGTTCCACAGAGTACATTTTGGAAACACTGGATTAGAAGAGTCATCTCTTGGGGGCGCCTGGGTGGCTCAGTCAGTTAAGCACCCAACTTTCAGCCCAGGTCATGATCCTGCGCTTCATGGGTTCGAGCCCCTTGTCGGGCTCTGTGTTGACAGCTAGGAGCCTGGAGCCTGCTTCGGATTCTGTGCCTCCCTCTCTCTCTGCCCCTCCCCTGCTCGCCCTCTGTCTCTCTGTCTCCCCAAAATAAATAAACGTTTTAAAAATTTTTAAAAAAAAAAAGAAAAGAAAAGACAAATCATCTCCCATTCCAGATATGTGAGTTATTTCTCTCCTCCCTGGTGCAGCTTGCTATGCCGGGAAGGAAGAAGCATGCCCCTCAGCCAGATTTGGGGTAAAACCTCACCTCCTTCACTTACCAGCCGTGTTCACTCGGGCACATTATTTAACAGCCTCAGAGCTCAGCCTCTTCATCTGCAAGAAGGGGAAAACAGCTTCAAAAGTATCAAACCGTTGTTGAGAATTGAGCAAAATGGAAAGACCGAGAACTATTTAGCATAGCTTGGCAGACATCTGGCACTTGGTCAAGCATAATTATTTTTCTCTCTCCTACAACTCAATTGGAGCCTTTGCTTCCCACTCCCGGACTACTGAAGGCAATTTCTAAAGACAACACTTGTCAGTGGCCCTCATCCAAGGGAATGTGTCACAAACACGATCTGCAGAGCACAGGATGGAACACTTCTCGTGTAGTGTGCCATGTCAAGGTTTGTCACGTCCCTGTTCCATGGCGTCAGTGGCATCATTTTTGTTTCCATTTGCCTGCATGGGTAGTTTCTCACTCTGCAATATCTGACGTCTCCTTGAGGCCTCTTCTACGTTTTCAACTGCTGTCCTAGCCCATCTGGCTCCATTTTCTAACCCTTCACTGCCAAACCTGAAATCTAATGAAGCAAGAGTGGGAAATAAGCTCTCTTTCGTCACTCTGCATTTTGTGAGCCCCTGGTTTCAACAGGATATCGTTAGGAGGCCATAGCAACACTTTTCCTGGGGGAATATCTAATGGGCCTTCTGTGGAGCCCAGCTTTCCCTCCTCTTGACCTCTACTTAGTATTGTGGTTCGGAGAACATCCAGTGCTTTCTTTCAAACTTCGTCTGTGGCAGACCACCTCAAGACCTCAGCTTCATGGGGCATTTGGGTGGCTCAGTCGATTAAGCATACGACTTCGGCTGGGGTCATGATCTCACAGTTCGTGGGTTCCAACCCCACAGTTCGTGGGTTCGAGCTGTGCTGACAGCTCAGAGCCTGGAGCCTGCTTCAGATTCTGTGTGTGTGTGTGTGTGTGTGTGTGTGTGTGTGTCTCTCTCTGCCCTTCCCCCACTTGTGTTCACTCTTTCAAAAATTAGTAAACTTTTTAAAAAAAGACTTAAACTTCATAAACAAGGTGGCCATATGAGAGGTCTCATTTTCTCAAAAATTACTTTTTTACCTCCAGTTAGGTTATGTGTTCTTGGCTTAAAATGTACAACGCAGTTGACGTTTTCTACAATCAAATTCTTTTCTCTTCTTCTTTGTGGGAGGAAGGGGAGAGGTGAAAAAAAAAAATAAAAGGAAAACGAAAGGAGAAGGTGGACACACATTCAAAGTTACTTTCTAATCCAGGGCCAGAAGAAAATAGGAGCAATCACTGGACTTTGATTTTCATTCTTTACAAAAAAGAAAACTAAGCGTCTTCGTAAGGGATGCCGAGGTCGGTGTATTTGACTCCCATCTGGCTCAGGGGCCAAATTGCCAACGAACAAGGCATGAATTTCTTAGTGCAGGCAGAAGCGAGCCTCCTTATCTGCTTCTCTTATTTCGTTCAAGGTAAGCAGGCCTTCCATTATGTGAAATAACATGGCTGTGTGCAGGTGTTTTAAGCAGGTAAGGGACAGGGGGGCGTCTTTCCAAGGTAAGATGAAAGAAACCAGAAAAGGAAACAGACATGCATGGAGAATATACAACCATACCGGGGGTGGGGGGTGTGTAAGGGGGTGTCTGGGCATTCTCAAAGTCTTTTCAAAGAGAAGATCTGATTCATCTTACTCCTCAATTTGAGATGAATATTCATTTGCACGTGAGAAAAAGGAGGTTCAGAAAGCCTAAGTAATTTTTCCAGGGTCACCCAGCTATGACTGACACAGACAGTCTGCAAATTTAGTTTTGTCTGCTTAGGCTTCCGGGCTCTGGACACTTGACAGCGATTTCCCTTTCCCTTTATATCTTCTGGCTACCACAGGCCATTATCCCCTCGGACACCTCTCCTTTGGCTCTTCAAATTCCACTTTTTTTTTATTTTAATGAAAAATCATTTATTTTATTTTTTTATTGCATTTCCAAGCACCTGGGTAATTCCTAAGGTCGTTTTTATGAGACCATGGAGAAGCTGAAGGGCCTAACCTTTTGTGTGTGTGTGTGTGTGTGTGTGTGTGTGCGCGCGCGCGCGCGCGCACATGCAGGTGTGGTAGATGGAATGCTCGCTGTGACTGCTAAGGTGGCGGCTTACTTCCAAGGCCTTACTCTGACTCGTCCTGTCTCTGTCTCTGTCTCTCTTGTATCACATACACACATTCGTGCTCTGAACATGGCATGCATATATGGCTTGCTTACAGTTCAGTGAAAAACTTTTCCATTATTTCATTTGTTTTGCAAAAGAGGAAGGGGGAGAGAGACAGAGAGAGATACAGAAAAAGAGAGAGAGAGAGGAAGGATCCCTCCTGTTAATTAGCATGACTACAAATGCACGGGAAGCAGCATCGTGTGATGGCTGATTCTTCTGGCCTACAATTCAGCTTAAATCCTAATTCCTAAGATAGATCTCTCCCCTCAACGCTAATGGGAAACAGATGCCTCTTTTTAATAATAATGTAATCTCATGCGGAAAAAAAAAGAGCAAGAGACCCATTTATTGTAAATTTTGTTTTTCCAAAACTATTGACTTTTGGTGATGTCTAGCTAGGGACGATGTACAATCCCAAGATACGTATGTATGTATATATAAAATACACACATATATATGCATACGTACATGTACATATGTATATATTTATATATATAGATATATATAGAAAATCTACCATTATTCATATAGGGTTACCTACATCATTTATGGCCCTACAAGAAAATAATGTAGAACGTAAAAGATACTTTCATTTTTTCATTCATGCATTTTATTCATTGTTCATTAGTAAGAGTCTCTCTCTTAGGCTATGAGATCCATACCAATATTGACACGATTTTGTCTTTTTCCACTCTAAAGGATGCTATTTCAATCTTAATTCAATTTTACTTGTGATATTAACAAATGAGAAGGTACATGAGCTATTAATATGCAAATCGTTTAATTGCAAATGAAAAGCATGCATTTCAATCTTGTTATTATTTGGGTATTAAAATATTATCCATTATAAGCAAGTTCTTCTAACAAATGGGCCATTAATTGAAATCTTGAACAATTAAAAGGAGGAGAGCATTTTTGAATGGTAATAATTCATTTCTAAATCAAGCCTATTTATATGCAAAGCAATGCCAAATAAGGCTTATTCTAAAACAGTTATCGCTTTTGGCAATATATTTGCCATTTGAACAATACTTTTCCTGCCTTTTTCTATTGCATATGTAATTGTTCCATTCTCTTCAGGATAAACTAAGTATTGCCTGTTATGCACATGTCTTTGTCAGAAGCAAATATTCCTAATTAAAACATGTAATAAGATTTAGGAATAAAGCACATTAGCCAAATAACCAAATTATTCAAGAGTCTCAACATATCCATCCACATCTTCCAAACCACCGAGGCTAAAATAAGGGTACAATAGCCAAGACATGGAAACCACCTAAATGTCTAGTGATGAATGAATAGACAGGAAAAAAAATGCATTACATACAGTGGAATATTATTGGCTGTAAAAAATGAAGAAATCCCGCTATTTGTGACAAGTGACAACAGAGATGAACCTTGAGAGCGTTATGCTAAGTGAAATACATCAGATAAAGAAAGACAAAAACTGTGTAGTCTCACTTATCTGTGGAATCTGCAAAATCAACTCTTAGAAATAGGAAGTAGACAGGATCCTGGATGGTTCAGTTGGTTAAGCATCTGAGTCTTATTTTGGCTCAGGTCATGATCTCATGGTTTGTGGGTTCAAGCCCGGCATTGGGTTCTGTGCTGACAATGCAGAGCCTGCTTGGGATTCTCTCTCTCCCTCTCTCTGCTCCTCCCCTACTCATACTTTCATTCTCTCGCTCAAAATAAATAAATAAACATTGAATTTAAAGAAATAGGGAGTAGATTGATGTTTATCAGGGGCGGTGGAAATGAATGAAGGTGGTCAAAGGGTACAAATTTCCAGATACAAGATGGATAAATTTTGAGGATGCAAAGTACTATACAATGTGACTACAGTTAACAATACTGTATTGTGTATTTGAAAGTTGCTGAGAGAGTTAAGTCTTACAAGATCTCAACACATACACACACAAGTTGTAACTACGTGAGGTGATGTGTGTGTTAATGTTGTGGTCATCTTTTCACAATATATGCATACATCAAATTCTCCCATTGCACACCTGAAACTTACACGATGCTATAAGTCAATGTTATCTCAATGAAGCTGGAAAAAAAAAAAACCCAAAATGCCGGAAGATCTTCCTGTGTGACCTTAGGCAAGTTACTTGACATCACTGTGCCTCAGTCTCCTCATCTGTAAAATGGAGAATATTAAAAACTATCCCACTTGTTTGGTGGGATCCCACTTGCATGGTGTTTATGCAAGTTAGATGAGGGCGTTTGTAAAACAACTTTAACAGCTCTTGGCGTACAATCAGAGACTGATATACTTAGGCTATAATAATTATGTTTTTTATCTCTTGCTGCTAGCTGAATTTGTTCTCTGAGTCACATCTGAGAGCTGTGAAACAACAACCGATGGGATGAACCGAGAATGCGCAGCTACTAGTTATATTCTGGACATCACTAGAGGGAGCCAGAGGCAACCAAACAGCCATCTTTCCCAAGCTGAACTTCCCGATGCATTATCAATATTTGCCAAATACTGATACCATGTCTATAGTAAATACATTGTTATGTAAAATTGTTAGTTAGCTCCAAAGATGTGTGCAGTATAATTTTCTGTCTCAAGAACTTTATAACCTAATTGAAGAAGTGAGTAACATGCGTTAAAAAGCCATTAAGTGATAACACATGACAATGATAAACAGCCGTACGGACCTTGAAGGATGAGTAAGATTTAGAGTTCTGGAATCAGCATTCCAGAAAAGAGGAACAAAAGAATCCAAGGAGAGAAGCTATTAACGTGCCTGTCTCCTTCTAAAGGAGGACTCATACTTACGACTTCATGCCTAATTCATCTTCCCAAGTCACACCCCACTCCTCCCCATATCAAATGTTGTAAATTATTCCCAGCGCTTAGTGAATTGAACCAAATGTTATAGCCGGGCACTGCATGCCTGGATTCTTTTACCTAGACGTCAGGATGGAAAGACACCTTGTGGCTTGCCAATAACAAGTCAGGCATGGGTTATATCTTAGGGACAACAGGAACCACTGAAGAATTTTCAGCCCCTGAGTGGTGGCCCTTAGTATCAATATTAAAATTATATCACAGGCACAAAGCCAAAGAATGCAAGACGAAGGATTCTTACTCAATTCACAATATTAAAAAAAATGCATAAATCCAACTTTACTAATTGGTAGGGATTGAAATTACCAGCAAAATACTCATTATGAAGCTTTAAAATTAGAGGAAAAAAATATGGAAACCAAAAAAAAAAAAAAAAAAGCAAAGAAAAACCAGCCAACACTGCTTTAGATGTCTTATCTCTCTTTTCCTCTTGTACGTTGGGAAGCTTGATCAGTTTTCCTCCTAGGCCTATCCAATTTGGGGCTTGCCAATTATAAAAGGCAAGATGCAGATTGATAAGAAATACTTGGATAAAAAATAATTAAATTAAAAAGAGAGCTCTCTCTCTCTCTCTCTTTTTTGGAAAAATCAAAGCTCAACTACAGTGATTCATGCTAGCTACTTGGGGAGAAGGACAATTTTTGAACAGCTTTGTCAATCACTGTGGGGGATAATCAAGTAAAGCCTTCTTTTTGGGGAAAAAAAAAACCAGTCACGTAGAACAAAAAGTTTCCACTGCAGAGTTAACATAGTTTGTGGGAAATCCATCATTACTTCCAGATTAAGGGATTTCTAAGTGTGCAATGTATCACATAGCTTGGAGTATCTAATGTGACTTCAGTTTAATCAACTGTGAAGAAACATCACTTTTTAAATCTTTGTATAATATTAAGGTATGCTTTAGTATGTACTAGCCCAGTGAACTCCATACCCATCCTTTCCTATCTCTTTGTTTGTTGTTTGTTTTAATTTGTTATTTTCTATCTTAGAGAGAGAGATTGAGAGCCTGAGCAGGGGAGAGGGGCAGAGAGAGAGAGAGAGAGAGAGAGAATCCCAAGCAAGTTCCATGCTCAGCACAGAGCCTGATGCAGGGCTCGTGCCCAAGACCATGGGATCATGACCTGAGCTGAAATCAAGAGTCAGACACTCACCCAACTGAGCCACCCAGGGCCCCCCCCCATCTCTTCATGGTACCCAACAGCTGCTGTAGAACAGATGTTCTACTTAAAGTTGGATAACTGCAGGAGATTCAAAAAGAACCAGTCATAGCCCCTGCTCACAAAAAACTCAACAGACTAGCCACAAAGATAAGATGAGAAACCCAGTATTGATGCCCAGAGGACTAAACAAACCTGCCATGGAAATTCACCAGCAGAAGGCTCCTGTCTCTTTTGAACTGAAGTGCTAAAGAAATACAAAAGTTGGAGTAGACACTGAAGACACAGGACTAGGAGATGGGCAGGGGAAGTATCCAGGACAAGGAATAATATGAACGAATCTTTAGAAGAGGAAAAATGTAGGCTACATGGAAAGTGCGATAATACTCCCATTCAGCTGGCCCGAAGAATGTTTTCAAAGAAGGGGTGGGGAGGGGACAACAACAGTGTCAGTGCACAGTTGAACTGGATAAAAGTATGCAGGCGTGCAATGCCAGGTTACGGTACTTGGGTTCAATCCAGTAAGCAGTCAGGGGCCATTTATAACATTTGATACGGGGAGTGGAGTAGCTGAGTCAGTCACAGCTTAGAAATATTCATTGGTCATAAAATAGCAAGCGAATGAGAAATGGGAAAAACCACAGGTAGCAAGGAGACCAGCGGTGGTCCAGTGTTCAGAGAAGCACGGGAGGCCCAGATTTCATTTTGTGGAAATAGAAAAGCTGGCATAATAAATAGAATTGACAGTGACTTTGATGCATTAAGGACAGTTCAGATTGGGAAAGCAGGAGATTTCCAGATCAGTTCAGATCTTGGAAAACAGGAGATTTCATAGCCCTCATGCAGAAGTAACAAAACTGGGAAGAATTAGAAGTTGGACTTTGGAGGTGCTAGACTGTGTGATTGTGTAGATCAAAATAGATGTATTAAGGGGCGCCTGGGTGGTGCAGTCGGTTAAGCGTCCGACTTCAGCCAGGTCACGATCTCGCGGTCCGTGAGTTCGAGCCCCGGGTCAGGCTCTGGGCTGATGGCTCAGAGCCTGGAGCCTGTTTCCGATTCTGTGTCTCCCTCTCTCTCTGCCCCTCCCCCGTTCATGCTCTGTCTCTCTCTGTCCCAAAAATAAATAAACGTTGAAAAAAAAAAATAAAAACAAAACAAAACAACACAAAACAAAAAACAAAATAGATGTATTAAGAGAGAAATGTAGGCCTGCAACCAAAGAGGAAATTTAGGGTAAGGCTTATGTTTGAAACTTATCTGTATATATTTCATATGAATGCTGTATCTTTGATATAAAAATTATATGAAGTTAATATTATTTTCAGGTTTTGCTAACAGGGTTTTTACTCTAAACTATATTATGAATTCTCTGTCTAATTTCTTTTAAGTCCACCGTCATTTGGTACTGATTGATGTCATTTCATTTATTTGTGTTATGTCATTAAGAATTCAAGTTCTTGATAATGTCAACAATTCTATTTTCTGTCCAAGGCAATGGTCAGAATAATGGTACTGACCACTATCGATCAGTTAGAAGAGTAATTGACAGGCAACAAAACAATAATTTTTATGATGTATCCCAACACTTTGAGTGATAACTCTTGAATTTAGTCAGAGCTTCAGCTGACTCATCTACTTACTACTAGAAGTATACACCTGTACATTTTTTGAATGAAACATGGATACATATCAGAAGCTCTAAAAAGAATCCATATCTTTTTTATATTGAAAATGCACTTCTAATAATGTATCCCAGACAATGAAGCCCTAACATATTCATCTCAGCAGGGTTTATAATAAGAAAAAGCTAGGGGTCATATAAAATGTCCATTGATTACAGATAAGTAAGTTGTAGCATATTAATTAACTGACTTCTATAATCATGAATAATGATAAAGTGCATGCATATTTACTAAAGAGAAAATCCAACCCATTTGTAGCAAATGAAAAAGTAGTTTATAAACCTATGTGCATAGTATGATCACTTATATATTATTTTGGAACATATATCTACATAAAGTATCTATATGAGTATCACTATATATTATTTTTGGAGTATCTATCCATCTGTATATAAAGTATATATATAGATATATATAAGATATATATCTATATAAAGTATATAAACATATCTGTCCATATATTTATTTTGAACATACCTATCCATTGTATTTATCATGCATAAATCATATATATATCATATATGGTGGAGATATATGGTATATATGTATATCACATGTGATATACATTGTATACCATATGCCTCCATCATATATATATCATATATGTATGGTATATACATATATATGATATATACATATATGATATGTGGTATATGATTGATATAAGAGTTGTTTGCAAAGAAATCTGGAACTACATACATGAAACATTAGTAGTAGTTATCTTTGGAATGTGTGATTTGGGGTAACCTTTTTCCCTTATTGACATTCTCTGTTTTGAACATGCATTAAGTACATAAAAAGAATCCACAATTTATAAGTAGTTCAGTTGATCTAAGTTATTGCTTTAGCATAAAAGTTTGGCTTATGATAAACATAGGTGAAAGGTTGAGGTCAGAATGCAACACGAAAGGTGGTTTCCAGTGCGTGCCAGGCTGCCCCCCCCCCAATACTGGTAGAGTAGATAAGAGGACAAGCCAAGTCACAAATTCCTAGACTGAAAGAGTAAGCCACAGTTGGAGTGATGGGTTACAATGTGGGGCTCGGAATGTGCCCAGAGGTAAAGACACATAGTAGAAAGGGTTTGGAAAAAAAGGTGCCAAAGTTCACCAATTCTGATACAATGTCAAGAACAAGGCTTTGCTGTAATCTGCTTTTTTGAAAGCCCTCAGCTTCAGCTCCCTCAGTAATCAAACCATCTGTCTTAACATGGCCACATTTTCAAGCTGTCTAGCAGCTGACAAAATGCTTCGTGTGTGAAATGAATAATAAAATAGGGAAGTGGATACTGAACAATTTAATAAGGTACAGCAAATAGTGAGAAAAGCAAAGCAATGTCCCAAATAAAAGCAAAAACATTTCTTCACCATTGTGGTTGCCATTCTGAGTAAAGGCTTAGGAAGGCTTTTTTTTTAAGTGAATAATTCTGTATTCACTAAAGGAAATGTCCTCAGAAGAGAAGTGCTCAGAACAGCAAAATTTTGATGATGGGGATTGACCCAAGGTCACCCCAAGAATGCACTCTCTGGCTTTAGGGGAAAACAATCCTGGTCAGTATTAGCATTTTTCTGTTCAGTATCAACTTTGGGGGGCTTTCATATCGTCACGAAATAATCATAATCATGATCATAATCATAATCATGATTATTAAAAACACATGTCAGAAAAATAAAACTAATACACATCATCAGCCAGTGTCTTTAACAGGAAAGGGCTGGATTTGAACTGCTCAGATGTTTCTGCTCATTATCAAAAAATACATCTGGCTAATCCTCCTTACATATTGCCTCTTATTTTGTTCCCTCCTACTCCAAAGGGAAGTTGAGTGATTATTTGGACAATATGTATAAGGACCGTGCAGCGTTGGGCAAGAAGTAACAAAAGGAGAGGAAAGTTCGGAGTAGAGAACATTACTCGCGTCTGCTCTGGTGAAGTGACTGAGAGGTGGACGAAAGCTGGAAGGGCCCTGGGAGGAGGAAAAAGCACAGAGGATGAGGCGAGGCAAATACTTACTCTTCCTTACAGTGCTGAGTTACTGGCGCACTCCTCAAACCTCCTCGTCCCATCTTGCTGAGTGGCAGTTAAGGTGGTTCAGGTCGTAAGAGAAAAACAATGTGTAAACTAGCTCAAATATTATGGGGAATTTATTGGCTTATGCAACTGACAAGTCTGGAGATTGGATGAGCATCAGACATGTTTTTTTTTTTTTATTTCTTATTTTAGAGAGAAAGACAGTGCAAATGGGGGAGGGAGAGAGAGAGAGAGAGAGAGAGAGAAAGAGAGAGAGACAGAATCCTAAATAGGCTCCATGCTCAATGTGGAGTCCAATGCAAGGCTCAATCCCATGACCCCGGGATAATGACCTGAGCCAAAATCAAGAGTTGAATGCTCAACCGAGTCACGCAGTTACCCCAGGCACATTTTTTATCAAGGTTCTAGCTGCCTTCTCCACGTACCTCTCAATACTTTCCACCTGTAAATTTCGGCTTTATCCATGTATCCCATTGACTGACATGGAGAAACCACAAGAGCCCCACAATCCCCAGCTATGCTCCTGAACATTTCATGGACTGGGCCACCTTGAAACTAGTCAAAGACTGCCCAAGCCTTTATGTCCCGAACCAATCACTTTGTCAGGGCTTTACCTTGACTAGCTTAGACAATTCATGTAGTCTGCTCAGACCAGTCACACTATCTGTCTGCTACACAATGGGAAAGAAAAGAAACGAAAGTTGGGGAACCAAACAATGCTCACTCCTGTGAACTGGTGAACTCACATTTTTTTCTCTCTGGTGACATGTCTCAGTGGCTTAAAACTGTAAAACTGGGCTGAGGAATTTAAGTTTCTTCTCCCTAAGCACACACCCATTCCTCAAAAAAATGCATTTGGCTAAATCTTCAGTGTAGTAAGCGTTTTATAGATAGGCTAGCTGAGTGCAAGGTAACCCGAGTCAAGACAGAATGGATCAGAACTAATTCAGCCTTTGCAGTGTGGGGGACACCTAAGCTTCAAGTAAGATGCTCCCAAGGTCTACTTTGGCAGTAGCCTCGGGTAAAGAGGAGAGAGAGAATGCCCAGAGAAGTAAAACCTGGAAACGTAGACAAGAGCTCTCTCCCAATGGTCCAATAAATGTCCTGCCCATTGATCCGTCTATATCAGCCCTCTTTCTCCCCAGGAGTCAGGTGGTAGAGGAAACAGAGAAACCCAGGATCCCCCATCAGAAGGCCACAGAAATATAGGCCACCACACACACACACACGCACACACACACACACACATCATAATTAGATTAACATTCCAAAAATGAGATGAAGCACAGATTATGATGGAGATCTTACCTTTCCTAACTGTAATATAATTCCTTCCTCCCTACTCCCATCTTCCTCCTTCTCGTGACATGTATCAAATGTCATGTTCCCGGAGTGTAAGCTCCCTAAGAGTAGTTCCTTCATGTCTCCAAAGTGCCTCGAAGGGTGTCTAGAATACTATAAAATTCAGTAAACATTTATTGTTGAATGATGGACGCGTGTCTCAGACACTGCGTAGTCGAACAAAAGAACTCATGAAAACCTAACCATACAGTCCCCTTCATTCTTCCTCTGCTTCTCCCTGCCCTCCACTCTGCTGTGCATGCAGCCCCAGGAGTCCATGAACGAACTTCTCGTGTGCAGCTTTAACTCCCAGGAAAATCAGCTCATGCAAAGACATGCCTCCCTGACCCCCCAGTATATATAATTTAATCCCTTAACTCTATGGACACACCACACATAGGTGGATAAATAGGTAGGTAGGTAGGTAGGTGGGTGGGTAAATGTTTTTATTCAAATGTCCTTTCTGAATAGCCTTTTGGTTGCCTTAGTAAGTTCCCCAAACCCTTTCAACTATTGCTATAGATACTTATCAAGAACAAGGGTCCAGAACGGACATACAAGGTGCATAGTGCCATCACAGACCAGGAACCCAATAAGGCTCGTTCCTGTCTTAACATGCTGTGTATGATGCCTGTGCCATGAATTAGGTACCAGATCTGGATCACTTCCCTTCAAGTTAGTTTAAGCAAGGAAATCTTGCTCCCCTGTTTCTGTAGACTAGCACGTGTGAAAGAGACTGACTGTGGATGCCATTTGGTCCAGATCCTTGACTCAATAAGAGTCTTCAAGGAAAATAAGAATTTCCCCTCTTTAACTCTTCCCAAATTCCCTCTTGTCATTGTGAGACACACGTTACTGAGAGTGGATGACAGCCGGACTGCCTGCTCCTCCCTGGCTCAGAACATGCCAGAGTTTGGCATGAGAGTAGGGCTAGAACTTTGGGTGGATGAGGCTGGGGAGGATGGGGGAGTCTGTGTTCTAGACCTTCTGGCTTCTGGAGTGTGGGGTCACCTCAGAGAGGCTCATGGTAGCTCAAGCCCATGCAAGACTTGCTACGATCCACCCTGGGACATCATTCCTTCGTCTTCAAAGTCTGAACTCCTATTCTGCAGAGCATGTGTTGGGGCGCCTGGGCGGCTCAGTTGGTTAAGCCTCTGCTCAGATCATGTTCTCGCGGTCTGTGAGTTCGAACCCCATGTCGGGCTCTGTGCTGACAGCTCGGAGCCTGGAGCCTGCTTCAGATTCTGTGTCTCTTCTCTCTATGCACCTCCCCCACTGTGTTCTGTGTCTTCAGTTTACTCCCAAAAGGTAAGTGTGAGTGAGCACATGTGGTGGAGAGAGAGAAAGCCATCCTTCCGTCACGTTTCACATTTGCAAGTTGATAAGCCATACATACAGCTTACGTATATATTTCTCAGTCTATTAGTTGTCACAATTTAGTCTTGCCGTATACAAACAGAGTGAAAAAAAATCAAAATCAAACAAAAACAACCATTTCCTCTAACTTCTCATTGGCTGTAGCATCCAACAGCTCTTATCCCACCCTGGCCATCAAATACACACAAATCCTGCATTTGGCTCATTGAGGAGACGACTGCTGCCCGGCTGGGAGGCAAAGTCAGTCATGGTTTTAGGCTTTATTCCTACAATCTTACCACTAATTTCCCCATCTACACCCATCAGCTTTTCACTGTTGAAATATTGTGCGGAGAAGCACCTGGGTGGCTCAATCGGTTGGGCGTCCAACTCTTGATTTTGGCTCAGATCATGATCTCACGGTTTGGGAGATCGAGCCCTGCATCAGGCTCTGTACTGGGCTTGCTTGGGATTCTCTCTCTCTCTCTCTCTCTCTCTCTGTCCCTCCCCCCCACACTCTCTCCCTCTCTCAAAATAAATAAATAAACGTTTAAAAAAACATTGTGTGGATGCTGTCCAATGATGTGCTGGTAAATGTTTAATAACCAACTCTCTAGGGAAAACATGTAGACAAATACGTACACATGTCAGTTAAGTCTAATTAATCATCACACGATGCTTTTGTTGATTGTGTCCTGACCTCTTGGATCCATAGCCAGCCTGTAATTGCTATGGACAAGTGCATGTAGTTTCCACATGGATGTTGGTCGAGGTTTTCTTTTACTTTATTGAGAACAGTGGAAGTAAAGCAGCCAAGATGTATGTCAAAGTTCCATGTACTCATTCTTTTGCATAATCAGACAATAGGTTTCCTTATTATGAAGGAAAAAATAATTCCTTAATTATGTGTGCAATGCACGATGTAATGGATAGGGACTTGACATGTTTTAAGTTTCATCTGCATTATTAATATTTTCTCCATAGCCACTTTCTTATTTATTTATTTATTTATTGCCACTTTCTTAAATCTAGACAAACTAATTAACCGAGCTCACGCGAAGCCATGCCTCCCTGGCCTCACGCCCATACAATTTTACGTACTTTCTGTATTTTTAGCTTCTGCCGATTTCCACGGTGTCCGTGCTCCCGCTGTGGCTGATTTTAAATTACTGACTTGCTCTCCTCGGAAGTGGGCTTGGGGAGAGAGGCAGAGGAGTTCACGGGATAGATAGCGTTTTCATCTGATACTTAAGAGAGACTCACATAACCTCAACAGCACAGGTGAGAGCAACATGTAGTAAAATAACCGGGAAGTGATGAGCTTTGAATATTTATTACTTTTCTCGAAGGTTATGCACCTGTAGGTTCATGTATTTTCTTGTTGGATGACGGCTGTGTTTCACCACCGGCTCAGAACATTTCTGAACATTCAGCCAGTGGCCCTCAGAGTTCCCGCACACCACTGAGGTCCCTCTTTCTGTTTCTACCACACCCTTCTAGAGTGTTAGCCTTGGTGACTTTTTTTTTTTAAGTTCCCCTGTCTCTTCTTTCCTCAGCAAGGATTATTTCAATCTTGGGTTTTTGTTGTTATTGCTCCTCTGGGCCTATTTCTCAATTCTGTTACTCCTTTAATTGAGACAGTTCCAATTTTACCCAACTTCTCTCTATGTCTGTCTGTCTGTCTCTCTTTTATGTGGAACATTCCCTTAGCCTCCTCCAATGATTATTAAATGTGATAAGGGCCCGAGGTCTGCAAATTATTATTGGAAATGGCATGGCCCAAACGTAAGCCTCTAAAGCTCCTAATGTGGGTGAGGAAATAAAGTGTCAGAAGGATCAGAGTGCCAGAGGGGTCCCAGACGATGTGTGTGGCCCTCTGCCTTCCCCTCGTTACACCCATCAGTTAGATTTCAGCTTTCCGAAGGTACGGTCTAAGGCCCCCATCCACCTCTGCCCTCCCGCACGCCACCCGGCAAGGTGCGTGGTCCATCTTGAGCCTTTAACACATGTTGTCGGTTAACTTTGGTGCCAAGAGGGGCAATTTTCAGCTTTTCCTATCTAACCCCCCGGGCTGATTTTGACTGGCTCCGTTAGATCCTTCCTCACTTCCACAGAGGTGTTTGGGGACCTATTTCAGTTGCTTGTCAGACTCTCCCTGCCAGATTTCAGTTGCCTAAGCCTGGAGGGACTGTTCCAGGCCTCCTGTTTATGATTCCCAACTCTGCTGACTTTGGCCTGGGAGGGCGGAATCCGCACTCCGCTGGAAAGTCGATCGGTCCGAGCACCCCTCCCCGGTGCTCTCCACTTTGACCTCAAAGAGTATGTCCTGGCACCACACATTAAGTTCCATTTTAAAATTCAAATTCAAGACGCACCGCAGTTGCTGCTGGAGAATCTAGGGGGCTTATATGCTAAGATCAGGTATTCCTGTGCTGTGCCTTACACATCCAAGAAATACAACGTGACCGGGCGCGCAGCATATTGAGCCACAGTGAGAGCTCACGTAGTTTTTCTGATCTATGGAGAGGAGCGGTGAGCCCTTCAGACGTGCCATTGAAATGTCCCTCACAGGCTTCGTAGGGTGCGCTCACTGATGCACCGGGACGCGGTTGACAGACTGGAAGAGAATGGGTTTCTGTTTACATGTCCCTAGGCTACCTCGAGATACACTCAAACTACAATACTACAGAATAATGTTGTAGATCCTGGGTCTCAGTCCCATGACTAGTCTTTTAGAAGACAGCAAATGATATGAAGAAAAGAATGACCAGGGTCATGCAGCAGGTGAGGTCTTTTTTAAAGGGTCTAGTCCGGTCATCATGTTACATATCCTAGTTTAAGTCCTGCTTGAAGGAAAAAAAAAAAAAAATATATATATATATATATATATGTATATAGTATACATTATTTTGTACTATTATTATATACTGTATAATTATACACGATATAGTATACAACATGTAATATATACACGTACAGACACACAAGACACATAGATACATGCACTCATGCGCACACATGTAAACTGTATGCCCAGATCAAGCTAAAAGTATTTTCACCCAAACAATAGAACCTAGCACTGATTAAAATTTACAGAATACCCATCCAACGGAAACCGGCTTGTTTCACTAGCAACCACTCCAACAATGACTTGGTAAATGCTAAAATACAAATGCTCCTAACATAATACGTGAGCATTTTAACGAGGCTACAGACGTTATCACGGGTGGATGATTTGGACGTGAGAGAGCGATCTCTGCAAAATTCTGGACGTCGGTATCGGAGCGTCATGGGAACATGAATTTCTAAAGACCTGGACAACTGTAACCAATTTATAAAAATTTGTAGCCTTCCTTTTCTACGTGGAAGGGACTGCCCAATGAAGGAAGATGGAATTTAAATGATCAAACACCAACTCTGTGCCTTTGATGTTTCAGAGTCACGGAGATATTGTCTGGATTTTGCCAATGCCACCTGGTAACTGACAACCGAGTACTGAGCAGCACAGCTCTGAGGACCTCTCTGGGCTCGGCCCTGCACGCTCTACTGTGGACAACAGAGTCCCCTTCCTTTGTTGCCTTGGGGACGTGGAGATTCGGGTGCTTGTAGGGAATGGGAATTAGTACCGATAACCGAAGGGTCACCAGCTTCTCCAGCTGTGAGACTTGGCAATGTTCTAGGCTTTTATTTGTTGAAGGCAAAATGCTTCCACAAGAGACAGAGGTCTTTGGGCTTCAGCAGAGATATCTGCCGGGGGGCTCTTTGCCTCACTGGCACCTCTACTAACAAACCTGACAAAGTGAGGCACTCTGACCTACTCCCTAAAATTCAGAAATACTTCAAGAGTTTGATGTTTCTTATGTAGCTTTTAAATCATATGTGTGGGGTTTTTTTTGCTTATTTATTTTGTTTAGTCTCATAAGTCATCTGAAACATTCTGAAAGAGCATTATATGCTCTATGAGCACATTATATGTTATTCAGATTAGGAACACGATAATGAGCATTATACAAGTATAACTACAGAAATCAGCCAGAAAAAAGAACCTCATGTGCAGTTTATTCAGATGGGACTTCTCTTAGAAAAATCGATTGGAAAGTGAGATATGTAGGAATAATAAGTGAAGCTTGGTGCAGAAGAATATGCCAATGATCTAACGGATTTTAGATATCTTCTGTGTTGTGATTACAAGAAAAGCCCATTACAGAAATTGAAAATACCTGTTTTCCCAAGAAGATTTCTGTGCCTTGACTCTTTTTTCCTAATTAATGTGGCTAATTGTTCCAAATTATGAGGTTAAATTGCTTTTAATTTCAAGAAGGAGACATTTCCACCATTGGCACCATTGTTTGGTTCTTTCCAAAACTTCAACATTATTATAAGCAATAAGAACACATTTTCTTTGACGCTGGATTCAAATAATGCCTGTTCTTAAGGAATGAATAACAACCAACCAGAAATCACCAACAATCAATACGATGTTGAATTATGGGAGAAAACTAAGGATATTATGTCACAAGTGATGCAACTGTGTTTTTGAGAAGACAGATAAAATCTTTTAAAGTAATTTATAGAGAAAACATGAAAAAGTCATGACTGAAGCATCATTATAAGTTGATCTATTCTCAAATGTTCAACCAGGTTGGTGAAAATGTGCTTTTCTATTTTGCTTAGTTTTTTGGAAAAGTAATGTAACTGATATAATTTAGGCTTTATAATTTGCATAACTGACTTTACATTCTTTTGTTAGTTCTATAAGATTTTCTACAGTCACTTTGTTCTCTCTCTTTAAAATTGAGTGGGCATAGGCCTGTCCTAATCTGAGTTCTTAATGTCTATGGCTAAAGACAAGACTGTGTCAGAAATACAGATCATTCGAGAACTCATGGGATAGTCCCCAGAATAGATCACATATTAGGCCACAAAACAAATCTCAATGAATTCAGAAAGACTGAAGTCATACCATGCATCTTTACTAACCACAACTCTAAGAAACTACAAATCAGCCACAAGAAAAAATCTGGAAAGAAATCAAATACATGGAGATTAAATAACATCCTACTAAACAATGAATGGACCAACCAAGAAATCTAAGAGGAAATCAAAAATACACGGAGACAGGGGCGCCTGGGTGGCGCAGTCGGTTAAGCGTCCTACTTCAGCCAGGTCACGATCTCGCGGTCCGTGAGTTCGAGCCCCGCGTCAGGCTCTGGGCTGATGGCTCGGAGCCTGGAGCCTGTTTCCGATTCTGTGTCTCCCTCTCTCTCTGCCCCTCCCCCGTTCATGCTCTGTCTCTCTCTGTCCCAAAAATAAATAAAATAAAAATATTGAAAAAAAATTTAAAAAAAAATAATAAAAAAAAAAAAGAAAGACTCACTTCAAAGTCACATCCACATTCCCTTCTGTTTTCTTCTACTCTTGATAAGGTTTTTGTTTTTTTTTTTTTTTTTTTTACATTTTGCTATTCAGTCTATCAGATGCACATTTTAGTTGGGGCTGTGAGGAAGGACAGTATCTTGATTTGTTTCCAAGAGTAAATCAGTTACCCCCAAAAGAGTTTATTAAATAATCTTCCCTCTTTTCTCAATTATTTGTGATAACAAGTTTACTTCATATTCTAGTAATATTCACAAATCTATGCATTGAAGAAGCCATTCATATACCCTAAGTTCAATGTCATTTTCATTTTATGCTTGTTTGTTCCTATGCTAGTCATTTAACGAGGGTAGCTTTGCAAGATATTTTTATATCTTCTATAAAGGCAAATCTATTTCCCTTGCCCTTTTCAGGAGTTTTTTGATGGCAATTCTCCAGTATTTATTCTTCCAGATGTGTGTGCAAGACACATTATCAAACGTTTTCCCTCTCACCCTCGCCCTTACATAAATAACATCATGACTTTTATGATATTAAACCTAAAATTAAATTTGGAGAACAAACATCTGTGTACCATTCCTTCCCAGGAAGGCACCGTATTATTTTTCCAGATCTCCTTTGTCTCTTGGTAAAGTTAGATTACTTCTTTATTGTTGCATTGTTCTTGCTGGGTCATTTTGCTATCTTTGCTATTGGGCAAGAAATTATTTTCCAGCATACATAACTTTTAGTTGTTCTCTGAGTCTTACTAAGAGGGCAAGGAAGTGATTTGTAACAGTTGATAAATTATCATCATCCTTTTACCATATTTGTAACTTCTTATCTGTTCATGGCATGCTGCATTGGCTGGGATTTTCCAGAATAAAGTTAATTCATAGTTTAGCATTGAGAATGAACGTCCTTGTCAAGAGAGAAATGAGTTGCAAAGTGTGCTAATGGGTAAGAAAAGAGGATTAATGGTTAGATAAATTCTGTATTAAATAGCTTCCTGGAAATTCACATGCAGATTAGCATAGAAAATCTTCTGAGAAGCTCTGCAAATAAGAAACCTGGTGGTGGTTGTTTTTGACCTGTTATTTATTATGTGTTAAATAGTATTCCCAAACCCAGTTTTCCATAGAGTCCTTCCTTTTTTTTCCCATGCTTATTAACATCCCCGATGCTATGTTCTATATTCTGTTAAAATATTTATCTATTTCTATTCTAAACATGATTAAAAAACAAGAATGGATAGGAATTTGTTCAAATGTTTATTATCATTGGACATATTCATTTATCGTTAGTGAGAAGCACCTTACAAATATTTGAATTCATGCCATAAATCATGGTGATTTGTAAGTTCTTTTTAAACATTTTGTTGAACTTGAGATACTGGTTTTTTATTTACTACTTTTGCACTCAAGTTCATGAGCGAAATTCGCCTTTGTGTTTCATGAGTGGGGCTTTGTTCGTTACTGGTAGCAGAGTTTTGCAACTTTTACAAATGAACCCGGAATTATTCTACCTCCTTCATACAGTGGAACAGTTTGCGTGAATCAATTAGCATGTATGTATATGCGTGTGTGCAGGAACGCCCACAGGAAAGAACCTTCTCAGTAGGGATCCCCATGTGTTCCATCCGTGAAATGGGTCTCCAATATTTTCCCTTGCCTGGTGTGGTGCTCTCCTTGCCTAATCTGGAAGGCATTTTGAGAGACTTTCTCTTTTAAATTTCAACTGACTAGCAAATATTTATCTGGTTGTTTTCTACTGGTCTGTTGGATGGGACTCACCAAATCCTATCGCTTAGCCCTCATACTGGAACAGGACATTTAGTCCTGAATACATTTTGAATGCAGTCAGTTGTTATCTTTCTGCAGAAGATAGGCACAAAAATATGCCAACATCTCAAAGAGACTGTACAGGACCTGTTCTTCCAGCCCCACGTCTCTTCTGCTCGACGTCCAAAGATGTTGTCCCTAACTTTTCCCGCCCTAACTCCACATATCTGGGAAACTTGGTCTCTAAATGGATGTCAAAACAAAAGTACACGGGGGGGGGTGGGTAGAGAAGGAAAGAAAGATTGGATTGGCCGCTTCAGGGAACAGCTTCTCACCTCGGGCTTATTTCCAGTCCTTTCCGAAAACCCGGTAGACGCCAGCAAGATACGCTCTGGACAACAGAGCAGAGAAAATCTACGTCAGGGCACACAGAAGAAATGCCAAACATAATGAGCCAGTTTATGACACAGAACCTTGGAGAAGTCCTGGACTTGAGGTACTGGGTGCCTCTGAAGGAGGGTACGGGGTAGGTCCAACACAAGAAAACTGAAGAATCCTCGTGTGATGTGCAGCGACTTCCTTTCACAGCCCCCGAAGTCCGACAGTTACTCCTCTGACCTGTATAAGATGCAGTGTTAACTCTCCGGAGAGATGTAACCACAGGAGCTACCGACCTAAGAGTGTCAGGCATACGTCGGAGGGGTGGTGGGAGTGAGGTGCAGAGCCGAGGAGGAGTTTGCAAAGGGCTCCAGAAGAGGAAAAAGGGGATTAATGAAAGTTTGAGAAATCCAACTCTCTCCCTTCTGCTCTGGTCTCAGGCTGATGACAGACAGGGATCTACTCCAATAGAGATGACATAGGCATCATCCTTCCTGAAGAAACCTATTGGGTGAAGAAAAAGGCCTACCGTTACTCACGTAGAGGATCTCCTGACACAAATGGTGAGAAGGAAATTACCAACGAAATCACGTCGAACGTATTTTAGAAATGAAGAGCACGATCGTCCAGATTGAAAGGGCCTGCTGAGTAGCCAGTACATTCAATGAAAATGGGCTCTCATCAAATTCCAAAGCAATGGCGGTTTCCTCTTCACCTTGAATGTTTCCGGATATGGAAAGGGTGAGGTCACATATAAAGGACGAGAATCAGAATGTTTACCAACTTCTCAAAACAACACTGTGAGCTTGAAGACCGGAGAGTGATGCCTTCAACACCCTGGGAGGAAATGCTCCCCCCAGATTTTATCTTGGCCAGATGTTCATGAAGGTAGGGATAGGATAGTGACGTATACAGACATGTAAGACCTCAAAAAATTACCGGCCATGTGGAACTTCTTAGAAACACGGTGATGGATGTGTGCCGTGAAAGTAAAAGGTTAAATCAAGAAAGAGAAAGAGGGGCGCCTGGGTGGCTCAGTCACTTAAGTGTCCGACTCTCAGTTTCGGCTCAGGTCGCGATCTCATGGTTTCGTGAGTCCGAGCCCTGCATAGGGCTCTGAGCTGACGGTGCGGAGCCTGCTTGAGAGTCTCTCTCTCTCCCTCTCTCTCTCTCTCTCCCTTTCCCTCTACCCCTCCCCCACTCACGCTGTCTCTGTTTCTCTCAGAATAAATAAATAGTTTTTTAAAAATGTACAAAATTAAAAAAACAAAAAAGAAAGAAAGATGTGGGGCAGAGGAAATAGTGGCTCTACCACAGAAGGGATATTTAAAGACACTTCTAGATAAGCCCTGTGCAGTAAGTATAATTTTCTGAGACAATGGAAATATTCTACATCTCTGCAATGCAGTAGCCTCTGGGCATAAGTGAGAATTTGAAATGTGGTTAGTGTCACTGAACTTTTAATTTCATTTCATTTTAAGCGAGTTAAATTCAAATAACCATACGTGCCTAATGGCTATGATTTTGGACAGAATGCTCTACATCATGGTGAAGAAAACCAGCAAGCTGGTGATGGAGGGAAGTCTCATGAATGAGAGATTATGCCCTATGATACATCATGTTTCCAAAGATGGCTGCAAAATATCTGCCATTTGCTTATTTGCTTTACGCCCTTGCTTATTTGCAATACGGCCTTGCTGTGACTCTGTCAAGAGGTGGAATCTATTTGTTTTGCTCTTGGATCTTGGCAGGACTTATGTCTTCTTTGACCAATGATCTTATGACTTCTAGGCCCAGATATTAAAAGGTTCTGGTACCTTGGGCGTTTGGACAGTGAAGAAAGCTAAACACCACAGAAGGAATCCAACTACTCTCAGGATTGTCATTCTTTCAAATTTTCTCTTAATGTTTATTTATTTTTGAGAGAGAGACAGAGACAGAGACAGAGCATGAGTGAAGGAGGGGCAGAGAAAGAGGGAAACACAGAATCCAAAGCAGGCTCCAGGCTCTGAGCGGTCAGCACAGAGCCTGATGTGGGCTCGAACTCACGAACTGCAAGATTATGACCCGGGGCCAAAGTTGGACGCTTAAACGACTGAGCCCCCCAGGTGCCCGAGGGCTGTCATTCTATGAGAAAGCCCCAGCTAGCCACATGGAGACCCCTGACAAAGTCCCAACTGTCTCCATGCCCTGTCCATGCCCTGTCTCCATGCCTTGTCTCCATGCCCTGTCCAAAACCATGGAACCACTAGACATAACAAAACAGTTGTTCTAAGCCGTTCGGTTTAGTATTTGTTATACAGTGATAACGAAACAGCAGCAAGTCTAAGAGCCCCGACTGAAGCCCAAGGGGAGAATTCTGGGAGTAACATACACGCTACAGGACTCATCAGTTACCTGGGGTGTCTGTCTTCCTGGGGATATGCTTTGCATATCTGTTGGGGCATTTGGAAGAAGAATTACTAATACACATATAGCAAATTTTTAAAAAAAGGTAATTTTTTTTTAACTCCAGGAAAGCCAAGATTTTGTGCAAGAAAGGAAAATGCAATTATAGCGCATTACAGGATTTGCCTGTGGACATTAGCTACTATATAGAGTCACGGTAATGTCCGTACCGAGCTCTTCTATTGGCAGGATGAGAGTGATGAAGGAAGAGAAGGAAGCGTATCTGGTGGGAGAGAGGATGTAAGAATATTTGAATACTCATCTTCTTTAGTGGAAGACCATAAATGATTTCTGAAAATGAAAACATCAAACGTGTTGGTTATATACCAGTAGAAAAGTCTACAGTTACATGAGGTTGCTCTTGAGGAACATCAGTTTGGGATCTATTGGGGTGACATGAACACTACTTTTTTTCATATAGGACTATTTGACGTCTTGAAAACTGAACATGTTTTTTTAATTATTCTTCCTTTTAATTAAAAAAAAAAGTTTATTTATTTGTTTTAAGGGAGAGACAGAGAACACATTTGCAAGGGGAGGAGGGGCAGAAAGAGGAAGAGAGAGAATCCCAAGCAGGCTCCAGGGTGTCGGCGCAAAGCCCGATGTGGGGCTCGAACTCACAAACTGTGAGATCGTGACCTGAGCTGAAATCAAGAGTCAGACACTCAACGGACTGAGCCACCCAGGTGCCTTATTTTTTTTTTTTTAAAGATCAAATGAATCAAGGCAAGTCCAAGTTGTTGGAAACTAGATAACTGCCATCCTGGTTACACCACCTCATCACATCAACTTGGCAGATTTTAGAGAAAATCTTCCCGAGAACCCGCAGTCAGTTTTCTCAGCTTCGGTGGCCACTTCTGCACCCTCTTGTGTACTCGTGCAAATAGGGAAAGAAGAGGGCAAGTCCATGGTCATTGGCTAGCAACCATCACTACCCAGAATTCCCAAACTTTTCCTTTCGTACAATCTCCTTTGATCCAGAGCACCTGCAAACGCCATATGTTGAATTAATCTATGCTAATTCACATAATTTCAACCACAAGAACCTCAATGCCATGAGCCCCTTCAAAAGAGGTTGAACTGGAGAATGGATGGAAGGGAGCATGAGGTCTCAGGGACTGCCTAGCAGATCTAAATTATAATTTCCAGAGATAGGATCACTTTGATATAGGTGATCCTTTTGATAGGATCACAAAGCACCAATCCTGGGGATGCGGAAGGATCTTTGAGGGGGGGCAAAGGCCATGTGGGTTTATTTATTTATTTATTATTATTTTTTTTAATGTTTATTCATTTTTGAGAGACAGGGAGAGACAGAGCATGAGCGGGGAAGGGGCAGAAAGAGAGGGAGACGCAGAATCTGAAGCAGGCTCCAGGCTCTGAGCTGTCAGCACAGAGCCCGACGCGGGGCTCGAACCCACGAACCGTGAGATCATGACCTGAGCCGAAGTCGGGCGCTCAACCGACCGAGCCACCCAGGTGCCCCGGCCATGTGCATTTAAATAGCAATTTGTACCCTGGTAGCAGAAGAATTTCTTCTTCAAGGCAGAATTACAAACAGAGGCTGGTAATCCAGGGCATCGGCGAAGAAGGGGGAGAAGGGAGCCAGTGTCTCTTGTACGAGAGAAATGGCAAAGTTAGGCTACGTAATAATGCCTCATCAAGAAAACCTTGGTTCAGGGCTGTTCACCAGTAAGAGCAAGAAACTAAATTTCTGATCTGGGATTGAAGAGGAGTCCAACCACATGCTCTGTGCACACGATGGGGCGGAAAGACCCGCTGGGAGTGTTCACAGAATGAATGGAAGAAAACATGGCCAGTGGGAACTGGGAAACAGAATAGACTGTGAAAGATGGACACGTGGGCCATGACCACATTGCCTACCTACCTCATTGTTCCCGGAACACAAGTACATGTTATGCCCAAGGCCTTTCTCCTGAAATCCATGGGCTCGGGGACACCCCAACCCCACCTCCTCCAAGTCCCTGCTCAAATGTCTTCTTATCCAATAGGTCTTCCATGATTCCCACTTTCTAGGTGTCATTTCTTGTACTTAGAAGACTTTCCTTTCACTGACTTGACTTCCGTAGTCCTCTAGATCCTTCCAGAAATTCTTCTGATTTCTTTGACACCCCTCTAAAGTTAAGTAGGATGCCCCTCCTGTATTCCCTAACAGTGCTCCGTGCTTCTGCCTGTGACAGCACATACCCCACCCGTCCTAGCTTCCTGCTTGTGTGTCTAACTCTCCCAAGAAATGTTAGGTGCTTGGAGAGAAACTTCATTGTTTTATTCTCAGCACTCAGCACACAGAGGTCTCTCAGAAATATTTGTTAAACAAAGGCAGTGAACTATGCACGCATATTTATTCTTGGACAATGTATGCCCCCTTATTTATGGATTCCCACATTCCCAAGTCACTGGGTATAAATCCATGTGGTTTCCAAATGTCACCAGACGATTCCCATCCCGGGATGCCGAATTCACAAATCTGATGCCATAGGAGATATTCTTAGAGCTCCCATAATTTTAAAATAGACAATAAAACAAAACCACAGTCCTCATTTCCTTAAACTAAACCTTCTCCCAAGCCTTATTTGTAACCTCAAATATCTTAAAGGAGCGACCCACAGAAAGTCCCTGCGTTTCCTCATAATCCTCCCCTGCTTGGTTCCCCCCACCCCCCGCCGGGGGTCTCTGGAAACTTCCTTTCTTGAGGCTCTTCAGGGAGAATATTACCAAATTAATGGCCCCTTTTATTAGCCATTTCTCCACACTGGCCTTGATTATTTCACAGGAGGTGAAGAAAGATCCTGAGACACTTCCTCAAATCTAGGGAGCCTCCGGCTTCAAGGGCTGACTCCCCACCCACCCCCTTCCTGCACAAGTGTCCCTCCAGGGTCTCTGCAAAATCACACCCAGCACACGCTGTGTACTGTGAGGTTGGCATCGATGTTTTGAAACTAGGCAGGCCCTTCTGCGGTGTTTAGTTTTTGGCAGCAGTGATGTTTTCGCCCGGCCGCCACCGTGAATCGTGTTTAGTTTTCACTGACAGGCCTGTTCAACACCGCGGGTCATAGGTAAGCCGGGGTAATCCTGACTAGGTGAAGCCAAAGCCAAAGGTAGGTTCCCATTGCTGATTTCCTTTTGCGCTTTTTAGCGCGCTAGTGCAGGTCAATCGTGGCAAAATGTTTCCGTCCTTCTAACCTGATTCCCCTTGATAAGCACTCCCTGCTTTGGGAGCAAAGAAGGGATTTGTTTGCACCCTGGGGATTCAGACTCGAGCGCACCATAAGAAGAGGCATTGCTGTAAGAAATCCTGAGGGATGTAATATGGCATTTTCCTCCCCAGCCCTGGGCAGCATTCAGGAACGATCCGACAGGCCGACAGAAGAACTGTCGGTTGGATGTGACGGTCTGGTTTTTGCACACCCGTGTCACCGGGACTCGAGGAGTTTTTGTTTTACTTTTCCCCTAAGAGGGATGCGCCGTGAGCCGTCTTGTGACTGCTTGTCTCATCCAGTTCAGTGAACGTGACTGTGGTTTTTCCCGCTATCTCGGTCAGAATCTGTACCTACGCCAGGCGGGGAAGCTGTATACACCCAGCACGAAAAGTGCGATCCAACCCTTATGAGGCTCAAAAAGTCCTCGTGGGATGGCTCGGTGAGTTGTAGGATGGCACAGGCCTGGGGGTCGATGCCTTTCACCTGTAACGGGAGGATGACCTTTGAAGAAACTGTCCAAGTCAAAGGGGACCAGAGTTCATAAATATGACCTTACAGCTAAGAGAAGTTCTAACAATATTATGACGGGCTAGCAATGGTCACGCGTGAATGTTCAGTATTTAGGGTGCATTCATTTTCACGTTTCTGCGAGAAAGTAAGTAAACGATAAATAATATCACGAAAATGTAAGTTCCATGTAATGAAGTAAGAGTTTCAGCTATGTAGTTTTTATTGTTCACTGCTAACTAGGACATTTAGCCTGACACACAGTAGGTACCCAATAAATACACATCAGGTGAATGAGTAAGCTAATGAATTAAAAGTGTGTTTTTAGAGGGCACTTGAAACGTGACAACTTAGTATCCGTCACATGTCTTCGAAACCTAAACTGAACTCCACCAAAGACCATCCCTGCTGATAGGAGAAATTTTCTCAGATGAGTAATAGCATGTTATTTCTGGAATTATGATTCAAACCTGTGTATTATGCCGACGTGCAATATGAAGGAACACACGGGGCCTCAATGCATTAGTTTAAATTCAAATCGTATGTATAAACATAGATGTACACACATAAACACACAAATGTATATGTCGTACATATGTATTTACGTATATGTGTTTTTTCGTCTTTCGATGTTGATAAGCAGGAAAGAACACGATTAAGGGACGACACCGGACACGAAAATCCCTACAGCCATCAAACACAGAAGAGGAAGGTGACACTGAGCCGTAGACACACAGGACTTGGCTCTGGATTTCAAGGGCAAATAAGGCTGAATATTGGGAAGAAAAAAACAAACTGTACCTGGGTTGATTTCTTTCTCCATTCTGCGGGCCCTCGCTGGATTTGGGCCGTGACCTCTTGCTCATATGTGCACCACTGAGCAAGTTATCCATCATGGACGCCTCCCCCGGATTATGGGGAGTGGGCATTGCACAGTTTAGTTGTCCTTGGGTTTCTCCAGAGGCAGGGACAGAATATAGAATCCACGGGGCGCCTGGGTGGTGCAGTCGGTTGGGCGTTCGACTTCAGCCAGGTCACGATCTCGCGGTCCGTGAGTTCGAGCCCCGCGTCGGGCTCTGGGCTGATGGCTCGGAGCCTGGAGCCTGTTTCCGATTCTGTGTCTCCCTCTCTCTCTGCCCCTCCCCCGTTCATGCTCTGTCTCTCTCTGTCCCAAAAATAAATAAACGTTGAAAAAAAAAATTAAAAAAAAAAAAAGAATATAGAATCCACGAGCCCTTTTATAACAGGCCCGTGGTTCAGGCACGGCTTGGAAAGGGCCCGGGCACTGGCAGGCGCTCCGGGAGAATTTTCCAGCAGCAGTGTGACTCCATTTGCCTCCTGCAACAGGTCTTCGGTTGGCTCTATTAGTTCCTCAGCTTCAGACTTTGAATTGGCACATACACATTGTGCAGATGGGGCAGTCACATCGACGGGCCTGGAACTAATTAAAAGCTGGAATATTTTAGATCAGGAGGAGGAAGTGTGGCCAGATTCGCAGGGATAGTGCAAGTGAGCTGAAAGAACAAACCGACCCAGCCCTATGAGAAATATCGTTGCTGCCTGACCTCGGGTAGCCCCGGCTGGGCTTGGTATATCCCTGTGTGAGATAGACTCTGCTAGCCTGACAGGTACTGAGCCACCCCAGTGGCGTAGGGAATATTATTATTAAAAAAAAAAAAAAAAAAAAAAAAGATTCCTCCTGGTGGCACGATGTTTTGTTAGGAAGAATAAGGTTGCCAAACTTGTCAGCTTTGGGGGAAAGACACATCCAAGTGAGGGAAGGCCTATGAAAAGCATTTCTAATGAGGGAAAATTAATGCCTGGGTGAGTGTCAGGGGCTGTGCTCGGAAGACTGGACTTTAGGCCGGCTGGAGGCACACCCGGAGACCTCCGGCCACAGTGGGACCCCATCCCCACCCCCCTCCTCCTCTGGCCTTCCTTTCCGGACTTGTACTAATTTGCCATGTCGGTCCTCTTTGTCGCCCCCTGCTGGCTATAGTAGGGATTCTCTTAGACTGAGGGATCACTCCTTATCTTGGCTCAGATGAAGTCTTGTCTTGCGAAGGACCTCACTTTGCCCTGCCTCTGGGTCACTGCAGGTTTTGGGCAACTACTTAGGTCTGTTTTTAGCCTCACAGATCAGCTCAGGGCTAACAGTTTTGAATTCAAAGAAAATCCATAGCTGGCTGTTGTCGGGGTTTTGGTTTTGTAACTTATTTTAACACCCACGATTTATTTGACTTATACTTAGGTGCCCAGCAGTGGGCTACATCATGAAAGATATTATCCCATTTAGTCCACTCAACAAAAATGTAAAGATTGATGCTGTTATTCTGGGTTTTTTACGTTTTTTTAATTGTGGTGAAATACACACAGCCAAATTTACCATCTTGGCCATTTTTTTCAAAGTTTATTTATTTATTTTAAGAGAGAGAGAGAGAACAAGCACGAGCAGGGGTGGGGGTGGTCAGAGAGAGAGAGAGAGAGAGAGAGAGAAAGAGAGGATCCCAAGCAGGTTCCACACTGTCAGTCTGGAACCTGAGGTGGGGCTTGAACTCATGAACCACAAGATCATGACCCAAACTGAAATCAAGAGGCAGACGCTTAACTGACTGAGCCACCCAGACACCCCCCCCCCATCTTAGCCACTTTTAAGTGTAAGTTTCAGCGGCAGTAAATGCATTCACATTGTTATGCAACTATCATCTCACAAAACTGAAGACCTGTCCCCATTGAACAGCTTTCCATTCTTCCCACGCCCTCCCCCCCGACCCCGGAACCTGCCAACTGCTGTTGTAGTTTCTATCTTTACCAATGTGAACACTCTAGGTGCCTTATATAAGTAGAATCCCACAATATTTGTCTTTTCGTGACTGGCTTATTTCACTGAGCATAATGGCTTTCAAGGTTCATTCATGTCGTAGCAGGTCCCAGAATTTTCTTCTATTATGGCTCAATAATACTCTACTGTGTGCGCAAACGTTTGATTTATCCATTTGTCTGCGGATGGGCGCTCAGTTTTCTTCTACCATTTAGCTACTGTGAATAATGCTGCTATGAGCATTAGTGTTCAAATATCTCCTCGAGACTGTGATTCTGTTTATAGGTGAGGGACCAAGGCCTCAGCACGGAGATGCTGGTAACTTTCCTTGAGTCATATGACAGTTAAGTGATGGAACCAGGATTTACATCCGAGGGCCCTCACTCCAGAACGTGTCCTTTTCATCTCAGTCCTCTCCAGGCTATCCAAAGGGCAGATGTCTGTCCCCCAGCAACAGGGCTGAGGCAAGATGTGAAGCAGCCCCAAGTTCTGCATTAATTACATCTTCATGGTTCTACTAATATATTTTCCAAATGGATTTTTTTTTAAGTTTATTTCTTTATTTTGAGAGAGAGAGAGAGCGAATGCATGCACAAGCGTGGGAGGGGCAGAGAGAGAGAGAGAGAGAGAGAGAGGGAGAGAGAGAGAATTCCAAGCAGGCTCCACTCTGCCAGCACAGAGCCCAATGAGATGTTCCATCCTACAAACCGTGAGATCATGACCTCAACCAAGATCAAGAGCTCGAGGCTTAACCGTCTGAGCCACCCAGGCGCCCCTCCTATTGGACACTCCAACATCCCCCAAATATCAGGATTAGATAAGAGCAATAATAATGACAATAATAAAAGGAACCGGTTATTTGGGGCTTCATATACATAAATTACTATACTGGCCACATCAATACATCGATCCTGATCCAAAGTACTAAAAGGCTCAGCCAGTTTATTCCACTGTGTGCTAACCCCAATCACTATGATAATATCCACGAGGCACTAGCATCATTCATAGATATTTAACTATTTTTTCCTCCAAATTCCTTACCATGATGCCCCCCTTTTACAGATGAAGAACCCAAAACACGAAATATTAGAGTTTAATCTGCCATGTGTCAGAGCTCAACACCAACAAACTTCGGTGAATCAGATACAAACCAAATATATTTGTAACTAAACCGCTGTGAATTTTAGATAACACAGCTTTGGGGAAAACTTGGAATGGTCCCTAAAGGGTCCTTGAAAGACAGAGGCTTGCGTCAATGAACTCATGAATGACCTATTGAAAAGGACAATGCATATTCAATATCTAATAAAATCCCATAAATGCCACCGTATCCTGTAAGTCACTGCAGCTGCCTCTGACAAGTCAGCTTTTATGTGAAGGATCTGCTCTTGGAAGCTTGTTCAGCAATCCCCTGCCCAGGCCACCTGGCTCCTTTTCAAAATGTTTCCAATGTTTCACTCTCCAACTCAACTCTTCATCCTGGAAAAGTCTGTGTCTCATTCCAGCTTGGTGCTGTGATTTATTTTTGGCGGGTGGAGGGAAGAATTAGTCATACCTACTCTTCTGTTTGAGTTTAATGGGAGCACTGTGGCTGGTGGTAAAGGTGTAGTTTATCAGGCCGGTGACTCGTACAGTTTATGGCATGGGCCCCCTTGCTCCTCCTTTCCTCTCCCCTGTGAGTCACTTTACAATAATAATGAAGAGGTGAGGTCCAATGTCTGACAGTGGATCTCCTTGTCCTGGGCTTTCAGCACTCCAATAATGTCCATATTGTGAAAAGAAAGATGATGTCACCTCCCTGGCAGTCGAAAACAAAGGGAGGGCAAGTAAAAACGACCAGGGCCACCCAAAGAACTGCCAGTCAATACTATCGACAATGAAGAGGAAAGCATTCTTTCTCCCGATCATAAAGTATGACTGAGCTAAGCAGTATTGACCTTGGGGTAAGGCATTTCCTAGCATTTAATGAATGGCTGGAAAGCTGATGGACTTTTTAGTCAAACTGGTTATTAACTGCCTGAAAGTGCCTGACCCTGGAAGCCATAATTATTGCTACAAATACAGAGCACATAAGAAAGCCCAAGTCTGGTTTAGACAATGAGAGGTTGTACAGAAGGCCCGACTCCGGACCTTGAAGGTAATGGGCTGAACGGATTTCACGAAGACTACAGAGGCCAGTGCTGTTTGCCAGAAACACAATGTGAGCCACATACGTCACTTATAATTATCTGCCAGCCACAGAAAAAAAAGTAGGCGGAATGAATTTTGTTAAATGTTTATTTATGTTGAGAGACTGCAAGTGGGGAAGTGCAGGGAGAGGGGGACAGAGGATCCCAAGCAGGTTCCTGGCTGACAGCAGCAAGCTTGATACGGGGCTCGATCTCGTGAACCTTGAGATCACGACCTGATCCTCAATCAGACACGCAACTGACTCAGCCACCCAGGTTCCCCGAGGGAAGTGAATTTTAACAATATATTTTTTCTTAATCTAATAGATCTGAAATATTAGCCTTTAGTCATGTATTCCAAAAATCACTGAGGTATTTTGCATTCATCTTTGGATACAGAGCTTTCACGATTGAGTGATACATTCAGCATTCCTCTTGATTTGGACTAGCCACATTTCAGGTGTTCAAAAGCCCCATAGGGTTAGTGGATACCATTTGGGACAGTGCAGGCATAGAAAATAGGTCTGGTTTAAGTCATGCATTTGAACATATAAGGGGTAAATGGCCAACGGGATGCATTTTCCTATAAAGATCAGCGAAGAAGGAACTCAGGAAGGGAATGCTAAATAAGTTTTAATTACATATTTCAGAAGACTTATAGAAGAATTATATATTTAAGACAAACTTAATGGTATTTAAGTTTGAAAAAAGTTCACAGTGACTAACTGTTGCCATGTTCTAGTGCTATGCTGATTTAGCTTTACTCACAGAAATGTTTCTAGGTTGTAAGGGCAAGAAGATTCTGGAATTCAGTTGCAAGGGAAGCCATATAGCATAGGGGAGATAGTCTTTGGAAACAGATTTTCTTTGAGAACAGAAAGACCTTCCGCTGACACTTGTCCACTCAGTGACATAGGGCCAGCGATTGGACTTTGGAGGAGTTGAAGCTTCTGATCTCTGATGTGTGGATGGTAATGCCCACCTCCTTTTGGTTGTGTGGATTGGAAACAATAATGCCTGACAAGCCTGGATGTTGGTACCATCATCACCATCTGCATCAGCCTTAGAAAGTACTAGAAAAGTCCTCCACCGGTATGTCTCCCAACGAGGTTCAAGGAACACTGTGCTTGCCCAGGCCCCTCTTAGGGAGAAGACGGGAAGATTGTTTTAACCGGTACAGTGGTTGAGTTGAATATGAAAGATGATGATTTGCTAAAACTAATGGGCTGGTATTGGGTTTAACAGCAGAAAAAAAATGTAACCGCAAATCTAGTTCAATATTTTATGTGTTCACTTTCTGGTTCAATAATTCAATGAGTATTTATGACTGGTCACCATGCACCAGTCACTCTTTTGAACACTGGGGACATAGCTTTAAACAAGATAGCTTCTCTTTCACAAAATTTACATTTCTGTACAAAGAGACATGCGCTACACAAGCAGAAATAGGTGCATAATAAGGTCCTATCAGATACTGAAATTGCTACAGTGAAATTCACACTGAGCAATGGAAGAGATCAGATCATGGGGTGGGAGTGTGGCTGGCTGTGGCAAGAAGAGAACATGACCTAGAGGCTGGTTAGAGAGAGAGAGAGAGAGAGAGAGAGAGAGAGAGATCATGAGCAGGGGAGGGGCAGAGAGAGAGGGAGACATGAAGTGTAAAGCAGGATCCAGGCTCTGAGTTGCCAGCCCGGAGCCTGACGCGGGGCTCGAACGCACAAAACATGAGATCATGACCTGAGCTGAAGTTGCACTCTTAACGACTAAGGCACCAGATAAACTCTCTGGAATTATGGCTGAGTCCCTTTCCCATGTTGGAAACTGACTCTGCTTCTCTATTTTCACAATGTCTCTCCAAAATAGAGTCAAAGGCCGTTGATCGGGTGGTTGCTTACCCCACTCCAAACCCAGTCCAGTCCTGCCTTCCTGAAATCAGGAAGTTGTGTTAATTAATGTTGTGTTAATTAAGTAACACCATCCAAGTCGTGCTAATAAATGTTCGAGAAATTTCTGAGCTCTTTGTCTCCTTTTTGGTAGAGAAGCTTTTGGTTTACTCACACGTGTGTCTAACGCAGACACGCCAGGGTCTTGGGTAGATCTCGGAACGCAACTTTACATTCCGTTGCCTTTCCTGTTGTCCACCTGCACCACCGACTCAACATAAACATTATTGTCGTACTGTGCCGTATCGACTGCACTTTGGGTGGGATGACAGAGCACAAAATAAAGCCGATAACCATTTCCTCACTGTGCACAGAGGAAGCTTGCATTCTTTTTACAGGTGCACTCATTTTGTGCAGATACGGCAACAGAATCTATTGCTGCTTCTGACTTTGAGAAATTCCGTAGAGAGCTGTTCACCTCTGAAGTTCTCATCCAAGCCAGGTCAGCTCTCCATTCCCTTTTCCTAAGTCAGAATCCAGAGCTGTTGTTGTGAGGCTTCTTATGAGAACCATTTCTGCTGTCTACGCGTGTTGTTAAACAACACTTGCTCAGTTTTGTTTCCGGTTGTTCTTTGTTTTTTGTTGACACGTCTCCACATGTGACGTTCATTAACCCTGTGGACCAAAGAGCATCAGGCTAAAGCCAGTCCACAAAATTGATTTCAAGCCCCTGTTACCAGTATCCTGTCTATACATGTACCCTTCAACTCGCAGACAAATTCTAAAGATGGAGAGGAGAAAATCCACAAGTTGTGGAGAGTACCACGTACTGATGACAAAGACCATTTACCGAATGTTTATCATGTGTCATGGTGTTAAACCCTTTTCCATCTATTTTCTCACTTAGGTTTCATTAGAAGTCTGTAAGAGAGATATTCTTAGCCCTGTTTCACAGAAGGTAGCATGAGATCCAAAGAAATTAAGGACATTTTAGGTTCACAATGATTTACAGGTGTCGAAGCAGGATTCAAACCCAGGACTGACAAACTCCAGGGTCCATGTTCTTACCGATGCACAAGACCCAGATTATAAGGTGGCATCGACAGCCTAAACAGTTTCTAGAAGAATGCAGGGTTAGATATAAGTAAATAAAGACGGATCTACAGTGGCAGAATTCCTAGAATGTTCTTCACTTCTTTTCCTGTTTAAACAAATAAACAAAAAAAAATGGAAGATGAAGGCGGGTCTGGAAAGGAGGAATGACAAACATGGAGGAGAGTGAGGGTGGAAACTGACATAGAGGACTTTGAGAACATCCAGGGAAGAAGAAAAAAATGAGTCATTGTGCTTATTCTAAGAAAGCGTGAGGGGACATGTCTTGCACTTTTTCAAATGGTTCCACTATGTCACAGCTTACATTGCCATCAGAATGATTTAAAAGCAACCTATGCTTAGAAGTCCTTTTGGTGACAAATTTATAATCTGCTCAGTGTCCAGCAAGACTCTCTCCAGTTAGCAAATAAACAATTTCAAGGCATAGCTTACAGGGAATTTATCTTAACCTGCTTTTATTTCGTGGGTTCTTTCCAAGTTTTGCATGTTAACTACAAAGGGATAAATGTTTCCCATCAGGCCAGGAGGAGAAGAGATGAGGCATAAACATGATCCAGACTAACAAATACAAAAGCCATCTCTGGAGATAAAACATTTATAATTCATGTGTTTGAGAAAACCCACACTCCTTGGCCTGGGGAATCATCTCTGATGATTATTAAATACCTAAAAAGGGAGGTATCATATTCCTCTTGGGCCATACGTCATATTTTGCCCACCTTTTTTTTTTTTTTTTAGAGATGCCATTATTAAGCAACAACTGTATGCAGGTGTAAACTCTCAGCAGCTTGCCCCAGGGTTACTTGACCACCACCGCGTGGAGCGGGTACAGAGATCAGTTCAGCCATTGTGACCAATGCACTTGCCCGGAATCATGAAGAGTCAATGATGCCATTAGACAACCTTTGACCAGTGAAGGAGAAGGACTGGTGAATTAATCTCCTCTTCTATCCAACTGGATTTATTTATGCATTTATTCTAGGTGTCTTACCAAAGTCTTCCTACTAGGATCAAGCTCCCACTATCATTAGTCACTGTCGACAACACACTCTTGGGGTGGCTTTTTCTCTATCCAGTTCCCTTTTCCTCCTTTTTGAACTCACTTCCCAAAACAAAGTACCTGCACCCAAGGGCTTGCTTCAAGTTTCATTTTTTAGGAGAACCTAAGCTGAGAAAAAGTTTATTACCCTACTTTATAATTGAAACCAACTATCTGTTTAGTTTCTCTTGAAAGTGTTGGATGATGCATATTTTAAGCAACGTCTACAAACTTATCTTTATTGGAAATTTAAAATTCTTGATACCCCTTACATAAGTTAATTTTCCTCGAAGTATGATAAAGTCAAATTTGGCAGTCCCTAGCCTAGCAACAATGGCGTGAAATTTTATTCTGCACATAGTTTTATGTTTCCTATATGCACTGTTTTGTAGGTTGGGAAATTCCTTAGAAGTATATGAAACATATTCGCCCCTGCTTGAGATGACTTCTGGAAGATCCATAAAATGTGTCATTTTAAAAATTAACCACAAAAAAACTAACCCAATTCATCTAAATTTCTTGACTTGGCAGGTGGCATTTCTTGAAAGGGAGTAAACGAAAAACTTTTCAGAACACCTTAATACACACATTGTGTCACTTCTCTGGAAAATGTTCTCAAGAAGATCAACAATGGTAGATCACTGATCTCTAACTTTATTTTTTATCAGATCCTCTCGGAGGGGAGTTTGCGATGTCAGATTCCCCAACCACATCCCCCAAAGATGAGTCCAGGAATATACATTTTTTATTTTATTTTATTTTTTTTCAACGTTTATTTATTTTTGGGACAGAGAGAGACAGAGCATGAACGGGGGAGGGGCAGAGAGAGAGGGAGACACAAAATCGGAAACAGCCTCCAGGCTCTGAGCCATCAGCCCAGAGCCTGACGCGGGGCTCGAACTCACGGACTGCGAGATCATGACCTGGCTGAAGTCGGACGCTTAACCGACTGTGCCACCCAGGCGCCCCAAGGAATATGCATTTTTTAAATGTTTACTTATTTTTGAGAGGGGGGAGAGGTAAAAAGAGAGGGGGACAGAAGATCTGAACCAGGTTCTGAGCTTACAGCAGAGAGCCTGATGCAGGGCTCAAACTCATGAACTGTAAGACCATGACCTGAGGTGAATTTGGACACTTAACCAACTGAGCCACCCGGGCACCCCCAGGAACATACATATTTAATTTTTTAATGTTCATTTATTTTTGAGAGAGAGAGAGAGAGAGAGAGAGCATGAGCTGGGGAGGGGCAGAGAGAGAGGAAGACACAAAATCTGAAGCAGGCTCCAGGCTCCAAGCTGTCAGCACAGAGCCTGTCACTGGGCTCGAACTCATGAACTGCGAGATCATGACCTGAGCCAAAGTTGGACGCTTAACCGACTGAGCCACCCAGGCACCCCATGTTTCATCAACTTATCAGAGATTTCTGAAACAGAGGATCCTTGGACCATGCTTTAGGAAATGCCATTTATAAAACCTTCACGTTTCAAAGATGGAAGTTCATCTTGCAACTAAACCACCCATTTTGGAGAGCAGAAAGATGACCCCAACAACACTCTTCCCTTTGTTATGGTTGACTGGATCATTTAGAGCATGACCAAGAAAACGAAAACAACTCTAAGTACTGAAAGCTGAGGGCATTTAATGCAGGGCATTGGTTTTAGAGGCAATGAAGAAGCCCAGAAGTCAAATGGGGAGCAATGAGGCAGCCTGGGTATTAGTATCAGGAGACCACCACCCTCGTGAGGCAGGAGAGGTAAAAGGAGGAAGTGATGTCCCAATATCCCTGGCACTGAGGTCATCCCAAATAAACCGGCAGCACAGTGGTCTCGTACAGCAGGAAATGAAACAATGGAGGGGACATGACTGCTACTGAAGATACACGTAAAGAAGGGAGACAGTAAAGAAGGGAGAAACATGCCCTTGTGTCTCTTACCATCTTCTCGCTGGTGCCTCCCATGGGCTGAAACATGCCCCATCTGGAAGCCAATTGGCAGGAGGATCTGGGAGACACAGCTACCATATTTACCCTTCTCTAAAGGGAAGTGGTTTGGGGCAGAGCGGGGGAAAGGCAAGGGATTATGGAACAGTCTCCGGAGCATCACGGGTATCTATGCATTAATCCATACCACGCAGACTTATGCTAGAGTTGCGGGTGTCCACCTCTTTGTTTTCCACATTAGTGCCCTTGGACACAGAATCTCTACAGACTCCACACAGCCTTACCAGATAATGTGGCTCACTTGACTTAACCCAACTGGCGACACTTTCCTTAATTTCCTCAGGTTGTTTTGCCATTGTCTAAGATCATTTCTTTGCCTTGCTAACTGCCTTACTAACTATATGTACCATATAGATATTTTGAAGGCTACAAAACAACTTGACACTATAGCAATAGATAGAGTAGAAACTTCCTGAAGGAAGGTTCCTCCAAGGTCTTTCTAATCCCACTGTGGAAATTCTAAGAAAAATGCCAATTCTAGGAAGAGAATAGGGTGTGAGGATAAATGAAATTTGGGAACACGAGGTTAAAAAAATTAAACAGGTTTCCTTATTACCATGAATGTGTTAACACGGGGCATGAATGCGCAAAATGGAGATCCGATGTGCAGTATTTGCAAACTTATGTAACCATTTGCTTATTCATTTATTCAACAAGTATTTATTGATCAACTATTCTACGCATGAAGCTCTGTGAGGTGCAGGGGATACAATGCTAAACAAATAGACAAAATCTTCAACCTCACAGAGAATAGATTCTAGTGGAGGAAGATAGTAAAAATCAAAAACAACAAAAGAGTAAATTTATCGTATTTTCACGGTGCCATTCTTTAAATCAATACCCAATGATTATATTTTCAGTAAATCTGCGCAGCTTTCCATTCTATTGTTAGGCTCCTACCAGACATTCATTCATTCATTCATTCACTCGTTCAACGTGCGTTCATCAGGCCAGAGACCCAGTTCTAGAACTTCAAGACTCAACGGTACACAGATGAAGGACATGTCCTTGAGGGATTTGTGTTTCATAGTTTCTGTACTGAAAAATGAGGATATTAATAGCATCTTGCCTCATCGGGTTGTCATGGGGATTAAGTAACTTAATCCATGTGAAACACTTCGAACATTGCCTGGAACATCCTTACTAAATGTTAGCCTTTATTAATCATGTTATCCCTATATTTAAAATCCTTCACTGAGTCACCGCTGCCTTTAGGGTAAATTCCAAGCCGCTTAGCACCATAGACAAAGCCTCTCAGGATCCGGCTTCTGCTTTTGCAGCTTGTTTCTTCCTTACACACTCCTTCCTTTCCAGTATATGGAATTATTCATGGATTCCATTATGGGTAGTACTTTCTCACTTTATGCCTTCGTTCAGCCTGTCCTCTCTGTCTTGGGTCTCCTCCTTTGGGCGTGGGTGCCTTTTTTTTCTCTTCAAGAATTAGCTCAATTGTCCCCTTTGTGATGACCATTGTGCTGGCTCTTCTGTGTACATCCATGGCCCCCGCTGGTCACACTGACCCCTGTTCCCACACTACATCCAAACTGGCCTCTATCTGCATTTCTCATACGTGTTTCAGTTAACACACTTATATCTCACATTGCGCCCCAGTGCATCATGGTCACTAACAGGGATGCGTTAAGCATGGCAAGACAGCTTTGTGAAACCAGTGTCTTGAACCCCGAAGGCAGGAAGAAAAGCTGAAAGAGACAGAGCTGCTGCAGGAGAGGAGCCTCCGATGAATAATGGTAGGATTGAGCCCTTGCGTTTACTCCCCATCCTTCCCAAATGCCCACATCAATTGAATTCCCATATAAATCATAGTAAAGATACCATACAATAAACGCTTGTGCTCAACATGTAAATGGGTACCATGAGTGGGCATAATGTTTGGAGCTACTTCTGAGTGATAGAAAGTAAAAGAGGTTGAGTGGGAAGACAACCAAAGTAGAGAAATCCACAGAAATCCACGAACACCCACAGGCAAAGGCTGCCGCAGAGAGGAGTCCCTCTTCCCAACAGACGTCGGAGGGACACCGAGTTGGGGTTAACAAACACTCAGAGCAGATACGGGCTGGAGGCAATGATCCAGGTTCAAGGTTAGGCCTCCGTTTCAAGATCAGCTGGCTAGTGCAACCCTTTTCCATCACTGACATTTATTTATGCAGCTGCTGGCTGCCGCATTTTCTCACTAGGTAGAATCCTATGAACTCTTTTCTAAACAACTAGAATAGCATCTTAGAGAGCACTCATAGTGTAAGTGTTGAGGTCTGAGAGAGAAAAAAAAAAACAGAGAAGAGTTTGAGATAACTGTAGTCCTTAAAACAAGATCCAGATGAAATTAAAACAGATCTTGGCACCCAGGAGAGTAAATTATACATAAAATGTTCCAACCTGAGAGTTAATCCTTGCTACTTGCTTGCACCTGAGCTATCCGCCTGCTCCCTGCCCATGTACAAAATAGAGCAGATTGCCTCTGGAGAGGTGCAATTGATTTCTACAAAGCTCAATTATTGTTCCTGGTTTGGGGAGGAACGTGTCTCCATTAAGGAGACACGTGCTCATGATGGGGGAAACCACCCTACTCCATGTAGCGGACCAATCAAGCTGCTTTTTAACATATTCTGATAGCCAAAACTCACCAAGCATTTGAGGAAAACCAAGAGTTTCAAGAAAGGGTTTTAGGAAAAATAAAGAACGATAGCCTGAAGGAGGGAAAAATGGAAAAGAACTGCACGGCACAAACAAAAATCAAATCAGTATCCAAAGAAAGGCTTATGAGCCTATTTAACCCATAAAACAAGAAGAGGGTGTTAGAAAAAAAAAAAAGGAGTAAAAAAAAAATTCTAAGCTACGAAGAAAACATTAAAAATATGATCACAAAAAAAAAAATAACAAAACAGCAAAATGATACAACAGAAATTGCTGGAAACCAAATTGTTGACCTAAAACATAAAGTCCAAGAAATCTCGAAAAACAGATTAAGAGGAAAAATAACCATCAAGTGACATGTTACTAGGTAGATAGTATACTTCCTATGTTCATCTTCCATATCACTTAACTTTTCTGACTAGGAGAGGGGACATGAGTAGGAGGGAGGATGCAGAGACAGGGTGCAAAGTCAACTCTTTCTAGAAAGTTGGCTCTGAAGAGGAGCAGAGACGGTCAAGTGGCTGGAGGGTGATATCTGACCAAGGGCATATATTTACTTTTTTCAAGACAGAGGTTTGTATCCCGGGAGGCATGTGTAGTCATGAAAAGGATACATTGCAGCCAAGAGGGGGGCAGTCCAAGGGGGCGGCTCAGATATATCTTTCAATTGATCTAACAATAATTTTTCTGGGATTTTGTCTTTATCACAAGTCTCAGTATCAGCCGATGATAATAGACCAAGAGCCAAGAGCAAAGGGTAGGAGCCAGTGAATAATCACGGTAATGCAGTCCACACTTCTGGCTCTCTGTCGATCAGGCTCCAATGAACGACATGTTCGAGAAAACTGTTAGATACCATAGGGCATGTGCTTTTTAAACCACACTCTTAAACGAGCCTTTGAACAGTATTGAATGAGCAGCAGCACTCTCTGGGTTATATTGCTGACAGATGTGTCTACCAGTACTGAAAATAGCCTTAGCCCCCAACAAGAGATGTTTGGTTAACGTCCCTCTGGGGAGGCTGAGCCACTTAATAAGAACATCCCCTCGAGGATGAGTTGTGGGGCCGCTGAGGTCAGGATTCTGCATAGAAACATTGTGTTTAACAGGCATTAACAAGCTTATTCAATATTGGACTCCTCTTGAAATTGTTTGTTGAATTGTTGGCTTTGTGGTGGAACCATAAACTTTTTAAAGGCAGGGACTGTGGGAGATTCGTTTCTGTGGCTCCAGCATCTAATTCAGGGGCTGGCAAATGGTGGGTCTCATGAAATATTGATGGAACGATGGAATAAATAAATGGATTCAATAACAGAGTCGTTAAAATCAGAGATGTTATAAACACACACTCATCATTCAAGTAAGTTAATACTGTTCCTATTACTATGACAATCACACACCCTCGAAACTCTGAGTTATTTCCCATTTCAGATCTTGCCCGTTATCACATATGTGCCCCAATATAGAGTGATAGATGGAGAGAGAGATGAAAAAAGAAAAAGAAGGAGGTGGAGGAGGAAAAGAAGGATGGATGGATAGATGGATAGATAGATAGATAGATAGATAATAGAAACATACAGACAAACATAAAAATAGACTTTGCCTATGACACGCAACTTTTCCCATCCAACATCTTCCTTAATGATTTATAAGGAGCTACCACTAAGAAATCTTTTGTTTGTGCTAATACTCTTTTTCAACAGTAACGACAAAAATAATAATAGTACTATTTATTGAGTATTGCACATGTATTTTGCGAGCAACATCTCATACATCACACATTATAGTGTACTTAATTTTCAAAATTGAATAATTCTAATTATTATAATCTCCATTTTGCAGGTGAGAAAATGAGGCTCACAAACATTTCATAACTGCCCCAAGATCAGAGAGCTAGTAAGTGATTGGGGGTAAGGTTGAAAGCCAGATAGAGGGACACCTGGGTGGCTCAGACAGTTAAGCCCCCGACTTCAGCTCAGGTCACGATCTCACGGCTCATGAATTCAGCCCCGAGTCAGGCTCTGTGCTGACAGCTCAGACCCTGGAGCCTGCTTCAGATTATGTCTCTGTCTCTCTCTGCCCCTCCCTCACTTGTTCTCTCTCTCTCTCTCTCTCTCTCTCTCTCTCTGTCAAATATAAACATTAAAAAAATTTTTTTTAAAGAAAGCCACATAGAAAATGAGGTCTAAACCACGAGGATGTAAATATTATTATCGCTCTAGAAATTTACATCCCCAACATTGTAGTGAACACGGTACTGGTCTAAGGCAGGTCAGATTTGGTGAGTCGGGGTGGGTGTGGAGAGGTGCACCAGGCCAGCAGTTAATTCTGGAAAACACAGATGCTGGAATGCAGAGAGGAAAGTCAGAGTCTGGACAGAAAGCAGAGACTGTAGTCTAATAACAAGCTTAACCTATTTCAGAACGGGGTCTGAGGCCTGTCCTTTGTCCTTGACTTGCCATACCTGACCAGTGCCCTTACTGGAAAGGTAATTTATGATTCCAGAGGGACACGAACCCTTGTGCAGAGCTTGTAAGATGGGAACAATGATTTGTGCTTTCCTGAGCAGCTCTGAACGTGTTTCCAAAGCACCAGCTAGTTTCAAGCGGCTTTGGGGTTTCTTCGCCCTGAACACTGACTTCATTTCAGAGAACTCCTGCTTTACTAATTTACTGGAGGAAATCAGGACATTACAGGAATAGTAGAATAGTCAGCAGAGGACAAAAGTTTGGGGCTGAGGGTGGGGGTGGGGGGCGATCTGTACAGATAAGCCAGTCTGGAAGTTTTCAAAGGGTGTCTTTCACTTGTTAGGAAATTGACTTATTCATTAATGTATTTCCTTGACCTCCCTGCCACGTTATTTCTTCTCCCACCTCTCTCCGACTTCGAGAATCCGCATATGATTTATTTTCCCTCTTAGCGTTCCTCCCCAGTGAATCGCTGATTGGCAGCAGACTTTGCTCGGAAAACCTGTAGAAATATTTGAAAAGGCATCAGGGACTGTATCTATTCAGCACCGTGCATGCACCTCATCTATTTTACCATGCTGCCACTAGACCCGCGCAGAGGCATTATTCCAAAGTTGCAACCCTGCAGCTCCTCAAAAAAAAAAAAAAAGAAAGAAAAAAAAACCCCACTACAACCTGCCCCCATAGGCAGTTTACCTGCTTGATCGTCCCTTCCCTTCCAGCTAGAAAATCTACTGGAAGTGGGGGGTGGGGGGAGGGTTTATGCCATTGAACACAGGCCAGATTGAGAGACTTTCTGAAAAGCCGTGCAGCTAGCTTCCATACCAGTGACTTTTCTTGCAAGCTGTGGAAGCAATTGGTGTGCCTATAATTGCCTCTTGCATCATCTGTCCGAGGAGCCTGGTTCTTATTGTGAGAGACAAAGGAGTCATGTGTCTTTCCATGAAGCCCTAATGGAGATGGGATAAAATTGGAGGCTCCCTTGAGGCCTGGTGGGAAGTTGATCTGAAAATTGCCTTCACATCCCCCCCCCCCCATCATTTTTAAATGGGTTAATGGGGACGGCCATCTGCGGACTCTCCCCCGGTTTCTTTTCTGTGCTTCGTGTTCGGTAACACAGTGTAGATCTTCTCGCATTCGGAAATATCCGTTCCCTCCGCTGCACGGGGACACGCAGGGTTTGTCTTTGCTGTTGTTTTGGTAACGTGGAGGAGAAATTCTTCACAGAGGGCTTGGGGAAATTACTTTTCCTTTGTTCTTTGGGGAACGGTTTTCAGCGGAGTGATAGGTTGTCCCAGCCGACGGCTTCATCCCTGGAATCTCATTCACCGTTGCCTCCCTTGACCGCCCCCTTCCAAAACTCCCCCTTTCTCTCTCCTGCTCCTTCAACAAGTGCACATAATGGACTTGGAAGTGCCACCCGGTTGGGATCAGGAGGAAGTAACAGTGGACACTGTCCCTGTCCTTGGGGACCCACTAATCCCCTCAAGAGAACGTTTCAGAAACCAAAGGAGGTGGAGAGCCTGGGTGGCTCAGTCGGTTCCGCGACTGACTCCGGATTTTGGCTCAAGACGTGATCTCATGGTTCCCGAGTTGCAGCCCCAGGTAGGGCTCTGTGCTGACAGCACTGAACTTGCTAGGGATTCTCTCTCTCCCCCTCCCTCTGTCTCTGCCCCTCCCTCTGTCTCTCCCCCTCCCTCTCTCTCTGCCCCTCCCTCTCTCTGCCCCTCCCTCTCTCTCTGCCCCTCCCTCTCTCTGCCCCTCCCTCTCTCTCTCCCCCTCCCTCTCTCTCTGCCCTCCCTCTCTCTCTGCCCTCCCTCTCTCTCTGCCCCTCCCTCTCTCTCTCCCCCTCCCTCTCTCTCTGCCCCTCCCTCTCTCTGCCCCTCCCTCTCTCTGCCCCTCCCTCTCTCTCTCCCCCTCCCTCTCTCTCTGCCCTCCCTCTCTCTCTGCCCTCCCTCTCTCTCTGCCCCTCCCTCTCTCTCTCCCCCTCCCTCTCTCTCTGCCCTCCCTCTCTCTCTCCCCCTCCCTCTCTCTCTGCCCCTCCCTCTCTCTCTGCCCCTCCCTCTCTCTCTGCCCCTCCTCTGTTTGCGGGCCCTGTGTCTCTCTCTCTCTCAAGGTAAACAGATAAACATTTAAAAAAGAAGAAGAAGAAAAACAAAAGCATACAAATGTTAAATAAAGCTTGGGCATATTTCACCATTAGGGTTATGTGTAGATCAGCAAAAGGTAGATACAATGGATAATTTCATCTGAAAAAAAAAATTCCATAGCCACACAAGTTTGCATAAAATTTGGGGACTTACGCGAACCTCTTAATGCCCATCTATTGAGAGACTGGATTAAGATCACTTAACTTTAAAAAAAAAAAAGTCTCCATGTGAGTGTGATTTTATATCTCGAGTAGCCTGGGGCGGGGGGGGGAGGTATTTTGTTAGGGGAATTTCTGTGGGCCTCTATAAGTATAAATAATAGACATTTCCAATTTCTCTTTATTTATTTATTTATTTTATTTTTGAGAAAGAGAGAGAGAGAGAGCAAGAGAGTAAGTGCAGGGGAGGGGCGGAGAGAGAAGGAGACACAGAATGGGAAGCAGGCTCCAGGCTCTGAGCCATCCGCCCAGAGCCCGACGCGGGGCTCGAACTCACGGACCGCGAGATCGTGACCTGAGCCGAAGTCTGACGCTTAACCGACTGAGCCACCCAGGTGCCCTTCTTTTTTGCTCAGGGTGCTCTGGTATGAGTGCTTTTACTACAATGGAAGAATTCTTCCTTCCACTTATGAAACTGTAAGATGTCTTAGGGCTCCTTTGTACCTGGAGTGGAATGTGTCAAAGCACAAAAAGAATATTTCGCGCACACACACACACACACACACACATATAACTGACAAGCTGTAAAATGAAGACTCTGGCTATTCCTTCCCTTTTCTGCCTCTTGTTCTCCACAACAGAAATACTAGATGAAGTATGAGAAAAACTATGTCAGAGTTCGAAGGTAAGAAAGGGAACATCCAGATGCCATCACCGTGGCAAGCTCATACCCCGGCAGGAAGTGGTAATTGAAGGCCAGTGAGACGAGGAAACAATGGGTGTCCTCATACAACTTAGAGGTTGGGCTTTATGTCACCGTTGCTTTCTTGCTGGGGCTAAAGCCCAGAGCCCGTGCCAGAGAGAAGTGGAGAGGGCAGTAAGCTCAAAGGGGGCCTCCTACATAAAGCCTCGAATCTGGGAAAAGCTGAGCCACGTACAAAATTCCCGTTCCCCACACAGCCATGTGTTCTGTGACAAGGCTACTTACCCAAGCTTATACGGATGGTGGTGCCCCACGGGCACTCGCATTTGATCAGCGTGGAGAAAACCCTTAGTTGAGAAACGCGTGTACAAACTGATATGAAACCGAGGAGGGACTGAAAAGAGACAACCTTGAAACCAACCCCTTAAAACTCTACGTATCAAAAAGCAGCACGAATATCGAACCATCCCAGAAGTCAACAGAGGAAGCAGCCAGCCAAGCGCAGAAGCAAACAATAGCAAAAGATAAAGATTACTCTCCGGACAGGATGATTGTTTCGAGGCTCTGAACACCCAGATACAAGGTATGGGTGAGGACAGGTGTGTAGTGCCATTGAAAACACCAGAAGGCAGATCAGGTAAACAACTATATATTGAACAGTAAGTCTTCTCTCTCTCATTTTCCGCTTTGTCCCCAGAGTGCCAGAGTACAGGCTTAAAATCCCAAGGGCAGATGTGTAAGCATTCTAATCTGGCAAAATAGAATCATCCAAGGGAACAAGACCTACAGATATTCATCTCTAAAGGAAACTTCCAGATCCCTGTTCAATTTTTTTTTCTCTAATAAAGTTTACCGGTTGATAGATCTTACCACGTACACGGTTTACCCTCAACATTTCACTGTTTCCTTATTTAGGAATGAAGAGTAGATCGCTTGTTATTTGTGGAAATCCCTGCAATAAATTAAAAGATTAAAAGAAACAGAAAAAGAAAGAACTCAGAGGAAACAGGGCAATGCATATTCTGGGAAAAAATTAAACACACACACACATACAAACGGAGAGATAAGAAAAGGTATTCCTTCCATGAATCAAGAAAATCATTTTTTAATTTTTATCTGTTTCTAAAAGAGAGAGACAGAGTGCAAGTGGGGGAGGGGCAGAGAGAGAGGGAGACCCAGAATATGAAGCAGGCTCCAGGCTCTGAGCTGTCAGCACAGAGCCTGACGCAGGGCTTGAACTCACAGACTGTGAGATCGTGACCTGAGCTGAAGTCAGACGCTTAACTGACCAAGCCACTCCGGCACCCGACAAGGAAATAATTTTTTGAAGGAATTTTCAACAAACGAGAAAGAATATATGAAAATTAAAATAAGATTTAATAGAATTTTTGAAGATATAGTATAGAAAACTCATAAGAAGTCAAAGAGAAGGCAAAGATTTGACCATAAGAGGTGGGTGGCAGAAACAATTAGAGGATTATTTTAGATCCAGCATCTGGCCTTAGTATTTCCAGAAAGAGAGAGGGTAAGAAATGGAAAGGAAGAAATTATCAAAAAAAAAAATAGTACAGGAAAATTTCCCAGAACTAAAATACTGGTATTTTAGTTTAAAGAACATTATCACATATCCAGAACAATAAGAAAGTACACACACACACACACACACACACACACACACACACACACACACCAAGGCACTTAATTTTGTTTTATTTTATTTTTAATTTGATTTACTCATTTTGAGAGAGAGAGGAAATGTATGCATGCACACGCACAAGCAGGGGAGGGGCAGAGGGCAAGGGAGAGACAGAATCCCAAGCAGGCTCCGTGCTGTCAGTACAGAGCCCAACACAGGGCTCATCCCATGACCATGAGATCATGACCTGAGCCAAAATCAAGAGTCAGACACTTAACCAATGGAACCATCCAAGCACCCCTATCTTAAAATTTTAGAACTTCAGAGAAAAATAAAGTAACCCTAAAAACCTTCATAGAAAAAAATCAGATGTCATACAATAGGTGGAGAATCATCGTAATGTGGAATTTCTCAAGAACAATTCTTAAAGCTAGAAGACAGTGAAAACGTGTAATCCACGACTAAAATACAACCGTTCTGAATGTACACTGTACTTCAAAACAATTATGTGACCAAACTGACACGCGCACAATCCTAGTGACAGATTTAGCACTCCTCTCTCAAAATATGATAAATAAGACAGGGAAAAACAGGGCAAGAATGAAAAATATTAAGGTCAGCACCATTACAAGTTTCATCCAAAGTAGATGTTAAGTATCTGCGAATCTAGGGGGGTGACTCTTGAATGGGGGCTGAGAACGGAAGATTGGGGGAAGACATCTTGCTAGATTGAAATTCTTGCTCTCTGACTTACCAGCTGTGTTACCACAGGTGTGCATTTGTTTCTTCGGCTTCAAAATAGGTAAAATCATAGTGCCTCCCCCATAAATTTGGTGTGAGACTAAAATTAAATAATGCACATCAGTTTGCTTAGAGAAGTATCCAGCATAAGTGCCAATAGGTATGTGCGTAGGTGCAGAAGTGGGAAACATTTACAAAATTCCCATAAGAAAAATCTCGATATTTATGTGATAAATGTTGATACGTATACCCATTTGAGTCTGGTTCAAAGTCAGGATCACTCCACTCTTCAAAATTGTATTAGAGGCCCAAGACAATGAAATAAATGAAAAAATAAAGGGAGTTACAAGAGCCAGCCAAGGAGAGACAAAACTGGCGTTATTCCCAGACACGTGATTGTCCAAAGTGAAGGTATAATCGTCTCTAGAGTCAAACTACTAGCATAGGGAGTTCAGCTAGCATGCTAACTGTAGGAAAACACAGTAGCGTACCTATCCTTCAAAAATAATCCATTGGATGGAGTACTACGTGGCAATGAGAAAGAATGAAATATGGCCCCTTTTCTTTTAAATTTTTTTTTAACGTTTATTTTTGAGACAGAGAGAGACAGGGCGTGAACAGGGGAGGGTCAGAGAGAGAGGGAGACACAGAATCTGAAACAGGCTCCAGGCTCTGAGCTGTCAGCACAGAGCCCGACACGGGGCTCGAACTCACGGACCGCTGGATCATGACCTGAGCCGAAGTCGGACGCCCAACCGACTGAGCCACCCAGGTGCCCCGAAATATGGCCCTTTGTAGCAACATGGATGGAACTGGAGAGTGTTATGCTAAGTGAAATAAGCCATACATTGAAAGACAGATACCATATGGTTTCACTCTTATGTGGATCCTGAGAAACTTAACAGAAACCCATGGGGGAGGAGAAGGAAAAAAAAGAGGTTAGATTGGGAGAGAGCCAAAGCATAAGAGACTCTTAAAAACTGAGAACAAACTGAGGGTTGATGGGGGGTGGGAGGGAGGGGAGGGTGGGTGATGGGTATTGAGGAGGGCACCTTTTGGGATGAGCACTGGGTATTGTATGGAAACCAATTTGACAATAAACTTCATATATTGAAAAAAAAGTAATCCATTGGAAAAACTGTTAGGTAGAACAAATATCTCATTCAAACGAGCAATTGAAATTATTAAGGGTAAACATCAAAAGAAGAAGCAAGACCTGTATGGAAGAATGTAAAAACAAGAGATCTATATGAATAAATTAGAAGGTACAACATGTCTATGAGTGGAAAAAATATTTTTAGGATGGTGAATATTGCCACATAGATCTATAAAGTTAATAAAATTACAGTTAACATCCCAGTAGTTTTTTTTTTTAACATTTATTTATTTTTGAGACAAAGAGAGACAGAGCGTGAATGGAGGAGGGTCAGAGAGAGAGAGGGAGACACAGAACCTGAAGCAGGCCCCAGGCTCTGAGCTGTCAGCAGAGAGCCCGACGCGGGGCTCGAACTCACAGACCGTGAGATCATGACCTGAGCGAAGTCGGACACTCAACTGACTGAGCCACCCAGGCACCCCCCAGAAGGGTGTTTTTTTTGATGAATACAGACAAATTAATTCTAAAATTTATACAGAAGTATAAATTAAAGTAAAATAACTAAAACAAAATCTGTATAGAAGTATAAAGGGCCAAGAATAATGAAGACAATTTTAGAAAGAAAGAAAGAAAGAAAGAAAGAAAGAAAGAACAAGGTAGAGCTATCAGATATCATCTTGTTATAAATTTATAATAATTAAAACACTGTAATGTTAGCATGAAAAGAAAAAAGAGGATCAATACATCATGCTAGAAATAGATTAGGCAACAAATCCCCAAAACATACATGTGATCTTAGTATGTGTCGAAAATATTATTTGTTGGTAACAACCTCTAAACGCCAGGAGAATGATGAGTTACTGTATAAACATTATTATGTCTATCACCACATTAAAAAAAAAAATCTGTGGCTTATTCAAAAAGAAAGAAAGAAAGAAAGAAAGAAATTGGGTGCCTGGGTGGCTCAGTCGGTTAAGTGTCCGACTTCAGCTCAGGTCATGATCACACAGTTCATGGGTTCGAGCCCCGCATGGGTTCTCAGAATATCCCTTGTGAAAGCTGAATAAATAAATTAATCAATGGAAGATGTTAAAAAAGCAAAGATTAAACAGGAATCAGCAAGGGCAATTCGGTGTTCATCATGTTATCTACAGATTATTATTCATTACAGAACTCTTTCTTTTGCTATGTATTGATAGGTCAAATGGAGTGGAAATGTCAATTTGAGAGAGAAAGAGGCCTCCTATATTATCGGCAGGAAGTAGGCCAGTTAATTTAAGTTATTTGGATCAATACTGTTCTCTCTTGCTTAAAGATTATTATTTTTAAATTTAGTGAACTGAAGAAAAGGGAGCTTCAATTCATAATATTTAAAGTAACTCCTATACATATTGAAATATTTATGAATGAAATGATATGTCTGAGATTTGCTCCAAAATAATCCGTGTGTGAGGGAGAAAGTGAGTAGGGACAGAGGTGAACCTCGACTGTCATGAGTTAATAACTGTGGAAGCTGGGTGATGGCTGCATGCAGATTTATTTACTATTATGTATACGCTATATAATATTAAAAAATAAAGTCTTTTAAAAATTTTTTTAATGTTTATTTATTTTTGAGACAGAGAGAGACAGAGCATGAACGGGGGAGGGTCAGAGAGAGGGGGACACAGAATCTGAAACAGGCTCCAGGCTCCGAGCTGTCAGCACAGAGCCCGATGTGGGGCTCGAACTCACAGACCACTAAATCATGACCTGAGCCGAAGTCGGCCACTTAACCGACTGAGCCACCCAGGTGCCCCTAAAGTAATTCTTCATATATGACTATTCCTCTACATAGATGTAAGAAGTCATTTGTGATAGAGGATGAGAATCCATATGTTTGCCTCATGATTAGCAAATATCATGATTAATCCATTCATTAAAGGGACTGCTTTGTTCCTTCTCATTTTTTTTTTTTAGTATTTATTTATTTTTGAGACAGAGAGCATGGGGGCGGGGGGTGGCAGAGAGGGAGGGAGACAGAAGACCGGAAGCAGGCTCCGCTCTGACAGCAGACCACACGATGTGAGGATCGAACTCACAAACTGCAAATCATGACCTGAGCCAATGCCCGTCACTTAACCAACTGAGCCACCCAGGCGCCACCCCCACCACGGTTCCTTCTCTTTGGAAAAGCTGGGCGATGCCCCCTTTCGTCCTCGGCACTGCCTATGGAGGTGGCAACCACCTCTTTCTCGCATCATGGCCACCCTTGACCTCTGGTGAGCCCCAAGATCATTAAAAAGAGGACCAAGAAATTCATCTGGCACCAGGCAGACCCTTATGTCAAAATTAATTAACGGTGGAAACCCAGAGGCGTTGACAATAGGGTGTGCAGAAGACTCAAGGGCGAGATCTTGACGCCCAATGTGGTTTGCGGGAGCCAAAGCAGGTGCTGCCCACTGGCTTCTGGAAGTTCCTAGTCCACGGTGTCAGGGAGCTGAGGTGCAACAAATCCTCCTGTGCAGAAATTGCTCACGAGGTCTCCTCCAAGAACCACAAAGCCATTGTGGAAAGAGCAGCCCAGCATCCATCAGAGTCACCGATCTCAACGCTGGGCTGTGCGGCGGAGACGTGAATAGACAGCGTTAGGTGCGTCCTCAAGTTTGTGTGCATGAAACCAGAAAATTATGTTTATCAAAGCTCAGCAATAAAATAGGCATCTGCTTTCCCCTTTTCCCTATAAAAGGCTCATGCTATGAGCAGTCCTCCTAAAAACTTGAGCGAAATTGTAGCACCCAGGATTTAAGAAACGTAACTGACGTGACTGGAAGGCAGAGGGCTGTGAAGAAATAACGTGAAAAGTCACAGCTGAACTTCTGCCGAGTGCCAACGCCCCGGTGACTTTCAGGTTAGAAATCTGGCTTCCCACACCAGCCAGACTGCAGACAGCACCACCCCTCCTAGACTGGGTCTTGAAGAAATGGGTCTCTCAGGACTTCAGACCAACAGCCTCAGAGCAGGGGAATCCCAAGAGCCCTTAGGGCCCCACTTTATTATATACTACAGTTTCAAGGGGACCTCAGTTCCTGGGAAAATGCTATTAAAGCTCGTTATTGGTTTGTCTTGTTTTGCTCTGCTCTGTTTTGACTTATCATTTTAGCGGTTGGGTTTTTTTTCGCCAGTTGTGGTCATTTCTCAAGAGGTTGCAATGAAGTTTCTTGTGGTTGTTTCAACATGGCATGTCTGCTTCCATTCTGAGTTTACTTATGTAAAGTGGCTGACGATGATGTTATCATTTGCTAAGAGAGATTTGCACAGTCTTCAAGGAGGCTGAAGGAGCACAGGGGCCAGAAGGACAGATAACCGCAGTCACTTCTTCCCTTTACCTTCCCTGCTACTCTTTTGTTTTACTGTTTATTGATTTTTGAGAGACAGAGACAGATAGGACATGAGTGGGGAAGGGGCAGAGAGAGAGGGAGACACAGAATCTGAAGCAGGCCCCAGGCTCTGAGCTGTCAGCACAGAGCCCAACGTGGGGCTCGAACCCATGGACCATGAGATCGTGACCTGAGCCGAAGTTGGACGCTCAACTGAGCCACCCAAGCGCCCCACCTCCCCTGCTACTCTTGAGGGCATTAAGGTAAAGCCCCACATTGGCTTCTATCTGAGTTGAAATCATTGCTTCAGACACGCATTCCGTATTCATGTGTCTTCATTTCGTTCCCAGAGGACAGAGGGACAATCTCTTTCAATGGGTGTCATTGAGAATTCCAGGTGATATTGACAGGCATTATTTTGTTTGATGTGAACATGAACATCTATCTTGACTTCCACTCAACAACTATTGGGCACTTATTCATGTCAAATTGTGTGACGGGCATAGGGAATACAACAATAAGGCGGAATTTGCCCTTGAGGAGCTCAGAATTTAAAGCAGAAGATAAACGAGTAAGGATGCACTCGGCCTGGGGACGCCTGGGTGGCTCAGTCAGTTAAGCGTCCACTTGGGCTCAGGTCATGATCTCACGGTCTGTGAGTTCGAGCCCCGCGTCGGGCTCTATGCTGACAGCTCAGAGCCTAGAGCCTGCTTCAGATTCTGGGTCTCCCTCTGTGTCTCTGCCCCTCCCCTACTCTCTCTCTCTCTCTCTCTTCCCCTCTCAAAAATAAATAATAAAAACATTAAAAGAAAAAGGATTCACTCACCCTGTAACAGACTTGGGGATATATAGAGGTGTACACAGGGATTATGGGAGCACGGATAAGAGCGTCTCAACTGGAGAGGGGAGAAGCATTTCTGCTGATTCCTGAAGGATAAGTGAGTCTTGATCAGGAAGTTAGAGAAGACAGGTGATCGAGAACGGGGTAAACTGACGCCCAGGCGTAAAACAGTGCTTGGCATGGCCGGACAAATCCTCCAGGCTGGATAGAAGGTAGGGTGAATTGGACAAGTGTTAAGAAGGGAGGTTAGACAAAGGGAAGCAGGTCATATAGAAGTGGATGTTAGAAAGACACTTTCTCCACAGGGTTCTGCAGGACTCAAAGCACACTTTCCCCAAATCTCTGTACCTCGGCAACCCTGACATGCCCAGGCGGTTCCCATACGTCAAGTGTATCGGCCAGCCCGGTGGACGGGTCTGCCAGGAGCCCATGCACATGAGGACTAGGACAGAGAAACATCCAGGGGAATGTGCTCAAAGGGAAGAAGAAACCAGGCACGAAGGGCCTGTCAACTGTCCCGCTCAGAACGCTCTCGAAACCCAAACACAAACTGACACATTCTCTGTGACTCTTCCATTTGGTCACTGTGCTTGGGGCACACTGGCATCCCTGAGGCCTGCCGTGTGTTAATGGTGTGGCCCTTGAGGGCACGTGCTCTCTCCCCTCGAGGGCACTTTCCGTGATGCTAGTCTCATCTTCATGGAACCTTATCTGAGTTCGGAACCTGGGGGTATCCGTTTTGTTTCATATCCCAAGTATGTTCACTGACATTCTGCCCTACTCTGCCAAGAGGATCAGTAGTATCCCCCAGTCTTCCTTCTTTTTTTTTCAGTTTATTTGTTTATTTGGGCGGTGGGAAGAGAGAGAGAGAGAGTGGGCAGGGGAGAGGGCAGAGACGGCGGAAGAGAGAGAGGATCCCAAGCAGGCTCCGCACTGTCAGCTCGGAGCCCGACGCAGGGGCTCGAACTCACCCACCTCGAGATCGGGACCTGAGCAGAAACTAAGAGGCGGACACTTAACCGCACCCAGGCACCCCCCCCTCCCCGGCCCGGGCTTCTTCAGAAGAGCCACGGTGCTTCCTCGGGTCGCTGATACACTCCGTGAACATCAGCACCAACTTCCCAATAAGATGGCCAGCCTCTTCCAAAACCCCGCACAGAACAACGAACGCTTTTGCCAGCAGATGAGACTGCCTAGCTGCACCCAAATGGAGGTCGAGCTCCCTCGATTCAAACCTGTCACACAATGGTGAGGGAGACAGGAGGAAGAAGCAGACAGACAGGTCCAGTAACTAAGAATAAGCTCTCCAGATGTGCCATATATATATATATATTTTCCCCCCCTCAACTCAGGCTGTCATCAATGTTTCAACATTCAATGTTTGATTTCCTGCTCTCTTCTTGCCTGCCATGGAGGTTGAACTGAAGTCCCCCCCCTTCCCCAAAGGAATCCCACTTTTTTTTTTCCCCCACTGTGCTCTGATCGGTGAGCATCTCAAGCACGGTTTCCTCCGCAGATTGCAAGTTAATGTCACAGAGGGGAAGCCGCCATGTGAGTGCTGTCACACATCAATCATCCCCTCCTGTTTCACGCCGCGAGGCGTGCATTGGTTATTTTTATTCCTTTGCTGCACCTCCTTCCTCAAGTTCCCCTGGGGAAGAGAGAGAGAGAGAAAGAGAGAGCACTGCCCGACTTACGGAGAGTTGGAGAAGAAGAGGGGCATTTTGCAAAGGGAATTGCACAATCTTGCCCCCCTATCGCGGCATTTCGTGCTCCCTCTGAGACCCCCGGGTAGCTCCCGTGTGCAAAGGCTGAGCTGCTCTCCAGCACCTGTGTCCGCGTCACTGGTCTCAAACCTTTTCAACCATTTCATTCCCAAAGTTCCCATCTATCAGCAGCGCTTCAGGGAGAATAATGAGGAAATCATTGGCGTATCTTGAAGGCCGAATTATGCCAGAATGGAATCGAGGGGGCAGGAGTGATGGAGGAGAAAATGCTTTTTAAGAGAAGTCTCCAATTTGGCTTTCACATGTCCAGGCTCTGAAGTTCCAGGGGGTCATTGCGTGGAATGGGAAAGGCAGAGAAGGTCTCACTGGAGACGCTGGTTTCTGGAAAAACTGCAGCATTCTTTCCCTCTTGCTATCAGGGGATTGGATTTATAAGCCTTCACCACCCCGTGTAAGGTTACACAGAGGCAGAGCTTTACATCAAGAAACCTGTCCTCTTGGCATAAACTATAGACCTCAGACAGCTGCTCAATTCTTGGAGAGCACACTTTTGCAGACAATAAACTGTATATTAGTTATAGCTTAAAGTGACAATAGCAGCTACCATATATTAAGGACCCTCTATAGGACAGATACGATGCTGGGGCCATACACACACCAGGACTGACCTTTCCTACAACCTGAGAGCGATCATCATTTACAGTTTAGAAATATGAAAACAGATGATCAGATAGGTCCAGTCACTTGGCCAAAGCCATAGTTTTTTTAATTTATTTTTTATTTTTTTACTTATTTTTATTTATTTAAAAAAATTTTCTTATACGTTTATTTATTTTTGAGAGTCAGAGCCCAAGCGGAGGAGGGGCAGAGAGAGAAGGAGACACAGGATCCGAAGCAGGCTCCAGGCTCTGAGCTGTCAGCACAGAGCCCGACGCGGGGCTCGAACTCGCAAACCGTGAGATCGTGACCTGAGCCGAAGTCAGACGCTTAACTGACTGAGCCACCCAGGTGACCCCATAGTTTTTTTTTTAAGTTTATTTACTTATTTTGAGACAGAGAGAGACAGAGAGAGGGCAGGGGAGGGGCAGAGAGAGAGAGAGAGAGAGAGAGAGAGAGAATCCGAAGCAGGCTCTGCACTGTCAATGCAGAACCCGTTGTGGGGCTCAAACCCACAAAACCACAAGATCATGACCTGAGTCAAGATCAAGAGTCAGACGCTTAACCGACTGAGCCACCCAGGTGCCCCCAAAGCCACAGTTTTGAGGGAATATTCAACCTCAGTACCACCTGGCTCCTTCCCACTTTGGACCCTCTGGTAGCTCTTCCTACCATGTGGATGGAGAGAGAGAAGGAAAATCTTATATTCAGTGAGTGAGTAACATTATTTTCCTATAAAGCAGCACATAGAAGGCAAGGTATTGATTAGGTCTGATGCTTTCCTAGACCTATAAAGGTAAGGTGTTGGTGACGCCTTGGTTTGGAAAACCTTAACCATTCTGCTTGTGACCCAGCGCGCTGCATGCGATATAGCAGAAAGAATAATCAGAAATGTTTGGTTGTCTATTGCTGGGGAACAAACCACCCCAAACTTACAGTTCCAAACAGAAGGAATATCATGTGTATTTGCTGACGGCTCAGGGATTTGGTCAGGATTTCCAGTCTCTTCTCCCCCTGCCATAAGATAGGACAGTTTGACTCTGCCCAGAAGACCTGTTTCCAAGATGGCTCATGCACATGGCCGACAAGTTGGTGCTGGCTGTCCCCCGAGAGCTCTGTGGGGGCTGCCAGCCTGGAATTTACTCCATGTGGCCTATGCACCAGGCTAATTGGGCTTCTCTCAGCATGGTAACTGGGTTCTGAGAGGGTGTATCCCAAGAACCAGCAATCCAGAAGGACAGGACTCGGGGAGCACTCATCAAGCTTTGGCTTACTTTGCACTGGTATTATACCAAAGCTAGTTTCAAGACCAAGCTTAGTCAATGTGGGAGGAAACTACACAAGAGATGAAATACCAGAAGCTGTGGCTCACTGGGGGCCACCCACGTAGCAACTCTTTCCCAGAAGCCTGCTGACTTTGATCGGAAGAGGAGCTCTGACTCGCCAGTGCTTCCTCTGTCAACCTGAGAAAGTTGCTCAGCCTCTCTGTTCCTTTCCTTTCCTCTGTTCCTTTCTTTTCCCGTCTTGCAAGATTGGCTTAACACAATCTACCACATACCTCTGCTTCATCACTATAATTTCCACACTTGCATGAGATTCAAGTGTTCATCTGCTTCAGAATCTGGCAATTCTGAATGCATCGAATTCCGAATGAATTTCTCTGAAGAGAAATCAGGGCTCGAGGGCTGTGCGACATAGAGACTCGGGAGTGGGTCCTGGATGGCAAACTCAGGCTTTCCTCTCACAGAACGCTGAGATAACGGATGTTGTATTTTCTTACAGAGGAAAAAAAAATGAAGAGAGAGATTCTAAAACACTTTGCAGAGTGTTGACATGAAAGAGGGCTGACTGTGGGGATGTGGCATGATTGATGGCCAAGATTATAGTCTTGGGAGTAAACAAAGACTGGATATAAATCTCACTCATGCTGCTGAGTGGATGCCTCTCCCAGAAACTCGAAAGCTGTGAGAGCCTTAGTTTCTATATTTTGAAAGTGACATCCACGTTGGATAAGCTAAATAAGATATTAGCTATAAAGTTCCTCTTGCAGAGTCCTGTGTTACTGTATATACTCAACAAATAGTATTGGTTTTGTATTTATGAACATTAATGATTGTAGCAAAGGTTGGAAAATAGTAGTGCCTTAAGTGTCGATTAATTTTTCTCTCTCCATATGAGTTTAAGGATCAACATTCCTCAATTTAACATGATGGCTTTACACCATGGATGGGTGGGGGACCCCACCCTTTCTCTCTTGTGGCTCTGACAGCCTCACTACAAAGTTTTCATCCAATGGTCTGAGGTGGCATCCCCAAATTCCACTTTTATATCTGCATTCCTGCCACTGGGAAATGCACAGGGAAAAGTGAAGTCAGGGCCCAGAAATTGCTCAGTTTCTCTCTGCACACATCCCATTGGCCAGGACGTAAGGACATAAGCTTCAAGAGAGGCTGGAAGATACAATTTCAGCAGGGTGATTACCTGCCCAGCTAACATTCCGTCATTCAATTACTAAAAGAAATCAACCAAACAAACAAAAAAGTGTAAATATTGAAGACGGCCAACAGACTGTTCCACATAACCTGTAATTGAATCTCTAGCTGTCTCAGTGTTTGCATTTGTTTCATTTTGTTTTGTTTGAAAACATTTTTAGACGTCAGAATCCTTTCAAGAAAGGAGGCTTTGCATTAGATACAATGTCTAAAAAAAGAAGCATAGTTGTTCTGCACATGGATAACAGGTAACTTATATTTTTAAATTTTTGGATAAGCCAAATAAGATATTAGCTACAAAGGTCCTCTTGCAGAGTCCTGTAGTCAGAGAAAGTGACATATTTTAATAAGTTGAAGTGGATTTGTGGAATTGAGGGCTGCAGGGGAAATAGTTTATTACAGGGTTAATAAACTTCTCAAAAAGGGCCAGATGGTTCAGTATTTTCGGCTTTAAGGGACATTCTGTCTTTGAAGAAAATACTCAGCTCTGCATCTGTGGTGCAAAAGCAGCCATGGGTAACACATAAATGAATAGGTGTAATTATGTTCCAATAAAGCTTTATTTACAAAAACAGGTGGTGGGCCAGGTTTGGTTCATGTGCTGCAGTTTGCCAACTCCTGATTTACTAGCTGATCAATGTTTAACGGCAAAAATGTTCTATCCTCCCTTGGAATCAGATTTTTGAAATCCTCTGAGAGTTCCCATGTCAACATATACATTTATCTCTGACCCCATTGACTGACTAATTTGAGCAGAGAGAAGAACTGGTACACAGGGACCATTGTGACTTGATCACTGGTCCCAAATGAATTACAACATGGTCATTCTTGGTCTCCAGGAATTCCTAGTTGGACATTTGAAATAATCGCTTCACACAATCATAGGACACGTCAGTAGAAGAGACAATGTTCCAAAGAGTCACAGACTTGCAACTTTTGTTAAGCTATTACGTCTTAGATTGGGGGGTTGGACGTATTTAATTATTAATAAAGTCTCTTTCAGCTGTAGACTTCTAGGATTCGCTGTAAAATTTAGTACCGGCATTTCCTCAAGAAGATGAGGTCATTCATTTGCTCAACAAATATCTCTTAGATAATTATGAGAGCCAGGCCCTGTTTCTGCCCATGAATAGAAAGTCACAGAATAAAACTAAATCGGTTTCTCGTCTCGTGGAGCTTACACACTAGCAGAGAGCAAAAAGGAAGGGACAAAAGACGGAAGGAACACAGGAAAGGAGGAGGGAGAGAAAGAGAGCAAAAGAAAATCAGATGTTAACAAGTGCCATGCAGAAAAGGTTACATTTAAACCTCCATATGGAAATAACAAGGCGGATTTTGTTTTGAAGTTCACGTGACGATAATGAGGAAGATAATGATCTCTGAGCGAGGGTATCCACTAACACCAAGACAGGAACTGAGCCCGTTCTGAAAACAGCAAATGGCCCAAAGTAACTGTGGCAAGGGGTAGGACAGAGTGGTGCCAGGGGAGGTTGGAAATGCAGGTGACAACCCAATGACACAAAGCCTTAGCGTCCGCGGTCCAGGGTTTAGACTCCATTTAAAATCCAATAGGAATCCACCGAGGAGTTCTAACCAGGGAAAGTATTGAGCTCATAAAGGAAACAATGATGAAGCGTACACAGAGAAATAGGACCTTCAAAATGCTTGACTCTTTTTTAGTGTGTTTGCTACTGTACGGAAATAATTCCAGAAGGGAGTGTTGTCATAAGAAAAAACGAAGTAGTAAATGACATTGCCTAATGGGCAGGCACTGAGGTGGAGCTCTGGGCTCACCCATCGGCTGGACGAACTTAAAAGTGTTATGTGTTGGCTATTATGGCTGCCTTTAGTAGGGTACTACAAGAAGACGTGAGCTCAGGCAAGAACTGGCCCTTTGCAAGCAGGGACCATCGCGTACGTAGAGAATTAAGAGATGACGGGCCTTCCAGGGTCGGACGTGCCATCTGACCGGAAGTCTGGTTGACGGGTCCCACCCACATTTGATCAAGGGTTTTGCACAACAGCTGGAGATGCTGGACTTTGGACTGTGTTTTGTGGGAGAGGACCAGGAAGAAGGGTGTGTTCGGGCTACAACGGTGAAAGGTATTCGGAGGCAAAATAGTTTTCATTTCTAGGCTTCCTTGCAGTCTGGAGAGATATTTAGCCATAAAACGTAAGTAGACGCGGTATGCGTCACACCTGGGGCTGTCCATAGAGATTCCCCACGCAGACTTTTCCATGCTGTTCTGTCTCCTGCTTCCTTGAAGTGGGTAGGCAATGGCAACGTCAGAAAAAATATATATATTCAAGATGGTAGAACAAAAAGATACGGGACCCAGGTTCCCAAAGCACAGCCTGGAGAAGAGCCCCGAGGATTAGGAACACCTATTTTTAACCCCAAATGAGTGAGAAATCATACACTTCTATTGTGTTTGAGCCATTATGGGGTTTTTAACAGCATTACCTGTGCTAAAAGTTCTTTGACTCGTATATTGGATGAGGAGCAGGTTTGGGGAAAAGGCAAGCAAAATTGAGAGGGTTTGTGTGTGTGTGTGTGTGTGTGTGTGTGTGTGCGTGTTTGCTTTCCTCTGTATTTTGACACGTGAAGTTCTAGATGTGCGTTAGACAAGCAGCTTGCCTTGTAAGCACTTGGAATGTAGAAGTCTGGGGTTCCAGGGAGAGATCAGGGGTGGACATTTGGGAGTCATTGGAACATAGATGGTATGTAGACATGGGGCCGGTTTATAATTAAGAGAAGGAGGTTCGAGGCTGATTCGGGAGCAGTCATCAAACAAACAAACAAAGAGCCAGAGGTAAAGTCCAGGAGGCACCATCCAGTGAAGGAGAAGGAAAACCGGGAGTGGGTGATATCACCAAAAGTGAACCCTGTCTAAATACGAGTTCATGTCTAAGGTTACTAAAATACACATCACCCCAGGGGTCTCTCTGGGAGGTAAAACTCTGCAACCCTTGGGGTAGAATGTCAGAGTTTATTTCTTCAGAAGTAAATGGTAAAGGAAACCACCAGCTCAGTAGACCGCACACCTGTGTTTTCTGAAGTCCTTTGCTCGAGGGAATAGTGAGTCAGAACTTTTGAATTTAACGCTTCATCTTGTAATCCCCTGAGTACCAATGGGGCTACATAAACAACCATTTCCTGTAACCTCAGACCGTACATCCAGTTCTCACCTCACTCTTGTCACCCACACCTGCTGGCAGGTTTCCTCCTCCCACTACAAGATTTGAAATAACACATAGAGGGGGAAAAAAGAGCAGGTGAGTAGGAAAAAGAATGGCAAAAGTCTCCACCATGAGAATTTCACAGGCAAAGCACCCAATCATCTTTGCAAAGACGAGACAACAGGGATGAAATAATCACGTGTATAGTTTCTTCACATTCAAAGGACGCTGCTGGGGAAAAAAAAAAAAAGGACTAATTCTGGGAGTAAAGACCACCAAGGTCAGGCAAGAGCACAGAAACACAGAGGAGATGCCTGGATTATTCTAACCTGGGTTTTGACACATTTTCCATCAAGCATCTGGGCAACGGCTAATTCATTGTTGGAGGGAAAAAAATGTTTGTCCAAAGGGACATGAGTCTTTAACTTGTTATTTTACTATTTTAAGGGTCAATTTAAGGAGGTGTAACTAAGAGACACCAAACTCCCATGGATTAAATAAAACAGAAACTCATTTTTATCTCCTACTCTCTCAAAAGGGTCCAGAGGTGAGTGACCTATATAGAGTGATGGGGTTGGCCGTTCTTTGTTCCTCAACACGTGGCTTCCATGCTAGGATCTAACATTTCCTGGCTCTTTCCATTCCTTCACCAAAGGGAAGGGAGAAAGAGAGGCAGCGGAGAACTAGCCATACCCTGCAGAGGAAATGACACGAAATTATATACATCACTCCCACTTATATTCCATTGGCAAGAACTCAATCACACACCTAGCTGCAAGAGAGTCTGTGAAATGAAGCATCCATAGCCGGAAAGCCAAATTCCCTGATAAAAGTGTCATGCACTTTGTAGGGGAAGCTTCTACTCTAAAAGGAAGAACAGGAGGCTAGATTCTCAGGAGAGGTTAGGGGCATGTGTCATAATGTTCAAAATAAGACCCGAGGTTCACAGTCCCAAAACGACCACAGGAGAATGCTCTTTTAGACCTCTACTCACCCAGTCTCAGGCTCTAGGTCCCTATCCTCTGACTTCTTTTCCCCTTTTAGGTTGCTCATGGTATTCCTTTAAAATCGACTCCGGGGGCGCCTGAGTGGTGCAGTCAGTTAAGCGTCCGACTTCAGCCAGGTCATGATCTTGCGGTCCGTGAGTTCGAGCCCCGCGTCGGGCTCTGGGCTGATGGCTCAGAGCCTGGAGCCTGTTTCCGATTCTGTGTCTCCCTCTCTCTCTGCCCCTCCCCCATTCATGCTCTGTCTCTCTCTGTCCCAAAAATAAATAAACGTTGAAAAAAAAATTAAAAAAAAAAATCGACTCCGGTGATGTAGACGAATGTTGGGAAGCCCGTGGTTAGTATTAACCCTGAACTTTCCTGTGTCTCAGGCTTATGGTAGAAATAAAAATAGAGTTTGCTGTATGTGAGAAACTCTGCTCAAGGAATGAAGACTTTTGTGGGAGTTGATATAACTCACGGAAAGAAGTCTAACTTTTAGAGAAGAAACAAACATTTTGCTTACGTTTTCTCTTATTTCCCTCTTCCAAGGCTCTGAGAGACACCCTAATGATTTGGCCACATTCTCGTAGAATTGTTTGAATATGCCAACATGAGAAAATTTAATTTCGTGGTTTGTTTTTTTGTTGTTGCTGTTTTGGGGTTTGTTTGTTTGTTTGTTTGTTTTAAGACTCACATTGCAGCTTGTGCTGCAAACTTCCAAGATGGTTTCCGACCATCTTAGTCAGCTCAGGTTTCTATAACAAAACACCGTAGACAGGGTGGCTTACACACAGACATTTGTCTCTTGCAGCTCTGGAAGCTGGGAAATCCAGGATCAAGTTGCCAGATAGATTCAGTTTCTGGTGAGAGCCCTTTTTTGGGTTTGCAGACAGCCACCTTCTCACGTGGGGGAGAGACTCTAGTCTCTCTTCGTCTTCTAAGGATACCAATGCCATCATGCGACCTACTGTCCTGACGTCATAGAAACCTTATTACTTCCCAAAGGTCCCACCTCAAAATACCATCACGTTGGTGGTTAGAGCTTCAGCACAAGGATTTAGAAGGACACAAACATTCAGTCCATAACGTAGACGATTCTCATCTCCTGGTATTAAGCCACTGCGTTCTCCTTGTCATGTGAATAAGAGGCTACCTTTGCGACCATAAGGGAATATATAACTTCTTAGCACAAATCATAAAAGATATTGCCATTTCCATCTCGCTATCTTGGATTGCTCACCCGGGAGGAAACAAGCCGCCATATTAAACACCCAGGCAGCCCTGTGTGGAGACTCATGTAGGGAGTAACCAACGTGTTAGCACAAGATTGCTCACATAGGAATTGATCGATCAGTCCCAGTCAAGCCCTCTGATCATTTTAGCTCCCCAGAAGCAGAGGCCCTGACATTGTGGAGCAGAGGCCCTCCTGTACCGTCTGAATTCCTGACCCACAGAAACGGAGACATAACAAATGATGGCTTTTGTTTCAAGCCACTAAGTTTTGGGGGTGATTTGTTACGGAACAACAGACAACAGCTGTCCATTTTGGTGTCTTTTCCATTACATTTCTACTTGTACTGAGTGGCATTAGAGTAGCCAGGGGCAGTTGAGGGATCTTGCTAAGGAATATTTGAGCTGGGAATACTTGTAGTTGGGGATTAATGGAAGGTATTTATGTAGTTGGTAGCCAATACCGTGCATAGATAAATGCTTTCTAGCTATCTTAGCATAGGAACAGCTCCCGAGTTTTTCCTGTCACTGTAACAGCGGCTGTGTGGGAATGATAGCCGGTACCCTGGGGCCTGGTGGCAAATGGCTCATGTCGGAGACACAAGGTGTGAAATACACAGAGCTAGAAGTTAGTCTGTGGAAAACTCATTCAAAAATGCGTAAAACCAGGGGCCCTGGGTGGCTTCATCAGCTAAGCGTCCGACTTCAGCTCGGGTCATGATCTCGCAGTTCATGAGTTCAAGCCCGCGTCACGTTCTGTGCGGACAGCCTGGAGCCTGCTTTGAGTTCTGTGTCTCCCTCTCTCTGCGCCTCTCCTGTTTGTGCTCTTTTTCTGTCTCTGTCTCTGTCTCTCTCTCTCTCTCAAAAATAAACATTTAAAAAATTAAAAATGTATAAAACTCTAAGTAGAAAATTTGTTTCTTTCTAATGCCCCCTCAGAATTGGGAGAGCCCCTATTACCAGAAATGCATGTCATAATGGAGGGTATGCAATCATAAACATACTTCTCTATTTTTTATGGGAGTTACACAAAATAGAATTTAGCAAAATTCCTCAGAGTATTCAATCCTGTAGTAACACTACCAACAAAACATGCATCTGTACAGGGAATCACGTGTTTTTGACATCTTAATTCTCAAGAAGAAGAAGAAGAAGAAGAGATCACCCATGTAAAAGAAAATAGGAGTTTTCTTTCAAATACCTTTATTAAAGTAATACAGCAAAATTACTGTCACATGAATAAGTGATAAAAGCGTGTGTAGCCAAAAGTGAAGAGAGAAGGCATTAGAGAGTTGGGTTAGGCAGCTGATTAATATCATATTATATTATATTATAACTCCAGATTTTGTGATGCTTGTAGTATTTGCCGTTTGGGGGGAACGTTTTCTTTTCCTAAATAAATATTTACTTTTTGACTTAATTTTGCATTCATGATTTTTTCCTTCTTCTCTGTCGTCTTCTTCTTCTTCTTTACTGAGAGAGAGGGCGCAAGTAAGAAAGGGCAGAGAGAGAGAGAGAAGTGGGCTCACCTGAAGTGGGGCTTGAGTTCACGAACCGCGAGATCGTGACCTGAGCCAAAGTCAGATGCTTAACTGACTGAGCCACCCAGGTGCCCTTCCTTCTTCTTCTTCTTCTTCTTCTTCTCAAGAAGAGCCCCCCCCCATCAAAATGGGGTGCCTGGGTGGCTCAGTCAGTTAAGTGTCTTGCTTCAGCTCAGGCCATGATCTCAAAGTTCGTGGGTTCGAGCCCCACGTCGGGCATCCAGTTCTCGGGCTCTGTGCTGACAGCTCAGAGCCTGGAGCCTGCTTTCGATTCTGTGTCTCCCTCTCTCTCTCTGCCCCTCCCCCACTTGAACTCTGTCTTTCTGTCTGTCTGTCTCTCTTTCTTTCTCTGAAAAATAAAGATTAAAAAATATTAGAAAAAAGAAGAGCCCCCCAGATGGTATATTTTCAGGACCCCCAAAACCTGAATCTCCCTGTGCCTAATCTTTACTCTTAGAACCTCCTCAACACGAAAGCCCATCCATTCATTTGTTTGTTTATTCATTCATTCATTCATTCATTCAATGACAAATATTCAGCCCCACACATGCTATCCTTGCAAGGCTTTCCAAGTGCCATTTCCAGGATGAAACAGTGCTTGGTGTGGACCACAGCAGTCAGTATCTCCCGCCCTGTAGACATTGCTGACAGACTGATCCTTTCCTTCCGGTTATAGCGTCCCCGAGGACAGACAGGGACTTTCTCATTTATTTTTCAACACACACAGATTCAACAGTGTCTGGTAACGAGTAAGTTCTTGTTCATAAATGTTCAACACACAATTCTCACACGGAGAACTGAGACTTCAAAGAACACTCAAAACATTGATTTCTTATTTATTGTTTTAATCTACTTCAAGCCCCAATCCTCAGTCTTTGCTGAATTTCACTCAAGTATCGTGGGTTTTTTTTTCCGTCCCCAGCTAGTTGTCTTAAAACCTCCGATGCCTATCAATGCATATGGTAGGCAGATAACTGTCCCCCCAACCTTGCCCACATCCAACGCCCAGAGCCTCTGAATATGTTCCCTTACATGACAGAGAGGATTTAAGTTTGAAGATGGAAGTAAGATTGCTACTCATATGAGCTTAATTAAGAGATATTGTGCTGGGTTATCCAAATAAGACAAATATAATCACAAGTGTCCTTAAAAGGGAATCAGACGGAAGACCAGGGAGTTAAAGACCAGTTAAACACCAGTTTACAAAGGACTGGGCCCAACATTGCTGGCTTCAGAGATCAAGGAATGAGACTGTGAGTCAACGAATGTGGGCAGCTTCTTAAAGCTGGATGAGTCAAGAGAACGAATTCTCCCCTAGAGCTTCTAGAAGGAACAGATCTCTGCTGACACCTTCATTTTAGCCCAGTGAGACACGCTGTGAATTTCTGACCTCCAGAGCTGTAAGATAATCAATTGGCTCTTTGTAAGTGGCTAAAATTGTGGCGACCTGTTCCATCAGCAATGGGAAATGTACACAATACAGCAAGCCTACAAGGTGTTAGCCTTTGCGTAACTATCAGTCATACCTGGACACCGCCTCAGAGTGTGGCATATATTGAAATCAATGTTGGAAATACATTTAGGAATTCATACGACATAAATAATTCTTAGCTTACCAGCAAGCGATCCCTTTGGGAGAAGCCCAGACCTGTTCATGTGAATCCAGCAGGATCGGAATCCAGCTAGATTTTTCCCAGGAGTTTAGCCGAGGTCAACGAAAGGGAAAAAGCCGCAATGGATTGTAATACTCACCTTCGAGACCTAAATAACCCAGGGCTCAGGTGACGTGTTGCGTTTTGTCAGCTTTCAACTGTTCATCCTGCCTTCAGTGTGGTTGTGGGACGTTTACATTCCAAGGAAGGCAAAACACCAGGAGAGTAAATAAATTCTCCTGAGTTTGACATGCTGGCTGTGAATGAATGACACAAGAAAAGGGCAACAGTCATCATACAGTTCCCGTACAAACAAGCTCCATCCACGAAGATGGGCCCTCATTTGCCCCCGCAGAGAGGACTGAACTAACTCTTCTTGGTGACACTGACACCACGCATATGGTGGGTGTTGTTTTGAATTATATTAGTCTGAAAGCTTTCTAGGGATAATAGCCACATTTGCTTACATTTCTAGCGCCAGGGGTAAGGGGGAGATCAGCTCACACACCAGGTGCGTGACACCCCCCCCCCCAATGGAGAACGTAGCAGCTGGGCCACAGCTGGCGGGTAAGGAGCACCCGACAACGGCCCAGAACAGGACGTGACAAGGAATTCTCAGTCGGGTTGAAAGGACAGGGACAGCAGGGGGCGGCAACAAAAGATGACACGTTGCTCCCCCGGGGCATCAGTCTTACAGAGCACTCAGCCTCCCCTGTCAAAGGTAAGGGGGGACACATTTTCTGGCAAGGCACAGGAGATCCTCGGTCAGCAGGAACTGGGTCCCCTGAATCAGCCCTGCCCAGTCCGAGGAACGGTTTGAAGACCTGCGCGTCCCGCGCCCGGAAATGGCTCAAACAGGAAGTAGAGGTGTGTCCGCCATGAGGGCCCCCGGCCCCGGGCCGTGGAACCGGAAAAGGGGACTTTCTTCCCACTGCACCTCGGTGGGCCGTTTTGCATCCAGCAGGCAAGGTTACGAGCCCCCACTGCTCACTTGAGGGGTTAAAGCAATGCGGTCAAGTCCAAATATTTGCGAGATGACTTTCCTGGAGAGTTGGTCTCATGCCTGGGGGATTGAAACACTCCTCCCAAGCTGTTCACTTCTGACATTTTTAGTGCGTCTCCTCAGATTACAACCCAACAGTGAAGTAAATGGGGATGAAAGGCCCCAGGGATTCCTTCTCTTTTAATTTAAAAGAATTGTGTGTGTGTGTGTGTGTGTGTGTGTGTGTGTTGCTGTTCTTAGAAGTTTTGAAGAAAATAAAGAGAGGGGGAATATACCTCTGGTTCACTTGGGCCGACTGAGCCATTTTGCCGATTTGAAGTTAACAGACACTGTGATCAAATTACCACAGATGTGACAAGTGGGTGACTCCAACAATAGGCCAACTGTCATGGCTCTGAGACGGGAGGTTCAGGGCAAGATATGCAATCGATCGAAGTCCGAGCTCAGTTCAGGGATCTCTTCTGGCAGAGAGAGGAACTGGGTCGCCCCGTGTGCATGCAAACACGATTAACCGGTAATGTGTCATGGAGTGCCATGTTAAGAAGGATCCTGAGGCCACAGTCAAGAGACTCAGCCAGAAAGAACGATTGGAGGTGACAATGACATAGACATCATGCATTCGCAACCTTGGAGGGAATATTGATAGGAGAAAGACAGACACAAAAGTCGTTTTCCTGAGAGATGTTGTGTGTAGTTTTCTGGTTTTAAAAGGAAAACCTGCGTTGGGGCACCTGGGTGGCTCAATCAGTTAACCATCCAACTCTTGATTTTGGCTCTCACGGTTCATGGGTTCGAGCCCCATATCAGGAGCCTGCTTGGGATTCTCTCCCTCCCTCTCTCTCTACCCCTTCCCCGCTGGCTCTCTCTCTCTCTCTCTCTCTCTCTCTCAAAATAACTAAAACTAAACTTAAAAAAAATTTTTTAAAGAAAAGAAAAGGGGCGCCTGGGTGGCTCAGTCGGTTGGGCGTCCGACTTCGGCTCAGGTCACGATCTCGCGGTATGTGAGTTCGAGCCCCGCGTCGGGCTCTGTGCTGACTGCTCGGAGCCTGGAGCCTGTTTCGGATTCTGTGTCTCCCTCTCTCTCTGACCCTCCCCCGTTCATGCTCTGTCTCTCTCTGTCTCAAAAATAAATAAATGTTAAAAAAAAATTTAAAAAAAAAAATAAAAAAAATAAAGAAAAGAAAAGCCTGCCTATAATGTGACTCTGGCATATGCAAGTTTTTCTGGGACCAAGATGCTGCAGGACCTCCTTCTGCTGAGCCACCTTCTCTGCACTGGCCCCTCTGGGTAGGTCCGGCGACCAGGGTTTTAGGAGGCAATGCGCCCTGGATTGGTCAGCAACACAGGCTCCTTGGACAGGCCTTTGGAAGCGCAGCTCAGGACAATGACTAGCTTTTATGGAGCATTTCCTATGTGCTGGTAACATTCTGGGAGTTTTCGAAACATCAGTCCATGTGCTTTCTCTGCATCATACCCCAGGAGGTAAACGAGGTTACATTTACTTTATAGACCAGGAATCAGAGACTTCTTGAGGTTAACTTCAAGCACATGGCAGAATTTCAATCCAAGTCTCCCTGGCTTCAAATATAGTTATAACAGCTAACGCTTACCTATGTTATCATTTATTTTATTAGTTATTTTTAGCGTTTTTATTTATATTTGAGAGAGAGAGAGAGAGAGAGTACATGAACAGGGGAGAGACAGGAGACAGAATCTGAAGCAGGCTCCAAACTCTGAGCTGTCAGCACAGAGCCCGATGTGGGGCCCAAACTTATGAGCCGTGAGATCATGATCTGAGCCAAAGTTGGACGTTTAACCAACTAAGCCACCCAGGTGCCCCGATATATAAACATCATTTGATGTTTGTAACTGTCCTACCTTTATCGCCACTTTGTGTGTGAAAAAATTGAGACCCGAAAAGTCTAGGTAGCTTATCTAACTTGCCATGGGGACTGCATGGCAAAGTTTGGATTCCCTCCTGGGCAGACACACCGTGGTCAGGGACAGCCATCGTATGCTTGAAAACCCAAGACCTTCAACTGCCCAATACCATTTCTCACTTAAGGGACAATGATCACTTGGCACATGGGAAGGTCTTCACTCTTTAGATGTCGTGTAATATGTACAGAGAGGAAGCCAGGGCAGACATCGTAGCAAACGGGAGCAATGTGCTAGAAAATGACATTGGGCAGGTGACAGGAAGCAGATCTGGGAAGGACAATTGTGAACAGAAACTCTCTCTCCCGGGAAACAGACTTGAGAGTCTGAACTGGCTGAGAGAGAATCCCACTTACCCAAAGACAAGCAGAAGTGGAGATTTCCTTTGTGTGCTCGCCATGTCCCGTGGCTGTTCCTGTCTTCTTGGCTAGAACCAGTGTGATGGGCCAGATGATGCAGATCAGACTAAAGATGGACGAAGGAGAAGCAAGGTGAGTGGACCTAGTCCAGAGCTCAGAAGTTCATGAGAAAAGGTTTGACTCTAGAATTCTAGACTCGACTGAACAGATCTATAATTTGGTTTCCTGCCTTCAAAAGAAAAGAAAAGAAAAACCATCAGCAAGGAGAAAGAAAAAAATGGGATCTAACTGCTTAGGAGAAAGGGCGTTGCTTTCTTTCTTTCAATTAGGGGAGGTAGACCAGTTGTCTCAACACAGTCCTCAGATCACTTGCATCAGAATCGCCTGGTTGGAGGGAGGGCTCTTTCAAATGTTGATTTCTGAAGGGCATCTGGATGGCTCATTCAGTTAAGTAGTTAAGCCACAGACTCTTGATTTCAGCTCAGGTCATGATCTCATGGTTTGTGAATTCAAGCCCTGCATCAGGCTCTGCACTGATGCCCAGAGCCTACTTAGGATTCTCTCTCCCTGTCTGTCTCTGCCCCACCCCTGTTCCCTCTCTCTCTCTCTCAAAAAAGAGTAAAATATGAAAAAATTTTAAATGTTGATTTCTGGCCCGTTTCTTTATCCCACCAAATCGAAACAACACACACGGGGCCCCTCCACGTCCCATAGGATTCCTCTGCACTCTTGCACCTGCTTTTGTCAAATGTAGAGGTTACATCTTCACGCTGTGAGATCGGGATGGATTGAACTCCAGTCTGTGGTTTTACTAAGTGACCTTGGATACTGATGTTTACTAATCATCACTGGTAGTTATCACCGTCTGGGTTTCTCAATGTTTGCTATGCTTTTGATTAGAATCAAACAATGGAATGTTTTTGTTTTGTTTTGTTTCAATATTGATACCTGGATTTCTATCCGGTTCAGAGATATAGCCTGTGGCCTGGGAATCTGGATATAAAAAAGCTCCTTCAATGCCTCTGGTTTGTGGCCCGGGTTGACGATCATTAGCAGCAACAAGGTGTAACAAATGCAAACCAGTGACCCTGATGCTCAAATATTTAAACTAATTCTGCTATTTTATATTCCATTGCCACTGTTCTTTGACCATGTCTTGTAAGCAGAGTCAGGAGGCTTCTAGACAATCAAGAACCTCCAATGAGAACAATTTAAAAAAATTTTTTTTACATCCAATTAGTTTTGATAGAGCACGAGTCGGGGAGGGACAGAGAGCGAGTGGGAGACGCAGCATCCGGAGCAGGCTCCAGGCTCTGAGCTGTCAGCACAGAGCCCGACGCAGGGCTCGTACTCACAAACTGCGAGATCATGACCCGAGCCGAAGTCAGTCGCTCAACCGACTGAGCCACCCAGGCGCTCCGTGAACTTGCTACTTAGAACAACAAAGGGATTTTCAGCACTTACCACGTGTGAGGTAACTTCAGTCCCACACTGGCAACTTTGTGCTCCTGACTGATCTTCATTTTATACTATACTAGAGGCCGATGGCACTCTTGAGTCCTCTGCCATTGGCAGGATGTGGGAAGTTACCAAGACAGAAGCAGGGAGAATTAGACTCCAAACACACACTCATTCAGTGTCAACACGTCGGTGCCATCTAGAATTTAGACGGGCTGACGGAGCTACAGAAGGAATGGGAGAGGCAGGGCCGGCCTCGATGAGAGTGGAGTGGCTACTTCTCTGCAGTGTCTCTGGCTGGCACATGTGAAGAAAAACTCAAAAGCAGAAAAGCACATGGTCATTGCGTCTTCCTGGAGATCCTACAGAAAAGGGTAATGCTAGGCCACGCTGAGACTCAGGAGATTAAAATTAAACGTAGTTTTCCCCTTTCCGTGGCTGCGAGAGAAGGTGAAGGAGAAGGAAATGTTGTTTGAGTTAAAACAAAACAAAACAAAAATTAGCATTTGTATAGAAAAATTTGACTATGAGAATAATAACTTGTTACTTTGAAAAAAATAGCGGATCACTTTGAGTACCCGTAATACTATAGGTATATACATTACCTCCTTTGACCATTACAAAAACCTTATGACATTGTGAAAATGTACTTTATAGGTAGGAAAATGTGGCTCAGAGGGGTGAAGTAACTTGTTCCAGAGCAAAGCTTGTAAGTGACTGAGTCAGGATTTAGGTTTTTTTTTTTTAATGTTTGTTTGTTTGTTTGTTTGTTTGTTTGTTTTGAGACAGAGAAGAGAGCAAACAAAGAAAGGGCAGAGCAAGAGGGAGACCCAGAATCTGAAGTAGGCTCCAGATTCTGAGTGGTCAGCACAGAGCCCCATATGGGGCTTGAACTCACAGACTGGGAGATCCTGACCTAAGCCGAAGTCGGACGCTTAACTGACTGAGCCACCCACGTGCCCCAGGATTTAGGTGTTTTTTTTTTTTCTTTTTTGTAAGTTCTATTTATTTTGAGAAAGCCAGACACAGCAAGAGTGGGGGAGGGGCAGAGAGAGAAGGTGAGAAAATATCCCAAGCAGGCTCCATACTTTCAGCACAGAGTCCCGCACAGAGCGCAACATGGGGCTCGAACTCACAAACCCTGAGATCGTGGCTTGAGCCAAAATCGACAGTCGGACACTTAACCGACTGAGCCACCCAGGTGCCCCGACTGAGTCGGGATTTAATCCTAAATCAGCTGCTTCCAAATCCAAAGATTCTCCTATCGATTACACCAGACTCCTACTCTGCCGTTGTAAGTATCCAATAAATATTCATTGAAAAGAAATAAATTCAGCAATACAGATTTATCAATAAGATTTCCAACCGAGCAAATAAATGGCCACATTAATTTTCAAAGTGCTTCTTTAGACTTACTGATGCCCCCATGAATACTTCCAGTGCATAAAGATCTTAAAGATGACTAAATATAGCTCCTGCATTAAAAAAAAAAAAAATTATTACTTTGTGTGGGGCATAAAACTAGCACACAGATTACTATGTGATGAGAAAAGAGGTTCGCCAAGTGCTGTAGAGATTCAAAGTAGGGAGCGAGCAAAGCCCGTGAAGGGTCAGGAAGGTCCTCATGAGGGTCGTGGGCTGGGCTGGAAAAGAAACTACCTATAGTAGCTGCATTATTGCACAAAAATACCATTTGCCCTCTCTGAGGGTAGGTTATGCTTCCAGACGCCATTGACCTTGGGCTTGGCCCTGTGACTTATTTAGGCAATGAGCTATAAGTGGAAGCAATGCGTGTCCCTTTGAAGGAGAAGTACGGTGTGTCGTCTTTTCTTTCCACCTGTTGGCGTCCTTCTGGACAGATGCTGTTGTGTTGGCCTGAGCCTAGGAGCCGAGGAAATATGGACCTAGAGTGTTGGCTGAGCTACGATGAGTGAGAAAAACCACCTAGGATAGATTTCAGGGTCATCTGGCATTGCCGCACAACCTAGCCTAGCTTGCCTAACTTAGCTCCCAAAACGACGCCTTTCAAGTGGACGGCCACGCGTTGACTTGAACAGAAAAGAAAGACATTGAAATGAGAGAAGCAACAGAAGCCAATCTCCCAAGGTGGTGATTGTGGAGCATCCGGTAGTCTCAACCTTGGCCCTGTAGAAAAACATTGCTGCCTGAGCCCATTCACACATCAACTAAATCAACATCTAGGAAAAAAATCACAGATGGGCGTATTTTTTTTTAAACTCTTCAGTTTCTCCTCATGTGCGCCCTAGACTGAGAACGATGGATATGGTCGAAGGGACACCAGTGCTGGACAGCGGCAAAGTCATGTTCCCTGTCCTCCGCGAGGCAAACTTAGGGTTCTTGCCAGAAGGAAGAGTAATTGGAATTAGAAACATTGTCACTTGGCTTTAGAGAACCTGATGTAACCTGGCTTCAAATCTTGATGGGAAATTTACTAACCACCTGACAAATCGTTTCACTCTTCTGAAGCCCGTATTTTTTGCACCCATGAATTGGTGATGCTGGCGACAGCCTCATTGCATGGTGGTGAGTGTTTCATGAGACAATGCGCATTTGGAAGCGTGGTGTAGTATAAAGGTCAGGCATGTGGGTTCTGATTCCAAGCCATCAAACAGGTTTCAGTGCCCACACTGAAACTTACCCTGTAATGGACCTATCTGTTAATGCGACCGTTAACGTTCCTTCGGGAATAAAATGGGTTAAATAGAACCACATCTCTTTTAAGGTTGTGGTGGAAAGTACGTGCCGAGTGGATGGGTTGCAAAATCCAAAAGGCATCATCATACTTGCATCCACCGTGCATGTGGTGCCCCCTGAAGTTGTACATGCAGAAGCCCTGTAGAGCGATTATTTCGTATGGAATTTAGAAGTGTACCTGGCACACGGTAGGTTCTTATGGCGTCTATGTCATTATGTTATAAGAACTTCTTATGTTATTAGGGGGCTGGCACACTGGGACGTGGAAAGTAGTCTATATGTATTTGTTGAATGAAAGACTGAATAAAGTATATTCTTAATGCGATTAGTAAGCCAGTTTTGATCCAAGTGCATAGGAAATAAGAAAGATAGATATTAGACTGGAATGGATCTTGGATGCCAATTACATATCTTGGATTTTATTTTGTAGGTAGTGGGGAGACCCTGAATATCCCTGAACAGCAGAGTAATATACTCAGGGCAATTGTAAGGTTGATTAAGGGGGGGGCAGGGATTTATGGAACAAGGGGGAAAAGGAGACCACTCACACTGACCCATAAATAATCCAGCCACAAGCTAGACAGCCGGGGAAGGGATGGCAAGGAAGAGATGGACATGAAGAAAGGACAAGACAGGCGGGCGTCTCTGAGGAAACCAGGCTAAATCACGTTCTGGTGTGCATCGGGAACTCTGGCCCCAGCTCTGCCCTTGATTCTTCTGTGCCCTCAGAACATGGGGGAACCAACACCCCTCCCTGCACTGTAATGGCTAGGATGACATCATCAGGCTTGCTGCTCCCAAGGTTCCTTGGGCCCCAGAACCCACCTGTGAAATTGAGAGAGGCTGGGGCGGTCCGGGACTCACCGCGAACCTCGTGTGGGCCATTTCACACGCCAGTCGAGCTGTGGAGCCCTTGTGGGAAGCTAATGGGAAGATTATGTGATTAGCTTATTTTCTAGGGAATTGTGCCTGTCTGTCTTTCCTTATTTATTCAAGGACTGTTAGGTGTGTGGGGGAGACCGGGAGGCATCATCATTGAGGCCAATCGCTTTAGTCCACCCTTCCTGTCAGTTCAGGGAAAGGTCAGGCAAGCTACCATTCCGGTGTCATTCTCCTTCCCCCGTGACTCCCTGTCACGCAAGGAGAGAGACTCCAGTGGGGCGCCTGGGTGGCTCAGTCGGTTAAGCGTCTCACTTCAGCTCAGGTCGTGATCTCACAGTTTGGGACTTGGAGCCCCCCATCCAGCTCTCTGCTGTCAGCGCAGAACCCACTTCAGATCCTTTGTCCCCCTCTCTCGCTGTCCCTCTCCTGCTTGCTCTGTCACTCTCAAAAATAAATAAATAAATAAACATTAAAAAAAAAAAAAGACTCCAGCAAACCCCCGTGCAGAATGCACACACTTACACGTGCACACACACTCACCTACACACTCACTCAAAAAACTCCCTCCAACACGCACTCACGTATACAAGCTCACGCACACTCGCATGCTCACTCATGCAATTCACACGCACGCACGCACACACACACACACACTTAACGCACACAGACACAGACACGCACACGCTCATACACACACGCTCTAATTCTCTGCTCCAGTCTTCATTTGCACCAGCGCCTGCCTCCCGAGGGGACATGTTGCCAGGGAGGTGATTAAAGCCAACTTCTATCTAATTGAGAAAGGACTGCCTGACCTTTCTTTCCAAATATGTTTGTAAATTCCTTGTAATTAGATTTCCCCCCTCAAGGAAAGACTGCTGGGTTGCTCCTGAGGAAAATACAGTCAGTGGCAGGTGGCCAGCAACTTCCAGACCATTCTGCTCTGATAAGGACAGACTCCCTGCTGTCCAGGTGGGTGAGGGCACAGGGGTGGGGCCACGGTGGCCCAAGGGCTCGAGGTCACTCTCACTCCTGTTTCAGCCTTTAAAAACATATTGCTGCTAATTCCTCCTTTTTAAGTTTATTTACTTATTTTGAAAGATGGAGAGAACATAAGTGGGAGAGGGGTAGAGAAAGAGGGAGAGAGAGAGGATCCCAATCAGGTTCTGCGCTGTTAAAGCAGAGCCCGATGCAGGGCTCGAACTCGCAAGCCCTGAGATCCTGACCTGAGCCAAAGTCAGATGCTTAACTGACCCAGCCACCCAGGGGCTCCATGTTGCTGTTAATTCCTAAAACTAGGAGATGCACAGGCTGACTGGCTTGCAAAATAACCCAAAAGCTGCTTGTTTGGGGGAGAAACACACGAGTCACATTTACGCAGGGGCTTAGCCCTTGTGGGGTCAGATCTCTGTCCTCAGCACCCCTTCTCCCCATCCGGGTGACACCACTGTGCACTCCTCCGCACCCCAGGAACCAGAACACATCTATTCCTGGGGGATCCTCTGGCAAAAACACACCAGAACTGCCAGAAAGGGCGATGTGATGATGTGGAAAATTGCAGCTTTTAGCATTAGGAGATCCGCCTTTGAGGCCAGTCTCTGCCACTTACATTTTTGTTTCTTTGCTCCTTATTTTATTCATTATATTCCTTGATTATTCATGCTGGCCTCTGTTTCCCAAAGAATCTGTGATCTTTGTAGGTGAAGAGGAGAGGTAGAAGGGGAGAAGGCAACTGCAGGAAAGGAGAAAGCAAATATGTTAGGCACAGTGCCAATAAAGTTGCAATAACTGCTCACTGATTATTTTTCTGGGCTTCCCAGCAGCCTAATGGAAAAGGGACACCTGATGAGCTACGCAACCACGGAGAGACTCTGGCCTCAAAGGAAAAATGCTTTTTGTAGTTTTTTTTTTTTTTTTTCTGAGCATAAACTATTAAGAGATATGACCTGAGAAGAAATATAGATGGGCACCAAGCACATGAAAAGATGCTCAACATCACTCATCATCCCGGAAGTGCAAATCAGAGAGGTCATCTCACACCTGTCAGAATGGCTAAAATCAAAACCACAGGAAACGGCAGGTGTTGGCGAGGATGTGGAGGAAAAGGAACCCTTGTGCTCTGTTGGGAATGCAAACTGGTGCAGCCACTGAGGAAAGCAGTATGGAGGTTCCTCAAAAAGTTAAAAATACAGGGGCTTCTCAGTAGCTTAGTCAGTTAAGCGTCTGACTCTTATTTCGGCTCAGGTCATGACCTCAGGGTTTTTGAGATCGAGCCCCGAGTCAGGCTCTGTGCTAATGGTGCAAAGCCTGCTTGGGATTATCTCTCCCTCTCTCTCTGCCCGTCCTGGCTCTCTCTCTCTCTCTCTCAAAATAAATAAGCTTTAAAAAAGGTAAAAATACAACTACCCTGCCATTCAATAATCACACTACTGACTGAGTACCCCAAAATTACAAAAACATTAATTCAAAGGGATACATGCACCCCTATGTTTATTGCAACATCACTTACAATAGTCAAGATAGGGAAGGAGCCCAAGTGTCCATCGACTGATGAATGGATAAAGAATATTCATACACAATGGATTATTATATATACACAATGGAATATTATTCAGCCATGAAAATTCAGCCACACGATTTCACTCACACATGGGATTTAAGAAACAAAACAAATGAACAAAGGAAAAAGAGACAAACTAAAAAACAGACTCTTTTTTTAATGTTTAATTTTGAGAGAGAGAGAGAGAGAGAGCATGAGTAGAGGAGGGACAGAGAAAGAGCGATCCAAGATAGGCTCCACGATGACCGCGGTGACCCCGATGCGGGGCCCCAACTCACAAACCGTGATATCATGACTCGAGCCAAAGTTGGATGCTCCACTGACTGAGCCACCCAGTCCCGGGCGCCCCAAACAGACTCTTAACCACAGAGAACAAACTGATGGTCACCAGAGGGGAGGTTGGTGTGGGGGGGGGGGGGTAGGGGAATTAGGTGAAAGGGATTAAGAGTCCACTTATGATGAGCACTGAGTAATGCACAGGACTGCTGAATCACTATATTATTCACGCGGAACTAATAGAACACTGTATGTTAACTACACTGGATTTAAAATTAAAAAAAAAACTTAATAAAAAAAGATCTGACCTGAAACATTTTCTATTGATAAACATATTGGATAAAGCCCTGGACAGTGTCATCCATAACTGCGCTGGTCCAGATGCTTGGATGTTTTCCATTGTTCTTTTGTCAAATGATGCTTCCAAGCCCACACCCAGGTTAGCTATAAATATTAAAGGAAATATACCTAAGAGAACGCTTTATCTATAGTAAATACACAACGACAAGGATGAAGTATGAACATTCCTTCATCTTTTATTAGCGACTTAAAGTTGGGGGAGGACTCAGAATTCTACTGAGCCGCCAGACTTTGGCCCTTCCTCCTCCGGGTAGGGTAGCATACCTCTCTTATCAGGGCACAGTCCCAGGAGGTGACATAGCTTTCTGAACAGGGGGAGCAGGGGCGTACAAGGGCCATCTGACTCCTCAAGGGCTAAGTCCCTCTGTCGATTTGACATGTTTGCCTCTCCCCCAAACAAGAAGCTCTCAGGGTTATTCTGTAAGGCAGTCAGCCCGCGCATCGCCTAGTTTTAATGGAATTAATAGCGATGCATTTCTAGAGGCGGAAAAAGGAGAAGGACTAACCCCGAGCACAGTCTTGCGGCTGTAAGCCTTTCTGGTACATTCTCCAGCCCCTTCAGTTTTCCTGGACCCGAGCCTCAGCCCAGTAATCCCCTGCAAGGCTCTCACCCACGGCCAATTGCTGGGCTCTCACACCACACCCTTCAGCGAGGGCTCCGGCCGGGACCTAGACCAAGTTCAGCTGGTAATTGCGCTACAAATTGCTGTGAGTGTTGAAGCTCCTGGGGACTGACTTGATGGCTTCACCACCCCTGCACCTCCGCTGGGCTGGTCAGAATCCGCCTGACGGGCAGCTGGAAGGGAGGCTGGAAGGCGCTGGGCCGTGGGGTGGGTGTTAAAAAAAAACAGTCCTCCTTGTTATTTGGAAATCTGTGATTCATGCTCATAAACAGGTGTGTGTGCGAGGGAGTGACAGGGGCAATAAATGGCTCCGATTTTACCTGAAGGGAGGAGGCGGGACGCGGTAAGCACACAGCTCCCCACCTGCAGGGATCCACTGTCACAGCCATTGCGAGTGGAGCCCAGTGACTCCTGGCCTTTTGCAATTTACAAAGGTCTCTCCTAGGCTTCCCCTGGAGTTTCGCCCGGAGGAGCAGAAGTTACCAATTACGCTTGGACTTTGCCTTTGAATTTTTAAGGGGGGGGTCACGTAAATGCCAGCTGAGCAAAGCGGCCTCCTGGTTCTGAAACAGCAGGTCTGTGACTCTGCTGAGCAGGACCCCTGCGTGGGGAGCCACGTGGACAAATAAAGTGCCGAGAGGTAATCTCTCTATTCCAGATCCGCAGTCTGGAACGCTCAGGGATTCCATCCCGGAAGGAAATGAGTCATATCCCCGATTCAGGGATTAGCGTATTATTAAAATAGCTACCATGAAGAAGCCTCAGTTACAACGTGGCTCTGGGGTCACAAAGAAGTGGATGGGACCCCCCCCCCGCCCCCCGCCCCGGCTCGGCCTGGCTCTGCTGACTTGCTCTCTGGCTTCTGGCCACTTAACTAACCTCCTCTGAGCCTCAGTTTCCTTCTCTGTACCAGAGGAATTATAATAACCTCCTCACAAGGTTATCATAAAAATCAACGACATCATTTTTTTTTTTTAGTTGCTTCACTAAGAGTCTGGCTCATCCAGGCACTCAGTAAGTGGCAGCTGCTTATTAAGCATCCGTGATGTGTATGTATTTTCCAAGCAGCATCTCAAACAGTCATTGTTTTGTTTTTTTTTTTCCAGCGATTGCCTTCAACCTTGCTCTTCGGTATCTCTTTGTCAAGCTGCGCTGCCATACGGGTCAGATCACAGAACTTCCATTCACCTCCAGCAATCAATACGGTGCCATCCCCGTGCGTGAAGTCTCATCCTGTCTATTGTAATTTTGCTGTCTCCTACCCTTCCCGCCTGTGTGGTTTGCCTCTCCTCCAGTGAGAGGGGCTCTGCTATTTCCCTCGGCTTCCCCTGCCTCTTCGGCATCTGGCGGCGCTGGTTAGAGAGAGATCTTTTCCCAAGAATTTCCTGGAAAAGTATCGGATGGGTCTATAGTCTTCTGCATCTGAACAAGCACCCATCCAGGACGTACCTGGTTCCCTAGCCTTTCAAATACCTCTACTTTTTTTTTTTATGTTTATTTTATTTTTTTATTAAAAAAATTTTTTTTTTTTATTATTTGTTTTGGAGACAGAGAGAGACAGGGCACAAGCAGGGGAGGGTGAGAAAGAGACAGAGAGACAGAGAGACAGAATCTGAAGCAACCCCAGGCTCTGAGCTGTCAGCACAGAGCCCAACGTGGGGCTTGAACCCACGAACCGCGAGATGGTGACCTGAGCCGAAGTCGGATGCTCAAGTGACTGAGCCGCCCAGTCGCCCCTAATGTTTATTTTTGAGAGAGAGAGAGAGAGAGAGAGAGAGAGAGCAAGTAGGGGAGGGGCAGCGAGAGAGAGGGAGACGGAGGATCTGGAGCAGACCCTGCCTTGAGAGCACAGAGTCCGATGCAGTTCGCCCATGAACTGAAAGATCATGACCCGAGCCAAAGTCAGACGCTTGACCAGCTGAGCCTCTACTCTTTAATCCTTCCTTGACTCAGGGTGGAGAAACCCCACTTCTCAGGAGAACTATGGCAGACGACTTAGGGTCCCAAGAACTTTGGATTCCAGAGGTTTCTTGCCCAGTGTCCCTGCACAGACAGCCATGGAGGAGGGTGGTTGCGGGGGGTTGGCAGTCCCAATGGGCCCTCAGCCCGGACTTTGTAGGCCAGTGGTGAGGGCCCTTGGAGGATCCCTCCAGCACCCTGGAGCAGTTCTCAAACTGTAGCATGCCTCTGGTGGTGGGCTGGTCCAAACAGAGGTCACTGGGCTCCACCCCCAGAGTTTCTGATGCAGGCTGGGAAAGAGTGAGGATCTGCACTTACAACAAATTCCAAGTATGGCTGATGCCCACGGGACCAGGACTCACTCCGGGGCCCACTCTTCCAGACAACATGAATTTCTTGTGATTGTGAGAAATTCGAATTTGGGAGAAGTTACTTTATTTGAGTTAAAACAACTAGTAATTGGACAGTGAGGTCTACGTGCAGATTGGCCGGGCTCGAAACCCCTGACCTTTCTGCTCTCGTGTATGTTGTCACGGACAAAGAGGGATTCCAGCAGGAAACAAAATAAAACTCACTTTTTTGAGGCTGTAGAGACCTCCTGTGGGCGAATCAGATTCCTTCCCCAGACCCTACGACCTTTCCACAATTGGTCCATCAAGGGTAGCACCTGGCCACGCTGGGAAACTTCTGTTTCTCCCTTGGGAATTTTGCAGGCTAGGATGGAAAGGCCTCGGCTGGAACATGGAAAATTCAGGAACTCTTGGTCATCCTTTTCTGTCCTGTGGATATATGTGCGGAGACCTCTACTGCAGCCAGAGAAGCATGACTCAGTACTGTGGGGAGAAGGCACAAAACCATGAAGGGCCTCCCACGCGCCCTACCCGCAGATCCAGTCCGGGCTCCAGTCCATAGGCCTGGCGGCCTCTATGCTCTCGGCTACCATGAAACAGCCTAATGACCTTCCACTAACCCCTTTTCCCCACTGACCTCCCCCCCATGTCTTCGCTCTTCCTTTTAAGCTGCCTTGAGGTAGGTCTTCTGTTACTTGCAACCAATAGCTTCTTTATAACATATGTTGTGCTCATACTCTACAAATCTTTCTAGACCTGCATTCTGTTTGAAGGATCCATCATCTCACAGCAAAACTATAATGACCACTTTATTGGCCATTTTGGGCAGGGAGGATCATGGTAGCTGCCATGTGTGCTGGTGCCTCCATTGGTATTTCTTTTTGGCCTCTCTTTTTTGGAAAGAGTGATGAGCATGTGTAAGTACGTAGGTGGAGGGGGTGGGGGCGGTTCTTCAGCACGGTGCGCCCAGACACAGACCAATCTTAGATCTGTGCCTTCCTCAGAGCCCGGCCCTACTTGTCGCCAGGCCCCCTGAATCTCAGTCTGCCAGATGGCGCTTCCCCTCCATGTTGCCCTAGACAACTGAGCACACAACATTCTGCCCTTTGGGAATCTTCCCTGGGTTTGCGAGCACAGAGCACCATGCGGAGAATCTGTTTCCCTCTACTCCCGAAGTGAGTTTCTCCCCAAGAAAGGCCAAAATAACACCATCAATCAAGCAGACTTGTTGTTCTTTTTCAAAAGCTCACGTCCACGGAGTTGGGATTAGCACTGGGTTACTGCCCCACGCAGAGCCACCCACATAGTGTTCATCAGGCCCCCTGGCCTCTCAGGAAGCCATGACTCAGCTGGAGAAGCCAACTGAGTTGTGAGGTCTTTTAAGGGTAATTTAGCTGCGTGGAGAAGTGCTGATTTATTCTTTTTTCCTCCCCCAGATAGTGGACACTGGGCCTCAGTGTTCCTGGCTCGGTGACAGGGCCGTGGGCACACAGATTCCTCAACCCTCCCTCCCAGGCTGTGTCCTGACACATCTTTGCGCGTAGCTTCTGGACTCAGCCGTGAGAGTGCCCCCTTTACTTTTCTCTGGGTCCTCTTCCTGTCTAGCTCACACTGCCTGTGCGGAGAACCAGGAACACACAAGCCCAAACAGAAGCAGGTCAGGTTTAGATTAGAACAGGGGAATGGGATAACCGTCTCCCCCAGAGCAGTAGATATGATGTAATGCACCATGAGTTGCTGGGGAGGGGGGTGTTGGGGGAATCTGAGGGGAGTGGGTATAAGCCAGAGGAGCAGTAACAGAGCCACCAAACACAGCTACGCCAAGCTCTAGCTGGTACTACCCCGGGGGGCACTCTGGGCTATGGCGTAAATGGCACTCCCCACGTTATACAACACGCCCCTTCTGCTCTGTCGGCTTCAATCCGATTCATTCCTATGTCCCTGCTAAAAAAGAGAATAGAAGTTTTAAAAGACATGATGCGTCCCAAGTGTCTCCATTTTATGATAAGCCAACAAGGATTAAGGCACGGGGGGGCCAGTGTTACTGAAAGAGCCAATGGTGTGTTGGCTCTTAAACCAGTTTGCGAGAGCCGATTCTTGGTATTTCGACTCACCTTGTGTGTTCAGTGATTTCACACTGCTACCCTGAAATCAGCTGTGGTGGATTATTTACAGCAACTGGCAAGCGCCGTAGGTAAGGGTCTTCCGAGTACCTCCTTCAAGAATGAGCTGTTTAGCGTTTAGCAGCACGCCATTGGACAATGGCCGTCTCCTGCCCTAAGTTCTCAATGTCTATCGGGACTAGGACTTCGCAAGCATTAATGAGTTGATTTATACTACTTGCCTCTCAGATGCTTAAGGAAAGAAAGAAACAGCTTAAAACGTTTCTTAACACCCAGGGCAGGGAAAATAAGGAGACATTTCCAATGACCTGTACCCATTTCATTCAACGGTTGATCCTAAATGTGTGTAGCTCACAGAATGAAGAGGGAAATTTCCAGAGCGATGTATTTTGTCCAACCTTATTCCTCTGCTTACAAACAGTATTAAATTGTATTATAAAGTACTGTTTAAAATGGTTAATATGGGGGTGCCTGGGTGGCTCGGTCTGTTAAACGTCCGATTCTTAATTTCAACTCAGGTCACGATCTCACCGTTCATGGGTTTGAGCCCTGCGACAGGCTCTGAACTGGCAACTCAGAGCCCGCTTGAGATTCTCTCTCTCCCCCTCTCTCAAAAAATAAACTTCAAAAAAATGGCCAATGTGATTCAGACAACAGAATCAGACATATGTTTCTCCATGCCAAAATACTCATTTAATTTTTTGGTCTGGGTTACTTACCAATCACTCTTCTATAAATTCATGTATATTCCTTTGCTTCGTTTCTACAGGAATGTTGGGAGGACAGCAGTGACCTAGTTCACAGTTAGTGAGTGACTATCTTTGGTACCTGTGCTATTTCCATAATAGATGTTTATGTCATTTACAGAAGTCACATCATGACCCCATGTAACTGGGAAATTATAAATGGGACTAGATCAATGTAATCCCTAAGCAGAAGAGGAACAGAAACATATTCTTGACACCAAAAGCAAAACACATTTTGATCTTCAGGGAGAACTGAATGTTTTGCTTGAGAAACTGGAAACATCCAGTTCGTTTTTGGTTGGTAAGAGCTAAGCCATCTACTGGCTGCCTTCTCTAGGAATTGTCTTCAAGAAGGAGCAAGAAAAGTACAGTTGAGCACACAACATTGATCCAACTCCATAGAAACTCCTTGGGGAGGAGCAGTGTGAGCCGATGTGCACTTGCTAAAGAAAATAAGAAACTCATTCTTCATGAAACTGTAATCGTTGGGGCTCTTAAGGTATCTGGAAATACAACAAACACTGCAATCAATGGAAATGTGTTTGGATGTAACTGTCAAACTCGCTGAAGATGAAAAAAAATTGTATGTCTTCAGCAATAACAATATCTGAATCACAGAGTGCACATCTGTCAGATGTTCTTTCCCAAATGACCCAGCTAATGCAAGTGCATCTCTGCTTACAAGTACAAAGCCAAGCCAAGTAAAAAGCCTGTTAGGAAAAGAGAATAATTTTGCTGTCAAAAATTCATACTCTGCAAATCTCTTGGATTCAAGGCACAGAGTAATAAAAGTGAGATTCTGCTTCTACGACCGCTGAAGGGATTAGGAAACACGCAAGACCTCTCAGGATGTGATGTTATGAAAGTTACTTTCAAAGGTGAGCGAGTGGTAGACAGTCCCGGGTCTCCCTAGGAGTGCAGCTGGCCCACAGTGGCAAGGGGTTAGCATAATATAGTGTCAGATGCCTTTTCTGGTTTACTTCAGACGCCTCCAGCTTCTGTGTCGCGTCCAATTTTATCTGTGTTTGGGAAAAGTGCAAAAATTAAGAAACAGCAAGCTCAGGGAAGAGTAGAGAATTATAAAATGTTAGAGTGAGAGAGACTTTTGCAGCCAAGCCAGTTTTAGCCCTTCTATCCAACCATAAGGGGACTCGGCATGAGGTTTGGTGACCAGCCCGGGTCACAGAACTCAGTGGTAAAGTCATGGAACTTAGATTCTAGGGTCTCTCTTTTGCAGAAACCGTCCCTCGTGGCTTGCCTCTAACAAATAAAACCCTGTACATCCGAAATTAATAAAAATTCTAAAAGTGCCTCAAAAAAAGAAACTTTGACTGCAATAGCCGGAGAAGCAAGATAACTAGGCAAGTTGGCAAAAGTTGAGTTTATTTTTTTTTCTTCTTTTTAATTTCCATCTGTTACTCATAAGGTGTGTTGTACCCAGTTACTTAACGCTGAAAAGAAAAGGTCAAAATTCAGGGTAACTTACTGAGTGAAGCTACGATGGCCAGGCTGTTGTCTACAGTTCAGTTTGAGATTCAGAATAGGACTAAAGCTTTAGTTGTAACAAACATGAAATGTAATGAAAAGCGAATTCAACTGGAAAACCTATACTATCATAAACACCTTTAAATGTAATCATGCTTCTAAATGTAATGTACCAAATACGGTAAGAGAAGCAAATTTCACGACTCTTCTGGTCCTAACTAGCAAACATTTTTAAAGACATTTTCATTAGTTTTCACACTTCCCAAGATCGAAAATACAGATTGACTGTGCTCCAATGACTTGAACATTTCTGCATGTTTCGGGCCCTTAATGGAAAGTACCGAGGTGTATCTTTACAGTGGAAAACACGGCATCACGGGTCGGGCACACCTTTACAGCCAATTTGTCTTGCTACACGTTGAAACTGAAAAGTTCTATAAAAACCGGTCGCAAAGGGGACTCCTGGCTGAAAAGAAAAAAAAAAAGTGCAGGGGTGCCTGGGTGGCTCAACTGGTTAAGCATCAGACTTTGGCTCAGGTCATGATCTCACTGCTTGTGGGTTTAAGCCCCGCATCGGGCTGACCGCTTAGAGCCTGGAGCCTGCTTCAGATTCTGTCTCCGTCTCTCTGCCTCTCCCCTGCTCATGCTCAGTCTCTCACTGTCTCCAATATAAAAGCAAAAAGAAAAAAAAAAGTGCAGATATATAGGTTACAGATACAGTGGAACCAAGATCTTTATGTAGCTTAAGAGAATGTCTCCATCCTGAGAGCCCGAAAACAAGGATTATAACTAGCAGTGTTTTCTCTCCTAAACCTGTTACCAAATGCCCGTTGAAGTTCGTGCTGAATGAGATGCCCATAATTCTGTCCGTATCTAAAATTAATAATGTATCTGTTTATTTTTCAACAAGCTTCCTCATAAAGGTCCAGGACAGAGGCACGGAATTACTGAGGACTATTTTCTAACAATTCTGCATTCTTATCTTCTGTGGCATCAGTTCGGGTCACTGAAACCCTTGAAGCGTGCATTTTTTTTCCCCCTAAGGTGAGACTCTGGAGCTGGCCGGCCAGAGCAAAACTCTGAACTCCACATGCCTCAAAGATCTTGTGTTTCTTCCATATATTCTGGATTTTACTGCTATCGCATTAACTCTTCGGTGTAACATTTGTAGCGACAGGCTAGGCATGAATCATTTGGCTTAAACGACAAAAGGTCAGTGTCCACAAGAGGATAAGCGTGGGGCGGTGTGCCCCCCCCCCAGCACCCCACACCAGAAATACGCACGCCTGTGTTCCAGCTCTGACCCCAGATGCTGATTACTGGGTGGTGAGCGAATATTGTCAAATGTTAGAGCGCCCCCTAAAGGTTTTAAGGATTGGCAGTGGGTCCGACCTGGGCTCTGCACCTCTGTCACCTTTGGCCCATGACATTTGGGGGAAGCAGAGAACAAATTGCCCGGGATTGCTTTTGAAACATATGTATCAACTTTGCCAATAGAGGGAGGGCTGCGAACAGCACCGGCCTCCCCACAACCTTGTTAGGAAGGTGCCCTGGTCCTCTAGGGTGCAAAACAACGCACAGACCAAGAGTTGCTCACGTTTGGATGGCGCTGTGGAGTTTGCAGAGCACTTTTCCATTAGTGAGGTGATTTGATGCTCCCGAGAGGACCCGCACTGGGCAATCCCTCCAAGGCACCCCTCGGACACAGCCTTAGCTGGTCCCCTTCAGTCTGGCTTGACCCTTTCCGCCTGATCGGATTCTCAGCAACCTGCCCAATCCTGATGATTGTTTTGGTGCTTCTTGAGTTTTTACCCTTGGTCCCTGTCTCAGGTAGGGTCCTCCAGGCACAGACATGGAGACAGTGAGGTGTGAGAAAAGTTTATTAGGGAACAAGAACGGTGGGAAGAAAAGGGGCAGGAGTGGTCATAGCATGACAACATAGCAGATGGGCATCTCTTAGCAAAGAATGTTCTGGGGCGGGGGGCGGGGGGGAACGGCCAGCCCTTCACACTGTGGCTTGCCTACTCATTGGCTGAGGGCCACCCCAGAGGGGTCTGCACCTCCATCACTAGCCAGGTCACTGGCCGGGGCCACCCTGAGAATAGCAAGCTGTCCCCTGTCAGGCAATCACCCTCCTTGCAACCAGACAGCTTGTGCCCGATCTGGCCAGCACATTTGCATATCGGCTTCAGCTCCCAGGCTCTTGATAAGTGCTCTTCCTTCTGGAAAGTCACTTTTCACTGGGATGTGACAGAATCGCGCAGGTAAACACAGATGCAGGGCTAGGCATCTTTCCAAGAAAAACTTGAAGATCGATAAGAAGTGACAAGTTCCCAGCCATGCGACTAGTAGGAGACAGAGACAGCATAAAACAAGATGAAGCGGAAGAACGACTACACACTTCCTTTCATAAAACAGCATCCTATCGATGCTGTTGGCAATGCGCCTGGCCCCCGGCCACCAGCATTCTGTATGACATGCCACTTAATCCTTAGAATCCCAGCGAGGCAGTGTGGTACTCTCCATTTTACTGCCGGGAAGCCTGGGTCTTAGAGAAACTGAGAGATTTGCCCCCAAAGCACATAGCCAGTCGAGGCAGAAGCGGGATTGAACCAGGTGTGGCGCCAGCACCCCCACGCTTCACCGCCATGTTGCTCTTCCTCAACATGGCCGTCGCCGAGGCCGACTCCCGCGTCTCAAACCGAAGCACCCAGTTCCTCCGATATTATTTCCGCAGCACACTCTTTTGGCTTCTGTAAATCGTAACATTTGGAGGGGTAGCAATTCAGGAAGCTGTTCGTATCCTACAAACACTACCTGGAGGAAAATGGGCGTTTTCTATTGTTAGGAAGAGAACTCCGTTAAACGCTCCTCAAGTCTCCAGAAAAGGCACACGTTTACAATTTTCTACAAACCACACCAGCCAAAAAATGGTGAAAAGAAGCGAAATATGTTAGGGAATTTTAAAGCACAAGACGCTACTTGTTGTAGGGGTTTGCCAGTGTCCTAGAAAACGAGATCCTGAAACAATTACACAACACTTGTTAGCTCTAAATAAATGGGATTTTCCTCAACTTTTGCAAGCAAGATCGACTTCTTAAGTTGAAAGCTTGACATGTCGGAGACCTTAATCAATACGTATTGACTGAACATTAACAATTGGTCAACAATTCTGGCTGATTCTCACATCAGCCAGAAAACACATCCAGTAATCACCAAATTTATTAAAAACGTTTAATAAAGTCTACATGGGGGGAATGACCGAGGGTACAGATTCTGAGCCCATATCAGCCACTTCCATAGCAAGATGTGTCTATTTTTTTAAAGCTTGGTTTCACAGAAAAACAAACAACAAAAAAGAAGCATTTGCCAAGCATTTCTAAGAAATCAACTCAAACTGTGAAAAACAGAGTGGATATTTCTGGATTTATTTCGAATTAAAAAAAAAAATTTAAGTTTATTTATTTTTGAGAGACAGAGCCTGAGCGGGGGAGGGCAGAGAGAGAGGGAGACACAGAATCCAAAGCAGGCTCCAGGCTCGGAGCTGTCAGCACAGAGCCTGACGCAGGGCTCAAACCCGGAAATCATGAGATCATGACCTGAACCAAAGTAAGGCACTTAACCGACTGAGCCACTCAGGCGCCCCGCTGGGCTTCATTTTATAAACCTGATCAGAACATTAAAGACTGGGAAAAAGTAACAATTATGGGGAATTATAAATTGTAGCATTATCAAAAGAGAACATCACCGCTTATTTCTAATTAAGTCTAAAACACACACTAGATTATCTCTCATAAGGTTTTAAAGGATTAAGTATGTGTTTTAGGCTTCAAGAAATAATTGTGGCTGTTTAAAATTAAAAGAGTCTTGGGGCGCCTGGGTGGTGCAGTCGGTTAAGCGTCCGACTTCAGCCAGGTCACGATCTCGCGGTCCGGGAGTTCGAGCCCCGCGTCGGGCTCTGGGCTGATGGCTCAGAGCCTGGAGCCTGTTTCAGATTCTGTGTCTCCCTCTCTCTCTGCCCCTCCCCCGTTCATGCTCTGTCTCTCTCTGTCCCAAAAATAAATAAATGTTGAAAAAAAATTTATAAAATTAAAAGAGTCTTCTTTTTGTTGTTTTTACTAGCTTTATAATACAAAGTATTTATTTCTAAAAGTAAGAATTCACAAATTGCCCTCAGGGATCATTTCTGTCCACACATTTAATTCTCTTCAATTTGGTGGGACTAGACCTGGGGAAAGCAGCCATCCCCACCAAAAAAAAAAAAAAAAAAAAAGGCAAAAATCTGCAGAAGGACCCAACACCAAAACTACAGTAACGCCCAACAATGTCGAGAGGATATTGAAGAAAACAACCATATCAAAGTGACAAAAGCATTGTATCTGAGGTGCAAGGCATTGCATCTGGCCTCGGATGACCCCAGGATATGCTCCTTTGCGTTTTAGGCACAATTCTAATAAACTAAGTCATCTGATCCCTATTTCATGACACTCACCCAGCCCCTTCTCTTGCTGTCAAAGCCTCGGGTTCGTCCCTGAACACTTGGCAATGGAGAACCGGGTTGAACTATTATTCTGTGCTGTGCCGTGGGGTGTGAACCCACTGAGGCTCGGGCTTATGTCGGATTTATCTCTGCCTCGCTGGCACATAACTCTATCCCTTGCGTGCATAGATTATCAAGTGTTCAATGAATATTTGCTGAGTGAGTGAGCTGGTGAGAGGTAAATAGAAAACTGCTTTGAAAGCCAGAGGGAAGGAGATCGTGAAGTGGTCAGTGAATGAAAAAAAGAAGAGGAAATCCATTAAAATCGCACACAGAAGCTGCCAATGGGTGGTGGGGTGGCATGGGAGAGACAGCAAGGGAGTGGCAGCACCAACACTCACCCCCTACCTGTTTGGAGACAATCTCGAAGCTCCTCGGTGGGGGGTGGGGGGGGTCTTCTCACCTATAAATGTATTAGGATTCTAATGTCTACCTTGTTGGGTCATTGTAGAAATTAGAAATGTCTTGAATAAGACAACCAGTGTATTTTCTCATGCTTATGTACTTGGGGGGCTCTAATTGTTTTTAACATAACTTTTGTCTCTTCTTTAAAAAGAAACATGTTTGTTTAGAAATGTAAAAAACAGGTCATTATAAACCAAAAAGCAAATCCGTAACTCGCTCATAATCCCACAGAGCTTGGGATAATCCAACACAGAGATGTAAGTGAGCATTTTGCCATTTCTTTCTTCTTGCCATATTCGTCCTTTGTCTTTTATCTGTTTATAATTATCCAAACAGGGATATGATGTCCCCTAATCCTTTCTGACCCAGTGTATACATTTTGATCATCTTTCACATTATTACATGATCTTCTATATCATGATGTTTTTAAGGATGCACTCCATTACATTGTTGGGATGTAATTTAGCTCAATAACTTCCTCTTTGGAAGCCCCAGTGTAGGTCATTTTTACTTCTCAATTATTATAAATAAAGATGATATAACTACTCTTATAGGCATTAGTGTTATTTTAAGTCATCATTGACTGAGTCCGTTTAGAATTGGGTAGACAGCAAAGCCGCTGAAGGCATCCTTGTTACATAGTTACTGTAAAACTCATGCACATAACAACCTGAATCATTACATTTACTTGGTTTAGTCATTCTTGCCTCCTTTGCTAGGCACTAGAGGTCCAAAGAAGAATAATTTGGTCAATGCTTACATGGCTCTCCTTTGTCAATTGAGGGAAAGCATACACTTCAAAGAGCTTTCTACTTAAAAATACAAAAATGATGAAAATCACATGCACTTCCATCCCGGCAGGGCCAAAGGAGACATCATAGCAACCCATGAGCATCCAACATGGTAGGAGGTGGTACTGGCCTTAAAAGAAATAACCGTGACCTAATGCTATGGAGAGTTAAAATACTGAGCACTCTACCTTGAGCAAGTTGTATCCCTCACTGCGAGTTGGTTTGTACTTGAATTGCACCTGGTTAATAGCCTTCTTCAGTCTGTCTGTCGCAGAATCCCCACAATCGGGTTATCCTAACTTCCTGCATGTTAAAACCTGAGTTTCATGTCTTCATGATAGACACTTCTCACTTTCATCCTTGAAGAGTAATTTGAGCTGTGTATTTGCATAAAAATAATGGCTGAAAGGAATATTTCAGACACTCTGCATGTTTTCTGTAAAAAGAATCTTCTTTTTTTTTTTCTTTCAAGATTCAACAGAACAAATTGCCAGTCTGGGTTCACCAGACGTGCATAACTTTATTCAGGAAAGAATTTGCATGTGGCACAATTTGTCCCCAAGTGAAACCAAGATTCGTGGTATCTAGTCTAGACCATGAGGGTACACCAATGGCAGGCATCACATGACCCCATTCACTCTGAAACATCTTTCTCCTTGCATGTTAATGCAGTAAAAGGCTAGGATTATATTCCTTTGCAGGTCCTATCTAAGAGTTATAGGAGAGGTCATATCCTCGAGGGAAGGCTGAGCGCATGGGAATCTGCCTCTTGTACATTTCTAGAATATTAAAGTTTGATATAGTCAGCGAGTGATTCCTCAAATCCAGATAAAATCCTATGCAAATGGAGCATTGATACAAGCTTGAGAACTTTTCCCCATCGTAACCCCCATCAGATTACCATGCCAGAGGGTCCTTTAACATAGACAACAGATAACAGAAGAAATGATCAGCAAAATCGAGAATAGGTCGATAGACATTATCCAACCCAAAAAATAGAAAGTAAAAAGGAGAGAAAGAAAAAACAAAAAGAATAACTCAGTAATCTAGTGTGAATTCAGCTCAAGACTCAACATTTCCAACAAGCTCCCAGGGAAGATTGATGCCATTGGCCACAGGCCACTCTGAGTAGTCAGGCTCTACATTCAATTTATTTTTGGACTATGTCTTTTTATTTATTTACTTACTTACTTATTTATTTATTTATTTATTTATTTTTAAATGCTTATTGATTTATTTTGAAAGAGAGAACATGAGCTGGGAGAGGCGGAAAGAGAGAGAGGGAGAGAATCCCAGGCAGGCTCTTTGCCATGAGCACATAGTCCAATGTGGGGCTCGATCCCATGAACCATGAGAACACGACCTGAGCTCAAATCAAGAGTTGGACACTTAACCGACTCAGCCACCTAGGTACCCCTGGACTATCTCTTAAAAAAAAAAAAAAAGGAAAAGTGTGGGTTGCCTGGGTGGCTCAGTCGGTTGAGAGTCCGACTCTTGATATTGGCTCAGGTCATGATACCAGGGTTGTAGGATCGAGGCCTGCATCCAGACTCTGCTCTGAGCATAGAGCCTGCTTAAGATTCTCTCTCTCCCTCTGCCCCTCTCCCCTGCTGGTGATCTCTCTCTCTCTCTCTCTCAAATTAAAAAAAAATGTGTAAGCAAATAAATAATGCAAAAAATATCAAAGAAAACACATCCAAATTCCTAAGGAGTTCAAAACTATTTTCAAATATTTTAAGAGCACCCATGTAAACTCTAACAATAGTATTGATGGTAATTTTTAAACAATTTGTAACAACATGTTTAGTGGATTCTCTCTTTGGTTACAGGGACAAATAGATCCCATTCTCCTCTTATAGTAAATTTCTCTTTTAATGCATTTATAATTGACATCTTTACTAATTCAGCCTGACTTTTTCATCTTAATCTGAACAGCTGATGCCTTGTTGTGCATCTAATTGGAATCATCTTAGCTTCCTTTTCTTACAAGGTGAATTAATCAGCCCCATCGAGATAGCAGTGATCAAAATTCCATGACACCTGCAAATGAGCATCCAGCACCAGCCAAAGGATGTCATAAATATAATGGATCATTACCCATAAACAAGAGCTCATTTAGTCACTTTGACCAACACCATGTGCTGACTTTGACTTGTCTAATGCAGAGAGGCAGAAGGGAAGCATGAAAGAGGTCACCTGCAAAAATTACTATCAGCAGTTTGCCTGCGAAGAAAACAAACTCACTGAAAATTAACTAACTCTCTCCTTCTGATTTCTTACCTATTCTCCTAATGCACAATGCATTAGCCCCAAGGCTCTTGGATCAATAGTTCAGTTGTATAGATTATAAAACAGTTTGTGTATTCTTTTTGTGATCCACATTTTATTTCTAGGATTGCAGCTAGAGTGACTACAACTTAGAAGAGATTTGGCTATTGAATCAGAAACATTTGTCCAAGACGTCGTGCATAAAATTTGACACATCGAATATCTCATAGAATGGCTTGCCTTGGGCAATAGCAGATTGTACAGAGTGTGTTAATACGGTTTTCTACCTACTTTGAAAAGGCTTTGGTGATGGATCTATGCACAACCAAAGAGGGCCTTCGTCTTTTCTCCTTTAATAATTAATTCTGTTAAAATATTCCACAAAATTGTGGGGGACAAGAATAAAAACAGGACAATATGAAAACAGAGAGTGTTTTCTACTCCTTGCCATTAAGTATAGTTGAAAGTTTGTAGATTGGAAAGGATTGAAATTTCATGTCTATACCATGAAAATAAGAGGAAAATTAACACTTCCTAAAGCTCTAGGGATACAGGTTAATAGGATGTTTCTTTTGTATTATTAAGGTAATGAACTACCCTGTCTATTTCAGAATGTCACGGAGGTCAAATGCAATACTAGATGGAAAGATGCTTTGTAACTTCTAAGTATACACATCAAGAATATTATTATTAGAGGGCTGCCTGGGTGGCTCAGTCGGTTGAGCGGCTGACTTCAGCTCAGGTCATGATCTCATGGTCTGTGGGTTCAAGCCCCGCATCGGGCTCTGTGCTGACAGCTCAGAGCCTGGAGCCTGCTTCCGATTCTGTGTCCCCTCTCTCTCTGCCCCTCCCCCACTTGTACTCTGTCTCTCAAAAATGAATAAATGTTAAAAAAAATTTTTTTAAAAAGAATATTATTATTAGAGCATAGCAGAGTATAAAAGGGAAATACAAAGAAAAACACTTTAATCATTCTTGATAATTCAAGATTAGTGTACGTAAACCGAACTTAAAGAGAATAGAAAGCTCTCCTCTTTCAAGGTCTTTTTTTTTCCAATATTTTAACTGATTTAATTAGATTAATGGAATTTAACTGGATTTAAAGCATATTTCAAAATACACACATCTGCTAAAGATGAAACTTGGTTATCTTTCAATGGAATGAATGTTGTGAAGACGTTTAGAAAATAGTAGATTGGCATAGTCAAAGTGAGGCTAAATTGAATTCTAAGAATTTTCAATCAATAATAAAGAAAATAAAAAATCATGTGCAATCATTACTATGACTCACAGGATCTCTGTAAAAAATAATTAGAAGAAAAATATAATTATTCCTGGAATCAAGATAGAAAGGCATTTCTTACATGGGTTTTAAAGAAGGTTTTAAAGAATGTTATGAGCAATTTCTTCAACAATATCTTTACGGTAAATCCAACAAAGTTTTTCAGTAGGGCTATTTCCTACAATGTCCATCAAATATCAAAACATAATACAGTAGAAGCAACTCTTTTTTCTTTTTGTGACAGGGAGGAGTGATGGGCAGGAAATAGGAAGGAAGGGGAGACATTCAAAATACTGTATCCAGAAACAGATCTCTATTGTGGACAGACTAAATGCAAACATAATATGTCAGAAGGTCCAAATCAATGATTCTTAATTAAGATGTATATGAGAAGTTCCCTAAGAGACCCAAACTCTATATGCCTAAGACCTAAACCAGAAATTCTGATTGAATAGGTCTGGAGTGAGGGTTTGACAAAGCTCATCATGGGTGAGATTCCAATGCACACACACAGGTAAGGAGCACTGTTTGGGAAAAATGAGTGAACTATCTTCTCTTCAAACCATCTCAAACAACGTTTAGACATATACGTAGCAGCAAGAAGTTCAGAATCACAGAATAGAATCTTATGCACCTGATGTTCTAGATACCTTTGTTTTTATGCTTCTAGAGAACTCTCCACCCCACACCAGCCTGTGATATGACCTGGGAGGCTGACCTCTATGAACTGATTCCACCTTGGCTTACCACTGAAATTTGCCAATGGGGAGCACCAGCTGGTGACGAAAGGGGGCAAAGATAATGAAGACTAGGCATTTATTCAGTTGGTTTTCTGAGTTTCACGAGCTTGCTGCAACTCTTGACATTATAGCTCATCCCTCGGGTACACTTTCTATCTCCCACGTTCCGTGACAGCATGCCCCACTGGTCACTTCAGATCAAGAGGAGTAATGGCTTCCAAATGGTATCCGCCCTAGGAGGCTGCTCTATCTTTCAAGTTTCTCTACACTTTGCCCATATCTTCACAAGGAGTGTCTTTATTAGACTCTCCGAAAAGTACCCAGTTTGAATGTGCCCTCTCTTTTCTGTGGGACCCGACAACCTTCAGATAAGCTTTGTACCCTAACCTTTTGTATATTAATGATATTTCTAAACTCTAAAGTTTAGATATAGAACCCACAAAGATCAGGGTTTCAAAATATGGGGGGCTTGGGGGACATATAAAGTATAGTCTAGAATATGGTGTATAAAATATAGTAGAAGCCATATGAGATTTCAAGGATGTATGTCTTAAAAAATGTGTATTGAAAATAAATCATGTAAATTAACCAAATAATGTATTAAAGACTTGTTATTGTCATTAATTGATATTTCTGAAAATTAAAAGATACCATATTGGATAAATTTTAAATTCTTTGCTATATAAACACATGAATATAAAGCTAGAAATTTTTAGTCAGAATGTATGAATTTGGAAAATGAATACATTGTGGGCGTCTGGGTGGCTCAGTCAGTTAGGCATTGGACTCTTGATTCTGGCTCAGGTCATGAGCTCACAGTTCATGGGTTCAAGCCCCGCATCAGGCTCTGCACTGACAGTGCAGAACCTGCTTGGGATTTTCTCTCTCCCTCTCTCTCTGCAACCCCCTCCCCTACTTGCTCTCTCTGTCTCTCTCTCAAAATAAATAAATAAACTTAAAAAAAGTAAAAGAGAAAAAAAGAAAATGAATGCATTGTCTTAAATATGACCAATATTTTAATCTTTTAATCTTCAACGAAAAAAAAAGATCCTTCTTGATGCGTAGCTAATGTGGCAGTTTCATCTACAGAAAACAAGGAAGTAAGTGACCTCGTTGGAAAATTTTCCCAGCGACATCTGTTTGCTTTCGCTAGGTCGTTGTTCGCAGCATAAATTTGTAACGAAATTCATGAAATGTTCACAATGGGAAGTAGCCCTAAATCTCCCAGTTGAGATCACAATGATGAAGAGATTTGGACATCACAGTCTGAGCTGTTGGATTCCACTCTCCTGGAACTTCCTCTGCATAAATGGTTCGAATATTTTGATCCCCAGAGAAGTCCTCTGCTGGTCCTACAACATAGGTCTTTTGTCGTGAGTTGCATCCATATGCTTGAAGAATCAACTGAGTCACACGTATATTCCAGTCATTTCTACTAAACGTCCAACAAAGACACCGGCCAGAATGAACCAGAACGGCTACTAATACCTAGCAGCAAATGTCAAGTCCCTTCTATTTCTCAGAAGTACCACCAAGAAGTTCATTGGGGTGAATCCAGGAAGCACTGCACGCAAACCAAGACTCCCACCCTAGGAATCTGTGGGAGACATTCTCAACTCGGTTTAATGAGGCCTATTTTCAATTCCAGTCTTGGTCACTGATCTCCTTTTCCTCTGGCATCTTGGATATTGCTCATTTGTGGTACCCTAAAAAAAGCAAAAACAAAGCCTGAACATTTTCAGCCCCATGTTGTCTTGTTACCACAGAATTAACTGAATACAATTCTTGTTTCCCATTATTTTTTTTTTTCTGGGAACACATCTAGAAGTCCCTCTGACTAGCCAGGATTTCTCCCTTGAATTTATTTCTGCTGGATCTTTTGAGTTTGTTTCTGCTGCGTCTTTTGGGCTTCGTGGTGGCATCCCATTGAGTGTGTTTTACTGTATGCGAGGTTTTTATTTAATCTATTAGTGTGGGCTATGAGGACTCTCAGCCTGATTGCTGACCCTCCCAGTGTAGACAGCACACTCCCCATCTGGTGTGTAACAGCTGGCACCCAGGATCAGGGGTGGTGAATACTCCAATAGCCATCCCTAGAAAATAGACGAGGTTTCTTCTTTAATTACCCATGACACCTTAAAGAGCCTTTTCCCCAATATAGTACTTAAAATAGAGAATTGGGCAATCTTTCATGGTCCCCTGACAATGGGACACGCTGACCAGATAGAAACAGCCAATTATAGCTTTCCAAGAATGCACATCTACTCATTGATCATATATACATTTCAAACAGGAAAAAAATATGTGTTACGTAGACACGCACGCATTCAACCCTGTGGCTACTTACATCAACATGGAAACCTGTGATAGGATCCTTGGTAATGCTAAAGACAAGTCAATTCAGCTAATGAAGTGTTGAGGGGACGGGAGGAAATCAGAGAAAACGAGGGATGAGAGCTTGGTGAGTAGAGAACTTCCAGCCTTGGTAGAGTTGACACAGAATGTTATTTTTACCCCTTACGAAGGCAGCGAAGTTTAATTCTCAGAGAGATTTCTACTGGAGGTGGAGGAAAGAGAGGAGACAGGCAATATAAAGGTCTGACGACTAAACAACTGTGGAGGAGGGGCTTCTCCCAGACAGACACAGGGTGCCCTGGTCCTGAAGCAACATCCTGTGGAAGGCTCACCTTCCATGGCTGGGGAAGTAGAAGCCAAGGGCATGTGCCATAGTTGGAGGCGGCTGCTGAAAACCAGGGTTCTAAAAGTTCCTCAAGCCCTGCCATGAATCGGGACCCCTGTGGGGGGTGAGCCACGCTGACTTGAGGTCCAGCAGTATTTAGCCAAGAAGAGCCACCCACATCTCATTGAACCAGGGAAAGGCTTCAGTTTGGTATTCCAGATGCCGTGTGTCTGTGTGCATGCTTGTGGAGCCTGGATTGTGTGTGTGTGTGTCCGTGTGTGTGTGTGCGTGTGTGTTTATGCACACCACGGAACGGAAATTAAAAAGGCTGTCACATAATAGCTGTTGATACTAGTTTGTGCCTGATGCTGCTGGTTAAGAATAACACCCGTCCCTTTTATTCTGAATTCCTTCCTCCGGGAAATGTTGGACTACCCCCCTGCTTGCAGCAGGAACATGGTGCTGTGGCTTTTTGCATGAGCCCAGAATCCTCTCCCTGACGAGCGGGCACTGCAGCCCACAGTGTCGACGCAGGGTTAGAACTAGCATGAGGCAAGCGAGGTGACTGGGGTGCACAATTTAGGGGGACACTCGCTGTCAGGTGTGCAAGTGCTCATGTCTCACCTGCCCCATCCCGGTCGCCCTGATTAGGTAGTAAGTGAACAGCCCGATTAGTTTCCCAAGTGAACCATAACCCTTCAAGGTGCTCCAAGCCACCCCGCCCCCCGCCCAAAAAAAGTGGATCCTCTCAGCAAATAAATGTAAGAATTTTTGCATAATTAATACAGTGAAGAAACTTACTTGGCCAATTTGTGTATGAAAAACCCTAAGAAGTCTAGCAATTAAAAAAAAAAAAAAACAGCTTCACTTTGCCTAAGCCAGCACTTTCCATACTTTTCTGCTGACTTTCTTGTTGTTGTTTTTCGAGGAATCTGTGTCGGCCTCCTCTAAATACCCTCTGGGAAGTGCTACATTTGGGTTAAGATAACGTGACTCTAGGAGTCTTCATACGGATGCTTCCTAGAGTCTAACTGCTATGGATCTTGAATGATTCCTCACTTCAACCCCCTATGAAATAATTGAAGTTCCTCCAAGAGTCTGAGGTCAAAAATCCCAACATCCTAGGTACTTTTACACCACCACGATTAGCATATTTCTGTAACTCTCCTTGTAGGCATCTGTGTGTAATGAGCATTTATCCCCACCAGTCCGAGTGATGCTGAAGGACTCCAGATTTGCCTGAAACTCAGTTCTCCGTCTTGCTCTGATCAGCATTTTCATCCGCAACAAAACAAAGAATCTGACTTTGTGCCGAACATACTTGCAAATGACATGAAGGAAGGCGAAATTAAAATGCTCACTTATTTGGTAGTTGATTATACTCCTATTGGATGGAAGAATAATAGCTGAATCTTATGGATGAAATTCAACTCTAACGACCACAAAGTTGTGCCATCAGTTCCAAAACCCACCAGCCAACCAACCTACAAAGTAAGCCGGACAGGATTAGAAGCAGTGGGCAGAAGGTCTAGGGAGACCTCAATTCAGCTCAACACAAGGGAGCATTTCTAAGATGGCAGTGAAAAGGCACTGTGAGGAGCTAGGGAATTTTTCACCACTAGAGTCATTTCAGTGATACATTGTGATCTGGGACCAATAGCATAATGCAAGTGGTGATATCGAAGCGGAGGTTAAAGAGTACACCGTAATAAGAAAGATAGTTCAATATCACACATGGCCTAGGAACGGGAAGGGGGGCGGGGGGGGAGCAGGCATGGCGGACGATCAGCCTCGACAGAGCTTCTTTGATCATTATACGTGATCAGATTTGGAGAAGGGGAGAATCAAGAAAAGCAGGCTAAGCAAAAATAAAAGCTATGATTGCAGTGTTTGAGGGGAGCAGCCCTTATTCCACTCAATTGCGTCATTGATTCGTGTTAACAAGCACACATGCAAGGGGTCGGAAACGGAGAGCAGTTCGCTGGGATGCCTTATATGTAAACTGGAGAAGACTCATTGTGAGTCACTTATCAGAAGACCATTTTTCTGGAAACGGTCCACTATTGGACCGTTACTGTTGAAATCCCATGCCCCTTGACTAGGAATCAAACCTAATGGTCTCGGCAGAAAACACTGCTTACTGGCAAGTTCCCCTCGCTGAGATCAGAAGCATGGTCAGTCTCTGACGCGTGCACCCTGATGCTGAAAACCAGGTGTGGAGCTCACCCAAGCTGGTGCAAAGAAAAAATGGAATTAAGGGGCACCTGGGTGGCTCAGTCGGTTGAGCGTCTGACTTCGGCTCAGGTCATGATCTCACGTCTGGTGAGTTCAACCCCCACGTCGGGCTCTGGGCTGACAGCTCGGAGCCTGGAGCCTGCTTCTGCTTCTGGGTCTCCCTCTCTCTCTGCCCCTAACCCACTCGCATTCTGTCTCTCTCTCTCTCAAAAACAAATAAACGTTAAAAAATAAAAAAAAAAAAAAGAAGAAATGGAATTATACAAGGAGATAGAAAAGAGTCCGCCTCACAAGTTCAATGTCTTCTAAGAAGAAAGAAGAGTCCGGTTTTTCTCTATTGCCAATAGGTGTCCGAAGAGAAGAAAATGGGTTAATCCAGGGAAGGATTTCTTCATCATAAAATTAGTTTGATACTGTCCCAGATTCCTGGGTGCCTCAGGCACATAGCCCTCAGGGTATATTCATGAAATGGCAGACTCTGCCTTAGGGCTTAAATTCCTTGGAGATGACAGGTGCCCTCCTCATTGTTTTTGACCTGCTCGTCCTCCAGCTCTATCTGCTAAAGTAGATAACTCTAACATAAGCCACTTTCTTTGCAGGGACTTATGGAGATGACGCTGGGTTCCCTTAAATCATAGGAGATGTAGCTTAAACCATTCCTTGTCTGGGAGGAGAGAAATAAAATTCAATCGTAGCTGCTTGTATTCCTTCCCAAACTGAGGATTCCATGAAATCATACCTGGGAGGTTTTAGCCAGGAGGTGTGAGGGACAGAAGCCATAAATCATAAGCCAAATCTATTCACAAGGGTCCTGAATAACTCTGCTACATCCTCAGAAATGCCTGGAATTCAGTAACGTGTGTGTGTGTGTGTGTGTGTGTGCGCGCGCACTTGATAGAGAGGCAGAAGAGGGATAGTGGGAGCTTTTATAGATTTGACAACCATATCCCTCAAAATTCTAATCCACTTCCTTGAAAGGGGGCAGGCACAGGGAGGAGAGGACAGAAGTAAGGTCAGCATCCATGCACATACGGAGAAATGCCCCTCATAGGACAGTGTTAAAACTGGAAACAGAAAAGATGCACTCCTATCTATCTATCTATCTATCTATCTATCTATATCTATATATACATATAGGGCACAAGCAGGGGAGGGGCACAGAGAGAGAGGGAGAGAGAGTCTCAAGCAGGCTCCATGAGGTCAGTGAGCAGAGCCTGACATGGGGCTGGGACCCATGAAGCGTGAGATCACCACCTGAGCCAAAGTTGGATGCTTAACCTGCTGAGCCATGCAGGCACGCCAAAAAAGATGCACTTTTAGAACTGTGGCCCTCTGGACCATCCTCAGCTACTTGCGAGTTAAGAAGGGCTGACGCTATTGAGACGTAGTGATAATCTCAGAGGATCCGGTCTCAGCAGGAGAGTCTATAGTTCCAGGAGAGCTGCGTGGCTGCTGTGTGTAACCCCCCATGGCTCCCACTGCCCTGATTTTCCCCAAGAACCTCCCATCTGTCAGATAAAAAAGGAGGTGGGTACCCTTGAGAAGCAAAATGTCCCTCAATGAACCTAGTTAGGCGAGGGAGACCCTAGTTAGGCTATCTAGGGAGACCCTAGATTGTCCACCGGACTGTTTTCCAGGCTAACAACTTCTACTGAGCTTCCTTTTTCCAAAAGGAGATAGCAGAAGGGTTTTACAGTATAGCTAACTGTGCCATTCTTCTTGAAAAAAGGGAGGAACAATCCTTTGGAGAAGAAAAGTCACAGGTAGACTGAATAGAATCAGTACCATATACAAAACGTAACTATCTTTCCTTTTCATCTCATCTTTTCATGGGACATCCTGGCTTAGCAACAAAATGTATTTCGGGGCATCCACGGCCATACCCAAACATCATCCGCAATCCTCAGCTTTCTTTATGTTTATGAAACATCCTTGGCCGCTAAGAGAGCCAGAAGGGACAGAAAACTAAAAGTGTGCTCTTGGTTGAAAATGGACTTGAAAGGGTAGAAGAGATCTCCAAACTCATGATCATCTGCATGATTTTGCTTTTGGGTTCAAGAGCCCGAATTACTGCCTGTTCTCAAGCTTGTGGCCGAAGTGTTTATTAGTCTGGGCCGGCGCGGGTGCCCTGACTAAGATGTTTCTCGAATGCCAAGGAGCACAGTCGCCTGTGCACAATCCAATCCTCACTCATTATTCCTAGAAAATTCCTGCGATCACCTCAAGAGCCCTCGGTTTCCTCAGCCTGGCAGCTATGATTCTCTTCTTCTCTCCCGAGTCAGATCTCCTGAGTGCAGCCCGCTGCCCGTGGCCGAGAGACAGGGTGGACGCAGGCCATGAGTCATGCTGATAAAAGTGCGTGTCCCTCCTTAAGCAGACCAGACAAAGGCAGTGGAACGTAAAGGCAGCCAGTCTGCTGGTCTGAATACCAAGCAGTTCCTCAGAGAGGATAAAAGGCAAATGAAGTCCGCAGGATTTATGGCAGAGGTGCTCAGGAGAATAGGACAACGGTGAAGGCTTCTTAGTCAGGGCAGCGATGGTGGCAGTGGTGAGTGACAGCGTTGGGGTCAGCCAGGAAACGCCGCTAAGATGGGAGAACGGGGGCAAGACATGTCTTCACGACCAAAAAAAAAAAAGACTTTAAAAGAATTCAGTTTGGAGACACAAGAGAATGAATTCCTGGTGGAATGAAAGGCAGGGGAAGTAATAGACACACTCCACAGAAATATAGTGAAGGATAACAGTGCTGTGGGTACGAAAGAAGAGAGGTGAAGCCTCCTAATTTTCAATTTGAAACAGAAAATCCTGGAAATATTACCAAGCACTTGGCATGGATCCGTTTCTGGCTTGGTTTACGACCTAAGCATTAGAATGAACGAGGAAATGCCCTGATTTCTCATGTAATCTATAGCCTATTTAAGGCTTGAACTTTGCTTGTTCTTTATATATCTATCTACCTATCACCTATCTTTGTGCATATATGTGTATTTCACTCATTTAGAACACATTCTTTAGGAAAAGCACTATTTTGCAAACTTATCAAATAGCTAACACCAGCGCCCCTGATTATGAATCAAAATCCCTGCTTTTCAGGCCCCCTCGCTCTCATTAACTGTGAAGGGTCCAGGATTTTATCTTACTTGCAAGAGAACAAGTTAGCCTAATGCTGGTGGAAAACACAAGACTCATGGGTCAGAGACAAAAGACTTTATTACTCACAGCACAGCAAGCAGCAAGAACATCAGCACACCTGCAAGTTTCTCTTTGCCCCCCAAATCCCAGGAGGTGATGCAGACAAAGCCAGATGGCTGTGTGCACACAAGGAGCATTATGTTACAGGAGAGAAGCCCTGAGCTGAAGGAATCTGACTCTTTCATCACGGAGAGTAAGGATGTCTGCCCTCTGCTTCAGAGGGAGATACTGTCTCTTTCCTCCAAGGCCATTGGTTGTACAAACACCATTGATATCATAGTACAAAAGGAAAATAGTCAAGGCTTCTTCTCACAGATGTGCAGAAATGCGACAAACCCATGAAGAAATGTCTCCCAACAGCTCTCATCTCTAATTGTACAGAAGTCTCTTTCCCTTTCTGGGTCACATATTTTCATATTTTTAAACAAAGATTAAAGTGGATCTAATTTAAGGTCATTTCAAGGCAATATAATTAAGGTGATCGTTTCTTACTTTCTTTAGAACAGTGTCATAAAGATTCTGCTCTTCAAGATCTTATAATCCCAGGAGGTCATGCTTACTTCCACATGATCACTGCTGTTTGGCATTTAAACACACACGCGCGCACGTGTGCGCACACACACACACACACACACACACACACACAGGAAGTATTCAAACCTGAGCGGGAGTGATGTTTCATTTCTTCCTCTCTTTTTTGTGTGAAATCCCAGGAGAGTGAAAGCTGATATTAAAGGAAAATCGAGCTGTGATTATAATATCTATTTCATTTCTTTTCCTACCACTTCAGATGAATAGGCAACACAGTTTCCTTAATCTAAAGGCATATAAAATAGTCTGTGAGTTGATCTTTGTTGATTTCCTTACTTTTTATCTTTTTTCCTCACCCTGAACAGGAACTTGTTCTGGGAGTGCAATAATGTGTTGAAATACGAGCTTTGCAAGAAGAATCTTGCGGATCCCTACAAAAGAAGCCGCTTACCGGGCAAGGACCTAATGCATCTGCTACAAGTTGCCTTGCTCTCCTGCCAGTGTCAGCCACAAGGTGCTCATGATGGCAGCCGCTCTCGGATACCTCTGAGCTAGGTGGCTATGCTAACCGGCTGACATTGGGCTCTCCAGGGTCACCTTCTAAGTCTGGCTTTCCTCCACGAAGCCAGTGTGCCTCTGTCTCAGCTTTCAATTCCATAGAACTCTTGTCTATTAGGACTTGAGAACTCCACAGAAATCATCAGTGTCTGCCAGAACTTTCCTCACGGGAAGATTAGCAGAAGGTTCCCTAGGGACAGGCACAGGTGACTCTCAATATTTAGGACCACTGACACAACTCTGCCCTACCCTATTCTTGAGCTGGCTCTTAGATGCACCAGCCAGTGAGGCCTGGATTTCATCACACTGCTACAGCTCAATTTTGGTGTGGCTGGGTTGTATCCCGAACACCTTTATGTTCCTCACACCCACCCCAGACTATTGCAAACTTCTCCCTTTCCACTGTGCTGATTCTACTCTTATAGTGAGGTTTTGCCTCCTCAACACAATGGTTATCATACCCTCTTACTACGTGTCTTCCAGGACGGACATATATGGTCATACAGATTTTGAACTTTATAACTCATCTCATAGACCCCTGCCTGGATTTGTATGGTGCACAATCTACACAACCATACATGGTGAGCTTTCTGGCATTTGATCATCACTTTACATGCTGTTGCTCGTATAATCTTCTCAACAGCCCTATAAAGTAGGTGCTAGATTCTAGATTCTCACGGAACCCTAACTCCAGAGAGGCTAACTCCTGCAAGGATTCATAGCCCCTAGATGACCAGATTAAGATGTATACCTTGACAAATAGATAGGAGGTTATCAAAATTTGTAAAAGCTAAATAAACCTTTGTTCAAGCGAAGCATGAGCAGAAACAACGAAAAACTAGAACAGAACAAAGTTGAGCAGCGTCCCCCCGACCACTCCCTTCTCTCCCCACCCCAGGCCATCCCTTGGAAGTCCTTCCAAGATTCCTTAGGGTTCACAATCCTTGGTAGCTGGCTCTCTCCTGGGCTAGACTGAGGAATCCACTGAAATTCCCGATCAGGTTATCTCTTACGGTGGCCATCTGCGTGGCTCTTGATAACCTCCTCTGCATGCATCTAGAACTTTCTGCCTTCTCCCTACAGTGAGTCCTTCCCGTCTCGCAGTTGCCGGGTGCACCCCACTCAACGGGCCCCTACCACTTGCTGAATTTCACTGAGGCCGAGACGAACGCACTTCCCTGTCCACAGCATTGTATCACCAACAGCATGAATGAGACTGAACTCCCCAACCCCCTTTGGACACAGGCGCCTGAAATACAGCCTATTTTCCAGCCCTGGAGAGAGTCTCAGAGGATACAGATGATCCCAGGCATTTTAGTACCTGGCTGCCTCTCTCATTGTGCTCGCTCCTCTCGCTGAGGCCCGAGCATGTCTCTTGACCTAAAGCAGGTGTATCAGTGTCCAGCTTTTCTCTAAGAGGACATCTCTTTACCACTTCATGGAACTTCACGGTGAAGTTGTCGTCCATCCCCCTGGAGAAGGAAATGAAGCACGGAAACACTTTCCCCTTCACTTGGCCACTTCCTAACAACCTGTGGTCTGAATATCCTACTGGTATACCTCTCCCTTGACTCTGCAGGATGGATTGTGTCTTGCCTGCTGCAAACTTCTCTTCTCTTGGACTTAACTCTCTGCCTTATGGTTTTCTGCTGATTTATTTTTCCCAAGTCCCCGAGAAAAGGGACTCTGTCTGCGTATGCAGCATTCTACCTAATCCCTACACGGCACCTGACATATAGAAGGTACCCATTAAAGCTCTGTTGAATGAGTGAATGATTGTGGCTAATCGAGTTGCAAATACTACTTTAGGGCTCGTATCTCTAGTGGCAATATTAACAGCTACCTATTTAGGCCAGTTTTGTGTTTCATTTTTAAACTCGTAATAAATTTGGAATGATCACTTTAAGTCTCCTTTTAAATATGTGACTGACATTTGGTTCTTCACGGTCAGGAATACTCGTAAACATGGGTTTGAATTCATTTAACCCTTTAGAGTAAAGACTCAAAGTAAAGACACGTGTCTGTATCTGGTTACGATCTTGAACCTGTCAACCCTTCAGGACTTTAATAATTTGTTAACAAATCTTTCTTTTTTTTTTTTCAAAGTTTGTTTTTTTTTTATTTTTGGGACAGAGAGAGACAGAGCATGAACGGGGGAGGGGCAGAGACAGAGGGAGACACAGAATCAGAAACAGGCTCCAGGCTCTGAGCCATCAGCCCAGAGCCTGATGCGGGGCTCGAACTCACGGACCGCAAGATCGTGACCTGGCTGAAGTCGGACGCTTAACCGACTGCGCCACCCAGGCGCCCCTTAACAAATCTTTCAAATTTGCTACAAAGAATGTGTCCTATTGACTTACCTTATCATCCCTTTTTAAAAGTTATTTGAAATTTGATGTAGGGGGGCCTGGGTGGCTCAGTCAGTTGAGCCTCCTACTTTGACTCAGATCGTGATCTTGGGGTTTGTGGGTTTGAGCCCCACATTGGGCTCTGTGCTGATAGCTCAGAGCCTAGAGCCTGCTTTGGATTCTGTGTGTGTGTGTGTCCCTCTCTCTCTGTCACTCTTCTGCTCACACTGTCTCTTTCTCTCAAAATAAATAAACCTAAAAAATTTTTAAAGAAATTTGATGTAAATATAAAGTTGATGTTTCATTTAACCCAAACCACCAAGAATCAATGTTTATTTACTAAAAAACAACAACAAAAAATGATAGCAAGGGTTAATTTTTATTATCACCCAGGGTTTTTTTTTTTACTTTAAAAATATTGAATTTAAAACCCCCAAATTGAAAATAGCTTTAAATTTGGCAATGTCCACCCTTGTCTTGGTAACACATAATTGTTTTTATCCCAAATAATTTTTAAAATTCCCTGAACTAAAGCCCTACATTGTCTTCCCCCCAAGGGTAACTGAGGTGTAGAGTTTGAATCTCGGGTTACAGGCTTTATTGTTGCAGACAACCACAGGTGATGTAGGTACTCACTTTGATCTGTCCGAGGCTCGGACACAGAGAGCGGGAAACATTTGAGTATTGGGTTTTGTCCACTTTGACTTCCCCTTGACAAACTCGTTCTCACATTATTTCCAGAGACAAATATTTTGAAAGTGAAGGACACAAGAGGTTGCTAAATATTAGCTTTCAAAGGCTTGGAGTCACATGATATTTGCCTGGGTGACCTCTTCTTCAAGCCTGTATAAAGAATCGTGTTTACTCTTGAACACTCTTCAGAGCCGAGGCGCTGTTGGGTAAAGAAATATGCAGAAAAGAATGTAAACATAGTTGGGACTTGCTTGGTTCTGTGGATGCAGAAATCTCTGCGTGGTTTGGGCAAATCAGAAAAAACTGAGAAGTAGAGAAGGTGAAACATACAATTTTGAAGGCAAAGATGAAGTCTTGCATGAAGTTCAAGAGTGAGACGTAACAAATATCTTCCTTAGCCTAGACTTTCTGCAAGGTCTGAGAGGATTGCTCGCTTCAATTTAAGAGCATGCCGTTTTCTAGTGGGCTAAAAGAACCGAGAATTATCAAGTTTACCTAGTCTACAAGCGTGAAATGATAGGTGTAGAGAATCATAATCTTCGTCTCATTGAAGTCAACTCAAATATAATTTGTCAACTGCCAGCATTTTAAAGTTGACCCTTCAGCCTCCCTTCCCCGAAATTTACCAGATAAAGCTGAACTTCAAAAGCTTTTGGGAACGGAATCGTCCTGGATTATTTCAAGCAGCACTGCCAGTGCTTATGAACTTTACCTAAAATCTTTCTAAGATGCTCTGCACATTTGGCGCCTTTCTTATACACAGCATTTGGAACGTACACTTAACTTTTGGGACAATTTAAGTCTAAATTGGCCTTGTTCTACTGAAGGCAGTATGTTAAAATTGGGAAATACAGAGGATTGAGAGTACACGTCTCATGATGAGCACTGAACGATGTAGAAATATGTTGAATAACTATATTGTACACCTGAAACTAACAGAACACTTCAATTAAAAAATATATATCAAATAGAGTCCGGGCTCAGTGGCTTCCCACCTATGGGACAGTCAACAAATTATTCATTTCCTTGATCATCTACTTCCTTAGTAAAATGAGAACCACACTTATTTGTCTGACTCTGTGAATATTTGTGAGGACAATGAGGTAAAGGCGAAAGAAATTTACAAACCAGAAAGCACCATGGAGATATGACAGCTGAGTGTTATGGGGAGGAACTGTCGGGTTAAAAACTTTATTCCAGATAAAATGTTGACAAAATTTTCGTGTATTTTTAACTTCCATTGCCTTATTTAGGTTTTGTTATCTTGGTAATGCCATGCTGATTTTGCTTCTATTTTCAGAAACTGTCGTGCATTTACAAATTCTTAAAAATATTAAGAGTTGACCATCACGTGATCACAATGTTTAAAATATGCTCTGCATGCCCTTATATTTTTCCTCCTTTATCAATACAGCATTGGAGTTGTCATGCTTTCATTACCTAGTAAGACTGATCATTTATTTAATCGTCAGAATATCCATACGGGGTGGGTACTATTTTTATCCCTGTATTATTATACTGAAGGGCTTAGGATGATTCTAGAGTTCATGTCGGTTCATTTTATCATGGTTAATAATGAAAACATCTAAGAAAGGGACCTATCTTCTTAGAATATCTCATTGGTATTCTTTTCTTTTTTCTTTTTTAATGTGTATTTATTTTTGAGACAGAGAGAGAGACAGAGTGGGAGCACGGGAGGGGCCGAGAGAGGGAAAGGGAGACACAGAATCCGAAGCAGGCTTCAGGCTCTGAGCTGTCAGCACAGAGCCCAACACGGAGCTCAAACTCAAGAGCTGTGAGGTCATGATCTGAGCCAAAGTCAGACACTTAACGTACTGAGCCCCCCAGGCGCCCCATCATTGGTACTATTTTCTAAACAATGTTGATAAAAACGTATTTGGAGTACACATTTTATTGAGCCACAGCATCTCTACAGGGAAGTGCGGAAGTGAACGCCCCCAGTGCTGGTGAGCAGCCTCAATGCTATGCCTCCTGGCATTCACACTCGAGTCTTCTCTTCTGTACTGAATTGTGCCTGGTCTGTGTGACCAATAGGATACTTTGCGGGGGACATCGTGTGACTTCCAAGGCTAGGTCATAAAAAATATGGCGGCTTCCATCTGGGCCTCCGGATTTCTCACTCTGGAAGAAGGCAGCAGAAATCTGCAAGGACACTCAGGCAACCCTTTGTAGAGGGAAGACTATACCAGCACCAACCTGCCAGCTCTCTGAGTGTGTCACCTTGGGAGTGAAATCTCTTGCCTCTGTCAAGACTGCAGGTGATTCAGGTCTCAGGTTTTAAGCCTTCCAGCTAAGGCCCCAGACATCATGAGGCAGAATCACACTACCCGCCTGTGCCATCTCTGAAGTCCTGATCCACAGAAACTATGAGTTAACAAATGATTATTATTGTTTTAAGCCACTAAGTTTTGGGGAGACTTTATACGCCATAGTCAATACAATATCCAGGTAGTTAGAACCCAAACCAAGATGTAGAACATGAATCCTCCCACCAAGCCTCTCTCATGCTCCCTCTTAACCCTCTTATACACACTCCCTTGATTGCTAGCATTGATTAGTTTTGTCAGCTTTTGAATTTCATCTTAAAGAATCCACAGTGTATACTTTTTTATTTTGTAATTAAACATCATGTTTGTGAAATTCATTCAAGTTTTTGCATTTGGATGTAGTTAACTTGTTTCCACTAATGTGTGGTATGCATGGTATACATCAACATTTCCTTATTCTACTGTGGATGGATATTTGAATTATTTCCAGTTTGAGGCTTTTATGAATAATGATGCCGCAGACTTCTTGGGTAGGTCTTTGGTGCACAAATAATGCATGTCTATAGGGAATATACATAGTAGTCAATGGCAGGTCAGAGGATATGTCAGGTTTTAGAAGGTGCTAATTTCCACCCCCTACAGAAGATAGTAAGAGTTCTCATTGCTCCATATTTTTGCAAATATGTGACACTGATGGCATTTGAATTTTAACTATTTTGGTGTGTTTATACTGGTGTTTCCTCTGTGGTTTTATTCCACTGTGGGATTGACTTTCCTTACACATGTTTATCAGCCATATGGATATTGTCTTTGGAGATGCACCTATTCAAACTTCTTGCACATTTTTCTGTTGGGTCTTTTTTTTTTTTTCTTATCACTTAGTAATAATCCTTTAAACAAGCCAGCTATGAATTCCACTTATTCTGTGGCCCTTGTTTCTTCCTCTATTGCTTTTTTTTTTTTGGATGAATTATTTCTTTATTATGTTATTCTCCTCTCTGCTGGTTTATTTTCCAATTATTTGGTGTTAAGACTAGTGGTTATAATATGCATCCTTGACTTCTTATAGTATAATACAAAATGAATACTTTTTCCACTCATTGGATAACTTAAGGGAATTAAAATTATAGAACAAAATGACAACATTTTAAGCGTTGACAATGTAAAAGAATGTATTTCATAAATATTAGGATGTAGAAGAAGTAAAAAGAAATGAGAAAAAAGGACCATGTGTTAATTTCGTCGTATTTCATAACAGATCATCAGTAAGGACAGTTTAAAGGCATTAAGCAAGAAATAGAGATTTAGATATGTCCTTTTTTAATTACAAAGGTAACTACTAGAAGAATAGCAATGAACATTTGTCTCATTTTTGGCTTTCTAGAATCTGAGCTGCTTTGTATGTGTAAAGAATTCCTCACCTTATCAATCTTAATGGGTAGGAGAGACCTTCCAACTATAAAGGATGGAAATAAATATCCTCTTTCCCGCTTACAATCTGGGTATAAGCCCATGGTTTAGGCTGTCAGCAGATGCTCCTTGGTGTGCTTTAATTCAAGAGCTAATGACCCAAGAAAAAGAAGAAAGAAAAAGAAAAAGAAGCAGGGGAGCTCTTGTCTATTTCTCTCTTTCTGGGGACTTCCTGCAAATGGGGTAAATAGCAGTGACAGCAGTGATTTCCTTAGTAGAATTAATGCCCAGGTATACTTGAGCTGTTTAGCCCTGAACGTCATTTCCCTGGGTCATTAATGAATATATACTTATGCAATACTCTGCTTGATTTAGATCAAAAGGACCTGTTAAATCCTAAGGAAAACAGTGATGAACACTTTTTTAAATCTTTCAGGTTATATCCACATTTAAAACTTAAATATTTAAGTCATACAAGAAATACAGGTCAATTGAGATGGATAAGAAAGTTGAAAACATGGGGCGCCTGGGTGGCGCAGTTGGTTAAGCGTCCGACCTCAGCCAGGTCACGATCTCGCAGTCCCTGAGTTCGAGCCCCGTGTCGGGCTCTGGGCTGATGGCTCGGAGCCTGGAGCCTGTTTCCGATTCTGTGTCTCCCTCTCTCTCTCTGCCCCTCCCCCGTTCATGCTCTGTCTCTCTCTGTCCCAAAAATAAATAAAACACGTTGAAAAAAAAAAAAAGAAAGTTGAAAACATAACAATAAGCAGAGATTCCAAGGTAAAGGCTTAAAAAAATAAAACTAAAAGAAAGAAATGATATCAATTTATTACCAGATGAGGAAAAGTAAACATTGAAAGTGTATTTTATAATGATAAAGTATATAATATATAATGCAAGTATAATGATCACAAATCTTTATGTACCAAAGTATAAAATACCACACTACTGAAGCAAAATCTACAGGATATAAATAAAAGGAGAAATAAGTAAAAAAAAAAACAATGGTTATATATTTATTTATTCATATATATATATATAAATATATATATATACACACATATACACACACACACACATATAACACAAAACACAGTAAAGTACTACAAAGAAAACAAAATATGTCTTCTTTTCAACATATCCATGAAACATTTATAAAAATTAACTATACTAGGCAATAAAATTCTAAAATATATAATTGCACAATAAATTATCTCAGTAATAGGGGCGCCTGGGTGGCGCAGTCAGTTAAGCGTCCGACTTCAGCCAGGTCACGATCTCGCGGTCCGTGAGTTCGAGCCCCGCGTCAGGCTCTGGGCTGATGGCTCGGAGCCTGGAGCCTGTTTCCGATTCTGTGTCTCCCTCTCTCTCTGCCCCTCCCCCGTTCATGCTCTGTCTCTCTCTGTCTCAAAAATAAATAAACGTTAGAAAAAATTTTTAAATTATCTCAGTAATAAAGAACTATAGTAAAATTTTTAGGGTGCCTGGGTGGCTCAGTCAATGAAGCATCTGACTCTTGATTTCTCCATATGTCATGATCTCATAGTTTATGAGTTCAAGTCCTGCATCAAGCTCTGTGCTGACAGCATGGATCCTGCTTGGGATTCTCTGTTTCTCTCTCTCTCTCTGCCTCTCCCACTCTATCTCAAAAATAATTAAAAATAAATAAATAAATAAAAATTTTAAAAACCTAACACACTATTTTGAACCAATAATTTTAAAACTTGGTCTTGGGGCACCTGGGTGGCTCAGTCGCTTAAGCAGCCGACTTTGGCTCAGATCATGGTCCCACAGCTTGTGAGTTCAAGCCCCGCATTGGGTTCTGTGCTGACAGCTCAGAGCCTGGAGCCTGCTGCGGATTCTGTGTCTCCCTCTCTCTCTGTCCCTCCCTGGCTTGTGCTCTCTCTCTCAAAAATAAATAAACATTTTAAAAAAGTTAAAAAAATAAATACAAAATAGAACTCGGTCTTTATCTTAGATTATTAAAAATAAAAATAGTGAACCTCAAACAAATATGAAATATTTAGAGATTGGCTAAAGTTGTGTACAAAGACAAATTTATATTACACGTTTACAGTAGTAAATATGACAGTGAAAAAGTAAAGGAAATCCAAAAGCAAATATCCAAGTGAGTAACAAAAAGGCAAAAATTAACATAAGGAAAGCAAAAAGAAAATTTTAATAAGGCCAAAGACAAAGTAAGAAATTAGTAAAAAATGATAAATCAATCCCAGAGCTGGTTCTGTTTTTGGAACTAGATTTTCCCTGACAAATCTGACTTGGAAAAGAATATATACACATACATATATTCAGCAGTATGCAAAAAAAGTAACTAAACTAAACATAAATACATATATAGACATAACATACACATATCAGCAGATACAGATGTTTTAAATAAATATATACATTATTAAAACTGACCCAAGAAGAGATAGAGATCTCAATCCTAGCCACATAGTAGAATTACGAGAGTGGAAAGGGAGTTGGCTTTAAAATGACCGTAATCTGGGGCGCCTGGGTGGCTCAGTCGGTTGGGCGACCGACTTCGGCTCAGGTCATGATCTCACACTCTGTGAGTTCGAGCCCCGCATCGGGCTCTGTGCTGACAGCTCGGAGCCTGGAGCCTGTTTTGGATTCTGTGTCTCCCTCTCTCTCTGACCCTCCCCCGTTCATGCTCTGTCTCTCTATGTCTCAAAAATAAATAAACGTCAAATAAAAAAAAATTTTTTAAATGAACGTAATCTAAGAAATCTGTCGAAAAGCTTCATCTTAAAAAATACCAGGTCCAACAATACAACTTTCTATCACATTATCAAATAAAAGATTATGTTGACACTACTCTAAATATTCCAGAGAAAGTAAAAAACACATTCAAAATCATTTTTGTAAGACCAGCATAACAATAAAACCAAGTCTCGGGAAGCCTGCATAAAAACTGTAGGAAAAGAAAACCACAGGCCAATCACATATCCTACAAAAGAGAATCATGTAGAAGATCACAGGAAAAATATGCTATAGTAAGTAAAGTTTGCACCAAGGTACAAGGATAGAGCATTAAAAGAAAATCTATTCAAATAACCATATTGTAAGGTCAAAAAGGTCAATATCTCAGTAGACGTCAAGATGGCATTTTAATAAGAGCTGATGTCTATCCATGATTTAATAATAAAATTGATCCTTTTTTAAAAATAGAAGCAGGTGAAAAGTTTCCCAAAGCAATAAAGATATTACATATACTAAATCCAAACCAGCCTTACGTTTAATTGTGAAAAAACCAAATGTTTCCATTAGAGACAGAAATAAGATTAGGATTTGAACACAGGTTTGTTCTGTCTGTTATGGATGGCATCTTCCAAGAAGAACCCAATCAATATATATACATTTTTTAATGTTTTTATTTATTTTGAGACAGGGAGAGACAGGGCATGAACAGGGGAGGGTCAGAGAGAGAGGGAGACACAGAATCCGAAACAGGCTCCAGGCTCTGAGCTGTCAGCACAGAGCCCGACGCGGGGCTCGAACTCACGGACCGAGAGATCAGGACCTGAGCCGAAGTCGGCCGTTTAACCGACTGAGCCACCCGGCGCCCCCCCCCCCAGTCAACATATTAACCCATTCTTCAAATAATATTATTGCGTGAAGACGTGGACTTCAAACCAGTGTCACACTGTGTAGTAACACAAATTATAAATACTTAGATTTATGTATTTGTCTCTTATTGACATTTTGAGACGCATAGAAAAGTCTGTAAAAACACACACAAGGCTGTTACCGTGATGTAGAGGGAGGGGAGCGTTGTGAGGGGACATTGATTTTTCTACTTTTTATGACTTATAAAGCATTTGTATCGTGCTTGAGGTCCCCCCACTCGCTGCTCCCAAAGGGCATGTATGACTTTCATAATCAGTAGAAATAACAAATAAATTTCCAATATACACAAAAATTAAATGTCACATAGAAATATTATGGCGATTATTATTTATGAAAATATTTCTATGGCACAAGTAGGCGCATGATTTTCCTGCCAATAAAGCCAGCAAAAATAACCTAAGGGAGCAGTTCTAACAACACTATTTAAAAAATTCACATAGTAACTACATCTTCTGGGGACTGTCTTTGAAGAAAACCACACTTTCACAGAAACCTGCATTCTCTGTTAGTGGCGAATGTTCCGGAGATTATTTAAACATGCTTCTCCTTGGGGGGAAAGCCTGAAGTGAAATGTGGTGGTGGTCCTGGCCCCATTGTCCCTTTCTGACACCTTGGAGCCTCACTCCTGCCCTTCTTAACCCTTCCAGGAACACAGGCTGGCAGGCAAAGGTTGAACTTGGCTCATGGCTGTATTTTGTTTGTCTGGCTGTAAATTATTTGAATTCGTTGCCAACACGGGAGAATTGAGAGACTCCACACTAAAATTAAAACAAAAACAAAAACAAAAAGACAGATCTTGAAAACTGGAGGCTGGGGGGGGGTTAATTGAGCCCACACAGTCTTGCCTGCTTCACAGGAGGCTTCTAACTCCTGTGGTCCTCAGACCTCTGCATGTGGTAACACCCTGGGGAATGGATTTCGCCACACCCCTGTGCCTTACAGATCCTTCCAAACCTCACAAAACCTTTCCAAACCTGCTTCCAGCCTCCACCTTAAGTCGCTAATGATGGATTAAGATGTACTGGGCCATTCTATGAAAACAAAGCAACAAAGACTTCTGTCCACATTCCAGGTACTATCCGACCAAGGACATACCGTTTGATTTGAAACAACGCAACTCACGCAGTGGATGCAGCTTTTGAAACGATCACTTTTAGCGTCCTGAGAAGGTAATGCGTGCTTGGAAATCAATTAGGGATATGAGACTTTTCGACCGTGAAAACAGAATTTCCAGCCTTCCCTTAAATCGGAAGACCGTGCAATGCTGCCACCTCGCGGTCATGCCCATGAATCATCCCCCTTCCCCTCCCCACCCCCCGCCCCCCGCCCGGCCCGGAACGTCATTTCCTGAGGCCACATTGCCATCTGCTGGGCCATCCCAATACTGCATGGCATACAGAGAGAGGCCCAGAATGTGAATGTGCAGGAATACTCATCAAATTGTGGATGCGTGAGTGCTCACAGTGGTTAGATGTCTGGGGACAGTTGCAACATTGCCAGTTCAGCGTGTCTGTGACATCATCGAATCTTGGTGCTAGAAACAAAAGCAGATTTTTTACCTGAGGAAGCTGAGAACTGGGTATCTTCCAGAGTCAGAGAACAGTCAGAGTCAGAGAACAGGTTCGCAAACCTAAGACGGTTTGCGTTAGTGACTCCCAAATGTTTTCTGTGGCTGCATTAGAACCAGCTGGGGAGCCTGTTAGAAATCTGTGTCTTGGGTTCTAACTCAGAAATCCCTGGAATCTGTATTTTTGAGCCCCCCCCCCCCCCACACACACACCCACTGACTTGGTAAGCCCCGGACACGCCAACCAGTGGCACCAGATTGCATTCATTTGCTCGTTCAAACTTTATTGAAGTTTCAGGTGTGGTGTCCTGAGCTGGGTTTGAGTTCAAAGTAAAGAGCCCTCTTGGCATCAGCATAGGCACTGTTGAACGAGGAGCTTCATGCCTGCGTTTAAAATAAGTAAGGCATTTTCGTTCTTTTGAGAATTTCTGAAATGAAGCAGAAAGAAAGAAGGAGGATAATCGTAAGCTTTCTCCGGTGAGCACAGAGGAGCCTTCGGAGGAAGCATATAAAGACCCAGGTACTCGGCCAGCAGGCCTGTAGAATGGAGAGTAAATTCACCATTCTGGGGAAAGAAAATTAATGCACAAAAGTCCAAAGATTGGCAGGAGCACATTGTCTCTAAGAATCTGTAAGACTACCTTACTCCCGAACTGTAACATTTTGGGCAAGGGGACAAGAATTAAAACTACCCAAGGAGGCAAGAATCAAATCAAAAGGCTTGGCAGAGTCTACTCTGCAATGGAATGGACATTTCATCATGTAGGTGAGCCACAGGGAGCCACCGGGCATTTGCATGGGAAGGGAGAGGATCCAACCTGTGTTTGCAAAGAGTACTTGGGAAGAAGGTAAAGGTGGATTACTGACGGCCACTACCGAGGAAAGAGATGGGGGCGAAAACCCATTATGAGAGCCCAGCGTATGGATGAGGACCTCATGGTGGGACTGGAAGGACAAGAGGATATGAAGACATTCCCAATCTGGAAAAGCAGGAACATGAGCGGATGTGGAACCTAAGGCAAAGGGAAGAAACTAAAATAATCCCCAGGCTTATTTTTTCCCTCTGACTGACCCCCTGGCTAGATGGAGGTATCCTTCCCCAGAGAAGAATATTAGGGATACAGAGTTCAGATAGAAATACGGATTTGCGCCACTCACGCGGCAATGTTGCAGCACCAATGCAGGACTATCTAGTGGTTAGTCTTGAATTAAAGAGAGGGCCAAGCTTGACATTTGAATGTAGACGTCATCCTGGTGTGAGTGGTAAATCCAGCCATGTCTATTTTGTACGGTGCGGAAAGGAAAGCGGTGGGGAAGGTCCGGGGGAAGATGAGCATTTAAGGAGTGGACAAAGAGGCCGGCAAAGGGATTAGAGAATGAGAAGCCAGAGAAGTAAGAAGCAAAACAGAAGCGATGGGGAGGGAAGAGAGCTTTGGAGAAGCCAGAGCGGTCCGCAGTGTCAATGCTTCCGAGGGGTCAGCTACGATGGTGACAAAGTATTTGTTACCTGGCAAAGGGAATCCCAGAAGTTTGGCAAAAGCCACCACTGGTGGAAGAATGAATAAGATGCGGGGAATTGGGTACTGATTGAAGACTTCCATGTCACTAAGCCCAACAGTTGCTGTTTAGATTTTAAGCCCTCACCCTTGCATTTGACCCTATGTGTGCTTCCGTCCTTCATGGAAAAGAGCGCAAAAGCTCAGAAGGTCAAGGGAGGCCAAGCGAGAAGAGGTGAAGAGTACAGTCAATGCAGAGTGGTTTACAGAAAGGGCATAAAGTTGGGGGGCCTGGATGGCTCAGTCGGTTGAGCATCCAACTTCGTCTCAGGTCATGATCTCGCGGTTCGTGGATTCGAGCCCCACGTTGGGCTCTGTGCTGACAGCTCAGAGCCCGGAGACTGCTTCAGATCCTGTGTCTCCCTCTCTCTCTGCCCCTCCCCTGCTCATGCTCTGTCTCTGTCTCTCAACAATAAATAAATGTTAAAAAATATAAAAATATAAAAAGAAAAAAGAAAGGGCATAAAGTGAGAGCATCCATGGCTTGAATGATTGTTTTCTGTGAAATAGATGTCAGAAACACAATTGTCTGCACAGGGTGGATGGAGGTGAGAGGTGACAGCCTGAAGGTAGCACTGAAGAGAAGCTAAAAAGGAAAAAGCCAGGGGTCATGAGTTTTCAGGATATCAATCTGCACAGTTGTGATCTGCACTGTACTGCTCAGAAACTCAGGGATTTTTCTAGAAGGGGAGATCTTTCAACAAAATGGGTACTGAGCAGTTACAAGAGCCATACCCAGCACTATAGTCCTGGTCCTCACCCAGCAATTAAGAATCTCCCCGATCCTTGCCTCTGTCTCACCACCTGCAAGGCAAGAGTCTGGAACCATCTGTTCTCTTGGCTTCCCATCAGCTCTTGTAGAATCTCCACTTCTAATTGTTCCAAGTCTCACAGCCTGTCAGGATCACCCTAGCCATCTTCCCTCTTCCTGAAGTAATAACAACTCTATGCCAGACACAGATTACCCTAATTCATTCAATGACTCCTTGAGGTAGGCATTATTATGATCCCGTTTTGTAGGTGAGGAAACCGAGGCTCAGGGAAGGTACGGAAATCGTCCAAGTATGCATGGCTAACAAGTGGTAGAACAAGGTTTTGAACCCACATGGTCTGACTTCAGAAGATAGATTCTCAGTTCTGGGTCTACAGTATTTCCCTCTAAAGATGATTGAAGAAACCAAGGAAGATGTTCAGAAGATCTTTTAGGAATTTAAGAATTTCAGCCAGTCTGAGAGCGGTTCCTTCCGCTAAATCCTAGACCTCACATCCTGGTTTCAAAGCAAACCCAAGCCGAGATTCCCAAATCTCTTAAGAACCGAGCCAAAGGAATTCCGCGAACGACTTGGTTCTTTCCCCAAATTGACACAAATCTCCCCGGGACCTATCCTCACACCTGCCATCCTGTAGTTAGAAATACAAGTTCACATCTGACTTTGCCCCTGGTCAAAATCATTCCTGCCACATCTACTTCCTGGGCAATGGCTGCCATTTCCTTAACGAGTCAGCTGAGTTGTGTATTTCTTGCTTTCTACTAGATTCTGCTTTTCTGCTTCTCCCCAGGCCACGCTGTTTTGAGGACTGGCCAAGGGAAGACACAGGTATTCCGAAAGGCCCCTGGGCAACGCTCAGGATCAAAACAGTAGCCCTCACGGTGAAGGCTTCCCCACTTCTCCAGAACATAGTACATCATCGACCGAACAACCATTGTACCTACCCAAGCACAACTTCTCTCTACAAAAGGAATATCGCAGCCCAGCACTTCCTTCTGTCTGGACACGTACCCACTCCATTTTTGCTATGTAGAAAACTGCCGAATCGTTGTAGGTACATCTCAAGTGGCAGCTTCTAGGTGAAGTCTTTGCAGACGCTCAGAGCCAGTGGAATCTTCTCCTCTGAGCCCCCGTATCACTTCCTTGTAAACATCCATTACGATGCGGATCGCTAGTTGTGTCCGTGTCTTTCTAGTTATGAACAGGGTTTCATTTTCACAGAAGCATGAGGCAAGGCTGGGACACTCTCGGTCTGCAGGCCGGCCGCCAAGTCGCCTTCCACTCCCGCACCCTCAGCCAGGGCAGCACGTTCTAGAATCTGGTCCTCAGCCCCACGGGCCTGGGAACTCAATTTCCGAAGCACTTTAGAATATGTAATTGCTTAGGGAGACGTTCTCATGGGAACTCATTTCACCAAGCTTTAACAAGCGCGCAGAATAGCGACAAACTCATTGTAAATAGTACACCGACAGGCTCAGATAACGGTGTGATGAGAAATCTTCAGGAACCCGGGGAGGAACGGGATGTATTAGTTTATTGAACAAAAATAATTGCCCGCACCAGCCGATGCTGCTGAAATGAACCCAGCTCTCCTATAGGGCTTTATCCGTCACAGGCTAGAGAAGACCCTTCTATATGGGCAGAGTTAGGGGATCACCGAACATTTATATCTGTGCCACCCGCGTTTCTTCTGTCCGAACCCGGCTTGTCTAAATAGGACGATACAATTCATTGGGGCTCCATTGTCTATATTCTACTCTGTCCCCTTTACCACCATATCAACCCGAGACAGTTACCAACTGTTCTCAAGCTCTTCGGTCCCGTGGTAGTTAGTCATGTCTTGATTTCCTCCCATCGCTAGTTCGAATCCCATCCGCTGAGTGAAGATTTTACTAGTGTGATGCTCAGAAGGAGCCCTAAGGTGTAGGCTGTATACGTTTTCCTAAGAGCACAGTGCATCTCGCCTCTTTTTAGGTTTGTAACACGGCGCCCGGCTTAGTGTAAATTCTTAGTACGGATCGGTGTTAACTTGAATGTGCCTTATTCAGCTGTTTATTTCTCTCAGGAGGCAACCTTGGCAGAACGAGCACGGATTTGGAGAATGCCAGTGCCCCTACCAACTGGGCGGTGTGTTCAGTATAATAATAAGCCCAATTTGTCACTTAGTTGGCTACCTCTAGAAACAATGACGGCCAACATTTTCAAACAAGGAAAGAAATTGCAGTGATGGTACTCGTTAAGTTACATCATTGTCAAATCAGTAATTTTTTTTTTGATTGTTTACAAATGTTTGTTTATTTCGAGAGAGCGAGAGCAAGCCCGGGAGGGGAAGAAAGAGAGAGAGCGGGAGAGAGAGAATCCCAAATGGGCTCTATGTTATCAGCACGGAGCCCGATGTGGGGCTTGATCTCACAAACGCTGAGATCATGACCTGAGCCGAAATCAAGGTTCGGATGCTTAACCGGCTGAGCCACCGAGGCGCCCCTCATATCAGTAATTTTCAGACAGTGGTTCTCAAACTGTGGTCTCTAGAACAGTGCATCAGTATCACATGGAAACTTGAAAGAAATGCAAAGCCCTGTAGTGCCTGGGTGGCTCAGTGGGTTAAGCGTCCCACATCGGCTCAGATCATGATCTCACGGTTCATGAGTTCAAGCTCTGCGTCAGGTTCTCTGCTGTCAGCTCAGAGCCAGAGAGCCCGCCATCTCTACCCCCCCCCCCCACCGCTCATGTTTGTGCTCTGTGTGTGTGCATCCATGTGTCTCAAAAAATAAATAATATAAACATTTAAAAAAAGAAGAAGAAATGCAAAGCCTTATGTCCCTCGTCAGACCTACTGAAGCAGAAACTCTGGGGGCAGGGCTCAGCAATGTGGTTTAACCAGCTCTCCAGGTGACCACACACACTTATATTATGCTGGTTTGTTCACAACCTCACAAGTGATTTCAATGGGCCCCTCAAATCTCATACCGCCTGAGACTGATACCGTATTCGTCGGTAAGACAGGGCAACCCCTGGGATACGCCAGTTAGCTGACATACGTTTCATATAATGCTGTGTGCAAGGGTCACATTAAATCATAACCATATTTGGTCGACGTGTAACTAAAGACAGTCCTGATAATCACATAGGGGGAAGTATGGTAAGCCAAAACAGCCCTGAAATGATTAAGTCTTTAAGAGCGAACCTGTTTGCCGGTTATAAAGCCTAGTTACCAAAACATCAGGAAAGAGGAGAGAAGGCAAGATATCACCAACACATCCAAGTAAGGCTGTTTTCATTCCAGGGACGGAGAAGGGAACGCATTTGAGGTTGGGCCTAGGCAAGACAATTAAGAAAGCATATTTGGGGCATCGGACTTTGAGAAGCCTTGCCCGATAGCTTGCTTTCTTGCTGTGCAGAAAGGCTAGAGCTGGATCCCCAAGTCCCTACAACGCTTCCCAGATGCCCTCTGCTGCCTCTGTGGGCCACACTCCATAGCCCTCTGTGGTTAGAAGTAGCAGACAGAATCTCATCCGGACCAAATGAAGCCCAGGGACATATGCCCTATTCCTGGGGTGAACATATGATTACTGTGTCCAATTTTAATGGCTCTTGTGTAGCTATAGCTTCTGCTATAGTTTCAAAACTATCCCACCTTTGGGGCACCTGGCTGGCTCAGTCCATACAGCATACAACTCTTGACCTCAGAGTTGTAAGTTCAAGCCCCATGTTGAGTGTGGAGCCTACTAAAATAAAATAAAATAAAATAAAATAAAATAGTCCAGTTTTTACAATAAACTATCTGATCACTAGAACTATTACTCAAGTGTTCTCTCCTTCTCCCCCTCCTCCTCCTCCCCCTCCTCTTTCTCTCTCTCTCAGTCTGGCTTCCTTCCTCGTTCCCTCTCTCTACCCTCCTCCCCTTCTTCCTCTGTTCATATTTCCTGCCATCACTAAAAAAATGCAACAGACCTCCTCACGTTCTTGGAATCCAGCTGCAGAGACCATGGAGTATTGCACAACTGATCCCAGCACTCCAGGGGTGTCACTAGATGCGGTGTGGTCGGACCCATTGGAATTATGCAGTTCCCAACCTGCACAGATATATGCGATGATGTCCTACAGGGAGACCTTAGTGTGAGAGCTTAAACTCCAGCCTGGACCCATTTGTCCAGTCCCTGAATCTCCAGATGATTTGCTTCCCCCAAGCTGATAAAATCTGGGGCTATGCAATGACTTGGCATTCTTGGAATTGGAATTTTATATGCAAAACTGATCAGGACCATGCCACATATTCGTTTCCCACTTCTCCTCACACTTGGCTTGTTCCATCACTCAATCTAATTTTGACCTCTAACCTTTTGACTAAAGATCTAGTTGACCTTTGACATCTCCATTGTCTGCAAGGTACGGTCTCTGTTTTTCACCTCCTTGTTCCGTGTTCCAATCTGCATATCATCTGTCTTCTGCATCTCCAGGTGGTTTCCTACAAAATAAATGGAGAACAGAACTTGATGACCCTAGGAAATCAACCAATCCAGAGACCATTCTCTGCCCCCAGGAGACCAGATATGCCCATACTTCCTGGTCTTGGAAAAGGTCATCTCAACTCAATTTCTGTGGTATAATCTACCCTAGCTTAGGTTCCTTTAGCACGTCCCTGGAACAGATATGGCTACTGTGCAGATCACAGAACAGAGGATCTCCAAGAACAATTTTAGTCACTAAAAAACTTAGAGCACAGGGCATCCAAATACTCCAGATGGCTCAGTGGAGAGAACCCCGAGATAGGAGTTGTGGGCTCTGGGGAGAGTATGTAAAGATGCACTTCTGAAGAGCAGCTCGGTAACCCCCAACCGAGGAGCTCTGCCTTACAGTCCCCCACTGGGGCTTCATACCAGCCTCCTGAGAGAGGTTAGGACACACAGTGCACTATAGGCATAGGATGAACTCTTCTGGGAAGTCCATGGGGAATGTGCCCAGTGGTTTACCCAGGACTCACGCTGGGCATGCCCCTCTTTAGTAGGAGGGCATTTCCCTGCTGCATTGTGTGCAACCTTGTTAGGAATATTGGCTTATGTCTTTGCTTATCCTCTATGGTCTTCCCATAAAGCAAGAGTCTAGGATGCACTTCCAAAATGGCAGACCCTTCTACTCTCACTGTCCTTAACTTGAAGTTACTAGACATCTTACAGAACTGACTCATCCTTGCCTCTCTCACAACCCTCACTGAAAACCCTTCTGCCAAGATCACCTCCTGACTGGCAAGTCAAAGTATGACTTTCCATTTATACTGTACTTATTTTGTTGGGTTTGATTTTATTTCTTCGATTTTTTAAAATTATGTACTCTATTTACTATATTTAGTAATAATATACTTATTATACTGTATTTGTTATTTACCCAGGCATAGATCAGTAATTATCAGTGGATACAGAACAATGCCAACACTCTGAAGAATACCCTCCTTTTGCCTCTTTGTGTTCAGACTCTCCCCACCTTTAACCATCAGCAACCACGGATCAGATCGCCACTCTTATATCTTTCACTTTTCCAGAATGTCCTATACATGAAATCATGCAATATGTAATATTTTAAGACTATGGCCTTTCCCTCGGCACAGTGGTTCTCCATCAGGGCACTTGGCCATGTCTACAGACATTTTTAGTTGTACTAAGTTGGAAAGGTAGAGGGGTACTGCCTCCTCTGCATAGGGGTGGCCTTTCCAGGGATGTGGTTAAATAGCCCCACAACAAATTATACAGCCCCCCAAAAAAGTCAAGAGCCATGATTTTGAAAAACCTTGACGTAGCACAATTCTCTTAAAATTTATGTGTCGTATCACATGTGTCAATAGTTCATTCTTTTTTAGTGCTGAGAAGTATGCCACTGTGTGGACATAATACAGATTGCTTATCCTTTCACCTTCTGAAAGACATGTGGATTGTTTCCATGTATGGGCAGCTTTGACTAATGCTGCTACACATATTCACAGATAGGTTGTTTTTTTAAGTTTTTATTCAAATTCTATCTCATTAACATACATGGATAGTGTTTGATTTAACGTAAATTTCATTTTTCTAGAATGCATACCGAGAAGTGGGATGTCAGGGTCACATGATCCCATACATTAACTTTGGAGAAACTGACCGAGGTTTTCTGGAGCGGTTACATTTCCACCAGTCATGCTTGTACGTTCCTTCTGCTCTGCCTTCTCAATAGCTCTTTGACCATACTTTGATTTATCCCAGGATTTGACCCTGCAGATTAAGAAATAGAACGTTATTGGGGTGCCTGAGTGCCTCAGTTGGTTAAATATCAGACTCTTGATTTCAGCTCAGGTCATGATCTCATGGGATCACGGGATCTTGTGGGATGGAGCCCTGAGTTGGGCTCCATGCTGAGAGGTGAGCCTGCTTAAGATTCTCTCTCTCTCTCTCTCTCTCTCTCTCTCTCTCTGTCTCTCTCTCTCTTTCTCTCTCTCTCTCTCTGAAAAAAAAAAAAGGAAATAGAACATTACCAGCATCCCAGATCCCTTCCCATTACCACCCACCACCCACTCAAAGGTAAACACCATTCTAGCCTCCAACAGCAGAGGTTCAATTTCAATGCTTTGAACTTAATATAATTGAAATCATAAAATGCATACTCTTCAAGGTCTGGCTTTTATCTCTCGATATTTTGTTTTTGATACTCATCCTTATTATTGCATGTAGCTGTGATTGTTAACACTCTTGGTTACATAATACCTCCTTGTGTGATTTACTTCCTATTCTGGATGAATGTTTGCTTTTCTTTTGACTGAGGTTTAATTTATATTCAATAAAATGTATCAATTTTAAGTGTGCAGTTCAACAGTTTATAGAAAACATATATACTCATGTGAACACCGACATTACGTAAATACAGGACATTTCAACACACCAAAAATATTTCCTCATTCCCCTTCGCCTGCATTCTGCTCTGGTACCCGCTCTGGTACCCCCACATCAATCCACTTCTGTCATAATTGCTTGCTCTTTTCCAGAGTGTCATGGAAATACAGAGTATGTAATCTTTTTTATCTGACTTCTCTGACCCAGCATAACATTTTTGAAGTTCATCTACCCTGTTGTATGTATCAGTAACTCGGTGCTATTTTGTGGTCAAAGCATACTCCAATTATACACATTTTTTTTTATTTACTTGCTGTTGGACATCTGTGATACTCCAGGCTTGGGTTATTTTAAATAACATCGTTATGAAAAACCACATACAACTATTTACGTGGACACCCATTTTTATTTTCTTAGGTAAAACAGTAGGTATTCTACAAATTACTGGGAAAGGAGTTGGAATCTCCAACCAGTTATAGACAATGCCTGGTTTCTCCTTTCAGTTCTATAAGGCTTTACCTCATTTATTTTGAAGCTCTCTGTTAGGTACTCACACATTTAAGATTATTATGGGGTGTCTGGGTGGCTCAGTCAGGCGAGTATCCAACTTCAGCTCAGGTCACGATCTCATGGTTTGTGAGTTTGAGCCCCGCGTTGGCCTCTGTGATGACAGCTCAGAGCCTGGAACCTGGTTCGGATTTTGTGTCTCCCTTTCTCTCTGTCTCTGCCCCTCTCCCACTCAGCTCTGTCTCTCTGTCTCTCTCTCTCTTTCTCTCTCTCTCTCAAAAATAAATAAGCATTAATTTTTTTAAAAAAAAGATCATTGGGGCGCCTGGGTGGCGCAGTCGGTTGAGCGTCCGACTTCAGCCAGGTCACGATCTCACGGTCTGTGAGTTCGAGCCCCGCGTCAGGCTCTGGGCTGATGGCTCGGAGCCTGGAGCCTGTTTCCGATTCTGTGTCTCCCTCTCTCTCTGCCCCTCCCCCGTTCATGCTCTGTCTCTCTCTGTCCCAAAAATAAATAAAAAACATTGAAAAAAAAAGTAAAAAATAAAAAAAAGATCATTATGTTCTTTTCATATCTTGGCCCCTTTATCATTATGTAATGGTTTTCTTTGTTCCCGGTCACAATCTTTTCCTGAAGTCTTTATCTGAATTTGTATAGTCCCTTCAACTTTATTTTTATCCCACTGTCATTCATTGTATTTAAATTCAGCATATATTCACAAACATTAGCTACAGCAGTGGGAACTACAGCCCATCCTACAAGCTCTCCTCTCATAATGCTTTTCTTTTTCCCTTTCCAACATCTTTAAGAAGCTATAACAAGATGGACTGAAATTCCTATGATGTAAGTGGATCAGACCGGTGTAAGGAGTGGACTCTATGAACACGTCCACACTCCACGCAGGTCCCCATAATTCTCTTTTATTATTCATGTGCCCCACCCCCACCGCCACCGCCAGCTTTGTTACCCTTTTGTCTCTAAGAACCCATTCTTGTGGGGCGCCTGGGTGGCGCAGTCGGTTAAGCGTCCGACTTCAGCCAGGTCACGATCTCGCGGTCCGTGAGTTCGAGCCCTGCGTCGGGCTCTGGGCTGATGGCTCGGAGCCTGGAGCCTGTTTCCGATTCTGTGTCTCCCTCTCTCTCTGCCCCTCCCCCGTTCATGCTCTGTCTCTCTCTGTCCCAAAAATAAATAAAAAACGTTGAAAAAAAATTAAAAAAAAAAAGAACCCATTCTTGCAATTCTCTTGATGAGACTGCCTTCAGACTGCCAGATCCCCTTTGTCCAATAAGCGGAGAGCCAAAAGTGCCTGGTAGTTTGCATCCCCAAAGCAGCCCTTAGCTGAAAACTGATTAACGTAGGAATTTGGAAGCCCAGTTCCCTTTCTACAACCTGTAATAATCTCCATGGCATAATTTCCACTCCCGGGCATCCCTGCAAGAGTAAGCTGAGGCTGGAAGTTTGCCTGAAAAATACCCTTGCTTGATTTCTTTCCCTTCTGCTTTCTTTACATTTTTACTCCTGGGAGCACTAAATCAGGGGTGTCTTTCAGCCAGTTGATGCCAGTTAAGAGCAACTCATGTGAGCCAAATGTTAAATTTTCAGGAATTTTGTCGGCTGGTTTGGAAACACAAATATACTAAAAAATCCAGAAGGCTACACATATGTCCAGGGCTCAGAAAAGAAATGAGAAGACAAGCTCTCAGCTCTGGCTGGTTGACAGGCTCCATGCAAGCAGGAAGTAAAAGCTAAAGTAGGATTGTAAATGGCCTGGCTTAGCACTGTGAAGGGTGACCTAATACAAAGAAAATCTACAATGACCAAGATAGTATTGCTTTTATTTATTTGGACCAGCAAGGAAAAATATTCATAGAACTGTCCCTGACAAAACTTGGATATGGTACTTGCTAGAACAGACCTACGGAGATAAAGGACGCCGTAACAACACATACAAACATGTAACAACATATACAAAAAGGCAATCCTAGAAGAGGAGAGAGAGAAATAGAAAGCATATTTGAACAAATAATCTCCCTAAATTTCCCCAGTATAATGAGTGGCATGAGTCCACACATCCAAAAATCTCAATAAACTCTAAGTAGGATGGGCTGAAAGAGACCCACACTGAGCCACATTATAATCACGCTGTCAAAAACGAAGACAGAGAGAATCTTGAAAGAAGTAGAATAGGCAAAATTCACCACGTACAGGGGACCTTCAATGCAATTAATAGCCAATGTCTCACTGACAACCATGGAAGTCAGGAGAATTGTAGCCACAGCAAAACCATTCTTCAAAAATGAAGGAGATATTGGGGCGCCTGGGTGGCTCAGTCGGTTAAGCGGCCGACTTCGGCTCAGGTCATGATCTCGCGGTCCGTGAGTTCGAGCCCCTCGTCAGGCTCTGTGCTCACAGCTCAGAGCCTGGAGCCTGTTTCAGATTCTGTGTCTCCCTCTCTCTCTGACCCTCCCCTGTTCATGCTCTGTCTCTCTGTCTCAAAAATAAATAAACATTAAAAAAAAATGAAAAAAAATGAAGGAGATATTAATACATTTTCAGACAAACTAAAGATGAAGGAGTTCATCGTTTTTATAGATCTACCCTACAAGAAGGGTAATTCTTTAGTCTACAATCAAAGGATGCTACAGAGTAAAATAAAGCTATATGAAAAATCAAAAAACACAGGTAAAGGTAACTACACAGATAAACATAAAACCTAGTATTATATTTAACTTGTTACTTTTTTTAGGTTTATTTATTCATTTTGAGAGAGAGAGTGAGTGGGCAGAGCAGAGAGAGAAGGAGAGAGAGAGAGAGAGAGAGAGAGAGAGAGAGAGAGAGAGATTCCCAAGCAGGCTCTGCATTGCCAATGCAGATCCCGACATGGGGCTTGAACCCACCAACCATGAGAACTTGAGCCGGAATCAAGAGTCAGACGCTTAACTGACTGAGCCACCCAGGTGCCCCTAACTCGTTACTCATTTTTATGTCTATGTTATTCAAATGGAACATGCCTAAAACAATTATAAATCTACGTTAATGGGAACACAATGTATAGCAGTGTAATTTGTAAAAAAAAAAAAATAACAATATAAGGGGGGCAGAGTTGCATAGGTGTAGAGTTTTTGCATATCACTTAAGTTGGTATTCATTCAAACTAGATTGTTATAAACTTAAGATGTTAGTTGTAATACCCAGGGTAAGCGCTAAGAAAAGAACTGAAATATATACAGAAAAAGGAAATGAGAAAGAAATAAAAAAGACACAAGGGGAATAAATGAGTTAAACACAAAAGAAGGCAGTAATAGTGAAAATGAGGAACAAAAATGATAGAAGACATATAGAAAGCGAATAGTAAAATGACAGAAATGAGTTCTTTTTTTTTTTCAACGTTTATTTATTTTTGGGACAGAGAGAGACCGAGCATGAACGGGGGAGGGGCAGAGAGAGAGGGAGACACAGAATCGGAAACAGGCTCCAGGCTCCGAGCCATCAGCCCAGAGCCCGACGCGGGGCTCGAACTCACGGACCGCGAGATCGTGACCTGGCTGAAGTCGGAGGCTTAACCGACTGCGCCACCCAGGCGCCCCAGAAATAAGTTCTTTCTTATCAGTAATTACTTTAAATGTACACAGATTGAACTCACCAATTAAAAGACAGATTGGCAGAAAGAATTGTAAAAAAACAAAAAAAAAACAAAACACATAATCTAACTGTTAAGTTGTCTATGAGAGACGCACATAAGTTTAAAGTGAAATTATTTAGGGGCACCTGGGCGGCTCAGTCAGTTGGGCGTCTGACTTCAGCTCAGGTCATGATCTTGCAGTCTGTGGGTTCGAGCTCCATATTGGGCTGTCTGCCGACAGCTCAGAACTCGGAGCCTGCTTCGGATTCTATATCTCCCTCTCTCTCTGCCCCTTCCCCACTCTCACAAATAAATAATAAATAAAACATTTTAAAAAATAAAGTGGAATTATTTCTGTTCCATGCAAAAAGCAAATAAAACCTGGGGTAGCTATATTGATATCGGACCAAATAGATTTTATAAAAAGTTATTACAAGAGACAAAGGACATGATGTACTGACAAAGGGTCATTCCATCAAGAATATACAATGATTATAAACGTACATACATCTTTCTATGGAGTCTCCAAATATATACAGGAACACTGAATCTTACAATCCATGAACATGAAATATCTCTCCATTTGATTAGATACAGCTTTCTTTCATCAGAGCTTTGTATTTTTCCACATGTAGATCCTATACATATTTGTTCAGGTTCATACCTAAGGATTTTAATTTTTGATGCTACTTTTAAATAATATTTATTTTAAAATTTAAATTCCAACTGTTCATTACTGACATACGGGAAACCAACTGACTTTTGTACATTAACCTTGTTTCATGTGACTTTGTTGTACTTGCTTATTATTTCCAAGACTTATTTGGTAAATTCCTTGGGATTTTCTACCTAAACTATTAGGTCATCTATGAAGAAAGACTGCATCTCTTCTTTCTCAATCTACATACCTTTTTATTTTTTTCTTGTCTCCTTACACTAGTTGAAACTGTTCGTACCGTGTGTAATAGGAACGGTGAAAAATGACTACGCTTGCATTAATTCCAAACTCAGGGCGAAAGCATTCAATTTTTTGCCGTTTAATACAATGTTAGCTGCAGGGTTTTTGTAGACAGTATTCGTCAGGTTGATAAAATTGCCCCCTACTTCCCGTTTGCTTAGAGTTATTATCAAAAATAGGTAGGTGTTGGATTGTATCAAATACTCTTTCTGCATCAATTGAAATGATCATGGTTTTTCTTCTTTAGGCTGTTGATATGATGGGTTACATTTATTCGTTTTTGATTATGAAATTAGCCTTTCTTACCTGAAATAAATCCCACTTGTTTGTGGTGTATAATTATTTTTATACATTGTTGGATGTGATTTGCTAACGATTAGTTTAGAATTTTGTATTCATATTCCTGAGAGCTATCAGTCTGTATTTTTCCTTTCTTCTAATATTCATCTGGTTTTATTATTAAAGTTCTTCCTTTTTTTCTTTCTCCCTCCTTTCTGTGCTTCCTTTCCTCCTTCCTTCCTTCCTTTCTTGCATTTCTGTTGGGGGAAGTTGTTTTTTTTTTGTTTTTTTTTGTTTTTTTTTTTTAACCTATCGTCAAACTCACTGATCCTTTCCTCAGCTGAGTCCAGTCTACTAATGAGCATTTTAAAGGCATTCTACATTTCCTGTTTACAGTGCTTTTTTTTAATGCTTATTTATTTTTGAGAGAGAGCAAGTGAGCAGGGAGGGTCAGAGAGGGAGACAGAGAATCCCAAGCAGGCTCTGCACTGTCAATGCAGAGTCTGATATGAGATCATGACCTGAGTCAAAATCAAGAGTTGGATGCTTAACTGACTGAGCCACCAAGTGCCCCTGTTACAGTGCTTTTTATTTCCAGCATTTCCTTTTGACCTTTTTTGGAGTTTTAATCTCCCTGTTTACATTACTCATCTCCGCTTGCATATTGTCTACTTTTTGCACTAGAGCCCTTAATATATTAATTTGTTGCTTTAAATTTCACGTCTGTGAAAAAATAAAAATAAAAAAAAAGGGGGCGCCTGGGTGGCTCAGTCAGTTAAGCGTCCAACTTCAGCTCAGGTCATGATCTCACAGTTTGTGAGTTCGAGCCCCGTGTCGGGCTCTGTGCTGACAGCTCGGAGCCTGGAGCCTACTTCGGATTCTGTGTCTCCCTCGCTCTCTGCCCCTCCCCCACTTGTGCTCTGTGTCTCAAAAATAAATTAAGTGTAAAAAAAAATATTTAAATATCATGCCTGTGAATTCCAACTTCTATTGCGTATCTGAGTCTGATTTGGATACTTGCTTTTTTCTTTGGAGTCTATGCTTTTACATGCCTTTTGGCATGTCTTGTGATTTTTTTGTTGAAAGCATGACATTTATAGGAATAGAAACTGAGTTAAATAGGCTTTTTTTTTTTCAACGTTTATTTATTTTTGGGACAGAGAGAGACAGAGCATGAACGGGGGAGGGGCAGAGAGAGAGGGAGACACAGAATCGGAAACAGGCTCCAGGCTCCGAGCCATCAGCCCAGAGCCTGACACGGGGCTCCAACTCCCGGACCGCGAGATCGTGACCTGGCTGAAGTCGGACGCTTAACCGACTGCGCCACCCAGGCGCCCCTAAATAGGCTTTTAATGTGAGGATTTCTTGTAATCTGCTAGGAGTTGTGCTGTGTTTCATATCTGCTGCGGTTGTAGGTGCCAGAGGCTGTATATAGCTCTATAGCACTATAATTGTTTTCTTTCTTCCCTGTTGATTTTAGGTCTTTCCTATGGACTCCTTCTCATAGAGAGTATGTATCTAGTTGCTATTTCAGCTGTTACTCCATTTTCATACTGAATTTCTGTCAGTGTGGTAGCCTGTGTGGGTGAAAAGCATTTTATAATCTTAGGAGTTCTTTTTAGTCTTTTCGTGGACCTGTTTCTCTGGACTGTGATGGTCACAGGTGTTTCTTCTGAAGTATAGTTTCTCCTTTCCCTTTCACATCGCTTTGATGAGACAGAAAGGCAAGTGCGGGTTGAAAGGAGAATGACTGTCTTCTCCATCTAAGATGAGGCAAGACTGTGATCAAGTTTTTTTCCACCCCCTGGAAGGCAGCGCTTTGTTATGGAGCCCTCCCTGGGAATATTTCCCAATGATTAATCTTCTCCTTTCCCTTTCAGAGTCACACAAGGGAATTTTGTGACTTTTAACTGTGAGAGTCAGGTAGAGTTCCTGGAGGTAAGCTTTAGAGTTTCCCCCCAAGATTGCAACAGCCAGGAGTTTTTCCCACTCACACGAGTCCACACTCAGCCTCCTGAGTATTCCTACCAGTTTATGACTGCTCTGCTCCAGGTAAGTACACCTCAGCTGTGACTCTCTCTGTATTGGCTTTTCTCCCCAGTTTTGGAATGGCAGTTTGTCCTTTGATCTCTGTTCTCTGAGAAGCCCAAGAAAAGTCAATGGTTTGGGGTTTGTTCAGTTTTTTATGTCGTGAGGACGAGAGTGACTTCTTCCATGCTTTTTACATGTCAGAGCTGAACCAGAATTAATGTTTTTATTTTCATTCAGTTCAAAAGACTTTCTAAAACCCCTTTAATTTTCCCTTTGCTCTATAGTTTTTAGAGAAGAGTATAGTTTCACTACCAAATATGTGGGGCCTCTTCAGGTTTTGCCCTATAATTGATCTAATTAAACTCTATTGTGATTAATAACATACTTTGCACATCTTGAACCCTTTCAAATATATTGATACTTGTTTATGGCACAGAATATGGTATATCTTGGTCAATGGCCCATGTGCATTTGAAAAGAATGTGAATTCTGCTATTTTTTTTTTGGTTGGGTTATTTTATAAATTAGGTCAGTTAAATCAGGTTAGTTGATAATATTGTTCGAGTCTTCTATAGCATTACTGATTTTCTATCTACTTGTCCAATCAAGTAGAGAGAGACTAATTATGGAATTGTCTATTTCTCCTTGCAGTTCTATCAGTTTTTGCTTTATGTATTTTGAAGCTCCATTAGTAACTGCATAAGTATTTAGGATTGTTATACCCTCTTGATGAATTGGCTTCTTTATTATTACAAAATAACTTCTATTTCTGGTAATATTCTTGAATATTACCAGATATCTGCTTTGTCTTATATTAATATACCTATTTCAGTATTATTTTGAATAGGGTTAGCATGGGGTATCTTTTCCTTCATTTTAACCTATTTGTGCCTTTATAATTATGGTATGTTTCTTATAAAAAGCATATGGTTGGGTCTCGCTTTACTTTTCCAATCTGACAATTTCTGATCTCTAATTGAGGTATTTACACATTTTACCTGTAATACAATTATTGATACGATGGGCAGAAAACTGCCACCTGCTATTTGTTTCTAATTGTCCTGGTTATTATTCCTTTTTCTCTTTTCTTTCTCTTGAATTAAATGAATACTTTTATCTCCTTTTTTGGCTTTATATACTCCAACTCTTTGTTTTGTTATTTTAGCGGTTATTTTATGATTTATAATATACAGTTTTAATAAGTTTAATTTTTAAGTAATCTCTACCCCCACGTGGGGCTCAAACTCACAACCCTGAGATCAAGAGAAACATGCTCTACTGACTGAGCCAGCCATGCACCCCTATAGTACACATTTCTAGTTAACCACAGTCTTACATCAAGTGATTACACGCATTTATGTATAGTGTCAGAAGCTATCAGTGGTACACTTCCATTTTCCTCCTCTTAGCCTTCTTGGTATTGTTTATATACATTGTGACTCTACATGCTATCAACATCCCTACTACATTGTTTAAGCAGTCTACTACCTTTTAGAAAATAAAACATTTTGAAAGCCCTGTGCGTTTACACTTCTTGTCTCAGTCAATGCAGCCTGACATAATCAAGTACAATAGACTGGGTGACTTACAAACAATAGAAATGATTTCTCACAGCCTGGAGGCTGGCAGTCTGAGATCAGGGTGCCAGCATAGTCAGGTTCTGGTAAGAACCCTCTTCTGGGCTGCAGACAGCTGACTTCTCTTTTCTCTTCACATAGCAGAAAAAGAGAAAGCTACTTCTCCACCTATTCTTTTTTATTTTTTTATTTTTTTTTTCAACGTTTATTTATTTTTGGGACAGAGAGAGACAGAGCATGAACGGGGGAGGGGCAGAGAGAGAGGGAGACACAGAATTGGAAACAGGCTCCAGGCTCTGAGCCATCAGCCCAGAGCCTGACGCGGGGCTCGAACTCACGGACCGCGAGATCGTGACCTGGCGAGATCGTGACCTGACTGAAGTCGGACGCTTAACCGACTGCACCACTCAGGCGCCCCTCCACCTGTTCTTAAAAAGGCACTAATGCCATTGTTAAGAGTTCCATCCTTATGACTTAATCATCACCCAAAGGCCCCACCTCCAAATAGCATCACACTGGGGATTAGATATTAACATGTACATTTTGGGAGGGACACAAACATTCAATCTGTATCATTCAGGTGATATTTCTGATGTGCTTGATTTTTATAAATTGACACTTCCTCCTATTTTTCCCCTTCTGCCTGATGAATGTCCTTTAACATTTCTTATAGTACAGGTATTCTTGTGATAAAAATTTCAAATTTTGTATTTCTGGAAAATTCTTGTTTACATTTGATGTCTCCGTTATATTTCTATTGCAAAGTGTCCTGTTAGATACGTGTTACATTTTTTTCCTTATTTTTTTTACCTTTATTTTTCTTTCAATTTCTCAATATTGGTAGTTTGCACTGACCTGTTTTCCAGTTTACTAATCATCTGTTATGCTGTGTTTAATATTTTTTTAGACCCATACCTTAAATTTTTATTGCCAGATATAACTTATTTTTCAGTTCTAGAATTTTAGCTTACAGACTCCTATTCCCTGATGAAATTTCCCATCTTTCCTTCATTTTAAAGAGCATTTTGATCGTAAGGTATTTTAAATCAGTTATCTAGATCTCCTGAGGGTCTGTTCCCATGATTTTTATAAAATATAAATATCTTTTGGTTATTTGGTCCTGTGTTTTAATTCTCCTAGTAATTCTTAATAGATATCTGACATTGTCAACGACACAGTACAGAGGCTCTGGATGATGTTATCTTCCTCCAGCAAGAGATTTTCTTCTGGGGGGGCAGATCAAGCCTGCAGATCACCATAATCTAATTGCTGTTTGATTTTAGAGTTTGAGGTTGGTATATTTCAGTGTTGAGATTTTTCCTGAACCATAGTTCACCTTCTGAAGTATGGTCTTTATTCCAAGGGTCTGGCCTTTATTCGTACTTCATGGTCCTTTGCGAATCTCCACTGAAAGTCTGGGCTGTATTCTAATTTGTCAGGAATTGAACTCCAACCATAGTCTCCACGGCAACATGCAGCTGCTGAAATTTTTGCTGTTCTATTTGGTTTCCCAGATGCTGTAGCCTGTTGGCTTTTTGGACTATTGCTCTGACACATCTACCATAGGAATTAACCAGGGACTCCATAGGAATTAGAGATTTGGGGACTTCTCTATATTTCCCTATTCTCTGGGATGTTTGTTATCCCTCGGATCTCAACCAATGTGGCAGTGTGGAATTCTGACTACTGTATCTCTACTCCAACAAAACAACCACTTTCTGCTTGGTTTATGTTTTGTCTATAGAAAATTGGAAAATGTCTTCATGAAAAAAGCCAGGATCAATGGGGAGGCTTCTGTGTGCTTCTCTCTTCCCAAGGATCATGGTCATCCAAGTCTCACCTTTGTTAGTTTCTCTTCACTGAGCACCAAGACTCCTTTCCCTACGTAGTTGTCAGTGGGAGGTTTTGTTCTATTTAATCTAATTCACTTGTCTCAGACCCAGAAGCCTGCGAACCTCATTATGTTACACCTGGTGATTTGAAGTATCCTGAACCGGAAACTCTTTCTCTTAAATTCTAGTCTGCCATATTTCTTCCAAAAGTCCTAGGTTTGTCATGAACCATGATAGCTTAAGGTAACCATTTAGAAACATGAACGTACAATCATCTTTTCTTTTCAAATTTCACAACTATATTTAATCTCCACTGCCAAGTGCTTGATCTATTCGGTGACTTAGGATCACACGTTTCCATGTAATAACCTACAGTTTCTAGGAAGTCAGAAGAAGGACAACAGAGTGTCATGTGACACAGTGAAACCTATGAGGTTAGAGTCAAATAGGACCAATGCTGTAGCCATTTGCACTTTCTTAGCTAAAATTTTCTCATTTGTGGGGATGCCTGGCTGGCTTATTCGGTAGAGCACATGACTCTTGATCTCAGTGTCCTGAGTTCAAGCCCCATACTGAAAGTAGAACTTACTTAAAAAAAAATAACAGTAAAATAAAATAAAATGTCCTTACTTGTAAAACTTTTAGTTAACTTTTCCTACCCACAGTTTCCTCATTTGTAAAATGAAAATAATAACTACTCTCTCTGTGTTGTTGTCATTGTTCATGCACTAAAATGTTTATAGTAGCATTGCCTGTTGGGGCAAAAATGTTTAAAACAGAGTAAAGGCAAATTTTTTTTAATTTTAAAATTCTAACACCCTTTCCAAAGGTCATGGTTTAATAAATTATGGTATATCCACACCATGAACCAGTGTGTAGCCATTAAAAAGAGGAGCTTTATGACACCTGGGTGACTCAGTCACCTGGGCTTTCAAGTCTGAATCTCGGCTCAGATCACGATCTCACAGTGTGTGAGTTCAAGCCCCACATTGGGCTCTGTGCTGATGGCATGGAGCCTGCTTGGGATTCTCTCTCTCCCTCCGTCTCTGCCCCTCCCTTGTGCACTCATGCACTCTCTTGCTTTCTTTCTCTCTCTCAAAATGAATGAGTGAATGAATTAATGAATGAATGAATAAATAAAGAGTAGCTATGCCACTTGACTTTGAAGACTTATTTTGAGATACCACACGGGAAAAGAAAGATACAGACATGTGAATATAATCTTTAAATATGTAAATATGTGTACACATATATAGATATGTGGATTTCCTTTGAGGAAAACCACTGACAGGCATAGATTCCCTGGATAGGGAAGGTGGGAAGAGGAAGATGGGTTGACACAGGAGAAAGAGAAAACAAGGAAAAATGGGCAAACAAAAGCTTATCCCAAGAAATGTATGTGTGCAATGATCGCTTTTACATATTTTCATAACATTTTACTTCTATTTGTTTATAGAAGTAAATTAATTTTTAAGTGCTGGCTTTTCAATTTTAGGTTTAAAGTATTAATTTGATATAAATGAATATACGTTCGCGGGGCGCCTGGGTGGCGCAGTCGGTTAAGCGTCCGACTTCAGCCAGGTCACGATCTCGCGGTCCGGGAGTTCGAGCCCCGCGTCAGGCTCTGGGCTGATGGCTCAGAGCCTGGAGCCTGTTTCCAATTCTGTGTCTCCCTCTCTCTCTGGCCCTCCCCCGTTCACGCTCTGTCTCTCTCTGTCCCAAAAATAAGTAAACGTTGAAAAAAAAAAAAATTTAAAAAAATAAATGAATATACGTTCTTTAATAAAACACCTGTTATGAAAGGCGGTTAGAGATGGAGTAGATCCTTAACTTAAAGATCTTCCAAGGGCTAATTATCACATTTACTCACAAAACAATCTAGATGCCTGTGCCAAGATGTACTTCTAGGCCTAGTAGATGTACTGACAGAATCTGCCTCCTAGTTCTGATATTTGTAATATTAATTTTGGTTCTAAGCTCCTCTATGCGCATTTTCATAATAAAAAGGCTAATAATTCAGGCCAACTATCTCTCTCTCTCGTTTTTAAGTTTATTTAATTATCTCGAGAGTGAGAGCACAAGTTGGGGAGGGATAGAGAGAGGGAGAGAGAGAGAGAATCCCAAGCAGTCTCTGCACTGTCAACACAGGGCCAGACGCGGGGCTCAAACTCACAAACCCTGATGAGATCATGACCTGAGCCAAAGTCAGAGGCTTAACCGACTGAGCCATCCAGGAGCCCCAGGCCAACTATCTCCTTAGGATGCATTCCCTCTTTGTATAATTTATTCCTGGTTCCAGATAAAAGGTTGGCAAAACAATTTCCAAGAGTGAACATTCAACGTGTGGACATAGGTATAAATTTAGTTGAAGCATTAAATTGCACTTCTATTAAATTGTACGAACGTGCCCTCACTTGACCCGATCTTTCTAGTTCTTTTCCCACCCCCACAATGTTTTTCGAGTTTCAAATAGTGGCTTAGATGGATAACATTGACAAAAGAACGGACACGTCACTGAACTTTTAGGATTTCTAGATTCCAAGTCAGTCAACAGGTTTATGCAGGTGTGAGTGGGGAACAACATTCATGCCCTAGAAGCCAGGCTCTCAGCCCGATCCTGCCAGCCTTGTGGGAAGACACAGCTAATCCATACTACATTTATTTGTGCTATTTATAAATGTCAGTAGGGAGCGAAGTCCATGCTGAGATTTGCTAAATGGCATTTGACCTTTTGAGCTTAAGCGAATTGCTAAAGATTTGGTATTATGTGCCAAAGGGCTAAAGATGTGTGACAGAATGATATGTGAGCTCTTAAGGAAACCGATTAATCACAATTGTTAACAATTACCCAACACGCACTCTGCATCGGTTGCTCTTGATTAAAAAGCCTTGTGTATAAAAATGTACTTAATCCGCAAAGCCTTCCCAGGAAGCAGGAATCATTATCTTTCTTATTCTATAGATGGGGACACCAAGGCACTGGGAAATCAGATAAGTTACTAAATTAGATAAATTACCACCGGGAGAATCCAGAAGTAAGATTGACCAGAGTGATTTGAGCTCCACGTGGCATCCTCTCACTAATTTATGTCTACTTAAACCCAGATGGCCCAGAATATGCGCTCATCTCTTCTGTTCAGAAATTAGGTCCCCATTTTCTTGCCCAGCGGCTAGCACGTGGAGCTTCTCAGCTTCCGTGGTAACAGGTCGAGGACTCAAGGATGAGATATAGATTTGAAGGTCCATGTGTTGTGGTAGGACTGGTTTTGTCATTGCCTGGCTTCCATTAAGAAAGCTCCCTCAAGTGAGAGCTTGAGGCCGGGTTGGGGTCACACAATGAAGGGCGACAAGGGAGCAGGTGGAAGAGGAATGTGTGGAGGTGAGGGGTGCCGCACTTTGCTCTCACCTCCTGGCGGGTCAGGGACAAAAGAGAAATAAGGAAGAGCCTCTGGGAACTTGAACGTCTCAACAGTGAGAGAGACGGACACACTGTGTCCAGACAGAGTATGAGAACGGAAGTCTCTGAGATACTAGGAGGGCCCCTGGGAAAGTTGGGGGAAAAAATGAAGTGGCAAGTGGGGCTTAACACACAGGCAGCAGCATGGACTCTAGAAGGCTCACCTCAACACCCGATAGATCTTGTTCGGATCGCTTGGCTCAGAATGGATTCCGAGAATATCTTTCCGTGGAACTTCATCGGTGACGGCAAGGAGGTAGTCTCCTTGTGAGAAATGCCGGCGACAGGAACACAGTGATTCTCTTCTCTCTGCTCCTTCTCCCGGAAGGAGAAGAGAGGAAAAGCTTCAGATGGAATTTGGAGCCAGATGGAGATTGATTTAATTAATAATCCTGAAGTAACCCCAAATCACTACCTGTAATCGAGAACATTTAGAATGTGACCAAAGAAGCTATCCAAATCACCATGGTAACCCCAAATAAACTTAGCCATAGTGTCTCCCTTACGGTATTAATATCTCTCATTTCTCTCCCACCTTTGCTACTGCAAGGCTTCTTACGTATAGCTCCTATGTTCTTTTTTTTTTTTTTTTTTAATTTTTTAATGTTTGTTTTTGAGAGAGAGAGAGAGAGAATGAATGGGGGAGGAAGACACAGAAATCAAAGCAGGCTCCGGGATCTGAGCTGTCAGCACAGAGCCCAAGAAGGGGCTAGAACCCATGAACCACGAGGTCATGACCTGATCCAAAGTCGGAGGCTTAACTGGTGGAGTCACCCAGACACCCTGTTCTTTTAACTTTTTATTTTTTTTATTTTTTTTAAACGTTTATTTATTTTTGAGACAGAGAGAGACAGAGCATGAACGGGGGAGGGGCAGAGAGAGAGGGAGACACAGAACCGGAAGCAGGCTCCAGGCTCTGAGCCATCACCCCAGAGCCCGACGCGGGGCTCGAACTCACGGACCACAAGATCGTGACCTGAGCTGAAGTCGGACACTTAACCGACTGCGCCACCCAGGCGCCCCTCTTTTAACTTTTTTAAACAAATTGCTGAACTCAGATGATTTTAGCTATATTTACCACAGAATTCGGAAAGAATTCAATAAGGTCCCTTTTCAGCACTACATTCTTGGAGTCTGAGAGATTTTTTAGCAGTGAGTGTGTGCGTGTCTGTGTGTACAGGTGGAAATGGGGGAGGATCATAAAATCTATTGCTTTGAGAGATATCCTCTGATTATATGAACTATATGAAATAGTTTTCAACCTTAAAGCTAGGAAAAAATTATCTTAGAAACCAATAAACTTTTTCTTAATAGTCGATAGTTTAAAATATGTGAACTATTTAACAGTAAGTAATAAGAGGTCCTCGGTCAACAAAAATTGAAGCGGGGTGGGGGGGCAATGTTCTAGACACTGTTGGACACTAACACTCTTGGAAAATGTCTGTAACACATTATATTCTACAAGGTGCTGATAGTGTTTTGATTTGAATAGTTGATTGCTCAGGAACAAGCCAACCAAACAATGTCACAGGCTATAAAACCACAGTTCCTAAAAACATCAATTGCACTAAGCAGAGCTAACGAACTGTTTTGTTCAATGATCCATCCTGTTTCTTGCCAATTCGTAGATCTTTGCGACCAGATACCATTCAGGGTTCGTCTGGCCTCAGCCAGAAGCTTAGGAGTAAATTAATATGACTGAATCCTTAACAGTGATGGACTTACTGATAGAGACTTCAGCCAATACCTAATTTTCTTCTTTTTATTTAATGTTTAGTTTTGAGAGAAAGAAAGAGAGAGGGAGGGACAGACAGAGAGAGAGGGACACAGAGGATCTGAAGCAGGCTCTGCACTCACAGCACAAGAGCCCGATGCAGGTCTCGAACTCACACACTGTGAGATCATGATCTGAGCTGGAGTCGGATGCTTACCCAACTGAACCACCCAGGCATCCCAGCTACTACTTATTTTCTAAACAGGACTCCTGATTTCCAAGGAACTTGGTTTAGAGAGTGATGATGAAATATATAGCATCTTCCCCCAAAGGGGAGTGTTCTTATAAGTTCTTATAAGTCTGGAAACGATGTTAAGAACCACATGGATGAAGGTGAAACCATTGGGGCTTGGTGGGAAAAACACATACCCCTATCAATTTAAAGGCTGATGCTTACAGGATGCAAAGGTTGTTATAGATACTGTGCAGGGGAGACTTATAGAAATAAAGAGCAGTCAAGAAACATGAATGCAAATGAAAAGCACTAATATCTAGGAAACAGTGATAGAAAAAGAAAAAAAAAAGGTCCTTATGGACATTTTTGACTTCAAACCATTTCCACTATGGACACTGGGCTCAAGAAGGTCAAGCACATAATAGTTTGTCTCTTCCTATTTCCCCAAAAACAAAAAGTCAAGCAGGCTCTCAAATCATCTACAATGTCATCTATGTGGTTTATTGGTGTTATTGGTGCAAAAAACTGGAACATTGCAAGTAGATGGGATATATTACCAGCAACCTATCAATAAGCCCAGGACCGCACAGAGCTGTCAATGTATATTTCCCATTGTGCTACCTTTCTCTTGTCTGGTAACTTCCTTGAAAGGACTTCACCGAGACGGAACACACGGTTTTTCTTAGGCAGGTAGTTATTAAAATATGCAAAGTAAAAAAATGAGCACTAAACACGCCAACCAAGAAGGAGAGGGGGACATCCTGGAATCCACGAGAAATGGGTCTGAAAAAGGAAAATATATCACGGTGGATGCCTCTTTCCCCCAAATTACACCGTTTGATTCAATTCAGTGCTTGGTGGAACAATAGACAACTTTTGAGTGACTGTACTGAAACCTCTGTCTTTGAAAAACACACGTAGTGGGGCACCTGGGTGGCTCTGTCGGTCAAGCGTCCAACTTTGGCTCAGGTCATGACCTCGTGGTTCACGATTTCAAGCCTCGCATGGGGCTCTGTGCTGACAGCTCAGAGCCTGGAGCCTGCTTGGGATTCTGTGTCTCCCTCTCTCTGCCCCTCCCCCACTCATCCTCTCTCTCTCTCTCTCTCTCTCTCTCTCTCTCTCTCTCTCTCAAAAATAAATAAAATATTTTAAAAAGGGTGTTTGTCTTTAACTAAGGCGGGAACAGGGAGAAATAGCCCTACTAGTCTAATTGCCCTATTACAATTTAGCATAAGCACCCAACCTTGACAAAGATCACTGCTTTCCAGTATCGTGGGTTTTGTTCATCGACGAGATAAATGCCTTCCTCTGTAAATCTCAGACAGGCAGGAGTGGCATATTCTCATTTTGTAACATGTATTTCCTCGCAGAATTGGTTAAGGACTATACTCAGTGTATGGATGAAGTTCACTCAGTAAAAACTCATCGATAGTCCGTTACGATTGACAAACCACAGTATACAGACTTCAGCAAATCCTCCCAGATCCCTGCTTGCTGGATACTTGTCTCCTCTCCCATCTTTTTACCTTCAGCAAAAGTGATACATTATAAACAGACATATTTATCTTCCAGCTAATCCCAAATGGTTGGAATAAAGAGCGTGACACCAATTTTAAGCTTTTCTTTCTTTCCTCCCCTCATCATTTATTGTGGAAGAAAAATGGCCCTACAAAAATGGATTTTTTACTGCATCCTCAATAAATCCTATGTGGATTTCTCTTATTCTCTGTCCACTGCAAACATGCCTCTATCGAGATTAATACGAAATTCAGCCCAAGGCTGAGCACCAGACTTGAGCAGTGACAAATTCCTCACATTTGCCCACAGATCTTTTACTTTTTCTGCTAAGTTGTGGATTTCAAGCTTGCCCTCAAAATTGACACGGCGGAAAAGCACTCCTATCACTGGCTGGGAGTCATTGTTTGTGAACCCCGACACATTGACACATGTTGGCTTTTGATGCGTTATTTGATCTTTCATTCTGCTAAGTTTTTGGACTTTCTAAAAATTTAGGTCATTTACGGTTGAAGTCTAATCTAGCGTCTTGAGAGGAGAAAGGAGAAGGCTATAAATGTTTTAGGTCTGCTGTCTCCAGATTTGGGATTTTTATCAGTAAAACATATTTAAAAAAATTAGAGAACGGGGATAAGATGCAAATTCAGATGGCGTCGAGCAGAGACACGCACGCATAAAAACCACACTACCCGCTGTTTTCTTGAATTTCAAGATAAAAATCTCAGAACAAAAGACAGCTTTGAGAAATGAACAGTGTGCTTTATGTGAATTTTCTTCTCATTTCGTCACAGATTTATCCTGTATATACAACTGTCTGCAGCTTTGCTTTTGGGGACAATGGCATCAGGCAAAAATAAATAAACAAATGAATGAATAAATGAATAAATAAATAAATAAATAAAGCCCTCCGCCCATGCAGTTCTAAGGCAAGGGACCAGCTAAGCTGGCCTGTGATCCCAGCACTTTCTTTGTTAAATAAATGACAATTCTGTGACATTGTTTTTTGGGCAACGGGAATCATTTTCCCTTCAGAAGCTCAGCAGTTCATTTATATTCAAAGATCATCAAAGAGATCCAAGGAGATTGTGAGGCACCGTACCTGAGCAAAAGAACATACTTCCTAGTAAGTATAATTCTGCTTGACTAGTAACCAGAACTTGGAGATGAAAGCGGTCTTCAATTAAATCCTGATCGTGATCATCTGAGTTGCATCGAATTATTCCAGACATTTTGCTTTATACGATTTTACTAAGTTAATCATGAACCCCAAACACTCAATCACTAAGAAGCCCATTACAAAAAATGATGTCTTATTCCAGGTACAAAAAATCCTATTCACTTGTTGGAATTCACACTTTGCTTTTTAAAATGTTATTTTTCTCATTTTATTTAATTTTTTAAATTGTTTTTAGTGCTTATTTTTTGAGAGAGAGAGAGAGACAGAGCATGAGTGGGGGAGGAGCAGAGAAAGAGGGAGACACAGAATCTGAAGCAGGTTCTAGCCTTTGAGCTGTCAGCACAGAACCCAGCTCGGGGCTCAAACTCATGGACCACGAGATCATGACCTGAGCCAAAGTCGGATGCTCAACTGACTTGAGCCACCCAGGCATCCCTATCTTTCCTCATTTTAGCATTTATTCTTGGAATCCTCACCATGACCTTGATTTAGAAGGCAATTTTTTAAAAAAATATTTATTTATTTAGTGAGAGAGAGAGAGCGGGGTAGGGGCAGGGAGAGAGGAGAGAGAGAATCCCAAGCACTCTCCACACTCAGTGCAGATCCTTGTACGGGGCCTGATGCAGGGCTGGAACTCACAGTGAGATCATGACCTGAGCCCAAGTTGGACGCTTAACTGACTGAGCCCCCCAAGGCATCCCAAGAGCCCATTTTCTATGTCCCAGGTGGCTATTAGAACACAGATGTGCCCAATGTGGTAGTATGGCCCACACATGCCTCATCTTACAGAGACCTTCTGAACTCACAAAGGAAATAAATGCTTGCTGGGTGGGAGTGAGCCAGAGTGAGCAAAGGCAGAACCAAGCAGCTTGAAATTTGGTACTTACACCTTGGAAACCCACACTAAATGTAAGCTGAGTTTTGTCACCATGGGAAGGGAAAGACTGACTACATAGGCAGAAAACAGAACTCAAATGACTTTCAAAGGATAGAAAGTCACCACTTCCCCCAGGCAGATTTTTGATCCAGAGCCTTACAAGGTAAATAGAATTCTATTTCCCAGGGAGTTTTGAAGTCACAACTGCCGAGAACATTCACTTGCTTTTGCAACTGGAACACCAGAAATTTACATCAAGATGGCAGGTACTCTTGTAACTTTCTGTAAATTCCTAAGACCCAGAGGACTCATAGGACAACTAGAGCATATGAAAAGCCACTGGGGGGGCGCCTGGGTGGCTCAGTCGGTTAAGCGTCCGACTTCAGCTCAGGTCACGATCTCGCAGTCCGTGAGTTCGAGCCCCGCGTCAGGCTCTGGGCTGATGGCTCAGAGCCTGGAGCCTGCTTCCGATTCTGTCTCTCTCTCTCTCTCTCTCTCTCTGCCCCTCCCCCGTTCATGCTGTGTCTCTCTCTGTCTCAAAAATAAATTAAAAAAAAGTCAAAAAAAAAGAAAAGCCACTGGGCCTTTTCTTTGCCCTTCAACTTAACACTTGCGAACTCAAACAATCCAGATTTCAAAAAATGTTAAAAATTACCATTTTCTTTAGAATATACTCGGGGTACAGGCTGAGGTCTTGGAACTACAAAAATGAGTAACCTCACTCCAAGTATAAAAACCGTATCTTGTTTGGGACGGCTGGATGACTCCGGCGGTTAAGCGTCCAACTCTTGATTTCGGCTCACATCGTGATTTCACGATTCGTGAGACGGAACCCCTCATTGGACTCTACGCTGACAGCGCAGGCTCAGCTTGGGATTCTCTCTTTCTTTCTCTCTGCCCCTCCCCTGCTCACTCTCTTGCTCTCAAAATAAATAAATAAACCTTTTTAAAAAAAAACATATCTCGTTAATAACAAAAAAAGTAATTTTTTTGTGTAAAGCTTTTATTGTTGGCTTGGGAGAAGTGGGAAGATCCAGAAATAAAATGGAACTGGACTGTGTGTAGTCAAAGTCACTAACAATTTCAGGGGCGGGGGAGGAGGAGAGATGGTTCTATAGTCCTTACAAATAATTGAATGTTTGCTCTGGCCATCGGAGTATAACCAACCCATTGCTTTTATTTATTTATTTTTTTTTTTTTTACGTTTATTTATTTATTTTGACACAGAAAGAGAGTGAGTGTGTGATTGGGAAAGTGGCAGAGAGACAGGGAGAGAGAGAATCCCAAGCAGGCTCATGCTGTCAGCACAGAGCCCCCTTCGGAGCTTGATCTCATGAACTGTGAGATCATGACCTGAACTGATATCAAGAGTTGGATGCCTGACAAACTGAGCCACCCGGAAGTCCCAAGAATTTTTTGAATCTTTTTTTATTTTTAAGTTCTTTTTTTTGTTTTTGTTTTTATGTTTATTTAATTTTTGAGAGAGAGAGAGAGAGACAGCGTGAGCAGGGGGAGGAGCAGAGAGACAGAGGGAGACACAGGATCTGAAGCAGGTTCCAGGCTCTGAGCTGTCAGCACAGAGCCTGACCCAAGGCTAAAACTCACGAACCACAAGATCTTGACCTGAGCCGAAGTCGGCACCTAGTTAACTGAGCCACCAGGGTGTAACAATTTTTGTTTTTTTTTTTTAATAAGACATTACATTACAGTTGTAACCTCTGGGGTCTGTACCTCTACAGAGCTACAATTCTGAAATTTGATATTTGACATTTTCATCAATGTTTTTATATTTTCATTGCACATTTTATATTTTCATTGCACATTTTCTTCCACATGCATATATCGTTACTTTTGTATATTTTGTGCTTGACATAAATGGTGTCAGGAAATGATATTTCCTGAATTGGCTTTTTGTCTACCATGCACTGGTACACAATCTCTTAATTGGTATCATTTTATAATAAATACGCATGTCTGGTGGGGAGAGGCTCTTTTCCTTGTTCGAATTCAGAATTATGTGGGCTTTCTTTTTTTTTTTTTTTTTGCCTTGTGCTTTCCATATACACTGAAGAATGAGCATTTCAAGTTCTCCCCAAAACGGAGAGGATTTTAATCAGAATTGCATCGGATTTATATATTAATTTGAAACTAATTGACATCTTTATGAAAGCATATCTTCCAATCCAAGAACTGGCTTTATGTCGTTACTCTGCATATTCAGTAAAGTTTGTTTTCCCTCCGTAGAAGTCTAGAACATCATTTGTCAGATCATTTCTATTATTTCCTACTCCTGTTAGCCTCATCTTTGCCTTGTTTCTGACTTGCAAAATAATGGCTCTACATTTCACTATTAAACATAAAGTTGTTTATAGCATTGAATTAGGTAATCTTTATAAGTTAAGGTTTGCTTTCTACACTTTATATGTGTGTATGTGCATGTGATGTATGCAAATCTTGAATGGGTAATGGATTTTAACAAATGCTTGTTTTGTATACATTTGGGTATATTAGAAAGTTCTTATCCTTTAAATTAGTTTTGGTGATGGGGCGCCTGGGTGGCTCAGTCGGTTGAGCGTCCGACTTCGGCTCAGGTCATGATCTCACAGTCCGTGGGTTCGAGCCCTGCATCGGGCTCTGTGCTGACCGCTCAGAGCCTGGAGCCTGTTTCAGATTCTGTGCCTCCCTCTCTCTCTGCCCCTCCCCTGTTCATGCTCTGTCTCTCTCTGTCTCAAAAATAAATAAACATTAAAAAAAAATTAAAAAAAATAAATAAATTAGTTTTGGTGATGAATTGCATTTATAGTTTTTTTTTTTTCTCATCTTAAATCATCCCTGAATTCTCATGAGAAGTCCACCTTGATCATAATGGCTTTAAAAATAATAAAGTGATAACTTCTGTCTGCTAATATTTATTCAGGATTTCTAAGTTTACATTCATGAGACAGACTGCATAATAAATTTTGTGCTGTTCTTTTTTCAGTCCAATGTCAAAGTCAGTATTAACTTCAGAAAGTGAGTTATGGAGGCTCCCTTCATTTCTTCTACTTTCTGAAATATTATGTATAAGATGGGGATACTGTATTTCTTCATTTTTGCAAAAATTAGCTCCTAAAACATCTGACCCAGTAGTCAATTCAAGGAATAGACTTAGATTTCCTGATTAAAAAAAAAATTGTAATGGCTAAACATCAACTCTGGTTTCTGGTTCTTTTTGAAATACTTTTTTGATAACGTATATGTGCAATTAGAAAATTAGATAAATATAACCAGAAATAAATAACTTCTAGAACATGATCCATTTATCACAGTTTTTAATTAGTTGGCATAAATTCATTCTTGGTTTTCCCTTACCATTATCTGCATTATATCTCTAATTGTGCCCCTCTCTTTAGTTCCTAATATTTATTAATGCCGTTTCTTTATTTTCTTGCTCCATTTTATTAATTAATGCAGAGGAAGCAAACACCTTTGATTTTTGAGTGATTATCTTTGTGTTCTATTTTATTAATTTGTGTTTACGTATTTTTTCTTCCTTCTGACTTCTTCAGGTACAGTATCCTTATTAAAAATTTTCTTGAGGTGGACACTGAGCTCATTTAACCTACTTTTCCCATATAGACATGTAAGGCTATAGCTTTAGGGGTATTCCCACAACTTTTGACATGAGGTAGTCTTACTATTGTCCAATTCTCAATAATTGCTTAATTTCCATGATAAAATTTTTGACCCATAAGTTATTTAAATTTTTAAAAATGTTTTTATTTATGTTTAAGAGAAAGAGAGAGCATGAACAGGGAGGGGCAGAGAGAGAGAGAGAGAGAGAGAGAGAGAGAGAGACAGAATCTGAAGCAATCTCTTGGCTCTGAGCTGTCAGCACAGAGCCCGACATGGGGCTCGAACTCACAGACTGTGAGATCATGACCTGAGCTGAAGTCAGACGCTTAACCAACTGAGCCACCCAGACACCCCAACCCATGAGTTATTTAGATGTGTGTTTCATATTCCCATGTGAATGGGTTCTTTAGGTTAATATAACTTACTGTTTCCAGACTTCGGGGTCTGTATGATATTAAAGCTAAATTTACTGCTACAATGGGCTCTCTGGCCTAATACGTGTACTTAAAATAAATGCTGCCTCTTCATATTACATGCTTTTTTTTTCAGGTGGACTGTGCATTCTCTTATCAATTTTAAGATCTTGTGTAGTTTAAATATTAACACTCTCTCTGCTACCTGGGTTGCAAACATATTTTTCCAAACTTATAATTTTCTATGGACTCTACTGAAGTCATCATTTATCATACAAAAGCTTTTATTTCGTATTTATAGAGTGAAATTTGCTTATCTCTCTTTTTCTTAATGCTTTGTAGCATTCCATATTGCCTAAGGACTTCACCACTTTTAATACATATAGACTATCTATTCTTAGAGGATTTTGGTATATTTTTTCCAGGGATGAGGAATAAAATTCATGTAATTTTATGTATTAAAAGACTTTTTTGAAAAATGCAAACATAAATGCAAATTTTTGGTATAAAAGTGAATATCTGTCTAAAGCATGAGAAGAAATCAAAACAGAATAAAAAATATAACATGTTGACAAATATCTCAAATATCCCCCTAATCCAGAAAGATGGCATAATATTTTTTACTAAAGGGCTGCTTAATTCATGTCTCCAGTGCTTTTATTTCCCCTCATCTTTTGGCTTCATATTCTTTGATCACCCCACTATATAACTGCAATTGTGTAACATTTCCCCTAGAGAAAATGAAAAGTTGGCCCTTTCCCTTCACGGGAGTTGATCGAAAAATGTTTTATTGTTGGTGGTTGCGATGTATAACCCACACGAGTTCAGACGCAAACGCATTCACTCTAAAACCACTGCGCACAACTGTACCTTTCAAACAGGAAATCTGAAAAACCACATTTCACTCGATTCCTAGAAAGAAAGAAAAAAAAAATACACGATGCCTTCGTAACGATGTATGCTGTATTCTGGAGTTGATTCTTGGGGAAACTTCCATTTTGACTGAACGTCTGTGAGAATTCCATCTTCCATCATCCATTGTATACGTTTGATCACCGGAGGAACTTTCCACCCACTGATTTCTGGCCCCATACATTCCAAACCTCGTTCCCCCTCCGCTACCTTGGTTCCCCTGGCTCTGGGCGCAGTAGGACGTGGTTAGGATGTGGTACCAGCCGAGGTCCCGTGTCTTGGTGAGAGCATGCTGGGTGGGGTGTGATGCCTGGCTAGCATCCCAGAGGCTGCCCCCACTCTGCAGCACGAACCAATAAGTAACACACAGTGATCACACGGGCGCCTTGGTGGCGCAGTCGGTTAAGCGTCCAACTTCAGCTCAGGTCATGATCTCACGGTTCGTGGGTTCAAGCCCTACATCGAGCTCTGTGCTGACAGCCTGGAGCCTGCTTTGGCTTCTGTCTCTCTCTCTCTGCCCCTCTCCTGCTCAAGCTCTGTCTCTCCCCTTCTTACTCAAAAAGAAATAAATATTAAACATTTTTCAAAATGGTTACAAACCACAGGCATACGCCCCGCCAGGCCCAAATGAAATGCATCCCTTATCCAAACTCTCCTTTGCCAGATCCCAAAAGCCCTGTATTTTTTCCAGTGCCTTCTGATGAGAGAGATGTGGGAAGAGGAGGAAGATTGGCAAACAGAATGACCCCACTCGTCCCATTTTGCCAGGGATTTTGCCCAGTTTAGTGCTCAAAGTCCGGTGTCCCGGAAACTCTCTCAGTCCCAGACCCACAAAGAAGGCTGATTGCTCTGGAGGAGAAGAAACCATCGTCTTAGTTGTTGGTGCTTAAAATAACTTGGTTTTTGCAAATTTTTGAAAACTTTTGACACCATGGACACATGGCCGGGGTACTTCCATCCATCTTTAATTTAGGTCTTTCAGTCTTTATCTGAAATCTGTTGTTGACTTGCCTTCTTCATGTTTTCCCTAGTCTCCGTCCCTCCAGCCGTTGTGCTCCGAAGTGTCTTGTTATGTTTCTATGCCAGCGTTCTGTGACTCAGGTATGACTTTTGGAGTCCCCATTTGTCAAAGGGAGGGGATGACGTAGTCCCCCTCTGGGACAAAGAGAGCAGAAGCAGAACGCTGTTCACCTCCAAGAGGGACTCCTGGATTCAACGATGCCTCTGTGCTTCTAGAAGTCCCAGCTTTGGAACCACGGGGCCACTGCCCCACTCAGCCACCACTGGGCATCTTGGTATCAGGGAGCACAACCTCTCAGGTCCTACGGCCATGCTGCTCAGGGGTCCCCAGATCTCAGCAGATCTTATTACAAGGATCTGTCACTTGGTTCATCTTTGCTGCAGAAATCTCTGAAGATCCTTTCCAGGATCTCACACAGTCCATTTAAAAGAAGGCCCAGGGGGGCGCCTGGGTGGCGCAGTCGGTTAAGCGTCCGACTTCAGCCAGGTCATGATCTCGCGGTCCATGAGTTCGAGCCCCGCGTCGGGCTCTGGGCTGATGGCTCAGAGCCTGAAGCCTGTTTCTGATTCTGTGTCTCCCTCTCTCTCTGCCCCTCCCCCGTTCATGCTCTGTCTCTCTCTGTCCCAAAAATAAATAAACGTTGAAAAAAAATAAAAGAAGGCCCAGGGCAATTTTGTCTGGGTTTTTCTTTCTGTTGTAAGTCCAATAACAAGGCTCATCTGTACCTAAGTGTTGCCTTTGGTCCAGGTGAATGTGTGTATGTGTGTGTGTACAAAGACATGTACACATATATGTGTGGATACACATACAGTTGACCCTTGAACAGCCCAGGAGTTAGGGGCGTTGATGCCCACACAGTAAAAAATCAGAGTATAATATTTGACTCCCCAGAAACTTAACTTACAAATAGCCTACGATTGAGTAGAATACTTACTGATAGTATAAACAGTCAATCCACACATATTTTTATATCCATTATACGTATCATATACTGTATTCTTAATTTTTTTTTAACATTTTCTTATTATTGAGACACAGAGAGAGACAGAGCATGAGCAGGGGAGGAACAGAGAGAGAGGGAGACCCAGAATCCGAAACAGGCCCCAGGCTCCGAGCTGTCAGCACAGAGCCCGACGCGGGGCTCAAACTCACGGACCGCGAGATCATGACCTGAGCCGAAGTCGGATGCTTAATCGACTGAACCACCCAGGCACCCCTTAATATACCGTATTCTTAACAATAAAATGAACTAGAGAAAATAAAATGTTATTTAAAAATTATAAGGAGGGGCGCCTGGTTGGCTCAGCTGGTTAAGCATACAACGCTTCATTTTGGCTCAGATCATGATCTCATAGTTTATGAGTTTGAGCCCCATGTTGGGCTCTGCGCTGATAGTGCACAGCTTGTTTGGGGTTCTCTCTCTCTCTCTCTCTCTCTCTGCCCTGCTTGTTCACACACTTTCTCTCAAAATAAATAAACATTTAAAAAAGTATAGAGAAGGGAACATACATTTACAGTGCTGTACTTATCGAAAAAGATCTGCGCGTAAGTAGACCCTTACAATTCAAACCTGTGCTGTTCGGGGTTAACTGTATATAAAAGATTATGATACTAGGTAAAAATACATAAAATGTATGTGTGCCCATACCTGGATCAAAAAATCACATGATGCTGGACAACAGAAACCACTATCTAAATATATTACACTATTCACACATAGTTACACTGCCTTCTTCCGTGAAGGATTTGCATCGCTTGCCTGAATATTAGCTCATATTTACGAATCTTTATCAAGCATAATGCAAACAAAAGGATATCTCTCAGACAAACAGACAAAAACACAGTCGTCATCTCCGGCCATTGTCTCTAGTTCATTTTCGCGTGTGAAATGCCAGTGGAATGATCGCGTATGCACCGAGTGCACAATAAAAATATTATTTTTGTTTCCGACATCTGAAATGTACAGAGAAGAGCTCGGTGTGGGTCTCCTTGGAAGAGCCTTCAGGTTTTTGGTTCAACCACAGGGTGTTACAAGCTTTACTGGCGACACAGAGGCTGCAGATGTCTTTCACGCTTGCCATACTCAAAAGATGCCGAAACATAAACTCAAAAGCCAACGAACTCGCTTGCAATTGTCACTGTCCCTGGCGACGTGACCAGCATTGGCCACCTGCTACATCCCAAGAATCAGGTCTGCTCAGAAAAACCTCATTATGAGTCAGAATGTTCCAGGAGAGCCAAGAGCATCAAATGATTGATGGGGGCATTTCTTTCTTTCTTTCTTTTGTTCTTTCTTTCTTTCTTTCTTTCTGTTAAGTTTATTTATTTCTTTTGAGAGGGAAACAGAGAGAGTGAGTGGGGGAGGGGCAGAGAGAGCGGGAGAGAGAGAATTCCAAGCAGATTCCGCACTGTCGGCTCAGAGCTCGATGGGGGGCTCAAACTCCCAAACCTCGAGAACATGACCTGAGCTGCAACCAAGAGTCAGACGTTCAACGGACTCAGCCACCCAGATGCCCCGATGGGGGCATTTCAAACAGGCATGGAGCCAGGGAAAGGGCATGAACATTTGGCTTCAAGACTCAGGAGTTGTATGGCATCCTGTAGGGATCTCTCTCTCTCTCTCTCTCTCCTGCTCTCTCTGCCTCTGTCTCCTCTTCTCTGTGGTAGAGGTGATAAATGGGATTGTTCTGGAGAACATCTTTCGAGCTCGCTCAAGCATTAATTCACTTCAACCCTCACGACCGTCCCGCAGGGTCGGAACCATTAGCCTGCTTCCACCCATGAGCAGAGAGGGTGCAGAGGGTGACACATCCCACGTCTTGATCCCAGTGGAATCCCATGCCACGTCTCTGTCCAGCCTCCCTCCAGCCCTTCCCACGACACCGCGGGCCTCTCCGTTGATGCCCGTGGAGGTAGGAGGTCATCCAGGGCCATTTCACGTTCACTTTTACCGCACTTGCCTGCCCTTCACACAGTGTAAGTGCAGGATGTGCCCCATCACCTGCAGAAAGACTGCGGTGACACGCCTCCTCTCCCCCTTCTGATGACACAGCAGCCCTGGCCAGGGCCGTATGGTAAATGCGTTTCCTTTGGTTTCTACGATTTCATTACCAGAGCAGGTGACGACAGAGTTACCCAAGACCACAGAGATCTGTGAGCCGTCCCCTCCAAAGCTCACTGAGCACTCAGTCCAAGATTTTATAGCTTTTTATGCAGGTGAAGAAAACTTTCAGAGAGATGTAATGAAATCACCAACACACCTACATAAAGTTGGGTGAAAAGGGACTCACCGATTCGCCGTGTTTATCATGGAACCTAAGGAAACCTCCAACCATGAGCCGTTTTGGCCACCAAACTATGATATTGCTAGACAATATGTGTTCTCGTCTTCTTTTTAAGTATACAAAATTAGGATATTCTGTCTTACTGGCAACACATGGGGCTTGTCATCGTCAAATCTGGGCTAGGATGTAAACTTCACTTGGTACAGGCTGTCTATAACCTTGGACCAAATACTACACTTCTTTGGGGTCTAATTTCTCATTTACAAATGGACCCGATGGTTTTATCTCTACAGGCTGTTCTGGGCCATAAATAAATGAGCAGATGTTCACGGACTTGATATACGAGTAATATACACACATACTCTATCTGCAAAAATGCCTACGAGAGAGGGCAGATAGTGTAGTTTCTGCTTGGGGTGGGAAACGTGTGGAGGCCAGGGAGTCTCCTGGAAAAAAAAAAAACAAAAAAACAAAACCCACAGGTGGCTGTCACACCCACCTGGATTCAAACCGTGACATTATCACATACAGCAAGAGTCATTTTTTTTTTTTTTAGTTTTTATTTATTTTGAGAGAGTCGGAGACAGTGCGAGTGGGGGTGGGGCAAAGAAAGAGAGAGACAGAGAATCCCAGGCAGGTTCCATGTTGCCAGCACAGAGCCCGACGCAGGGCTCAAACCCACGAAGCCGTCAGATCATGACCTGAGCCACAACCAAGAGTCGGATGCTTAACCGACTGAGCCACCCAGGCGCTCCACATGGCAGCAAGATTCTTAATCCACCCGGGACCCCAAGGTATACGATGAGCTTGCTACCTAAGTTAGAGACCTGTGAAGATACAAACGGAACAACAGCCAGGAGGAGGGACAGAGGGACGTAGAGAGGAGGGCCTGGGCAGGAGGAGTTTTTCAAGATCCCCATTCTCCGCCCTTCAACGCCTTCTCGCAACGCAACCCACAGAAACGGGAAGAGAGGGAGAACCTCCTTGGGATTTGAGCTAAGAACTTGGACTGTACAATTTCATATCATTTAAGAAAGAAGGGATATTAAGGAGCTTAAGGGGCGGCCACTTGGCAAACATGAAAGGTTGCTCAGAGACATCTTTATAAGCTCTATCCCCATTGGGGTGCCCCTCGGAGCTGCCTCCCTGCAGAGCTAACTGAGGCTTCGAGACCCAGCTGCTTATGCCCTGCCCTTCAACACGGGGCTTTATTTTATCCTGTGATTGCTCAGGAGAGCTACACATGGCATCCAGCCGGCAGCGACAGATAGCATTACCTGTTATCATTGTTATTTGCCGTTTCACTTATGTTCCGCTGCCTTAAGCACTGGAAAAGCAGTTTTACTTAAAAGGCTGGGCTCCGCACTTCCAGGTTTATCAAAATAAAGCAGAAGTCGGGCTGGCTAGCTTTAAGGGCATAAAGGAAGATGCCGTCTGGTGACAGGAGGTTTTGAATTATAGCAGGCGGAGATAGCTGGGTTCTGCTTAAGACTTTAAACATCCAAATAGGTGCATTTAAAATAACTGCCCCCATAGCCTCCGTCTGAATTCTCCTGCCTTTGTTATCAACATAAAGCAAGCCTCTCAGCAGCAGTCCTCATAAATTCCGAGGATTAAACCGCACAGATTGCATTTGGGATTCGACGGCACATTCTAGAATGAAGGGTGTTTGGGGCCAGATGCTTTTCACTCGGGTATTAGCAGAGCGGCTATCAGGTTTTGAGACTTTAATTTGGAAATGATAATAGTTATTTGCCGAGTACTTTAACGTGCTAGGTAGGAACCATTCAAGGACTTTATGTATAATGTCATTTAACCCCACAAAACTGTATAAGATACACGGTATTAAGAATGAAGAAATCGAGACTCAGATCATTAACTTGCCCCAAACCAAATAACTAGTAAATAATGGAGATCCAGACTAGAAGAAAGAAGGGGTATTAGAGATTTAAGGCGACAGTATATCTTTCATATTCAAACAATCATGCCTTGGGGTGCCCGGGTGGCTCAGTGGGTTAAGCCTCTGACTCTTGATTTCAGCTCAGGTCATGATCTCCCGGTGTGTGGGATTGAGCCCCACGTTGTCCCCTGCTTGGGATTCTCTGTCTCCCTCTCTCTCTGCCCCTTTGCTGCCTGTGCACTTACTCTCTCATTCTCTCTCTCTCTCTCACTCTCTCTCTCAAAAATAAACAGTAAAAAAAAAATTTTTTTAAAGCATGCCTTTTCCATCAGGCCATGCCTCTGATATATACAAAACAAGTGTTTTGCCGTATTTTCTCCAAGTAGAAGATGATATCGATTGCGAGATGCTCCTTCGTGTGTCTCACAAAGGGGAAAACAACCTGCCGGTCAAACTGGTGATCAATTCCGAGATGCGTTGGGACTTCAGAGATGTAAAAGCGTAGGAGAAAAGAGTACCTTCTAATATTCATGCAAAGTGATCCTTTAAAAGCCAGTCTGAAATGTAAAGACCAGAGCGGTGAGCTGCTAGCCCAGCATGAGGGCCGCCTGCTGACATCCAAGGCATAGACACCTAGCTTTTCTGCAAAGGCGGAGGATAAAATGCAGGCGGAGATTTCAGAATTGTTTCAAAATTCTTTTTCAGAATTTCTACCAGCAGGTGGCAGTGCAGGCCATGGGATATGGCTTTTGGCCTTCTGGGGCAGGGGTGGGGGGGTGGGGGGGCTGGCTTTCAATGGAGCACCAGCAGGAGGCAGGCCAGAAACATGTTCTTACAGCTTTAATTTTAATTCACTCTTTGGTGTCTTACCAAACCTCAGGGTATCTTCGGGCTTCCTGTTTCTCCTGTCTGGTCTCTTCTTTCTCTGCATTAACTCTTCTCCCCACATTTCCAAAATCCAAAACAGGTCGACTCATGATGAAAACACAGGCATCCTCCTTTTCCCTGGAAAATCAAATCAGGAGTTTGGGAGTTAGCCACCGAGAAGGAAGCTGATGTCTTGCGTTTCCTACTATTCTCGGACGTTCTGGTGTCTTGATTATATAGATCTGCAGCATATTCCAGATTGAACCTCAAGGTCGAGATTCTTCTACCTAGAGAATATTTCTCAGGTAGGTCTTCCTATCTCTTGATGTGGCTGGTGGTCAAACCCATCAGCATTGCTCTCCTTCTGGAATCTTCTCCCACCTCCTTACGGAGCACCTACACCAGGCTCTGGCTACCTGAGAACACCTGTGAACACATCCTGTGTCCACTCCCAACTCCAGGCCTCTCCCTGAAATGTTCTTCCCCCGAATCCCTGCCCATAAAAAAATGCTCATTCTTCAAAGCTGAGTTCCAGTTCCTTAATGAAGACTTTCCTCGCTTAAACCTCATTATCCTCCACACACAGCCCTTAGCGGTTCTCTGTAAATATGCTCATTGTTACGCTGCCACTTCATTAGTTATCAGTGTGGTAACCTTCCTCCTTCTGACTGATTTATATCCATATTCTTCGCACCTAGCACAGGGATTAATTTTGCACATTATATTTTTTTTTAATGTTTATTTATTTTGAGAGAGTGCAAGCAGGGAAGGGGCAGAGAGAGAGAGGCGTAGAGGATCCAAAGTGGGTTCTGTCAGCGCAGAGCTGACAGATGTGGGGCTTGAACTCACAAACCGGAGATCGTGACCTGAGCCGAAGTCAAAGGACTTGAGCCCCTCCGGGTGCCCCAACTTTTGCGTATTAAAAGCACCTGAAAAACTTTAAAAAATCCTGACAGGTATCCCACCCAGACCAATGAAATCAGAACTTCTGGGGGGTTGAGCCCAGGCATCAGTATTTTTTAAAGCTTCCAAAGTGGATCTCAAGGTACAGTCAAGGTTAAGAATCACCTCCGGGGCCATGGTTCGAAAAGTGTGGTCCTAGGACCAGCATTACAGCATTACTATCATCTTATTTGAAGTGAAAATTCCTAGAATCAGAATTGGCAGTGGTGAGGTGGGGGGGGGGGGGGGGGGGGGGGTGGTGGCTATGGTGTGTGGACAACAATCTGTATTTTAACAAGGTGTTCCGGGTTGCAAAGTCAAGTTTGAGAAGCGCTGTCTTAGGGGTTTACCTTAGATAAGTCTATATAGCTGTGTGAGAATAAAACACTCCTTTTTTTTTTCTCATTGGATTCTGGCCCCTATTTCTTCCATACCGCTGTGCTTACAGACCAACAACAAGCCCATTTTAGTTGAAGGTTGTTTGTTTTTTGGTTTTTGGTTTTTTGTTTTTTTCCAATCTAGTTTGGTCTAAATTGATCAACATCAATTTATAGTAAAATAGCTTAAGGAGATATTTTACATGTTTTTTCAATCCATAATACAACCAGGGAAGTATTCTCGTGGCTATTTTTCAAATCACAGAATAGAAACGGGACAAAACCTGGGGTGACTTGGGGGCCCAGTCGACTGAGCGTTCGACTCTCGGTTTCGGCTCAGGTCGGTATCCCAGCGTTGTGGGATCGAGCCCCATGTCCGGCTCTGTCCTGCCTGTGGAGCCTGCTTGAGATTCTCTCTCTCTCTCCCTCTGCCCCTCTTCCCCACCAAAATAAAATAAATAGAATACAATAAAATCAAATAATAAAATAATTTTTTAAAAGGCTGGAGTATTATAAAAAATAGAAATGGACAAAGCCAGTATATACAGAAGTTATCCTATATGCCAGGCATTATGCCTAAGGCCCTCATTATCTCACCATAAATCTGAGACATTCATTCCACAGATAAGGAAAAGAAAGGCTGGAGAAAGATATGATGAGTCAAAGGGGCAACAGCAGAGATGTGAACGCGGATCTCTCCTCACATCAGGTCATTCTCAGGATTTTCACGAATGCCATTTTGTTATTTTGTTCATCATCGCCCAGTTTCAGGGAGGAAAATCAGCTGCTCTAGAGAATTCCTGACTAGGTCCCCAACAAAGGTTGCCACCGTGCTAGGCTCTGTGGGGCACCGGCAGTGAATGAAACAGACAAGGCTGCACTTGCTTCCTTGAACCGGACGTGGGGCTCAAACTCAAGAACCATGAAGTGGTGGCCTGAGCTTAAGTCAGATGCTCAATCAACTGAGCCACCCAGGTGCCTCCCCGCCGCTGCTGTGCTTCTCCAGTAAGAGTCCCTTCTTAGTTTTGTTGGGGAAATAATGGTTTTTATTTTGGAAACAGACAAAACATACCCGGTTTTGGAAGAGTCAGCCCATCAGAAGAAGCGAAGCCAAGGTTCTATTTCCAAAACAGTCCACCTCAATCATAAAACCTCTTCTTTAGGGACTGGCCAGCAAGACCCTTCAGCAAGTGTACCAGACAGAGGAGAAACGTCCATGCGGACTTCTGTGGGGCCACAGAGTCTGACCCAGCCTACAGACTGGGAGCCATTTCAAGCCAAGGTGGCTGTACCTACAGAAGCACCGGGACTGAGTGTCACGGGCACACAGCAGACCATCAGGCACATTCTGGGATCCAGCTTGCTCCGTGATGCTCATTCCCTGAGAAAACAATCATAAATCTTAAATTCAAGCCGTGGGGCAAACAAGATGCTAGAGGGAGGGGTGCTTGGATGGCTCAATTGGTTAAGTGGCTGACTCTTGATTTCGGCTCAGATCATGGTCTCATGGTTCAAGGGTTTGAGCCCTGCTTTGGGTTCTAAGCACAGAACCTGCTTGGGATTCTCTCTCTGGTACTCCCCTGCTCGCTCTTCTCTCTCTCTCTCTCTCTCTCTCTCTCTCTCTCTCTCTCTCTCAAAATAAATAAACTTAAAAAAAAAAAAAAAAGACACCAGAAGGTGACTCTGTTTCTGGCTGTGTGCACTTGAGCATTCAAACATACACTCAAATTGCAAACACATGAAAAAGCCTGAGAAAGTTGTTTTTGTTTCGTTTGTTTGTTTAAGTTTTAAAAACATGAGAGAGCTTATCAAGACAGGGATGAACTTCTGGAAAACGGTACGGAGGTTCCTCAAAAAATTAAAAGTAGAGGCTACTCTATGACCCAGCAATTACACTACGAGGTATCTATCCAAGGGACACACAGGTGTGCTGTTTCAAAGGGGCACATGCACCCCAATGTTTATTGCAGTGTTATTGACAATAGACAAAGTATGAAAAGAGCCCAAATGTCCATCGATGGATGAGTGGATATACCTTCAGAGGTGGGTTTGATGGGGGCGCCTGGGTGGCTCAGTCAGCTGAGCATCCGACTTCAGCTCAGGTCATGATCTCACAGTTCATGAGTTCGAGCGCCCCGTTGGGCTCTGTGCTGACAACTCAGAGCCTGGAACCTTCTTCAGATTCCTTGCCTCCCTCTCTCTCTGCCCCTCCCCTGCTCTCTCTCTCTCAAAATTAAATAAAATATCTAAAAAAGTATTTAAAAAACCAAGCTCGTTGTGGTGGTTGTATAATTCTTTATAAAGGCTAAAATTCGTGGAATTGTACATTTAAAATGGATGAATTGTATGTCACGTAAATTGTATCTCAATAAAGGCCTCGGGGGGAAAATTCAGTAGCTAGGTTTTATACCGATAGGACACAGGAGAAATTTTAGTACAACATGTGTATTCTGTCTACTTTCTCCTCCAGTTTTCTGTAAATCGGAAACTGATCTGAAAAAAATCATCTAATGACAAGAACAAAAGAAACAACTCTTTTTGCAAGGGTTTGGCTGCCTCCTCTCATCGCCACCTGGTTGGATCCTAGGTCCTTTCCATCCTAGACCTGGTTGGATCCTAGGTCCTTTCCATCCATGGAACTTCTGTAGTCTGAGCCCCACAGCCCTCAGGACCGCCCCCCCCCCTCCCCGCGTGGCCTCAGCGGACAGCTCTCTTGTCCCCCTCTCAGCAAAGGGACTGAGGACAGGTTGCTCGTGAAGGGGTCCCAGGGGATGGACAAGGAGGCTCTGCGCTGAGCCTGCCAGAGAGACGCCAGCAGAGTGAGATGTGCTTGGACGAAATAAAAACTGGCCAACGAAGCCCAAAGAAGGACCCGCCCCCTGCCCGGAGGCCCACGTCTGAAGATGACTTCTGGGGCTGGAGACACTCCTGGGGGCCACCCTGGGGGCATGGGTCGAGGATAGACCACATGGACCTCTGTGATGACCCTCAGAGCAGGATGAATCCCTTCCTGGATTGAACGGGGACACGCTGGCTCCACAGAAAACTCATGAAATTGTAACATGCTGCCAGTTCCAACTGATTTCTCCGGACTTATTAGGACTTGAATCCAGGTCTCTTAGTTGATGCGTTTGGGGAGACCCTTCACTCCTGGGCCCCTGCCTGCCGAGGGTGACCTCACACAAAGTTGAGGGAGGCTCAGAGGAGACAGATCCCTGGGACTTTTGTGAGTAGCTCCAGGCTTCCCTACGTCAGAAGGAAACTTTCAATCCGGAGAGTGAGCCTCACTCGGGGACAGGGCCCAGACCACGGCCCTGACTTGATCTTGTGCACAGAAAGGGTCATGGCCTGGCCTAGGTTTGCTGTCGGGCCACATTGGCCTAGAGTGGCTGGGCTCCCGGTTGCAATCAGCCCTTTCCAACCCCCCTAGTGCCTGTGTAAGCGAGACCGCTTTCTATTTCAGAGCAAATTAAGGGGAACTGTCTTCCAGAAGCTGGCTGGCCTCCCCCTCCCCCAGCCCAACTGACCTGCTCCGGTTGTCAGGCACCTGTTTACCTTAGAGACGGAACACTCCCCAGGGTTCTGAGCCATCAGCGGAGACCCACGGGACCCCGGCCCTCGGAGGCAGAGCTATGGAGCCCTCCGTGGCCATGGTGGGCCTGCTGCCCCATCGGATCCGCTTCCCAGCTGGTCCTGGAGCACCTGCGGGATGCTCTGCGGGCGATTTCTGAAGGCTGGAGACACGTCCCGGTCCCCGTGAGTTCCCCTGGGAGATCCTGGTGTGTATGGCGGTGCTATTTTTGACAGTGAAGAGACGACGCATCTTAGGAAGTGTCAAGGCACTAGGCAAAAGGTGTTCTGCCCACACTGAGGTCTGTGGAACGCGCAGTGGGAGTGTGGGACCAATGACCCAAGCTGACGTTGCCCTAGGGCGGCCTGGGGGGGAGGCCAGTCCTCTCCCATCACAAACCTTGTGCCTGTCAGCCATAAATACAAACCTTGTGCCTGTCACTCCAGGACCCCGTTGACTTTCTGGAAAAGGCTCAGAAGCGCCAGCCTCCTGAGCTTCCCCAAGTGACTGGCGACACCCCCACGTTCAAAGCGTCAGAGAAGGAGGGAGAACAACTTCAGAAGAAAATAATGGATGATTTGAATGCAAACTCCCACGTTCCAGAAGGTCCGGAACCGCTTGCCCAAGAAATTGCGAGACGGAAGCAGAGACACGGGGGGTGGGGGGGCGGGGTGGGGGGGTGGGGGGGGGGGGAAGGAGCAGGAGAAAGAAGGCGGAGCCGTGGCGCACACGGATGCAGCGGGCTCTGAAAGCGACAGCCAGCCGATTCGCATCAAGGACTGGAAACCTGCCGAAGACCAGCCCCTGGCCCCATCTCCTTGGAGCTCACTTGGGTCACGTCCCCGGGGAAGTCGAGCGAAAGAAGGAAGCAGGAGACGCTCAGAGGTGGTCAAAGGCCGATCCGAAGGGCGTCGCTGAGGATGCTGATTTCAACGGGTCCCTTCAAAGTGCGGAAGCGAAGAGTCGGGAAACAGCCAGACAATTGTGGGAAGAAAAGCGAATGAAGGAAGAGTTCACGAGGCAAATAATAAGCCTGCAAGCTGAGGAAGCCTCTTTGCGGCAGGAACATTCGCAGCTTGAGAGTGAGATTCAGCAGCTGAAGCTGCAGCTTCAAATTCTGCCCGATTTGTATCCAGAGAACCTCAGGCGACTCCAGAGAAAACTGTCTGAGGAGGAAACGCGCTGCTTCGAAATCGAGAAGCAACTTTGCACCACGCGGAGAAACATGAAGTCCGTGTCTCCGATTCGAAACTTATACAAGACGATGGCCGAAGACATGGGCAGAGAACTGGAGAGAAACGCCTCCTACTGTCGAAAGGGGACCCTCTTCCGTGAGAACATCGTTCAAGAAAGCTGGAAGGCAGTTGTGCTGACACAGGGACACCTCCAGGCGCTTCGGAAGAAAAACGATCACAGCAGGCACCTGCTGGCCAACGCAGAGTCCAACTTCCAGCCCTTTCCGAGCGGCCCCTGGGCTCCTGCTGCTCCACCGGGAGCCCCCAGAGGCCCAGCAGTGTCCCCAGGGGATCCCCTGCATCGTCAGCACCCCTAGGAAGGAAAAGAGTCGGGCCATGGGGACCCAGGCATCCGGGGACACCCGCAGGTTTGGCTGAGCTCGAGGCGGCCGGGTCCTGAGCTCCCACAACCACAGCACAACGTCCGCATGTGTTTTCTGCCTTTATAAAGTCATTTTGACTCATCTCTTTTTGGTTTCGATACTGTTATTTAATTACTACTACAATTGCTTTTGTTCAAGTAGACTTAGCATTATTATTTTCCGATAGTATTTTTCTTTTTTTTTGGAAGAGAGAGAGTACAAGGGAGCAAAGGGCAGAGAGAGTGGGGGGAGGGGGGGAGAGAAAATCCCACAAGGGGCAGAGAGAGAGAGAGAGAGAGAGAGAGAGAGAGAGAGAGGGAGACAAGTGGGGCTCACCTGAAGCAGGACTCGAACTCGCTAACCTTGAGATCATGACCTGAGCTGAAATCGAGTCAGTAGCTTAACCCATAGGTGCCCCTGTATCATATTTTGATTTAAGTAAAAGATCCACAATTACTGTAACAATTATTGAATTTTCTCACGGATACAAACATTTAAAACAATAAAGACCAGTTTTATACGGCATGAGCATTTTTGTATGCCATTTTGAAACACGTGAATTAGAAGTCTTGTACAAGTAGGGGCATGTGGGTGGCTACCTCAGCTCAGAGCACGATCTCGTGGGTGGTGAATTCAAGCCCAGCCTTGGGCTCTGCACTCACAGTGTGGGCCCTGCTTGGGATTCTCTCTCCTCCTCCTCTTTCTGCCCCTCCCCAGCTTTCTCTCAAAAATAAATAAAAACGTTAAAAATAAAGAAATTAAAAAGAAAGAAGTCTATGCAGACATTTTAATATTTACCTGAATAAATTTTGGTTAAAAAAAAAACAACTAAACACTACCACCCTATTCCAACTTCATAATATTTTTATTAGACTAGCCTTAAACTCATACATTAATTTAGGACAGCTTAAATTTTCCAAACAATTTTTTGTCATGTTGTTGTATTTTTAAAACTGTTTTCTTTCGTTTGATACAGTGTTTGTTGTTTAGACATTTCTAAATTTTATGCAGTTAAAATAAAAGTTTTTCCCTTGATGGCAAACAAACACACATGTACCCCACAATGTGCCGGGGCACTTGGGCGGCTCAGTCAGTTGAGCCTTCGACTCCTGATTTTTGGCTCAGATCATGATCTCACTGTTCATGAGATCGAGCCCTGCATCAGGCTCTGGGTTGACGGTGGGAGCCTGCTTGGGATTCTCTCTCCCTCTCTCTTTGCCCCTCCTCTGCAGGCCCTCTCTCCCCCAGCCCCCTCTCTCTCAAAATAAACATTTTTATAAAATGGAAATAAAGAGGTGCCTGGGTGGTTCAGTCGGTTGAGCATCCGACTTTGGCTCAGATCATGATCTCACGGTTCGTGGGTCCAAGCCCTGCACTGGGCTCTGTGCGGACAGCTCAGAGCTTGGAGCCTGCTTAGGATTCTGTGTCTCCCTCTTTCTCGGCTCCTCCCCTGCTTGTTTTCTGTCTCTCTCTCTCTCAAAAATAAATAAACATTTTAAAAATTTTAACAAAATAAAAATAAAATAAAGTTGCAAAATTTCTAAAAATGTTTAAAGCGAGATCATGCTCACACAATTTGTATATATGCAAAATACAGGTAACTCGTAGAGACCCAGAAGGAGAGTCGCCCGATGGATCAGACAAGATTCCAACAGGAAGAACCTCATCCCAACTGGTACAAGATGAGGCCTGTAATGAAGGGAGATGGCGAGGAAAAAGCAGGTGGAGACTCCCAGATGCTAAGAGTAGGGGAAGCCATTCCTTTCCTTGGGCCTCTCTGGAGGGACAAGGGGGTAAGTGGTGCCCCCTGGGCCCAGGGAGAGCTGTCCTTATGGAAGGCAAAGCGGGGAGGGCGGGGGGGGGGGGGGGGGAGGAGGGAATTGCTCCTTCCCCCCAACTCTTCCCATTTATCTGTCCCACTGACTGCTGATACAAGTGACAGCCACTAGAGGGCACAGAACAGTCGGAGAATGACCAGCAGGCTTCAGTCTATTCCAGACAAAGTGCCTGTGTTACCGCATTCGTTCGTATGCATTCATTTAATACAAGCATGCCTCGGAGATACTGCGGGTTCGGTTCCAGACCATTATTATTGCACCATAATAATGCAAATATGTACGGCCAGAAAGCAAGTGAAATAATCTTTTTCTGGTTTCCCAGTGCACATAAAAGTTGTTTACACTATACTGTAGTCTAGTCAGTGTGCAATGGCATTATCTCTAAAAAAAAAAAAAAAAAAAAAAGGTACAAATTAAACAATGCTTAATTAAAAAATACATTCTGGCTACAAAATGCCATCCATCGTCTGAGCTTCTAGCAAGTTGTAATCTCCTTGCTAGTGGAAGCGTTTTGCTTCAGTATTGATGGCTGCTGGCTGATCAAGGTGGTGGTTTATGAAGACCGTGGCCATGTCTTAAAATGAGACAACTGTGAAGTTTGCGGTCTCACGTGACCCTTCTTTTCACAAAAGATGCGCTGGAGCGGACGATGCTGGGAAGGGACGTGAAGACGTTTTAACCCAGTTGATGAGAATGTAAAATAGCACAGCTGCTATGGAAAACAGGTGGGAGGTTCCTCAAAAAATTAAACAGAGGGGCGCCTGGGTGGCTCAGTCGGTTGGGCGTCCAACTTCGGCTCAGGTCATCATCTCGCGGTCCGTGAGGTCGAGCCCCGAGTCGGGCTCTGGGCTGACGGTTCAGAGCCTGGAGCCTGTTTCCGATTCTGTGTCTCCCTCTCGCTGACCCTCCCCTGTTCATGCTCTGTCTCTCTCGGTCTCAAAAATAAATAAACGTTAAAAAAATTAAAAAAAAATTAAATAGAGAATCACTATATGACCCAGTCACCCCACCTCTGAGTATACGTCCCCCCAAAGTTGAAATCAGCATCGGAAAGAGGCATCTGCCCATCTGTGTTCATCGCGGCAGTATTCCCGGTAGCCAACAAGAGAAAGGAATCCAAATGTCCATCAACAGATGAATGGGTTCAGAAACTGTCACAGGAAAGAGTAAAGAAAATGTAATATTATTCTTTAAAAAGAAAGAAAGAAGGAAATTCTGTCACGTGCTACAACATGGATGAAGTTTGAGGTTATTACCCTACGTAAAATAAGCGACACACGCACATTCACCAGATATTGTCTGATCTCCTCCCTCCCCCCTTTTTTTTTGAGAGAGAGAGAGAGAGCGTGAGAGGGGAAAGGGCAGAGAGAAACGGAGACAGGATCCGAAGCGGGTTCCACACTGACAGCAATGAACCGGAGGCACAGTTCAACTTGAACTAAAGTGGGACATTCAGCCGACTGAGTCACCTATGTGATTCCCCTTACATGAAATATCTAAAGTAGTCAAACTCATAGGAACAGAAAGTAGTGCTGTGACTGCCAGGGACTCAGGGGCAGGAGGAAATGAGTTGTTCACTGGGTAGAGGGTTTCAGATTCGCAAGTTGAAAACTTCTAAAAATCGCTTGCTCAACTATGTGAATCCAGTTAACAATACAAAACGGCAAGCTGAAAAATAATTACAACGGTAAATTTCATGCCATGCGTTTTTTGCCACAATTAAGAAAAAAAATGGAATGTGAGTTTTGGGATTTGAGTGGTGGGGAATTAAACTCGAGTTCTGTCCCTGACCAGTGACGTCATCTTCCTCTGCTTCAGTTTTCTTTTCTTTTCTTTTTTTTTTAATGTTTATTTATTTTTGAGACAGAGAGAGACAGAGCATGAACAGGGGAGGGTCAGAGAGAAAGGGAGACACAGAATCCGAAACAGGCTCCAGGCTCTGAGCGGTCAGCACAGAGCCCGACGTGGGGCTCGAACTCACGGACCGCGAGATCATGACCTGAGCCGAAGTCGGACGCCCAACCGACTGAGCCACCCAGGCGCCCCTCAGTTTTCTTTTTTATTGAAGGAGTTGATCTAAATTTTTTAAAGGTTCTATGAGGTCTAAATTTTGTTTTTTAATGTTTATTTTTGAGACAGAGACAGGCAGCATACTCTATGACAAAGTCCTGTATAGTACAAAATGTTCACCTCCTTATCTTCCAAAAAAATCCCTCCACGATACCTCATCAGTCCTATCAGAGAGACAATCAATTCACATTTGATGCTCAGTGATCAGCATCTCGCCGATTAATCTAGGCTGAACACAACTTGAAAAAGGACAGTGTGTCACCTCAAGCCAAAGGAGTTCCCAATTATTAAATATGCAATTATGTTCCTCATATTTTTGATCGTGAAGCTTTGTTGCACGTGTATAAGAAAGATCAGAGCAAAAGTCATTAGGAGAAAGATCGTTGTCTTGGAAAGGACCCGGATGTCAGGTGAAGATGGTCTGAAGGGAGGAAGTGATTGAGCAACGGAAAGGAAGGAACAGAGATAAGGCAGGTTGAGGATGAAACTTGGTGGGTGTTGGACATAGACGTGTCTCAGGGGTGTTTCGGAGGCTTTAGCGCAGAGGGGTCAGGGTAAGAATGATACAGTCAACGTTCGTAGAAAGGATAGTGGGTATGTTGAAACACACAGGGGAGATATTGGCTCCAGGGTCAGAGAGGCATCTTGGTGAGACTGAATGGATACTTTCAGCTAGTGTTTTAAGAGAAAGATAAGCAGCCAGCCTCGGGCTGAACCTTGGGGCATAGCCGTAGTTAGCCAACATCATCACACTTTGGAACAGGTGCCTTAGGTGTTTTACAGCATGATGAATAGGGAAATTTATGAATAAGGAAGAAGAGGTCCCAGCAGGGCTGTAAACAAGGTGGAGGAAGTAGCCGGGGCGCCTGGGTGGCGCAGTCGGTTAGGCGTCCGACTTCGGCTCAGGTCATGATCTCGCGGTCCACGAGTTCGAGCCCCGCGTCGGGCTCTGGGCGGATGGCTCAGAGCCTGGAGCCTGTTTCCGATTCTGTGTCTCCCTCTCTCTCTCTGCCCCTCCCCCGTTCATGCTCTGTCTCTCTCTGTCCCAAAAAAAATAAATAAAAAAAAAAATTAAAAAAAAAAAAAAGATGGAGGAAGTAGCCAAGACGGAGGAATTTGAGGCCATAGAGGCAGAGGAAGGTGCCGGTAGGGGGGTGTTGGTTAGTGGTGGGTTTGCTGCTGAGTATGGGAAGGAGGACCCCCAGAGTGAGAAAATTCCAGGAAAGGCAGGAAGGGAACGATTTCTAGGCTCAGGTGAAAGACTTCAGTTTGGAGATATAGGTGGGAAAGATAAAAGGATGCGTGTAGAAAGTTTATGCGTTGGAATTCATTGCAAAAGAATTTGGCTAACTCACAGAAAAAGGAATTACACGGAGGGCTTTGGGACAACTCCCAAAATTCATAAGAAGATCAGATAACCAGCAAAAGGGTTGAACCAAGGGAGACCGGGCCTGGAAAAGACAGGTAAGTGCAAACCACAGGACGAACTTAGGTTGGGCCTCCACCACTGGTACACCAACTGAGGACACCGGTGTCATCTGACCACAGCCCATTGTCACCTCAAAGCGGTGAACCCCCCACCTGTTCTCCCAAGGTTCAAAAGCCTGGTGGCAAGCGTCTTATAGGCTGCCCCACTGCCATGACTTTTCTGTTTTTATAAATTTTTTTAATGTTTGTTTATTTTTGAGAGAGGGAGAGAGAGAAAGAGAGACAGAGTGGGAGTGGGGGGGGGCAGAAAGAGAGGGAGACACAGAATCCGAAGCAGGCTCCAAGCCCCCAGCTCTCAACACAGAGCACGATGCAGGGCTCGAACTCACAGACTGCGAGATCCTGACCTGAGCGGAAGTAGGGAGCTTCACCAACTGAGCCACCCAGGTGTCCTGGCCATGACTCCTAAGAGTACCTGACTCTCAAGCTTGGGGGGGGGCAGAGCTTAGGCACACTTGCAGTCCCACAAGGACCCCAGGGCAGACATTCTCTCAACAAATAAGGCTCTTAGAGTTAAGAGTAGCCCGAATAAGAGACACGTGCCTACCACAACCCACCGCATCATTTCCCAGAACTGCAATTCAAAACGAAAACCAAAACAAAACACACAACGCAAAGGGCTTTTGCCTAACAGAAAACCAGCTTGCCTTCATACAACAGAAAACACTCTACTTCCCAAACCAAGCCATCAAAATCTCTCCCGTCTATCCAAGCTCCAGTCCTTAGACCCCCAACTGACATCTATTCCTTTTTTCTCCCCCCGTGCTATAGCAAGCTTGTTCTGATATGCTGCAAACCACACAAAAATTACAAAGTCAGATGCCACTGATGCACATGCAAATTTGGTGGAAAGAGACAAAAAAGAAGGAAGTTAAAACATTTACATGACCCAATAAGGAAGCAAATTCCGGATGATGGCTCTGGTCACCGCTGTAGCGGGTCACTGCTGTGGGTAATATTAGTGGCTTATCTAGACCACAGCCCATTCCGTGTCTAGCTTGCCTTCTGCCATTGGTTTGGCACGGTTGAGGGCGCTTGATCACTGGGGTGACCCCCAAATGTCACGCATGAATGAGTATCACAGCTCTATGTTCCTACAGGTGTAGGGTTACAACAGTCTTTCCAAACTGCCTTTCACGAGCTTTCTCTTTCTTTTGAAAAGAGACTTTAGTTGTATATTGGACAAGAACAGATATAAGATTAGTTGGTAGTAAATCAACCCTACGGTAAAATTACAAAATTATGCTCTTTACCACGTTGTAAGATTTCGATTGCCAGCCAGCCTGTTTCTGATTTCTTCTTGGGGCCTAATGTACTATAATAAAAAGGATGGCTATATCCCCAGCAGGTGACTCAAATCCCTTCTTAAATCCCATAAAAGTGGCCCCAACTTTTCTATTATCAAAATAAGGACTATGTAACAAAAAGATGATTTAAGAACAAAATAAAATAACTACATAGCCTTAAATGAAACTCCAGTTTTATCTATGTAAATAATAAGCAATATTTTCCTCTGATTAAACTATCTTTCATTCAAACAAATATTTCACACTGAAATTCTTAAGCCATATGCAACTATTATCAGATAAACTGTGTCCTCCCCCTCCACTCCCAAATTTATATCTTGAAGTCCTAACCCCGGTAACTCAATGTGAACATATTTGAAGATAGGGCCTTTTAAAGAGTGATGAAATGAGTCAATTAGGGTGGGCCATAATCCAATCTGACTGATGTCCCAGAAAGAAAAGGAAGTTTGGGCACACGGACACCAGGGACATGCACACAGAGGGAGAAGGTGGCCGTTTACAAGCCAAAGAGCGAAGCCTTGAGAGAAACCAAACCTTCCGCCATATTGATCGTGGGCTCCCAGCCTCCAGAACTACGGGAAAATAAATGTCTGCTGTTTAAGCCCCCCAGTCTATGATGCTTTGCTGTGGCAATCCTAGCCACCTCATCCAGCAAATTCGTTGCAAGGGACCAACAAAATCATCAGTAAAGAAAAAGAACATGTGTGGATTACCATCCGCTTTCATTGGTCTTTTGGATATTTTTCATGTCTCGTGAGTGTATGAATTTTGTCATTCTCGTAAGAAAGCACACTTGGAAAGCCTAATGGCAAACCAGCTGTTAAGTGTTTCTGCTGTGTTCGGGTGGGCAGTAAGGACTGTCACCCAAGTCCCCCGACTTACTTTATTAGAAAGACAGATGTTTGCTGATTGCACTACTGTGTCCCTCATTACGTGATCTGTGTTGGTTTTCTTTCTAGCAAAGACTTACTTGCTTAAAAGGCATGAGGCTTCACTTCCAAATTCAAGTGACCATTTACTGATGAGATTCATAAGTGTCTCATAGGTCACTATGTCGCATTCATAGGTCAACGGCCCCCACATCAGACTCTGAGACAGGGAGCCTTGTACAGGTGATTTGCGAATGAAGTAATCCCAAGGGCAAACTTCTGAGAAAGTCAGAAAAGCAGGCAAAATTTTTTAAAAAATAAAAAAATAAATAAATGAAGGAGAACGCCAAATAAGGACATGGCTTCAGGCAAAGTTTTGGAGATAATTGCATCAAGTGTATCCCTCCTTGAGGATCTCTGGAGTGTAATTTGCACCTCAGCCCTGTCCTGACCCCAAGACAAGAGGCATAGAGCTTTCAAATTCCCAAATTCATCAGTCACTGGCTTAGAGGAGAGGAAATTCCCAGACTCTGCCAGGCCAATCCTTTGTGGGGGTGGGGGTGGGGGTGGGGGTGGGGGGGAGGGCAGGGGGAGAGGGGGAGACTCAGGTGCTGGCTCTTGGAAGCAAAAGCTCCTTCAAGTCCTGGGGCCCCAAAAATAGAATCAAAGGGACCCAAGGAGGTCTGGTAGGCACACTAATATTATATACTACAGTAAACATTGAATTTTTGTTTCTGTTTCTTCAACTCAGCTGTAAGATTCTGGGCCATATTCTGGAAGGTTCACCATAACTTCTGGAGCATAGCTTCCAGAACCTCGGCATCACTCGGATTTTTCTTAGGCCCAGACACTCCTATGATTTCTAACATGGCCCCTCCTATTCCAGGCATTCCTTCAGCAATCGCCAGGCATCCACTCCCCAGGAAAACCTGGGGGCAGGAACTCACTGAGGAACTGACTCTCTCCCTCAGGCCCCTCCTCCCTTCTTCTTCAACCTTCTTCACCCTGCCCATCCTCCCTCCGAAAGCCAATCACATCCTTCAGTCCTACTCTCTGTGGTCTCTATTTTTCTGGGCTCCCGGTTGGGTTTCTTTCAGCGCCGTGCTGGTACCCTGACTGTCGCCTCGTTGACAAACAAGAACAATATCACGGGCTGCTTCCCGCCCCCGTGTCTCGAGAGAACATGTGCCTTCTCTTCCCACCTTAGGCTGGGTTGAATTAGGATTTATTTTCCCGTCTCTGTCACGGCCTCTGGTGGGAACGTTCAGCCTTTGGCAGTCTGAAGAAATCACTTGCTTTCTTGGCCTAGACGTCGACTCATTGAGAAGTTGGCTTAATGTGATGCGCTAGAAGTAGGCATAAGACAAACGTGAGCCATATGCTGATACAACTCCTCTGTGCCTGCGGGGGGCCCGCTCAGGCGCCATCTTTATCTACCGCCTGCACGTGGTGATGCTTTGCTGAATGGAATGGACACGCAGGTCATAATGAGGAACCCAGGGTCCAGGGTCACTTGCTTTTTTCCATAACCAGGAGTTCAGTGGTGATCAAGGCCCAAGATCAACCCTTAAGCTCCTTCTGTAGAGAATAATTCCTTGCTAGAGAGTAACTCGACGAGAACCGAGGTGGTCTGAGATTCTCCTCTTGGGGTTTGTCACAGTCTCCTACAGTGTCTTGATCTGCCTCCAAAACTTTGAGTGCCATTTATTGGATCTGCTTGGACTGCAATCTGGACTGTCCAGGGAAACTTGGGCTGGGCTGTACTCCGATTGGGAAGCTGCCTCGATTTTCCAAGGCTGTTGTAACAAATTACCACAGACTTGGGGTGGCTCCAAACGACAGGAATTTATTCTCTCACTGTTCCCGAGGCCAAAAGTGAAACATCAAAGAGTTGGCAGGATCGTTCCCACTGGAGGCTCTGAGGGAGCATCACTCCATGCCCCCCTCCTAGATGCTGGTGCCTGTGGCAATCGTTGGCATTCCTTGGCTTGTGGATGAATCACTCCAATCTCTGCCTTTGTCTTTGTGTTGCCTTCCTTCCTGTGTCTGCTTGTATCTTTCCCTTTTCCTTTTTTTTAAGCTGCTCTTTTTGGTTTTAGTTCTTTTTTTAATAGAATTTATTGTCAAGTTGGCTAACACACTAAACGTATCTATTTTTTTTTTTTTGAGAGAGAAAAAGAGAGCTCACGCGTGTGGAGGAGGGGCAGAGAGAGGGAGAGAGAGAATCCCAGGCAGTCTCCATATTGTCAGTGCAGAGCCCGATGTGGGGCTCGAACTCAGGAACCAGGAGATCATGACCTGAGCCAAAGTCGGAGGCTTAACTGACTGAGCCACCCAGGTGCCTCTTTGTCCCTTTTCTTATATTTGTCATTGGATTTAGGGTACATGTGGTTATAAGAATGATCTAAATCTGGGATGGTTTCATCTCAAGATCCCAGAGTTAATTGCATCGGCAAAGACTCTTTTTTTCAAATAAGATAACATTTACAGGTCCTAGGGTTTAGGAAATGGACATGTATTTCACCCCAGCCTAGAAGTATTTCTGATTACTCAGTTATTAAATGCTTTAAATGTCCATCCAAATACAGTATGTATTTTTTAAATTTTTTTTTTCAACGTTTTTATTTATTTTTGGGACAGAGAGAGACAGAGCATGAACGGGGGAGGGGCAGAGAGAGAGGGAGACACAGAATCGGAAACAGGCTCCAGGCTCCGAGCCATCAGCCCAGAGCCTGACGCGGGGCTCAAACTCCCGGACCGCAAGATCTTGACCTGGCTGAAGTCGGACGCTTAACCGACTGCGCCACCCAGGCGCCCCTACAGTATGTATTTTTAATAGCCCGCGATGCAAGGTGGAGTAAACAAAGGAAACGTGTCCTTTATTTTGGGGGAAAAAAAATCCCGACATGTCTCAGACTATGAAGTATTAGGGTTTTCACAGAATTTATGTCCCATTCCATTGCATGCATGAGTTTTATTAAGGCCAAAGCACTTTCTTCTCTTCATATGCCAGCAGCTCACATCACCAGGATATTTGGCCTGTGTAATATGTTATGAGCAGGTAAGACAGTCATACCTCTGTGGACTAAATTGTGGCACGGAGCCAAATGGTTGAAATAATTCAGCTCAGAGCCTGGAGCCTGTTTCAGATTCTGTGTGTCCCTCTTTCTCTGCTCCTCCCCTGCTCACGCTCTCTCTGTCTCTCAAAAATAAATAAATGTTAAAAAATTTTTTTTAATTAAAAAAAAAATATGGGGCGCCTGGGTGGCTCAGTCAGTTGGGCGTCCGACTTCAGCTCAGGTCATGATCTCACAGTTTGTGGGTTCGAGCCCTGCATCGGGCTCTGTGCTGACAGCTCAGAACCTGGAGCCTGCGTCACATTCTGTGCTTCCTTCTCTCTCTGCCCCTCTCCCACTTGTGCTCTGTCTCTCTCTGTCTCTCAAAAATAAATAAATGAAAAAAAATTTTAATTAAAAAAAATGATCACCTCCAAATAATAAATGCACTTGGAGTCACCACCTGCTGAGCTTAAAATAATTCACTTTCATTCTCCAAGACCAATCCGAGATTGGTTGACCTGGCCAAATCAGTGAGTTAAGTAAAAATAAAATAGAAATCACCAACGTCCTATTTTCCCAGATTTTTTTTTTTGGGGTAGCATTAATTTTAGGAATTTCTCCATAGTAATTGTAATACTTTTGCATTATTATTTTGATAGCTAGAGGGAGCTCCATGGCTTTCAACTTGGCTCTTCTTATCTTAATAGCTCTTGTATTAAAATCTGGAAGGTATTTTCAAGGATAGAGGTAAATATAGCAGCTACATGCTCACCAGCCAGGTAACTGATAACAAAAAGGGTTTGTGATCTACTAGAACAATGAGAAGTATTTGCGGATCAAAACTCCATTTATTTCTTGGCCTTTGTAAGACTCATTTGAGACCAGTGCAAAGCAATGGTAAACTGAGATCCCAAGAATTATGTTATGTATAGCCAGTGTCCAATGACCCTCAAAAGATTTGAGTAGCTTATTCTCTTTAAGGAAAAATGGCCCCTATAAATGATGGAAAGGAAGTTAAATAAAAAAATTCGATGTGTGTATTTCTGACTTAAAATTGTTTTAATGTTTTTTTTTTAAATTTATTTCTGAGAGAGAGAGAGAATGAGAGGGAGAATGAGCAGAGGAAGGGCAGAGAGAGAGAGAAAGAGAGAGAGAGAGAGAGAGAGAGAGAGAGACAAAGGATCCAAAGCAGACTCCGCCATGATAGCAGAGAGCCCAATGTGGGGCTCCAACCCAGGAACCATGAGATCATAACCTGAGCCAAAGATGGATGCTCAACTGACTAAGCCACCCTGGCGCCCCCTTTTCTTTAACCTCAAAGTTACCCAGTCTGAGAATCAGACTGAGTTATGACATTTTGATCCAAATTGGGCTTCTATTGTCTCCAGACCAGCAGTTAGTTTTCAATTATAAGAACCATCATGGGAAAAGGGGCATCTGGGTGCCTCAGTCGGTTAAGCACCCGACTCGTGGTTTTGGCTCAGGTTATGATCTTACAGCTTGTGGGTTTGAGCCTCACATCTGGCTCTTTGCTGCCAGTGCAGAGCCTGCTTGGGATTCTCTCTCTCCTCTGCTACTCCCCCATTTGCACTTTCTCTCAAAATAAGTAAATAAACTTAAAAAAAAAAGAACCATGGGAAAGGGTATTTCTACTTTGGGGAAGATGGACAAAATATATTTTTCTCTGGTCCTCTCACTAAGTACAGCTAAAACTCCGGACATCTTCTCTATTTAAAGGAGAAACAGACAAATCCACAGATATAGCTGAAGGCTTCAACACCCCTGTCAATACTTGATGCAAAAACTAGACAGAAAATCAGCCAGTATATAGAATACAAGATATCATCAGCCAGTAGGATCTAACTGATATTTATAGAATATTCCACCCAACAACAGCAGAACACACATTCATACATATCAAGATAGACCATATTCTGGGCCATAAAACAAACCTCAACAAGTTTCAAAGAACTGCAATGATACAGTGTGCTGTCTGACCACAACAGAATTTAACTAGAAATCACTAACGGAAATGTAACAAAAATTTCCAAATGCTTAGAAACACACTTCTACATAAGGCACGGACCAAAGAGGATGTCTTGAGAGAAAAAAAAAATACACTAACCTGCGTGAAGATATGTAAGCCTATCATTTATTCTCTTAAACTGTCCCAAGGTATGAGAGACAGCTGTCTCATTCTATCTTTCTGGAAAATTCCATGCCCAACAAACCTTCTAATGGAATCGACACCATGGTCCTAATATGGACCCTCAGTGGGCACTTGTATCCATATGACCACGTACAACAATTGAATCAATTCTTTAAATGAGTATTTACATAACTATTTCAATGTGGCTTCCAGAATCCTATTTCTTAATACAAAAGGAATTTTATTATCTTCAGCCTCAACTAAGCCAGAAAGACAAACCTAGATTGCCACTGGTATTCCATCCCCTTAGGATGTATTGCCTTCAAACACTCCTGGATCCCACACAGTAGATCTCTGGGTTTAAGCACGCTTGGTTGCACACAGTGGAATTCAGTTCCGCTTACAGAGGAGACTTGGTAACTCCCAGAACTGATGGGAAGCTGGATAACCAGGCTTTAAAACTCAGCTAGGACTGGGAGAGACCAACCAATAAGAAATACATTCTAGGCAGCTTCTTCCACATGACTGTCTCTTTAGGATATCTCTACCAGCTACACTAGACCTCAACCATCATCATTGTGGGACTCGTGATGTTGCCATAGCGCCCCTGAATAATGTCCCAACTGTCCTTATAGGACAGGGCCACTCCTTCAGGAATAAAAGTCTCAGGCAAAAACTTCCAGCTGACTCCTATGTCTCCAAGTCAGGACTCAAGACTGAATTTATTTGACTTCACCCCAATAATTACGCTAGCTTGCTTCCCACGGATGGCCTTTAAGATGTCAGTAAGTTAGAAAATTGGTGTAGAGGTAGAGATGACGGGTGGGATAGAGGAGATGACCTCGATGGGTTAAAGAAAGTGGATTAAAAGTAATCTATTGTTAAATACTTTATTTGCCTCTACCCACTGACTGATAGAAGGGATGGAACACCCAGGCCAAACTGATGTATTGTATGGTGGAATTTGTTGTATTACCTTACTGAAAAGTCTAGGAGTAGATCTGACTTTAATTGCTAATTAGTCAAGAAGTCAATGGCCCAAACTTTGGTTTTTGTCTACTTCTAAGGATCCATCCCTACACATACTCCGCAGGCTCAATCTACTCCACATGGTGACAAAAAAGGCTGCTGCTGCTCTGGGATCCTTGTCCTCTCAGTTTCAAGCCAGGGAATAAGAAGAAACGTGGCATAACTCAGACAGGGTTAGTACCCAAAGTCCATAAAGAACTTATCAAACTCAACACCCAAAAAACAAAGAATCCAATTAAGAAATGGGCAGAAGCCATGAACAGACACTTCCATGAAAAGATGCTCAACATCACTCATCATCACGGAAATGAAAATCAAAACTACAAGGAGATATTACCTCACACCTGTCAGAATGGCTAAAATCCACAACACAAGAAACAACAGATGTTGATGAGGATGTGGAGAAAGGGGAACCCTCTTGCGTTGGTGGTGGGAATACAAACTGGTGCAGCCACTCTGGAGACCAGTATAGAGGATTCGCAAAAAACTAAACATAGAACTCCCCTGCAAATCAGCAATTACACTGGTGGGTATATACCCAAAGCATACAAAAATACTGATTTAGAGGAGTACATGCACCCTGATGTTATAGCAGCATTGTCAACAATAGCCAAACTATGGAGAGAGCCCAAGTGTTCACTGACTGATGAATGGATAAAGAAGATATGGTATATAGATATATAGGTATAGGTATAGGTATAGATAGATAGATATAGATATAGATTATATATAGATATAGATATAGATATAGATATAGATATAGACACACTCACACACACATACATACTGTGGAATATTACTCAGCCATCAAAAAGAATGAAATCTTGCCATTGGCACTGATGTGAATGGAGCAAGAATGTATTACACTAAGTGAAATAAGTCAGTCAGAGAGAGACAAATAAATACCATATGATTTCACTCATATGTGGAACTTAAGAAACAAAACAGATGAACATATAGGAAAGGGGTGCGGGAGAGAAGAGAAGGAAACCAACCACAAGAGACTCTTAACGATAGAGAACAAACTGGAGGTTGGAGGGTGATGGGTAAGAGGTGGGTTAGATGGGTGATGGGTACTAAAGGAGGGCACTTGTGATGAGCACTGGGTGTTGTATGTAAGTGATGAATTATTGAATTCTAGTCCTGAAAATAATATTGCACTGTATGTTAAATAACTAGAATTTAAATTTAAAAGAAGAAGAAGAAGAAGAAGAAGAAGAAAAAGCATCTCTTTATGACTTCAGCAGACCCTAATGTTTCTTACTATGTTTGTCTGGGGCACATGCACAAACCCTGACCTGTTACCACAGCCAATACAATGTTCTGCATTGATTGGCTGGGCTGGTCTCTGTCCTAACTTTTGGAGGGGTCTACAGCAAGATTATAAATATAGACCCATGTAGTATATGTCAAATTATTTGCAGTCATATTATATATGAAATGAAATACATGCTACCTTCTTAATAGGATACCTTAATTATAACCTGGGAGGAAGGTCTGCATTTAGAATTCTCAGATTCTTTGGAGGCTTACTCGGAGGCGTAGCCCAAGGAATTCTCTTTCCTTTCTTGACTCTGGATTGCAGCCTAAGGCACCTCATGTGCACATATGTGGTCACTCCGGTGTGCACAGCCCAGCCAACAGCTACCTTTTACCAAACCCCCTTGAGCCCAGATAAGCACCCATGGCCTGCCCTCAGATGGGGGGAGAGACCACCATGTGATTTGGAAGCAGGTAGAGATGTTTAGGTAGGTAATTTTGGCATCTTGGATACTCACATCTAGAACATGAACAAAACTGACATGCGTGGGGTCCTGTTGGGCATACGCACTTGGTTCTGTATATTCCCCCCCCCCCCCACTGTGCAGATGAAGATGATGCAGGAAGGCCAAAACAGGATCCAGGACAGGGGCCCACTTGTCCAGATCTTCGGGCTGTACTGAGAAACGGGTAAGCTACTCATCATCTCCTACAGAGACGGCTGGAATCAATACCATTGGAAGCAAAGGGCCTGAGAGTGTATGAAAGTGAGTCTAGGAGTGGTCCTCCTGCAAGAAGCTAGAGACAGTCCTTGGACTTTGGATAAATGGATACTGGGTGGCCGGGAAATTGCAAACACCATCTGCACACATGACATTAAATATGCTTTGAAATTAGACGTATTTCTTTTGCCTCTTATTTTGTGTCTGTTGCGCTTCTGGGTCCACTATGGGTCAGTTTGGTTCCCTTCCAATTTAAATTTCACTCCTTGCCTCCATTAGCCTGGTGCCTTTTCCTGCTTGCTGTAGCGATTTCAGGCTCTGACCCGGGCAGAGATTCCATGTGACTCTCTCATGGAACATTACACCAGCCACATCTCACCATCTCGTGTGGACAATTGTTACTGCCTCCTAGTGGGTCTGGTTCCCTGAATCCAGTTTTGTTCCCTCACCCTTACGCCCTCCACTCCACCCCTCGTTGCTGCCGCCTTTTGTGAACAGACATCTTCCATTCTAGAGTTAGAGCAACATTTTTTTAAATAATTTTTAAAAACCTTTAAAGTCTAAATGTTGCAACTGCTACCAAGACCCCTGGCCTTCAGAAAACAGTCCCCATGGTGTGGTTTGCAAAGTCTGAAAGTTCTGGGCCACGTGAGCCTCTCCTCACACACCTTTCTCCACTCTGCCCCACTAGCCTTTCCTCCCAACTTGTGGGGGATTTTTTTCAGTTCTTTGAACAACTTCTTCTTCCTCCTCCTCCTCCTCCTCCTCCTCCTTGCCCTTCTTCTTCTTCTCTACTCTCTCTCTGTCTTGACTCTCATCTCCATATTTTCACAAAGAATTTTCCCCCTCCCAAATCAACTTACGCCTCACTCTTTCCTTTCGTTTTAATTAAATAAATATTCATCATATTTTTGCTTTGAACATGAAAGTAATAAGCTCTGGGATACCATTCCTAACTCACCAATATCAGGCGAGTTCCCCCAATGGAGAGCCCCACAGAGGAGGCAGCCCCATGGCAAGTCAAATCCTGTGTATTATGGCATTTTCCCTAAATCAGGCAAATTCACCAAGAACATCACTTTTGACTCCCACCACAACTCTATGAAGTGCTTGGTTTTATTGTGTTTGGAATATGGAGGACACCGAAGCCTAAGGACTTAGGGACTTCTTCAAGGCCAAGGTCACATGAGTACCAATAGGAGGGGCCAATTTTCTCCTCCAAACACCAGGAATGTCAGCCTATTATTCGCATCCCTGGTGTGTCAGGGCCTTCCTGACAGGAGAGAGATCATTGTTTTGGTACCTTCTAGCACATCGTCCTAAAAGCCCAGGCTGGAGTTGGCTGAAGCTGCCAAAAAAATAGTCAATTAGTGCTCTGTTTGAGGTTGCTTTCCCTCTGTATTACTTCCCTGAAGACTCTGTCTTTTGTTCATCCACTGAAGGTCAGCAGACGCCCTGGGGCTCACTCCAACATGGAACAATAATAATTAGTCCAACAATGACAATTCTATTATAACTTCACTTTCATCTCCTGAGATGCCCAGACACTTTGCCAACACTCAGTTTGTAGCTTTGTCTGATGATGGGACCAACTGTGGGAGGAAATGGGAGGGCCCCGGATGGAAGCAAATGTAGGAAAAGAAAATTGGTATGTGTGGTTCCTGTCCCTGGTGCAATGCAGAATATGTGGGGGTTCACAGAATGTGCTTGTAATTTATAACTTTATGCTGAGAGATAAACTTGGCAAAGGCCATTTTTAGGGGAGAGAGGTGATTGTTACCACATTTGGAGTGCTCCGTGTCTTAAGAATGTGATTGTAAGTTACAAATAAAACCCACCTAGTGTGGTTCACGGCAATCAACTTGGAATGTGACGTTTCATGGGACGCTGGACTCCCAGTGCTAAAGCTGGGATAGTCTAGAGCAAAATGGGATGCCCTGGCCACCCTACCTAACACAGACACCCATCTAGACACACCAAGGCTTGGCAAATGACCTGCCACCTATTTTTGTAAATAAAGTTTTATTGGAATACAGCCATGCCCATGTATTTCTAGATGGTCTATAGGTGATGTCACACGATCCTAGCAGGGCCAAATGGTTGTGAAAGAGATGTTATGGGCCACAGAGCTGAACTTACTTGCTACCTGGCCCTTCACAGAAAAAGTGTGCCAAACCCTGATCTATATTTCACTTGGAAAAGATCTTGAAGCAGATGCATGGAGAGATGTGTAAGGATTCATCAAGGATGACCAAACCCACATTCTGAACTAAGAACCATACAAAGGTCACTGTCTGCCCAACCTCCATAAAATGGCTTTATGTGGTAAAGTTCTGATACGGATATCCATTTACTCCTTGATAAGAAGGGAATGCTAATCTTTCACCAGAAACACCAAGAGAAAGGTTGCCACTTTATCCAAAATTCTCTTTTGTGACTAAGTTCTCTCACCCGGGTTTAGCTTCCTGCTCTTCAGGATAGGTTATCGAACTGTAGAATCTCTCGATGCTCAAAGTTTTGCTTTTTTCATTTTATTAAGCTTTTCAATATTAACTCCAGTATAGTCAGCTGCAGTGTTTTAGTCGTTTCAGGTATGCAAGAGAGTGATTCCACAGTGCTATACATTACTCAGTAACCATCACAATGAGTGTCCTCTTAATGGCCATCACCTATTTCACCCGTCTCCCCACCCACCACCCCTCTGGTGACTATCAGTTTCTTCTCTGTAGTTAAGAGTCTGTTTCTTGACTTACCTCTCTTCCTTTTTTTTTTCCTTTTGTTCATTTGTTTTGTTTCTTACATTCCACATATGAATGAAATCATACGGTATCTGTCTTTCTCTGATGGACTTATTTCACTTAGCATTATGTTCTCTAGCTCCGTCCATGTCATTGCAAATGGCAAGGTTTCATTCTTTTTTGTGGTTGAATAATGTTCCATTATATATATTTTTTATATTATATAAATTATATATATTATATATAAATTATATATTATATAAACATATATTATATTGCACATATTATATATTATATATATCTATATACATATATAATATATATAATATATAATTATTATATATTATATTATATTCATTATATTATATATTATATATTATATATTTATATATTTTTATATATTTTTATATATTTTTATGTATTTATATATATAAATTATATATAAAACATATAAATAAATATTATATTATATTTATTTATAAAATAAATATTATATAAATATTCTATAAAATATTGTATAAAATATTATACAAATATATATTATATATAAATTATATATATTATATATATTTTTCCCCACATCTTCTTTATCCATTCACCTATCAATAGACAATTGGGCTGCTTCCCTAATTTGGCTATTGTAAATAATGCTGCAATAAATAGAGGGGTGCATGTATCCCATGGAACTAGCGTTTTGCACGTTTTGGCTAAATACCCGGTAGTGCGATTACTGGGTCATAGGGTAGCTAGCATCGAAGGCCTCTTCTTTTTCTCCAAGTTCAGTGCTTTCTTAGATGTAGTTTGTTGGTCTCCTGTATCTGGAGACGATCCCGAGGGCCACCATTAAACAAAAGGCATTAGGCAGTTTTAAATATTAAAATGTTGCTCGAAACCTCCTGCGTAGGGACAAACTAATTTATTCCCGAAGGAAGAAAGATGAGATCCAATGTACTCAGGTTGAACTTGCGCCCTAGAACATCGAACTTCTGGCATTGTTCCTTCAGACCCTCTGAAACCTTGTAGAGATTAGAGGACATGCTAAGATAAGCCTGCGCCATTAGAGTGTGAGGAAAGGAAGGCCTTTTGAAACCCCGCTACAGATGTTGACTTTAAGGATAATAGTCCTTTACGGGGAGTATTTAACTGACAAAATAGTCTTTGTCGCTTTCCTCACATACCTCTTGTGAAACCTGTTTTGACCCAGAAAGTTTATTTTGGCGGATCAGAGAATTTTTGAGTCAAAGGGGACTTCAGGGGTAACTTGGAAGAACCCCGTTTTGTTGTCGGTGACAACGGAGGCTGAGCGGAGGTAGGTGACGTGCCCAATGTCACATCACAAGGAAGTAGAAGTTCATGGGTAGGACCTAGATCTCTTGACTCTTAGTTCAAGGTCTCTTCAGCTGTGAGCCCTTCCCCGTGTGCCCCTTGTTATATTTTTGTACCAGCTAAAATGGCCTCCCAAGTGTAGTCTTCTAGGGGAGCCATGGGCCTGTGGCATTAATTAAGGTCATGCCTCGTAGAAGTCAGCCACATCTATTTTTGGGGGCGAGGGGGGGAGACCAAGTGTGTGAGAGTGGGGGAGGGGCAGAGAGAGAGAGAGGGAAAGAGAGAATCCCAAGCAGCTTCTGCACTGCCAGCACACAGCCCAACTCGGGGCTCGAGCCCATGAACCATGAGATCATGACCTGAGCGGAGGTCAAGAGTCTGAGGCTCAACCAACAGGACCACTCACCTGCTCCCGAAAACCCCTGTCTCTGGCCTGCCTGGTCCTACCCTCCTTGGAGACCTGAGATCTAGCTTCCTCTCTAAATCCCTCATTTTCCTCCTCTCCTCTGTGCACCCCCCCCCCCTTTTTTTTCTTAACTATAAGTAGGCTTGATAAAGTTTGCTTTTGTCTGCGCTCAGGATATTAGTCACTACAATACGAGGTCACTTGTGAGAATGGGAGTCAACATATGGTAGTGATTACACGGTAAAGGAGCAAAAGCCCAGAGAGGGAACACAAAAGCACATCTTCTGCCGCCAGCTCGCAGCGCTGACCCAGGGAAGCAAATAATCTGTGCAGAATTCGGTCTGTGCCGAATACACCTGAGGTGCGAGACTCCTGAGAATCCCGGAAGTGCATCTGTGACGATGGGGAGCGCTAATGAAAGACAATGGAGCAATGAACTTCGGGCAGGGCACAGTCACTTCCAGTGGTATTGTGCCTGGGGGTACAGGCATCCAGCCAGATGCACTTGGGTTCGAGTCCAGTCTCGGACCCTCGTGAGCTTTTCATTGTCGGTCACGTTGCACAACTTCTTGGAGACCTGGTTTATTTTCAACAACGACAAAAAGGGGAATACTAATCATATGGACCTTGCTGAGTGATTGTGAAGGCTGTAAATAGTGTCTGCTACTGGGCCTAAGAATTCAAGAAATATTAGTTATTATGATTATCATTATTAGCACCATTATCATCATCAAGCTAGTTTAAGATATGATTTACCCTCCCTGGAAAAGACCAGTAGTTCATAAAAACGTTCCAGTGAGTTATACCTACAAACTATTTACGTTTTACTGTATGTGTGTTCGTGGGTACGTTATACAATCTTTCATTCAAAACCACAGGTCATGTACGCATTAGAATTCGGAACTTTGGAAATATGAGATAAGTTATACAGGACACATAGCATATGCTATAGAACAATCCAGTAAGTTCTGGGGTAGCGCCCTGTAATCAATCACAGTCACTTCTGTGTCAGGGTTCCCAAGACCACCGCCAGACCTGGCGAATCGCTAGAAGGACTCGCAGAACTCAGCCTGTGGTCATGCTCCTGGCTGTGATTCATTATAACAAAAGGACACAAAGCAAAACCAGCAAAGATAAAAAGCTCAAGGGGCAAGGTCTGGAGGAAACCAGGCAGAAGCCTCCAGGTCCTATCTTCTCCCGGCGGGGGTCACACAGGATGCATTCGGTTTCTCCTGCTACAGGAGACAACACATGTGAAATGTTGTCTGCCACGGAAGCTCATTAGAGATTCGGTGTCCCGGGGTTTTTACTGGGGACGGGACACATAAACACTCCCTGCCTAGCGCATACCAAAATTCAAGACTCCCAGAAGGCAAAACAGGTTTTCAGCATAAACCACATGGTTTCTACAAACAGCTGAGCACAGTAAAGCCACTCTTATGAGTCAGGGATGGTGGCAACTCTCCCAAAATGCAAGTTCCCAGATGCCAGTGGAGAGCCAACCACGCAAACAGGCCTTTTTAAACACAGCAGTCTCAGGCCTGCTGTGCTAACTCTTTCCACACATCTTTCTGTAGCGAAATCCGCGAGCAATCACACTAATAGTCGTCAAGACTCTGACTAGCCTCCTGCCATTTCAGGTCAGGCTTTGCCACCAAATCAACTCAGGTTAGGTCAGGTGCGTCATGAAAATCTCTGGTTTTCAGTACTTCTTGGGTTTTGGAGTTGACATTAGGGGATTGCAGCTCTGTTTTGTTCTCTCTGTCTGCTTCTTTTTTCTTCCTTTTTTTTCCTTTCTTCCTTTTCTCCCTTCCCCTTCCCCCTCCCCCTCCCCCTCCCCTTCCCTTTCTTTCTTTCTTTCTTTCTTTCTTTCTTTCTTTCTCTTCCCTTCTTTCTTCTTAACCTTGTGTTTGCTCGTTTTTATTCTTAAGTAAAATGTGTAACAATTGCACAAAAGTCAGGAGGTAAGAAATAGAACTGTTTTAGACCATATGTGGTGGTATCATGCCACTTGAAAGGAGGCGGTGCTAAATTCAAGGCGAACCCCAAAGCAATGACGAAAATAACCAAACAAATAGTACAGCTGAGGAGCCAAAAAGGAGACAAAATGGAATCACAAAAATATATTCAATTAATTCCAAACCATATAGAAAAAGAGAGAAAAGGGAATGGAAAACAAATGGGACAAATAGGGAACAGACAGGAAGATAATAGAGTTAAGCCTAATGATATCAATAGTTACATTAATAGTAAAGAGTCCAAACATCCCAATTAAAAAGCAAAATGTCAGATGGGGATAAGTCTGCTGCCTAGGAGAAATGAGTTGTATAATGATGCGAATACATTAAAAGTAAAGGATGAAAAAATGTACTCTGTTAGCACTTAAAAAAGAAAGGGAGAGTGGGTATATCAATATCCCACCAAGTGAATTTCAAAGAATATTAGTGGGGATAAATACTGTAATTTTATGATGATAAAAGTGTCCATCAAGAAGACAAAAAAACCAAAATTGTCTATACACCTAGGAGAGTTTTAAAACTCACAAAGCAAATGCCACTGAAAAGTATAAAAAGAAACAAATTCACAAATAGAATCAGAGATTTTTACCCTCCTCCTTCAATAATTGGTAGAATGAGCAGACATAAAATCAACCAGAATATGGAAAAATTGACCAAAACTAGCAACAAACCTCACTTATTTTACATATTGTATAATCCACCCCCCAAACATCTGAATACACAGCCTTTTCAACCACACGTGGAACATTTTATAAAGGTATAACGTAAGCCAGAAAATAAATCTCAATAAATTTTAAGCCAGAAAGCAAATCTCAATAAATTTTGAAAGTTTCATTTCATGCAAAATACGTCCTATGATACATTTAGAATTGAACCGCAATTCAAACCAGAAAGATTTTTTAAAAACATCTAAAATACAGAAACAGGGGCGCCTGGGTGGCTCAGTCGGTTAAGCGTCCGACTTCAGCTCAGGTCACGATCTCGCGGTGCGTGAGTTCGAGCCCCGTGTCGGGCTCTGGGCTGATGGCTCAGAGCCTGGAGCCTGTTTCTGATTCTGTGTCTCCCTCTCTCTCTGCCCCTCGCCCGTTCATGCTCTGTCTCTCTCTGTCTCAAAAATAAATAAAACCTTAAAAAAAAATTTTTAAAAAATAAATAAAATAAAATACAGAAACAAATAGCATACATTTAAGTAACCCATTTATCAAAGAAGCAATGAAAAGGAGAGTTAGGAAATATATTGAACAAAAAAAGAAAATAAAAACACAGCATGTAAAATGTGTTGAATACTGCAAAACAACATTGGGGTGGTATTTAGGCTACCAAAAAATTCTATTAAACAGAAGAAATGTCTTGAGTTAATGGCCTATGTTTCTACCTTAAAAAATCTAGAAAAAAAAAAGAAAAGAAAAGCCTAATTTGATCCAAAGTAGGTAGGAAAAAAGAAAACAAATAATGAAGATCAAAATGGAAATCAATGAAAGAGAAAACAGAAAAAATAATAGAGATAATAAATGAAACTAAAATAATCTGAATAGATGACAAGCCTTGTCTAGCCAGGCTTGATGTGGAAAAAAGGAGAGAAGGTCCAACTTGCTAAAGGGTCAGATTATATCACAAGTGATTCTATACATAGTAGTGAATATCAAAGGAATGTTATAAATAACTCTGTATCAAAAAATTTAAAAATGTAGACCTTGGATTAGGGAAGGATTTTTTTTAGATGCAACTTCAAAGAATGGTTATTATCAAATAATTTTTTTAATGTTTATTTTTGAGAAAGAGAGAGATAGAGCATGAGCAGGGGAGGGGCAGAGAAGGAGAGGGAGACACGGAATCCAAAGCAGGTTCCAGGCTCCAAGCTGTGAGCACATCAGCACAGAGACCGACACGGGGCTCAAATTCATAAACCGTAAGATCATGACCTGAGCCGAAGTCAGACGCTCAACCGACTGAACCACCCAGGCGCCCCTCAAATAACTTCTTTTAAATGGACTCCATCAACACTTTTTAAATGTCTGCTCTTTAAATAACACTCTTGGATGGATAAAAATATAAGCCACAGAGTAGGTGAATATTTGCAAAGCTTAGCTCTAATAAAGGATTCGAATCCAGAATATGTAAACAAATACTCAAAGCTCAACAATGAGAAAGAGCATGATTTAAAAAATGGGCAAAAAGTCCAATCAAACATTTTACCATAGTAGATACACTGATGGCAAATGAGTACATTCAAACATGCTGAATTCACAGGTCAAAAAAATGCAAATTAAAAACCTCAAGAAGATATCACTATATACCTATAAGAGTGGCTAAAATTCAAAAGTATACAAAGTCGACTGGCAAGGGGGTGGAGGAATTGAAACTCTCATATACTGCTACTGGGAATGCAAAATGGTACATCCACTTTGGAAAGTCATTGGCAGTTACTTTAAAAATTCAACATCCGTGTACCATATGATCCATTCCACTCCTAGCTATTTACTCAAGAGAAAAGAAAGCATATGTTCTTTCAAATACTTGTATACAAACGTTCACAGCAGCCTTATTTGTAATTGCTATAAATTGGAAAGAATCCAAACGTCTGTCACCAAGTGAATGTGTAAACAAAAAACAAGGAAGGGGTTGCCAAGAGGCACATGGAAACTTTGGAGGTGATGGATATGTTCACTATCTTGATTGTGGTGATGGTTTCGTGGATGTATAAATAATTCAAAACTTATTAATTGCATATCTTAGTGTGTACGTTTCATTATAGGTCAACCATTAAACAATAATGTTGCATAAATCTGTCAAAACCTATTTAATTGCATACTTTAATATGTATACTTTTTTCAAGTTCACTTATTTTGAGAAAGAAAGTGCAGGTCAGGGAGGGGCGGAGACAGAGGCGGAGAGAGAAAAATCCCAAGCAGGGTCAGCACCGTCAGGGCAGTGATGTGAGGCTGAAACCCATGAACCGTGAGATCATGACCTGAGCCGAAGTCGGATGCTTAACCCACTGACCCACCTGGGTGACCGTAATATGTATACTTTATTAAAGGTCAACTATAGGGGCGCCTGGGTGGCTCAGTTGGTTAAGCGTCAAACTTTGGCTCAGTTCATGATCTCATGGTTATGGGTTCGGGTTCCGCATCTGCTTCTGTGTTGATGGCTCAGATCCTGGAACCTGCTATGGATTCTGTCTCCCTCTCTGCCCGGCCCCCCTCCTCACGCTCTGTCTCTCTCTCTCTCTCTCTCTCTCTCTCTCTCTCTCCCTTTCAAAAATAAATAAACATTTAGAAAAACAAAATAAAGGTCAACCCTACCTCAATATTTTCTAAGTAAGAGTTACAACGAATACCAGCATAAGATCCATTTCTAATAACATTTAATACATTGATCCCAATGAAGATGATTTTAAAGTTTACAGCATTCTATGTAACAATTTTTCCTAACTTAGTCCCTCTATTTAAGACATAATTCAACGAGTTAATAATAATAATGTTTGTCAACTTTTTTTTTTTTATTTTTAAGATTTAATTAAATGGTCCTATCTGCGCAAGTCTTCCCACTTGCCAATTAAAACCTCAAACGCAGCAAACACTGCCCGTGAAAGGCAGGTGCAGGAGCCAGCGGCCTCGTGCCAAACTTATTTATTCCAGCATATTCCTTTACTATGGGGCATTCAGTTCCCTTTAATATTTCTCCTGAAAGGAAGGAGCCATGGCTCATTTTAAACCACCCATAAAAGCAGCAAATAAAAAAACCCAAAACACTACGTTCATATTCTGTTGTTCCTTACCACCACCCAAACTGACCTAAACACAAAAGAACTCCAAGTTATATGAAAACATCGATGGGCCCCTGGGTGGCTCAGGTCAGGATCTCAGGGTTCATGGGTTGGAGCCCCATGTTGGGCTCCGTGCTTACAGCATAGAGCCTGCTTGGGATTCTCTCTCCTTCTCTCTCTGCCCCTGCCCCGCTCATTCTCTTTCTCTCTGTCTCTCTCAAAAATAAATAAACCTAAAAAAACACTTCTGTTTAGAAAACATCGATGCACACAGAGATTGATTTCCTTAAAATCTGGCAACTTCATGAAGAAAAACTGCCAATGTACAGGCTGCATAAGTGAAGAAAGAAAACACATCTTACAAAGAAAGAGACTATTTTTCATTTGTTGTACACGTATTTTAGGAAATACCTGTGCCATATGAGTTCATGGAGGAAGGGCTGTCTGAGATGTGATCCTCTCATCCTTAAAAAGAGGATAACAGAAGGCCTTTGTAAAAATTTGCCAATAACCACTGGGTGAGCCGGAAAGGACTGGGAGAGCCCGAGTCTCTGAGACACAGCCAGGCCTCCTTAACTTTGAAATTTACCTGGGCTTTTTGCATCGTTGCAGCCGGGCGTGCATTGGCTGGAGAAATGCTCTCAGGCTCCATCGGGCTTGCGGCAGGAGGGGCGAGGCATGACCTAGCAGAGAACTTCCTTGCAGATTGCTGGAAGCCGGAGTGTTCCTCCTGCTCTGGCTTGTGCCGGGATAAACCGAGCACCGTTTAATAGGGCTGGTGGTTTTCTTGTCCCTTCCTGTTTGGAGAAGGATATTGACAGTAGAGTGAGCCAGGTCACTGACTCACGGTCAGCGGCAACTGCCGGAGCGCAGAGCGGAGGACCATACCCACCTTCTAAACTTCGTGCTCTCCATACTTGGGCTGAAATACCCAGACAAGATTCCAAGATCATTGTTAAAAATTCTGAGAGGGGCGCCTGGGTCGCTCAGTGGGTTAAGCTCCAGACTCTTGATTTTGGCTGAAGTCATGACCCCACTGTTGGTGGGTTGAGCTCCGTGCAGACCCTCTTTGGGATTCTCTCTCTCTCTCCCTCCCCCAGACTCTCTCTCTCTGTCTCAAAATAAATAAATAAACATTAAAAAAATAGTCATTAGAAAAATAAAAGCCCGTGGTGCCTGGGTGGCTCAGTCGGTTGAGCAGCCGACTTCGGCTCAGGTCATGATCTCGCAGTCCGTGAGTTCGAGCCCCACATCGGGCTCTGTGCTGACAGCTCAGAGCCTGGAGCCTGTTTCAGATTCTGTGTCTCCCTCTCTCTCTGACCCTCCTCCGTTCATGCTCTGTCTCTCTCTGTCTCAAAAATAAATAAACGTTAAAAAAAAATAGTCATTAGAAAAATAAAAGCCCCCACGTCTACGTGACTGGAAAGGTTGGACAACGGAAAAGGTTAACAGTGGATTTTTTTTCTGTGCTCTTGTGCAAACCCATATCCAGTGTAACACACAGCATGTAATTACTGTTTACCCATCTGCCCCTACCATTACTCCTTAGTATCCTTGTGCGGCAGTATTCTATAGGTTGAAAAGTAGTTTGGGGAAGCACTAGATATAAATAAAGCCCAGCATCCCAACTTAACTAGCAGGGACTCGGAGCATTTCTCTAATTTTAATCATAAAATTAGGTAGTAGTAACTGATCTTCCAAGGCGACTAGAATTTCATAGTGTTTAGCGCTGAGTCAACACACAGGAACTCCATAAATGTTAATCTCTTTTTTTTCTTTCATAAAGGTGTGGAGAGAAATATGTGCTCCCACAGAAAACAATGCATTATGTATATAGAAAAGCCTTCTGGATGATCTGACTTTAGCCTTTCATTGCCCTTGAAGTATTTTATAAATGGACTAATCTTAGGTAATTAATACCAATGCAAAATAATTATTGTATATGGGTATGCCAATTAAGCCTGTCCTTTGAAAAGAGGACCCTCCTCCCCCCCTCCACCAGGCACCCTACAGAAAAGGTGGTTTTACATCCATTTGCAAGTTTCATGTCAACAGGCTCCTACTCCATTGTTTGAGAAGGTCACTAAAAGGACGTGACTGCCCGTTGACCCTCAAGCTGTTCTAGGGCCAGCAGAGGTTTCTCGCCCCCTACTTTGGATTATATGCTCTGCCTGCTGTTCCCCCAGTGGGGGAGTCGTTTCAAGGATGCAGCCTTGAGACAGAAAGGTGGTGTTGAGGTCATGTGGACAGTATACATGACTGAACCCCATTCTGTCAACTTTTCAGATCCTCAAGACAGGTGTGGAAATCTACCCATCGTGCAGCTGTGCAAGACAAGCTTGGTATGTAAGTTCCCTGGCTTATTAAACCCGCCCCGTACCCATCAGGAAGGTTCTGCCTGTTTTCTTCAGTCTCTCTGTGCCCTCCAGCGGAAGTCAGAAGCTTATTAACTGACTGAGCCACCCAGGTGCCTCCAGGCTTCCCCAGTAACATTTTAGCAGAGTCCCCTCATTAGTAACAAGTTACATAGAGTCTCTGACTTGTGTTCATTTTGCATCTGTATCGTAGCCGCGATTTACCCTTTTTGGAAAATTATCCCTTAATAAGGATGTATATCTACGATTTCATTCATCTTTGCATTCCCCGCGCCTATCCTGAAATAAGATGTGTAGCAAATGTTCATCAGAGAGAACGGACACTGGATTTCAAATATGTGGGCAGTTAGAAGGAAGAGATTTACAATCTGAGACGATAAATGAGAGGCATTGGACCGGAGATGGAATTAGGGACATTGGTCTACCTGCTGATCTTAATAGAGCCGTGCAAAAGGCTAACGGTTTCAGCGTAAAGTCGGCAGTATTTTTTCTACGTCAGGCAGCTGTGGCCTTATCCATTAAGACCCAGAACCCAGCTGGTTTTTGCTTGGGAGGAAATGCGGCTGTTTTGCAACTACATAGCCAGGAGCCATCACTGCCATTTAAAGGATGCTGAGGAGGCTTTAAGCGGAGGTGGTTTATCATTAGCATTAGTAATCCTTAATGCACGCCTGCTAACTCCCCCAAATAGTCAAAGAGCGCATGCTATTTCCAAAGGCCCACGTGACATGCCTAAGACCACAGATTTTAGATTCAGACCAATTTAGGTTCAAATTTCACTGCGTCCTGGCTACATGACCTTGTGACTGGGGAGGGTTATTTGAGCAGAAAGCTGGGTCTGGCACGCGGTGGCGCTCAATAACAGTAACACCCACATTGCAACTGCTGGACAACAGAGGCAAGGTTCTCAATTGGGGACGGCTCCGAAATCCCAAGGAAATTTAACAGAGAGGACAAAACAGAGTGGAATTAATTGAGTGACTATTCTAAAATTGCTTTTCCTTAATCACCATGGTAGTTTTAAGGATCCGTAGGCGCCCTGCCCTCAATTTACTACTGGCAAGCTGATGCCATGCGGGGTCAGGGAGGGGCTTTTCCAAAGGGGTGCAGTGAGTGCGTGTTGGACGAGGCATCAGAATTGAATCTCCCAGCCTCTGTGGCAGAGCCTCTTCTGACATACAACCCAACTCCCGCATCCGGGATGGATGGATGTAGAACAGCCTTCTGCTTTAAACAGCCCATCAGAACACAGAACGCTTCTCTTAAAAAAAAAAAAAAAATTAGAAACATAACGCGGGACTCCTGTGAGGCTCAGTCGGTTGAGGGTCCCACTCTTGATTTCAGCTCTGGTCATGATCCTAGGGTCGTGGGATCGAGCCCTGCATCAGACTTTGTGCTGAGCATAGACCCAGGTTAAGGTTGACTCTCTTGGGGTGCCTGGATGGCTCAGTCGGTTCAGCATCTGACTTCGGTTCAGCATCTGACTTCAGCTCAGGTCATGATCTCGCAGTTCCTGAGTTCGAGCCCCGTGTCGGGCTCTGTGCTGACAGCTCAGAGCCTGGAGCCTGCTTCAGATTCTGTGTCTCCTCTCTCTCTGCCTCTCCCCTGCTCACACACTGTCTCTCTCTCTCTCTCTCTCTCTCTCTCTCTCCAAAATAAACAAACATAAAAAAAATTAAAAAAAGATTCTGTCTCTCTCTGCACCTCTCCCCTGCTCACAGGCTCTCTCTCAAGTAAAATTTATATTAAAAAATCAAAATATACATTAATGCAACATGGAGGGCCAGGTGGATACAGGTGCCACTATCAGTGTTCCTGAGACCAGCATTCTGGACCTGCAGTCCCTAACATTTTTAATGTTTTATTTATTTTTGAGACAGAGCATGAGCAGGGGAGGGGCAGAGCGAGAGCGAGAGCGAGACACAGAATCTGAAGCAGGCTCCAGGCTCTGAGCTGTCAGCACAGAGCCCGACACGGGGCTCGAACTCACGAACCGCGAGATCATGACCCGAGCCGAAGTCGGACGCTCAACCGACTGAGCCACCCGTGCGCGCCTTTATTTTGTTATTTGAATGCCGTCTGCTACTAAGTGTGTGTATGTGCGTGTATGTGCGTGTGCATCAAGCTTCTCTTCTGGACATTACAGTGGGTATTTAGGGAATAAAACAGAAGGGGAGGGCCTACAATCCCTATGGAATAAAACCCTAATAAAGAAACACATATGTCCACGGAAAGGTTTGTTCAAACAAGTTTATGGCAACTTTCGTAGTAATAGCCTCAAACTGGGAACACACGTCTAGCAATAGAATGGATAAACAAACTGTGACATAGTCATATGATAGAATATCACTCAGCAACAAAAGGAAAAACTTCTGATACACAGAACAGAATGGGTGAATCTTAAAAAACCCGAGGAGTTAAAAAAAAAAAAAAAAAAACAACAACCCTTTGCAGAAAAGAGTACAAATTTTGCCCCATGGTTTTTAAATGTTCATTTATTTTTGAGGGAGAGAAAGAGAGAGAGAGAGAATCTTAAGCAGGCTGCATGCTCAGCGTGGAGCCGGACTTGGGGCTTGATCTCGTCTCAAGATCCCAGGATCATGACCTGAGCCGAAATCAAGAGTCTGATTGATGCTCAACTGACTGAGCCACCCAGTCACCCCCAAGTATATTATCCCATTTATTTGGAGTTCTAGAATAGGCAGAACTAATCTGTGATGAAAAAAGCTGTCAGAACTGAGTAGCCTGTCTGTACGTGTGTATGATTACGTACGTGTGTGTGCCTATACAACAGAGAGAAGCATCATCTGGGAAGGGACAACAGGTAAGGAGGGTAAAGATAATGACCTATGTATCCTGGTTGCCTATATGGACTTATTATCAAAACTCGTGAATTTACAGTATATACAAGTATATACATACTTGAAGATTTTTATCGAAAGAAGTAAGTTAAGGTAAAAAAATTCTAGTTAAAAGTACACATGGAGGGGGCGATGTGTAAGAATGTCTACGATTGGGGCACCTGGGTGGCTCAGTCGGTTGAGCGTCCGACTTCAGCTCAGGTCATGATCTCAAGGTCCGTGAGTTCCAGCCCTGCATCGGGCTCTGTGCTGATGGCTCAGAGCCTGGAGCCTGTTTCGGATTCTGTGTCTCCCTCTCTCTCTGACCCTCCCCCCGTTCATGCTCTGTCTCTCTCTGTCTCAAAAATAAATAAACGTTAAAAAAAAATAAAAAAAAAAAAAAAAAGAATGTCTGCGATTTACTTTGAAGTATGTCCCAACTTTAACAAATTGGTGGAGCGATAGATACACGGTTGTATGGATATGTAACAAAATGTATAGTGGGATCTAAGCAGTGGATAGACACGTTTTCATGGTAAATCTTACAGGCTTGTTGTATGTTTGGAACTTTTCATAATAAAATGTTGAAAAAAAGCCCTATGAATTTAAGGAATTTACATGGAATGAGTTTTATCATCATCATCACTGTCCTCATGACTGTATTCAGATATTCAACTTATTGGGAGTCCACTTTGGTTCAGATACATTCAAAATATTTTTTTACCCTTACACAAATCTTTCGGTGTTGATAGTATTTCCAACTCACATAGAAGGGAAATTAATAGAAAAAGGAATGATTAAGTTGTAGAATAAATCCATGGAGATAAATGGATAAATTAGGAAGGGCAGCTAATTTGAAGTGGAAATTCACATGACTGATATCGTTTGTATTGCAAATGGCTCCCAACGTGTGAAGTCCGACCATATGACATGAGCTACTGGGCTGGATTTGGGACAGACGGGAACACCGTTAGTTAAAGATAATGTGGATATACTGGAATTACCCACCTGAGTATATTAAGAGAGAGCCTGCCACTTATACAAAAACCTTTTGATGACACATTTGTGCCTTTGTTCTCCTTACAGACGAAGGAGGGCATAAGGGTGCTTCGGATCATGAGTCATATCTTTGATTGCTTGCCAGTTACCGTGGAAGGCAGATTTCCTCACTGACTTCATGCTTGGTGGCTTCATTTCCCAATTGCTTTTAGGTTCTATGAGTCTAGAATACAGTGAGTTGTTGTCCGTCTTGAGGAAAAATCAGCATGTTCTTGGTATGGTTCAAAGAGAATGAGAGGGGGTGTCTTGACCTAGAAATTCTGCTAAGTGTCATCGGGACCTGGAAATCTGCTTGGGTGATATGACAAAGACAGGCCAATATTCAGAGGGGTGAGCCCTGTGTGAAGTCTTAAGTCGTCCTTACTTGTGCGAAGATACTATTTAACACTGAGACAAAGATTGATTAAAATTCAAGCACTGGACTCCAAAAGGCTTATACTTAATGCAAGTAGACTATTTCTCATAATAAGGTGGCAAAGGCTAATATGCTGCTTCTTTGCATTGAGCTAGAATTGGGTCGACTCAGTGAAGCAACAGAGATGATGTCATGGCCATCAGTGTCCTGACCGCCTGCTGATGACATTATAAGAGGGCTAGACCTGCTTATCAGAGCTGACAGCGAGATAGTTGTTATAACCAAATTGAAAATAATAACAGTAATACAGTGAACTTTTTGGGTGGAAATACTAAGAACCTTTGATCTGGTCCGATCTCGCTTCCGGAAATTGACTGCCTGAAAAATGACACTATAGTTTGAAGAAGAGTTAAGTTATGGACTCAGATATCCTGACTCCTAGTACATTTCTCTGTGTTTAAAAAATTTTTTAGTTATGTTTCTTCTCTCATAGACAATACATGCTATACAAATCACTGAGAGTTTCTATGTTTGAGATTGAGTCATTGGATAAGATGGATAGCAGATTAGATATGGCAGGGAAAAAATCAGTTAACCTGACCACATAGAAATAGAAACTATTCAAAACGAAACACACAGGGGCACCTGGGTGGCTCAGTCTGATTAAGCATCTGACTTCGGCTCAGGTCATGATCTCGCGGTCCGTGAGTTCGAGCCCCGCGTCGGGCTCTGTGCTGACAGCTCAGAGCCTGGGGCCTGCTTCGGATTCTGTGTCTCCCTCTCTCTCTCTGCCCTTCCCCCACTCATGCTCTGTCTCCCTCTGTCTCAGAAATAAATAAACATTAAAAAAACAAAAAAACAAAAAAAACAAACAAACAGAATATGGTAGAAGCAATGGGGTGCCATTTCCCAGATTAGGTTACAAACAGATGGTGGCTCCATCTTGGCCTCTTTCCTTCTCTCTTTGATCATCTTTTGCCACAACAAGGGGTACATAGGCCACCTACGGAGTAGCCGATATGGTGAGGAACAATGGTTGGCCAGCAACTGTGTGAGTTTTGAAGCAAATTCTCCAGCCTCCGTTGAGCCCTGAGAGGACTGCAACCCCATGAGATATATCCTAAGCCAGAAACATCTATCTCAGCCACACCAGGATTCCTGTCCCGGAGACACTGAGATCATAAATGCTTCTCGCTTTAAGCCATTCCATTTTTAAGTATTTGTTACACGTCAATAGGTAATTAACGCATTGAGTGTATGTATGAATCTAACATAAAAAATCCTGTGCTCCTGTTTACCCTTGAACTGAGAAGGGATTCTAGAAATAATTGCAAAACAAATGAATGTATGAAAGATAAGACAGATACTCAAAATAACTATGTCATAAAGACAAAAGCAATTGGTCTTGATCAAAGGTTTATAAGATTGGGAAGGATATTGTTATGAGAGAGTTCTTGGGCGGAGGGACTGATTCTTGGCTGAGAAAATAGGTGATTCTCTCAGGCTGAGACAGTATTTTGGACCTTGATGGGACAGAATTTGGCTACATTTTGGCGACAACGAGTCTAGGCACCTGAGTGAAAGAATCAGTCAGTAGGAGAGATGGAAAACCAAAGGGTGGATATAGGAAACCGTAAGCGGAATGCACTGTGAGAAAACAAGAAAAAAGATATCAATGGAATAAAAGCAACGCTTGTATACAGATCATTGTAACTTCCGTTTGGGGCTCATGTTAGAAATGATTCATATGAACACAAAACACTAATTCTTGCAAATAACTCCTTTATCGTTACACTTTCCTTTGTCGCATTGAGTGTGTGCATCTACCTGAGCTGAATTTGCAGCGATGAGCTGTTGAGTTTTCTTATTCTCGGAGAGTAATAGAGAAGACACAATGGTGGGCTACTAATCTTTTCATTAAGCAGAGCATTTCTGTATTTCAAAAGCTGCAGTGACAGCTACACCTTGAGAGAGGTGCGATCACAAAGAAGAAAAATCCATTTTCTCGTCTGACTTACTTTACAGCTACACGTAGCATGAACTTTGATTATATTGGGCCCATTTGACTTATTGTCTATATTATTTATCTTCACACTTTTATTTTCGTGTCCTGATGGTTTATAGTGGCTTTTCCTTGCCAATTTAAGCTCTAGCTCCCTTCTCCATACTGTTCATTGATCACTTGCTTTTTCATTTTTAATTTCCGCCCTTCAGAGTCCAGTCACACTTTTCATGGTGCTGCTAATTCTGTCCTTTATTCTCCTGCCATGTTTCGTCACTAAGTGACCATGGAAGTTTCCAGGTTGTTGGGGACACAGACCTCCTTGAGCACACCTTGCTAAAAATGGGCACTTTTACATGATCCGTAAAGGAGGCCTTAGAGACACAAAACCTAACAAAGGCCCAACACGTTTTAATCTCCCGTATGGGCATATAACTTGGATTCCTGCCTTAGTTTTATGGAATTCTTGAGCATGTCTTACCAATGAATGTATGTGGTAAAGCATACTCAGTTTGAAACTGGGATTTTCAAATGAGAATTGCTGAAATAGAACTCCATTTTGCAAATTCGTCAAGTAGGGCCCAATTTCAATAAAAACCATCCGGAATAAGGAGAGATAGGTCACAACTCATTAGGAGGGTATTCTGTAATAATAATACAAAAAAGATTGGGCACATGTATACTGGAAATTAAGAAATTCATTTAGTTTTAAGGTCAAATTTCTTACTATTTTACTCTCTATTTGGGGCCAAGTTTTTCTCAGAAGGAAGCAACAATAGTCATTATAAATATGTACCTAAAAACTCACGAAAGCAGGGAATTGTTTACCAAGTCAGCTTGAAAATATTATTTTTATGCACTTAATAAAGCCCTGTGTAATTCCCGACTTCTTTTCAATCCATTAATTAGTGATTCTGTATTTTCTTTGTAGGTCATCATTACAGCCCGTACTTGGAGGCTGGATGAATTAAAACTTATTCAAATTACACGTCCCAGCAGTCACAAATATAGACTGGAGGCTTCAAGTCCAAACTTTGTTAATGCCCTCCGCTAAAAGGGTTATTATTTCCTTCCATGTATCTATATTTTAATTTTCTGATTACTTGAGTAAACAATTATGGAATCATTGCTAGGCAGGTCTGGCTTCATTTCGAGAATTGATCTCCCACTGGTTGAATATGTTATGTGTTGATTGCAGCGATGTGTGCTAGGATTCGTCCATGAGGATCTCCTTTCTCAGCAATCCTGCGTGGAGTCATTGTGTCTGCTAAGTCCCTTGTATATTTTCTACGGGGGGAGGGGGGTGAGGCTCCTGCCCCTGACTCTGTGACTTGCTGGATCCTGCAGGTGCCGTTATCAGAGTCTTACCTTTGAGAGCTATGGTGTTTATTTGTTTCCACGTTTTTCCCCCTCACCACCCGTGAGCCCCTGGAGGGCCGGAGCAATCGTATTTATGTTCTATCCACAGCCATGACCTTTGAGCTGGACACATTGTTGGTCAGGGGATACACATAGCCACCTGACTTCTATCCACCTGCATTATGTGGCCAGCACAGAGTTAATACTTGACTTTGAATGTCTTTGGGTGGGTATGACGTCTGCAGCCTTTGTTTCCTTGTATGTGGCCAACCACACATTTATTTCACTTGCCTGGCCCCTGTAGGCATCCTAGTTTGTGACCCTAGCGTATGTTAGCTATGTGGGTGAATGTGTCAACGAATGTACATCTATTTGCACAGAAAATTATTACTCTAACATTCCAGTCCTGAAAATTCCTTCAGTTTCAATTCAGACTTAAAACAAACAGTCCAGGTAGAAAAATATAACTTTGTTATACAATATACATAAAAGCATTGCTGAAAATTTGACAGAAGGTAAGCCACTCTGAGGGTTGTTTAGTAGTCAAATGAGAAAGGAAAAACAATTCAGTTGTGCTATTTGCAGAACTCAGGGATGCAAACAAACCAGTGGCTGTGGAAAAGCCTAGATTTGCATTCCTGAGTTGACTGACAACTTCTACCTTGGGTTTTTTTTTTTGTTTTTTTTTGTTTTTTTTTGTTTTTTTTTTTGAGACAGAGCATGAATGGGGGAGGGAGCAGTGAGAGAGGGAGAGAAAATCTTTTTTTTTTTTTTTAATGTTTATTTATTTTGAGAGAGAGAGCATTCGTGTGAGTGGGGGAGGGGCAGAGAGAGAGAGACTCTCAAACAGGCTCCCTGCTCAGTGCAGAACCCCATGCAGGGATCCATTTCACAACCCTGGGGTCATGACCTGAGCCCTGGGGTCAAGAGTCGGGTGCTCTACGCACTGAGCTACCCAGGCACCCCTACCTTGGATCATCTTAAAACAAGCACTGGGATTTAAGAACAATAACCCTGGCCAACATTCCAAGTGCAAATTCAACAACCCACTTCTCAAGACAGATTCTGAGATGCTCCACGCTAGGGCCAATGACAGCACACTAGAGAACAATCCAACAATGTGACTCTCTGTGGGGCCACAGCAATGCTGTATGGTGTGAAACGCTCTCTCTTGGTCTGGTTTCGTCTGGGAGAAAGCTTAAGCAATTAGCTAACTGGATGGAATTTACATCACCAGACATAAAAATGTTGGTGATGAGGAAGTACCCTTGAGCAAGGTCAAGCTTCACCTGAAAAAATAAATTTGTGTCTGCTTTAATTATCTGATAAATAGGGACCTAAGGCTCTAAGATCGACCCGAATATGTCTCTAATAATTTTAAGTTTAAAATTGTTTTAAAAAATATTTATTTATTTTTAAGAGAGAGAGACACAGAGCGTGAGTGAGGGGGGGGGGCAGAGAGAGAGAGAGAGAGAGAGGGAGACACAGAATCCGAAGCAGGCTTCAGGGTCCAAGCTGTCAGCACACAGCCCGACGTGGGGCTCGAACTCATGAACCATGAGATCATGACCTGAGCCGAAGTCGGACGCTTAACAACTGAGCCACTCAGGCACCCCAATAATTTTAACTTTTTAAAAGCAGCTATTACCAGATGCTCATCTTGGCCATAGAAATTCTCACCCTTGAAAACTGTAATATCTATACAAATGTAACTTTGAGCAAGTTACTACCTGCGAACGTTTCCAGCTAATTTGTGTTAAATACATGTCTGGGTATTTGAAATAGTTTGTTACATATGCTTAGTATTAATAAGACAATTAAATGCTGATATTGGTTTCCAAAGAAAGATTTTATAATGTCCTCCTTCTGAGTAATTAGAAAGGAAGACTCCTTTACTGTTAGGGCCACTCCTTTGCTCGAGAAACTGAAACCCTACCAACCACTCTTTTTTTTTTTTTTTTCTTTCTTACCAACTGTAGGAAAACACCTAGCTAGTTAAATGGCAGAGCTAGGTGTGGAGTGAGTCACTATGTGGTCTCTCTACCCCTGCCACTATAAAAAGGGGATACACTTTCTACAAACTGTCATGACAATCATATGATAAGAAAAAATCAAACTGAGCAAATATAATAACAACGACTACTTGCACTAACAATAAAAGGAGTGTCATTTTCTCAAGGTCGGGTAGCAAAGTACACATGCTTCCTTATGGCACTCGGTAGACATCTGTCACTTGGAGAGAGGACTGAATTTGGCCTTGACCATGGCATTGATTTCTTCGCCTCGTAGGTCTAGATGTATGTATTTATATCTCGATTGTTTTTTCTAATTTGGATTTTATCAGCCCAGAAAAGAGAAGAAGCAAGTCAAGGGACTTCTATTCCCAAGATGAGCTTTGAGTTCTCCAAGTAGAGCTGGATTGGATCGAACACATGGCCGGCTCTGGTAGGATCTTACAGGAGTGCTGTTGTGATCCCCTAGGAGCAGAGAAGCATTGGAGCTTTTACTCCTAGGCATTTATAGACAAGATCATCTCTCTTTTAAATTTATTTATTTTTTAATGTATGTATGTATCTATCTATTTATTTATTTGAGACAGAGAGGGAGAGAGAGCATGAACAGAGGAGGGGAAAAGGGAGACGGAGACAGAGGATCCAAGCAGGCTCTGCACTGACAGCTGAGAGCCCGACGCGGGGCGCGAACTCACAAACCACAAGGTCATGATCCAAGCCTAGCTGAGGTCAGATGCTTAACTGACTGAGCCACCCAGGCACCCGGATCATCCCTCTTTTAGAAAAGACTCTTTTAACTCCATGGGCAGAGACTTTAGGTAACGACAGCCACTGCACTTGTCCTACTTAAATTGCTATTGTTGATTCAAACAAGCACAGTGACGTTGCTAACATACCTGCACTGTGGTGCTTCTGAAATATGACAGGAAGCATCAGCTGGGGTAGCAAAGGAGCACGTGGGGTGTGTAGAAGCCACATCTGCCATTCAAAATGGAAAAGAACAGATGAAATTACTAGACTGCTGTAAACCTAGCATATGTTGTCTAGCATCTAAAAGCAATTGTATTTGTAGGACTCTAATATAAATGTAGAGAGTGGGAAATCTCCACCACAAATATCATATTGACACTATGGTTATTTCTTCAGAGGCTAAATAACTTGATATTCATGTGAATTAAGAAGGCCAGACAGAGAAGACAGGAGACTTTAATTTTTTTTTTTTTTTAAAGTAACCATTACAACATCACAGACAGTGCCTATAAGACTTGGTTCAAAACTTGTTTGCATCAAGAAATTCAAACAGAGAGGGAGGGAGGCAAACCATAAGAGACTCTTAAATACAGAGAACAAACTGAGGGTTGATGGGGGATGGGGAGAGGGGAAAATGGGTGATGGGCATGGAGGAGGGCACTTGTTGAGATGAGTATAGGGTGTTGTATGGAAGCCAATCTGACAATAAATTATATTAAAAAAAAAGTAATAAAATACCCCCAACTAAGTAAACAAACATAAAAATAAAGAAATTCAGGGGCGCCTGGGTGGCTCAGTCGGTTGGCCGTCCGACTTCAGCTCAGGTCACGATCTCACGGTCCGCGAGTTCGAGCCCCGCGTCGGGCTCTGGGCTGGTGGCTCGGAGCCTGGAGCCTGCTTCTGATTCTGTGTTTCCCTCTCTCTCTGCCCCTCCCCCGTTCATGCTGTGTCTCTCTCTGTCTCAAAAATAAATAAATGTTAAAAAAAAATTTAAAAAAAATAAAGAAATTCAATGCACAACAGTGTATTGAACATTTATCAGCCACATATATGAGTCCAACCTCTCTTCTAAGTGCTTCTTGTGGTTACATGGTGAGGTCAAGTTGGTTAAAGCAACAGTATTATTTCCTGGATGGAACATGCTAGAAAGAGGCAGGTAATGTACCTGGACAAGTAAAGAAGCAACAACAACAACAAAACTTTCAAGGAAGCTTGACAGAAGAATGTATCGTGGTGAGAGATGAGAAGGTGTGACCTTAGATTTCTGCCTTTTCAAATGTTTCACTTTCTGCAGCATTTAATGATTGAACAGTGCCGCTAGTCATTTTCAACTTGCGGTCGGGCTACAGGAACCACAGAACAGGAACCCCACTGTGGCAGGAGTTGGAAGCAAAAAGCGTTTTGTGTGGGTTCACTCACTATTTTAATTTTGTTGTATTATTAGTGGGTTCTAAGGTATGGCTGTTAACTTCTCCTGTTTAAGGCTCTTTCCCTGCTTCCTTTATTTTTTCCTTTCCTTTCTACCCTTTATTTTCCCTCCGGAACCTTCCCTCGCTAAGGCTGGTGATGCATCTGCAGGGAGGCCACAGGGGGAAAATCCCAGATTTTCTATAGGTCCCAGGTGACTTTTCTCTGACTCTGCTGGTAACTTGTCTCATACCTTCAGCCCAGGGATTTCATGGTTCTGAGGCTAATTCTCCCCATTTTAAACTAGGGATATTATGAACTGCTTCACAGGTTTGTGAAAATTAAATGTGAACCTGTGTTGTATGCTAAGCCCAGAAAGTGGTGAGTGATTCTGTTCATCACCAGTAGCTGATACTGTAAGTATTCTTTTTTTTTTTAATTTTTATTTATTTAAAAACAATTTTGGGGCGCCTAGGTAGCTCAGTCGGTTAAGAATCTGACTCTTGGTTTCGGCTCAGGTCATGATCTCACCTGTGTGAGTTCGAGCCCCGCGTGGGGCTTGGTGCTGACAGCACAGAGCCTGCTTGGGATTCTCTCTCTCTCCCTCTCTCTATCTGCCCCTCCCCCACTCACCCCCCCCCTTACTCTCTCTGTCTCTCTCTCAAAAATAAATAAACAAAACTTAAAAAAATTCTTTTAAATCTAAAAAAATAAAAACAATTTTTTTAATGTTTATTTTTGAGACAGAGAGAGAGAGAGCGCACGAGTAGGGAAGGGACAGAGAGAGAGGGAGACAGAATTCGAGACAGGCTCCAGGCTCTGAGCTGTCAGCACAGAGCCCAACTTGGGGCTCAAACTCACGAACCGTGAGATCATGACCTGAGCTGAAGTCAGATGCTTAACCGACTGAGCCACCCAGGCACCTCAAGTATTCTTTTCATGAAGAGGCCGGTCTGCTTCTGCCCAAGGGCTCATGCATTTTAAATATTTTTCTTCCTGGCCCCCTCCATGTCTGACCATACTATTATCATCATTAGCCAACCTTTATTAATTTTTTTAATGTTCATTTATTTATTTGAGAGAGAGAGGAGAGAGAGTGTGTGAGCCCAAGCAGGGAGGGCAGAGAGAGAGAGAGAGAGAGAGAGAGAGAGAGAGAGGGTCCCAAGCAGGTTCCGGGATGTCAACACAGAGCCCCAAGCTGGACTCTAACCCACAAACCCTGAGAACGTGACCTGAACGAAATTAAGAGTTGGAAGCTTAATCGACTGAGACACCCAGGCACCCCTCCTCAGTAGCCAACCTTTGATAAGTGCCTATTAAGGACACTGCGGTAAGTACTTTACGAAAAGCATTTAATTATTTCTCAGAATCTATACAACAGCTATTATTCGAATCCCAGTTTATTAACGAGAAAGTAGACATTCAGAGGCATTAAGTGAACTGGCGGGTTTATAGCATCTGTTGCCAAGACAGGATTTGATGAGGTCTTTCTGCTTAACCACCAATGACACCAATTAAACTCTCCAGCTCATGGCCACCCACTCCCCACAACCACCTGTGGGACGCAGGGTCTGTCCCACACCCAGGTTAGCTCCTATACCTCTGTTGTAGCTGATTTCTGATACGGAGGGGGGGGGGCGGTGAGGGGTGTGCGGTTCTGGCCTCTCGGGAGGCGGTGGGGGCAGGGGTTCCTATCCTTCCTTATCTCCTCCTCAGCCACCTGCAAGACGGACTCGGTACCCAGTAGACAGGGGCTCCTTAATCGAAGGTGAAAGAAACTGACCAGGCAGACATTAAGAGTAAACAGAAGAAGAGTTTAGGGTGAAGGGGAGAGGAAGGAAGAAAAATTCAAGGGAAAGGACCAAAGGGCAAATATTTGCTGAACTCCTTCGCGCCAGTCATCGGACCCAGCGGTCTTTAAGGGTCCCTGCGTACGAGTTCTCAGCGCACTGGGCACGGAGATCGGCCTAATGTTTACAGACGAGGAACCAAGGTTCAGAGAACAAAGAGCTCAGCGCATCTGGGTGGCCGCTTTGCACCCACAGTCGCGCCCACGTGGCACGGGCTGGATGTGGCGCCTGGTATCTCCTGCCAGGGTCAGGGTGGTAAACACGGAGGTTGCGCCCTCCCCACCGATCCCTTAGGGAGCGGTGGCACCCTGGGACACTCCTCTGCGTATCCGCGAAGACACGGTACTCTGCGATGACAAGTTCGCAAGTCACAGCTGTCCCCTTGCCTCACTTCGCACTAAAACGCGGGTGGACTCCGCGCCCAGTCACCGCCACGCTGCTGGGACGCATCTTCCTTGTCTTGGCAGCCGGGCCAGACGAGGCAGCTCAGCGTGATCTCTTCCTGTTCGCCCCGCGGGTGCCCAGAGGCAGCAGCCGCCAGAGCCACCAGGGGCCGCGCCCGCGCTTAGGTGGGAGGTGGCTCCAAGGTGACGCGCGGCCACCTCCGCCCCCTGGAGGCGGGGCTGGCGGGCGGGGGCCAAGGAAGTCGCACGGCCCCGGAGGTGCCCTCGCCCCCGCCGCGTCCCGGCTGCTCTTGCGCCTGCGAGAGGCAGCCGCGGCGGGTCCCGGCAAGCGAGGGGCGCGCCTTGACCCCTCGGCAGCCCCCGGGGACGCAACCTCGGACAGGTGAGGGGCGGTGCGGGGCGCACCTGGCAGCGCGCGCGGGAGGGGCGCGGGGGCGCCGCCTGCTCTCTCCCGGGGTGGGCGTCTGTGCTCCCCACCGAGGTGAGAGGGGTCGGGGACCCTGAGGGCTCAGGAAGGGAATCCAGGGAAACTCCTTCCCGGGACCCAGAAGGTGTGGCAAGGACGCGAGGCAGCAATCCGCGGCGGCTAGTCCTGGAGAGCGCACGAGGGGCGGGCAGCCTGCCTCGGGAATTCTTGGCTTCTGAAAAGGCACACCTTTGGCCCCCTCTGGGCGCAGTGGAGTCGGTCACCGCCACCTCCCGGGCTCTTTCTGCAGAGGTCAGCCCCTCATTTGGGTGGGGTTTGACGCGCTCCCTCCGTGGAGACCTGGAGGTTCTGCTTTGGCGCCTAGCGCAGCTGCACGACAGCTGAAAGCTTTAGAAGACTTCTCTGGGTTACAGAGGGGTCTCTCGCACGTTAAAAAAAAAAAAAAATACGGTGATGGTGAACTTGAGAGGCGATTGCTTCAGCAGTTAGTTCCCCAGCGCTCTGTCCATTTGTTAGGCAAATTGGGGGCGCTGATGGCTTTTAGAGATGGTTGCGTTTCCTTACCGGGGTGAAAACATCTTAACGAACTTGTGTGCGGTGTCTGAGGGTTTCGGCGGCGTGTGGGTCCTTACGTAAGTGTGGGCTGGAAGTTACCTCGGCAAGGGCCACTTACGGCTACCAGACAGCTTCCAGGTGAACCCTAGAACTTTACAAAACCTGCTTCCCGAGAAACGGAACTTCAGGCAGACAGGTCTATGGATTATGGTTTCCATTAGCGTTCATTTTTTGTTTGGGTCAGCAGCATTTGAATTCAATAAGTATTTGTTGTCTGCCTGTTAAGGGCGAACCTCTGCGGGAGCCAGGTTGGTGTGCCTTTGCTAGCACGGGTATTGGGACGAAGGGGGCATTTTAGGGCACTCATTCCTCACAGGTGGGTGTTTAGAAAGGGCAATGGCACAGGGACGCCTCTTTAATCTCTGCTAATAAGCATTTAAATGCAGGGAGAATGCAAATCTCTGAAGACTGTCATTAGCCTGGCCTGCCACCCACCTGACAGGGACGATCAAACCTGTTCTTTAAAATAAGATTGTTAAGGATCCATTCTGCGCCATGCACCATGCTGGGCACTTTATCTTGCTGCATAAAATACACACCATAGGTATTCTTCCCCCGGTACAGGCAAGGGAAGAATTCAGCAATTTGTTCAAGGTTGTTAGAGCACCTGAGAGTGGCAGGTAACTATGTCCGAGGGCAAAACGCCTACTTTTTCACTACTCCACAGTGCTGTGAGGCCAACAGTGTAAATCCGGCAGATTGAATGGAAAATAACTCAAATTTATATTCGTAGAACAATCCACGTCCTGGGACTGAAGGTCACTGTCGTGTATGAGTGTTGCTTTTATTCTCTTTGTGTGGTTGAACCATGGTCAGTCTGGGACAAGAAGATGAACAGCTTCTTCTTCTTTTTTTTTTTTTAATACAGAATTTATTATGTGTCTTCCTTAACATATTTTTAAGGACCCAACATATCCGACTGGGACAAGTCAGTAAAACTTTGTAGGCATTCCTTGTGTATTACGCATTGAGGTGACAGCCAGTTTTCATATTATTCATAGCTTTTAACATTTTTGCAGCTGGATTTCATATCTTCCAGATGAATGGAATCCATCGTCGTCACCTAGAAAGGACTTTGTGTGTGTAAATCTATAATCATACATGAATATACATAACATTTACTTTAAAAGATGTACCATTTTTCCTTAAATCTCTAGTGTAGAAGTGTAGAGTACTGCAGTGTGCTTGTTTGGGAAGAAATCCTAATATCCCAAGTTTAGCCTTTGAGTAAGAATGATCCGTAACAGCTCAGGATTTCTTTAAGTTCCTGTAAACCACAAAAGTGATTTTCAAACTGCAATTATACTGTAGAGGATGAGAATGACAATAGGCCTTTGAATTTTAAGTAATATTTCAAAACTTGCTTTCTTAAAACCTTCCTTTTGATTGTGAGTAATTACACACAGAAATTGAGGGGTTTCATGTTTAAATTATCTTAAGGTGTTGAAAATAAAGTAGCGGTTTTTGTTGTTGTTGTTGTTGTTGTTGTGTGTGTATGTGTGTGTGTTTAAGAGAGGCTTTTTGCCTGTATTGAGACAATCAGGTGGGATCTTCTGCCTGGGTTGTGCCTGGCACAGTTTTTATTTTCTCTATCTTCATTTGACAGTGAAACTGATAGGCTGATAGCACACCTTGAAGTCCTCTTTAGGAGTATTTGAAATCCTGCCTAGAATGTGTTTGTAGAAGTGTGCGTGGCTTGGTGAGATGCTCTAATGAAGAGGCAGAGAGTGTTGAATTAGAGAAATTTCCAGAAAAGCCAAAGAGCCCAGGAGCAGAGTATGCATGAGATGTGAAATGGGCAGATCTCAATTTTTTGATTTGGGGATGCTTTTTAGGAAGAATAATGCAAAACTTGTTAGGAAAATGGATGCTTATTTAGAATGGAAAAAGAAATGATAACCATTTGCTGGAGGTTCCTGTCTTCTCTCCGCTGAGATCTCTCCAATTTTCCACTTCCTCTCCAGCTGCTTTTGGGGAGGGGTGCTTTTCCCTATTCTCCGCCCCCCCCCATCCCCAGTCTCCATCCTCTCTCCGTGCACAAAAGCAGATCCCTACCCTCTGTGGCTCCTCGCTCCCCAAATTCACTTCTCCGCGCTGTGTACCTGCTGAATTTTGTGGTTCATATTGTGCAGATTGTTGTATAAATCCTCCAATCAGTGTTCTAGGTGTGTAGGATGGTTTAGTGTTGGTCCGGCTGTATTTCATGGACGCGAGACACACAAAAAACTTCCATGCTGTTCTGCCATCTTGGCTCCCATCTCTCTGCTGAGATCTTTTTGGGCAGTTTACCAGAAATACTTACGCAAAAATGCTTCCTGATTGCAACCCTCTCTCCCTGAGAACACTTAGCATCTCCTAGCAGCTTGTAGCCCTCATAGGGGCCAGTAAGAGGCAGGAAGTTGAAACTTCACTACCTTCATAGAGTAAGAGACCAAGTTGTGGTTGGAGGGAGGCAAAGGACTCATGGTTGGCTGAGTGGAGTTGAGGCCGGTGGCTGGGGTGGGAGGGATACTGGGCTTATCGGGGACTCGGGGCATTTCATACTTAGTGATCAGTCCCAAGCAGAAGGCCCAGAGCTGGACTCCATGACCTTTCAGTTTGTTTGGCTCTCCCAGTCACCATTTACTGAGGGTTTTCTCTATCCCAAGCACTGACTCTGGTGAGGTCCTATTTGTCACCGAGCTCCTGGTGTCATTGGTTTCATTATGACAGCATAGTGTCGTGGGTGCTGGCCTAGAGCCTGGAGGGCTCCTGATTGCTTGAACTGAGTTTGGAACTGTTGGTGGAGTTAGTGAGATGAAAGGGTCCAGGGTGGAAGGCTGTAGAAGGCCTGGAGGTTTGGACCTACACGCTTCCTCCATGGTTGCCATGAGGCCCCCTTGGTTAGTGCTTCTCAACGTGTCCTCTCCGACCAGCTGAACCCACCCACTGGGATTAACTTCTTAGAAATGCATATCCTCAGGCCCCATCCCGGGCCCCCCTGAATCAGAAACTCTATGTCTGGAGCATAGCAGTCTGCCCTCCTGATGATTCTGGTCTATGCCAAAGTTTGAGAACCACTGCTGTTCGTATTTATGAGCACTGGTAGGGCATAGATGGAATAAGGGGAGCATATAAGCTCATATATTAGGATTGGCATAGAGGTATCATTTATAGTATGATCACTGACATTTATTGAGCACCTAGATTGTACTCAGGCGTTGTGCTAAGAAATACGAACTCTTTTAATCATGAATACAACCCCACAAAGTGGGCCTGCTGACACTTCCATTTAATTTGAGAAAACCCAGGCCTAGAGACACCAGGGTAATGTCCCAGGGCACACAGCTGGAAGGCGGTTCAGCCAGGATTCAGGCGCCTTCCCTCTCTTCCTGCCCGGGAGAGTTTGCATCCGTGTCCTTGCTGTGGGCAGGCATTGTCGGAGAGGCTGGAAGCCTACCTGGAATGGCCCTGTTTAACAACCCACGGTGATTTGCTGATCACTTGGGGTCAACAGGCTTTTCTTTAGGGACACGTTGCTGGAGGACAGAGGAAGAATTGTGTCAGCCCCTCCTAGTGTGAATTTCTAAGATTTCCTAAGCAAGTGGGCACGATTGCATATATACGACGAGTAACACGGAAGATGCCTCTTTCCCTGGCATGATTATGGGCTCATATGGATTTCTCCTGTGGGTGACTGTGGAAGGTGGCCTTGTTTTGGAATGTGAGCTTCATCTATTAGCACGGGGGCCTTTCTTCCAAAGGCCAGTTCCCTGCCCAGGACACAGAGGGCTTAAAGATGATGGTGTGTTTGTCCATCATGTCCTGGAAGGCATCTAGAAAACCTGTGCTTGCTTTGCAAGGTCACGGTTGTTTGTTTGGTTGTTTTTTTTTTCCTGAAAACAATTATTCCCCATGATTTTGTACATTTTTTAAAAAGTTTATTTAATTGGAGAGAGAGAACGAGCGAGCGTGAGCAGGGGAGGGGCAGAGAGAGAGAGAGACAGGGAGAATCCCAAGCAGGCCCTGCACTGTCAGTACAGAGCCTGATGCAGGGCTTGAACCCATGAACCGAACCGTGAGATCGTGACCCGAGGAGCAATCAAGAGTTGGATGCTTAACTGACTGACCCACCCAGGCGCACCTGCAATTTTGTGCCTCTTATCGTGGAATACCTCCATCATTTCAGGCAGCATGAAAAAAAACAAACAAACCACACAGCTATAGATGTGAGTCCATGTGTGAGTGTATGTGTATCGAACGATGGTTTGCCTTTGGGTGCGGACCTCAGGTTACCGTGTGTTCGGTTCCCATCCGGAGACAAATGCGTAGACCAATGTTAACTTGAGTCTATGGCAGGCAGCGGAACGTAATTCTGAGAGTACTGGCCGTCTCAGCCATGCATTCGTTCATTCACATGGTCATTTGCTGCCTGCCTCGTTGCGCTAAGTGTTGATATCAGGCACTGGAAGGAAATACGGTGGTCGCTGGACAGGTGTGATCCCCACAGAGGGATAGGGACAAACTCACTGTGCAGTACCTTGGCTGAATAGAGTCAGCTGCCCTAATTCTGGCAGTGAGTCAGTGGGAACGGAGTTAAGAAGTTATATTAGTTCAGGAGAGAGATTGCAGGGCTTGGCTGAAGGCAATAGGGAAGCAGGGGTGTTTGAAGGCTAGGGAGGTATCTTGGACGTGGCAGAGGTGACCAGGTGGATGTGGGTGATGGGAGAAAGGGAGTATGGGGGCTGAGGTTTGTGCCTTGGGCCCCTAGGTTGGTGCCAGCGTCGCAAGTCAGGACTAGATTGTTTTCAAAGAATAATAATGAGTTTTGTGGACACTGTGAGTTTGAAATGTCTGGCTGATTCCAGGGTAGAGGTTTGAGTGCATTGAATAATGCAGCTGATATAACAACTGAATAATTCAAGGGGCTGAGTAATATCAACAATTGAATAACGCCGTCTCTCCCAAGGAGAGGGCATAAGCGAGAAGCAGGTCGCAAAGGAAACGTGGACATTTCTCCTGGCAAACGCAGGATAGGAACAAATTCCAGTTCCTTGGATGGGAAAGGTGAAAAAGGTTTACTTCCGCTCCTTCTTTAGAGGGTGGAGATAAATTCTCTGCTCACTTTGGCCTTTCACATGTTTGACAGCCTGGCCCTTGGGAGGAGGGCTGTGGGGTGGAACAGCAAACAAGGGCAGGAGAGTGACAAGGGGCTTGCTGAAAAGCTTGCTTTCAGAATTTGAGTCCATGTAATTGTCATAAGGTAAAATGCTTACCATCTATCCCCTTAGTTATTTTCTCTTGTTAAAAGCACTCATCTATCACATATATATATATCATGTTTATTACAGATTAACTCATTGTATCATTTGCTAGGTCATACAGGTTGGCCAATGCTGTTTGGTAGATGCTGCTGATGCCAATATTATACGATTAATATCTGTGCAGAATATCAGGTGGGATTAGATGGTCAGAGTGGAGCCAAAGGCTTGTTTAAAGTGGTTGACATGAATAAGTATGTGTTCTTTTTATCCAAAGGCTAGTAATTGAGCCTATATTACAGGCAGTATGTGCTAAGGTTTTTGTTGTGAATCAGACGGGTAGCTCCCTGGCCCCTGAGAGTTTACAAAGATGCAAAGTCGGATAGCTTAGCAAGTGACTACAGTAAAGCGTGCTGTTTGCACAAGGTACTAGCCAAGTACTGAGGGGCGGCCTCCAGAGATAGGGCTGTTTACACTTAGCAGGAATGGTCAGCTGGCGTTAGCCAGTGGCGGGCAGAGATCCCTCTGGGCCGGGGCCCCAGCCTGGAGCCAAGTTTGGAAAGAACAAAGAGGTCGTTTTCAGAAGTTGCTGGATGAATGCTTTTGAGGAACTGCAAGGTTACGAGCAACTGTGTCCATTAAAAGTCAGAAATCTTCACGGGAGGTTGTGACCTGATCAGGAAAACTAGAAAAAGAAAGTATCGAACCTACCTGTGTGACTGTCACCTTGTTGGGATCCAAGATGCGAGCAAGGTGGCGCTACAGAAATAAAACAAAAACCAGACCGCACAAGAATAATGATTGCGGTGATAATGTAATAATTTGGGTTTTATTTATTTTTTTGGTGGTGGTCGGAAGGGGACTATTTTAGACATTATGAAAGATGTTGGGGTCTAGTCTGAGAACTTAGTATATCAGAAAAGGTCTCTAGGGGCTCCTGAGTGACTCAGTCGGGTAAGCGTCCAACTTTGACTCAGGTCACGATCTCAAGATTCGTGAGTTCGAGCCCCACATTGGGCTCTCTGCTGTCAGCACAGAGCCTGCTTAGGATCCTCTGTCTCCCTCTCTCTGCCCCTCTTCCTCTCTCTCTCTCTCTCTCTCTCTCTCTTTCTCTCTCTCTCTCTCTGTCTCAAAAATAAACATTAAAAAGGAAAAAAGAAAAGAAAAGGACTCTATATTACCGGGACCACAGTAACCAACATCATTGCTCTCACAGTCTTGACTAATGTAAAACATTCCATAATTATTGTACATGCGGGTTCCTAGGTTTCTAGTCTGAAAATGGCCTTTGGGATCAGTCTTCCACCTCCTGTTGCTTCCTCCTGAGTAAGGCGGGGCCCAGAGGTCCTGCAGGCTTGCGTACCTTCCCTGTCTGTCTGTCTCTCCTGGCAGACCTGTCCGTCTTTGTTTGTCATCCCACTGACAGGCTTCACATGGACAGGGATTCTTGTCTGTGGCTGGAAGAGGCCCTATCGTGAACTGTCTCCATCCCTTCTCGAAGTCTTTGTGCTGCTCTCTGTCCGTATTTCCTCTTTGGTATGTTTGCCGTGCACTTTCTTCCAACATAGTTGAGTGTTGGCGATTCTTGGAGGAATCTTGGGAGGAAGTCGCTTTCAGCACTTTCAGGCCTGTCTAAACAGGCAGAATTTCTCTGGTATTTCTTTCATTCTCTTAGATCTGTTTGAGCTGGCACAGAAACATTTAGCTTTTTTTTTTTTTTAATTTTATTTATTCATTTTGAGAGACACAGAGACAGTGTGAGTGGGGGGAGGGAAAGAGAGAGAGAGAGAGAGGTGGGGGGGGATCCCAAGCAGGCTCTGCACTGTCAGCACAGAGCCCTGCGAGGGGCTCAAACTCTCAAACTGTGAGATCATGACCTGAGCCACAACCAAGAGTCCGATGCTTAACTGACTGAGCCACCCAGGTGCCCCCAAAACACGTAGCTTTAGGAAGGAAGGAGAAAGAAGGTTCTCAGGAAGTTTCCTCTGTTAATATTTGAACCAGAAGACATGGCAGAACGGAGAAGGTACATGATGAATTGTTTCTAAACATCATGAACTATTTATGTGATTAAACAAAAAGAGTTTGAACATGTAGGTGCGGCCCTGGTCATTAATAACAGATTGGTATATGGTTGTTTTATTAACTACTTCCTTTCTGACTTTCCGCTTTGTGTCAATTTCTGCCTTTATCACCATGAACTTAAGATTATAAGTCAATGCGTGGGGCACCTGGGTGGCCCAGTCGGTTAGGCATCTGACTCTTGGGTTCGGCTCAGGTCATGATCTCATGGTTTGTGGGATCGAGCCCCGCATCAGGCTCTGTACTATTCGTGTGGAGCCTGCTTGGGATTCTCTCTCTCCCTCTCTCTCTCTCCCTCTCCCCGATTATCTCTGCCCCTCTCCCACTCACACTCTCTCTGTCTCTCTCCAAATAGATACACTTAAGAAAAAAGATTGTAAGTCAATAATTGATGGCTTCGTTTTTGTGTTCATTGCCAATATATGCCTTTTCATCGATGTTTTCTCTTTTAGTGGAAGTTTTTCGTTTTCCCTGGTTTATAGAACATACCAACAAGTGCCAGCTACCTGACACGCTGAGCTGCTGGGTGACAGCATCATATCTCATTCTCAGGAACCCTGCTGGATAGGAGCCGTCCCATTATATAGATGAGAACACTGAGAATCAGAGAATTGTATAGGGTCACCTCGTTGGTTGGAAATTTAGTTTTTTCCTGCTACTATTCCATCCCAAGAGCCAGGGCTATTTTAACCATTCCACTCTGACTTAGTTCCTGGCGAAATTGTTTCACCCCAAAACTAGAGAGTCTCCAAGACCCGAGACATCTACCATTCCAGGTATTTCTCTGTGTTGTGGGTTTGGAAGCAACTGCTTTGTGCTTTCCCAGGCTGAGTGCAGAGTTGCAATGCTTCGCCCCAGAGGCTGCTTTAAAAGCCACATCGATAAAGCTTTGGAATCCTGCTAAACCCTGTTCTGGAGACGGATTTGGCAGGATCTTGATAAATGAGACACTTTAGAGCAATTTCCTGCCAGGAGATTGTGAATACACGAAGCTAGACACCGTGGAAAGGTCTCTCTCTTTCATCTGACCCAAGTGATGCCTTAAACACATCATTGTTATAATAAATTTGTGTAGCAAAGCAAGCAGTCACTTACGTGTAAACCCTACGGTTAATTCCACATGAGAACAAACCCCTGAGAACGACTTCACTGTGTTTTATGTTTTTGAATTGATGTCAGCTTTTAAATATATACAGATGTTGACATTTTAAAGCCCAGATAAAATTCTTGTGGTGCTGTTGATTGGATCTGGGTGGTTTTTTGCTAGTGGTTCATGTATAAGCATTAGGCCCAAATGAGATCTTTCAGGGGTCCACGGTGCACAGATGCGGTTGATATTCTGGTTGATGGGGGCTTGCAGAAGCTAGAGTTACTCTTGCTGAATATTCTGCCTGTCCCCATGGGGACTTCTGAGACACCTCTTAGGAACCTTCCTTTAATCTAGATAGTCTGTGTTCTCTTGGAACACAGGAGGAAGTAGAAAATAACATATTTCAGGCTCTGTTCATTATACTTCCTTTAGGGCTGTATTTCGCCTTTCCGCTAAAGCTGCAGGGCATAACCAAAGTTGCCCAGCACCTGTACCCTCCTGTCCCACCCACAGCCTCACGCACTGAGTAAAGCACTCATCAGTGTTGTCTGTATTCATTCCAATTCGAAGTCAGCCATTTCATGATATGCAACGCATGATGAGCTGTTTTTGTTGTTGTTAAACTATGTTTTTAATGTTTATTTTTGAGAGAGAGAGAGAGAGAGACAGAGTGCGAGTGGGGGAAGGGCAGAGAGAGAGAGGGAGACACAGAATCTGAAGCAGGCTCCAGGCTCTGAACTGTCAGCACAGAGCCCGATGCGGGGCTCGAACCCACGAACCGTGATCGTGACCTGAGCCAAAGCTAGACGCCTAACTGACTGAGCCACCCAGGTGCCCCCTAAACTATTTTTTGATATAAATTTTGCTGAGCAGTGCTGGGTGTCTTGTTGGTATGATTTTGGTGGTTTCTCTGGTTTGTAGTAACATCCTGAATCTGGCCAGGTAGAAGACCAGCCCCTGGTTATGAAATTTTCTGTTTTGTTGTTGTTGTTGTTTTTTGCTAGTGGCTGTGGGTTAAAGTTAACTGTCTTAGTGCTTATAAATCTTTGGTTTTATTGCTGCTTTTAACATTTCTTGATAAGGCATGTATGAAATACTATAGAGCAAAACTGCTTTTACGTCCATATGTATATTTGCACTATGTGCTGGTATATGAATATTTTTTTTTTCCTGGAAATCAGCATTAGAAACTTACTAGTTGTTCCCTTATGAAGATGGTCTAGTCTAGGCTGGGTCACTTTTCATTGTGTGCCTCTGAACAATTACAGTTTCCTAAAGGCATACCTTGAGACAGATCTTGCCAGGGTTAATTGGATGGTGAAATTACAGGCCTTTTTCTGTGGTCCCTAAAATGTCACTTAACAAAGCTCATCCTTGGCCATGAGAATATTAAAAATACTTGTAATCGGCTTAACTTGTTAAAGCTTTTAAAAACTCTAGGTATTTAGTTTCAGATGTTATGAGCCAAGCATCTTCTCCATTTGGGATCAGAACTAGCCCTACAATGCATACTGCTTGAAGGGATACCAGAGAAGAGGGGCGCCTGGGTGGCTCAGTTGGTTAAGCGTCTGACTTTGTCCCAGGTCGTGATCTCATGGTTCGTGAGTTCGAGCCCCACGTCAGGTTCTTTGCTGACAGATTCCGTGTCTCCCTCTCTCTCTCTGCCTCTCCCCCTTCTCGCACTCTGTCTCTGTCTCTTTCTCTCAAAAATAAACATTAAAAAAATTAAAAACAAATCAATGATAACAGAGAGGAAAGTGTCCAAGTTCTTCTCTCCACTCAGTAAGCCTCCCTGGAGACCATTGCGGGTGAGGGTAGGCAAGGGGTGGGACCACTTAAGAAGCTCCCACCCCAGTACAGCAATGACGGAGTTTCACACTATGACTCCCTTGACTCACCGTGACTCAGTTATTGGGAAGGGCCCCGATTTTGGACTCAGACACATCCCAGGCTCTGATATCAGCTCTGCCATTTTTAGGACGTCCAGTGTCTCCAGAGCTCTGGTTTCTCACTTGTAAAATGGAGTTGCACGCACGTCAGTGGGGGTGATGTGAGTATGAGTAACAATCCCTGAAGAGTGCCTTGTATATAACGGATCGTAAATACATTCCTATTCTTCAAGGAAAAGGAGGAGGCTGGCTACTTGGCCATAGGTAAGCCTGCAGCAGACATTTGGATAAGCGAGTGCCTCCAGTGTGACGGCAGCTTTTGCCCAGAGATCAGACCTCTCTGTGCTGTTGCTGTTTGGTTCTATGCTGCCTTCTGTCCAGAAGAATGAGAAAAGATAGCACAGACAGCATGCATAGGAGCTGGTAGTAAATTGCAGCATTTCGGAAATTAACTAGAGACACATTCCAGGGAGCAAGAAAGCTGACCTCTCCGTCCAGTCCGTTTTACTCAACCTGAGGCTGTTATTTTTAGAGTTGAGACGCTACCCCCTCCTTTTTTTTTTTTTTTCTCTTCTTAACTTCAGATTTTTACTTTCACTTTTAAGGCGTTCTTCCCTTTTGCATTTTAAAGTAAGTCTTGACGTGAGAAAGCTGGTCTTGGGCATGCACGCATTGATTGCATTTTCTTGGTGATCCCAGCATCATTTGATGAGAGCCCCGCCGCTCCTTGGGGAAACCAGACCGTGTTTCCTAAGTATATGTGGATGAATTAATACCTCGGAAGGTTGACTTTGGAAGGTGACACCTAATCAATGGCTTCGTTGGGTTCATAGCCTACGTTTCTGATTGCTTAAAAAGAGAGGGGAAAAAAAAGTATTGATTAGCCAGGATTTCGTGTTTCGATGGAGCCATACAGAAAACAAAAGCAGTTCCTGCTTTCAAAAAAGTATAGCTCCGTGGAGAGTCGAGATAGATCTTCCTGAAAAGATTATTAGAGGCTCCCTCTTGGGAGCAGAGAGGGTTTTAAAGTGGGAGGGCGAGTTCTGTTTGGACTGAGAAGCGGAGGGAAAATGTGGCTTGGGTCTGGGGAGGAAGTGACCCTCAAAGTCAGGCTGAGGTCGCTGGGGAGAGAAGGGCACTGTTTATGTCTGTTCCGCCCACACCGCCTGGCCTCCTGGAATTTTGCCGGTAGGCCCTTTACTGTGCTGCCCCTTTTAGGAACGATGTCTGTGAAGCAGGAAGCTGGGTGATAGAGACCGAGGGAGGGACAAGGTGGCATAAAGAATGAGAACGTAGGGGCGCCTGGGTGGCGCAGTTGGTTAAGCGTCCGACTTCGGCCAGGTCACGATCTCGCGGTCCGTGAGTTCGAGCCCCGCGTCAGGCTCTGGGCTGATGGCTCAGAGCCTGGAGCCTATTTCTGATTCTGTGTCTCCCTCTCTCTCTGCACCTCCCCCGTTCATGCTCTGTCTCTCTCTGTCCCAAAAATAAATAAACGTTGAAAAAAAAAATTAAAAAAAAAAAAAAAAGAATGAGAACGTAAAGTTGGGCTGCTAGGCCTGCGCGTGGCTCTGGTACCTGTGAACCGTGTGACGTTGGGCAAGTCACTTAAGCTTCCTGTGCCTCAGTTTGCCCATCTGTGAAATAAAGCTTCTGATAGTATCTACCTGATAGGGTAATGAGGATTCAGCGACAACATACCCGCAGTTTGATAGGTGACGCCCCGCCTGCTGTTGTTTTGGTAAACCTCGATGGCGGGAGGCTCGTGTTAGCTCTAAAGAACTGGAACGTGTCATGTTTGCTGACCCTAACGATTGCCTCGTATTTAAAAACGCACTTGCATCATTTTAGCGCCACGGGGAGGTTTGTTTCGGATGTTTCTGATCGCTCCACGCCTTTTTCTAGCTGGTAGTCTATGAAATGAGCTACCAAGTGCACGCCATGAGAGACCCCAGACCGTTGGGTGAGTTCATTTGGGAGCTATCCATCGAAGCTGTGCTGAGACAGGGTACGCTTCATCGAGCTGGCGCTGACATTGATGGGATCCAAGACGTGGGGGAAAAAAGAAATCGATACAACCTTTTTAAAAGATAGATGGTTTTAATATGGATAATAGTGTGCTTTACCTTTTCATTTGAGAAATGCGGCTGTAATGGAATGCCATATAAACGCTAATGCGCGCTGACTACTTCCTGATAGTGGGTAACCCCTTTGGGCATTGAGATAAAAAGTTCAGTGATCTGGGCACATGTCACTTTGATGTGTCATAACAGGTTGAGAGACATCGTCTTCAAATGAACCATTAATGAACCTTTAATCTGTGTTTAAAAAAAACCAAAACTTTCTTAACACACAGGCTTGGTTGTGTGTATATATACGATTCGTTTTATTTCATTCACGGCAGTTTTCCACATTTGCTTTAGACATTTGAATTAGTTTGCAGGTGATGGAATACACGTAAATCGTTGCTTGTGCATATGTCTTGAAGGTCTCCGCTGTTGTCTTTTCTTCTCTTGGGGACGCTAGCTGTCTCAGGACCGAAAACGATCTCAGCTTACTGAAATCCAAATGTTGATGGGAGGAGGGAACAGGAACTGGCCTTGTAGACCTGCAGTCATGCCCAGTTTGGGAGTCCTGGAGCCCTTGGTGGATAGTTTCAGCGATCAGTTTATGTGGGCTCCTTTCTTTGCTGGAGTTGACGGGCTTCGTTGTCAACTTGCCGATCGCAGTTTCGTAAAGGTGATACGAGTAGATCGTTCCATTATGAAATGATTGGGGAAACCCAGATGGGAGGGTGCAGGCAGATAAAATGTGCCCCATCCTCAGCAGGAGGAGCCTCTAAAGAGGGCCTCTAACAAGGCTGTGTCAGGACTGGCCGCCATTACTGATTTAATGGTCTGTACCCAGTGCGTGGAAGCTGCCCGCACAACTTATCACAGAGCAATAAATACGTTACCCAACATCAGTTGATAGTGAAACATTTATTAAAAAGCTTAATACAAGTGGAGCTTTTTGGGTTGATGGAATATACCGGTCTCTGTGCAGGCTTGGAGTTCTGGTAAATATCCCATCACGATAGTAGTAGAAGGAATCGCCCTCCGAATGAATTCGTTCATTCCCATTCCCTCCAGACTTAACTGCTGTGTGCCAGGTACTGTTCTAGGTGCTGAAGATGCAGGGCTGAACGAGGCAAACACAGTCTCATCCCCTCAGAGGACTTCATTATTATGGGGGGGGGGGGTGGGAGTGGATGGGGGAAGACCAAATCAATTAATCAGCTAAGTTGGATCACGAAGGCCATGATGAATGTCAGGTGTGACAAGAGATTATGGCGCAGAAGTGCAGTTTCATACTAGAGGGCCAAGGTCAGGGCAAGGTTGAGGATTCGGGTTAGGGTTAAGGTAAGGCTCCCTAAAGAGGCGATGGTTGGTCTAGACCTGAAAGGGCTAAGTGTTTGATCCCTGGGAGAACAGATTATGTCACTGACAGGTCTGAACCAACAAAACAACATCCCTAGACTTTTACCCCAAATGTTTGCTGCACCCATTTCCGCCTCGTTGGGGGCTGCTACTTTCTCCTTCGTTCAAGTGTTACTGTCAGACCCGGTACGACTGAACATCATGGAAAGGATGACCACTCCTGGGCGGGGTCTTCACTGTGGGTTCAGTGAGTTATCCTCCTTGCTCACAGCCCACGGTGACAGAACTTTGCATCTGACAAGAGCTCCTTCTGTTTTTACTTGCCCATCACATGGGCTGGTAGGGTGAGCCCAGGGCTGTGGCGAGGTTTGCTCTAGCTTGCCTTTCATGGCTAAAACATGCGTAATTTCACATGATGCTGTTAGCTTTTTGGAAATGACACACTGTCCTATTCTCACTCGGTCAAGATTTTACCCACTTGGGCGGCGCCTGGGTGGCTTAGTCGGTTAAGCGTCTGAGTTTGGCTCAGGCCACGATCTCATGGTTTGTGATTTCGAGCCCCATAGCAGGCTGCTCCGTGCTGGCAGTGAAGAGTCTGGTTGGGATTCTCACTCTCTCCCTTTCTTTCTGCTCCTCCCTCCTCGTGCTTTCTCTGTCTCTCTCAAAATAAGTCAATATGAAAAGAAGAAATAAAATAAATACAAAAAAGATTCCGTCAACTGTGTCAAGATACGTGCTGGAAGTTAGAGCTTCATCTTCTTTCAGAGTGACTCTTTTCAACTATGGATTATTTGTAGCCTTTTTCTGTCAATTATGAAGCTTTGAATTGTATTGGGTATTTACAGAAAATGAACCACAGCAGCCAGAGCAGCTTTGCGATGGTGCGAGTGTCGGACTCAAAATCCTTTATGCTCTGGAAACTCGACCCTGCCACAGGGGCCTCAGTTGGTTCTCTGTTGATTAACTCTAAGTACAGAGCAGTGTATTTTGTCTCCTTCAGGACAGAAAATACTGGTAATACAGAATTAAAGCTTTATAGGAAGGCAACAATTTACAAAATATTAAACCCAAACCCAGATGCCATTCAAACACTTGTGTGGATAGATAGTTATACAGGTTGTTTTCCCTCTGGAAGTTTCTGTTCTGTATGAGATAGTGAACATGAAAACAGGTAACGGCAAATAAATAGGAACTCTAACAGCCTAATAACAGAACAGATGAACTAAATGTCTGTCGTAATTCCCTGATGCATCTGCACCAGGTGAATGAAGTGACTGCATTCATTTTTAAGAATTTATTTCTAGAACATTCTAAAGCTGTATGCCTGGATTTTACTCTCTTGCCTGTTGGAGCAGAACTAATTAGCTCTGTCGTGTTTTGAGTTGCCAAGGCCTCTTGAGTTGATCATTCTGAGGAAAGTCTTAGAATACTCTTGATTCTTAGATAGGATTTATGTTTTTGATATTAGTGCCGAGAGACAGATGGCAGTTCACTGGCATAGAGCCACGGCTCCCTTTTCTGAAGCCCAGGGCAGATACTCATGCTGATGACTTTGTGTTTCCCGTTGAGTCTCAGAATCATTTGCCATAATCGTTCATCAGGCCACTACCATCAGTTGATCTGGGTTGGCCATCAGAAATGTGGTTGTCATCTAAGATAATTTTGGACTGAACTTTCCCTTTCTGTTGGAGGAAAGTGCACAAACACAGAGCGTGAGTGGGGGAGGGGGAGAGAGAGAGAGAGAGAGAGAGAGAGAGAGAGAGAGAGAGACACAGAATCCAAAGCAGGCTTCAGGGTCCAAGCTGTCAGCACAGAGCCCGACACGGGGCTTGAACTCACAAACCGTGAGATCATGACCTGAGCTAAAGTCAGATGCTCAAGCGACTGAGCCACCCGGGCACTCCAGCATGGATTTTCTTTAATATACTTGAAGTCTAAAAGTACATTAAGGCAAATCACTGGGCTCTCCAAAGAACTAACACCATGGAATAGCCTTGAAAACAAATTTATCTAAGTGGATTTATACCTTACAATGGGGGAACTGAGAGTTGTGTAGTTTTCCTTTTATTAACTCAGTGAGGGTCTGAACTCATGCAGACATGAATTCTGCAAGGTGAAATCACTGAGAGAACAGTCATAAAGTTAAGAGCAAACTGGCCTGAAATAATATATTTTGATTTTTTTTTGCTTATTTATAGAATTCAGCATGAAGGGACCAAGGTAGCACAATCGACACACAGCATAGCCCAACAACTTTGGTACAGAACTGATCCATTTTGGGGGAAAAGCTGTCTCCATTGTGTTATTTTAAGTTTATTTATTTATTGGGACAGAGAGAGAGGGAGAGACAGAGAGAGAGAGAGAGAGAGAGAGAGAGAGAGAATCCCAAGCAGGCTCCAGGCTCTGAGCTATCAGTGCAGAGCCCGGGGTGGGGCTCAACCCCACAAACTGTGAGATCATGAACTGAGCTGAAATAAAGAGTCGGACGCTTAACCAACCCAGCCCCCCCCAGGCACCCCTCCATTGTGTTATCAAATGTGCATTGATGTTGAGTGTTTATAGAGTGAGAGGCAGTAGAAAATGTCCTCATAGTCAAGTTTGAGCAAATATTTTATCCAAATGAGAAGCAATATGTTGATATTTATATAATGACATAAGAAGCGTGGCTAGGGAAAATGATTTGAAAGCAGTGGCCCTTTGATTGCCAGTGGATAATACGGTGGAAATTTCACGTACATATGTAGGCTAGAAGCGTCTCTTGAAAACATCGGGCCACCTCTAGCCCTGTGCTGTCTCTGTCTTTCCTCGGTCTCCACCACCACTCAGCCTGCATGTATTTTTTTTTCCTTTTCGGGCACCCGTGGTCCCCTGGGGTACGGACCCTGCTGTAGGAACATATGTCTTATTATTTCACCCAATGAACCTCTTAAACCTCTTAAACGTACCGCTTTACGGATCTGTGTATTCACTCCGGCCTCATCACTTAAGGGATAAAACTTAATGTAGATTTTGTTTCAAATGCTGGTAAACTAAAGTTTACCATCTTAACCATTTTCTGAGCGCACGATTCAGTCCTTAAGTCCATTCACATTCTTGGGCAAGTATCACTACCCTCCGTCTCCAGAACCGTTTTCATCTTGCAAAACTGAAACTCTGTACCCATGAAACCACCATTTCCAATCTTTCCCTCCCTGCAACCCCCACCCCCCAGCCCCTGGCAACCACCGGTCTGCTTTTTGTCTCCACGAATGTGACTATCATGTGGTAGAGTCCTTAGTGTTTGTCCTTTTGTGACAGCCTTATTTCACTTAGTATAATGTCGTCGCGGTTCATCCATGTTGTAGCAGGTGTCAGAGCTGTCTTCCTTATAAGGTAGAATAATACTCTATTCTATGTATGTACTACCTTTTGCTTATCCATTCATCCAATGATGGACTTGGGTTTTTTCATCTTTGGCTATTGTGAAGAATGGTGCTATGAAGATGGGTTGGTACAGAGAGCTCATCAAGTCCCTGCTTTCACTTCTTTTGGGAATATAACCAGAAGGAGAATTGCTGGAGCATATTATAAGCCTGTTTCATTTTTGGAGGAGCCAGTATCCTGGTTTCTTTCTTTTTATTTTTTTAATTTACATCCAAGTTGGTTAGCATATACTGCAACAATGACTTCAGGAGTAGATTCCTTAGTGCCCCTGACCCATGTAGCCCATCCCCCCTCCCACAACCCCTCCAGTAACCCTCTGTTTGTTCTCCGTATTTAAGAATCTCTTATGTTTTGTCCCCCTCCCTGTTTTTATATTATTTTTGCTTCCCTGCTCTTATGGTCATCTGTTTTGTCTCTGAAAGTCCTCATATGAGCGAAGTCATATGATATTTGTCTTTCTCTAATTTCACTTAGCATAATACCCTCCAGTTCCATCCACGTAGTTGCAAATGGCAAGATTTCATTCTTTTTGATTGCCGAGTAATACTCCATTATGTATATATACCACATCTTCTTTATCCATTCATCCCTCGAGGGACATTTGGGCTCTTTCCATACTTTGACTATTGTCGATAGTGCTGCTGTAAACATGGGGGTGCATGTTATCCCTTCGAAACGGCACACCTGTATCCCTTGGATAAATGCCTAGTAGTGCACTTGCTGGGTCACGGGTAGTTCTATTTCTTAGTTTTTGGAGCAACCTCCATACTGTTTTCCAGAGTGGCTGCCCCAGTTTGCATTCCCACCAGCAGCGCAAGAGAGATCCTCTTTCTCCGCATCCTCGCCAACATCTGTTGTTGCCTGAGTTGTTAATGTGAGCCATTCTGGTATCTCATTGTGGCTTTGAGTCATTATCCTGTTTTCTGTAGAGGCTATAGCATTTCACATTCCCACTAATCGTACCTAAGGGTTCCAATTTGTCTAGGTCCTCACCAACACTTGTTATTTTCTGTTTTTCTTAATAGTAGCCCCCTCGATGGATGTGCGTTGGTATTTTCTTGTGGTGTTGATTTGCATTTCTCTAATGATTAATGATGCTGCATATAACTTCTTTTTAAAAAGTGTACTGAAGTTGCCAGACATAACCTTTTGAATTGTCATTGAAAGAAAATTACTCGGAGAGTCAAGAGATCTGGATTCTAGCCATATCTCTATGCTAATTAGCCGGTTGACCTTCCCTTCCATTTAACAAATGTTAATTAGGCCTCTGCCAAGTGCTGATAAGCACACTGCAGTGCCAGAGAGAGAAGAAAATTTAACCGTAATTTTTCCATTCATGTCTCTGGTTTATAGTTTTTGTTGTTTGTGAAAATGAGACAGCTTAAATCTTCTCGAGGTTTTTAACACGTAATTTAGGTTGTAAGTATAACTCAGACTCTCTTTTTTTTTTTTTTAATTTTTTTTTTCAACGTTTTATTTATGTTTGGGACAGAGAGAGACAGAGCATGAACGGGGGAGGGGCAGAGAGAGAGGGAGACACAGAATCGGAAACAGGCTCCAGGCTCCGAGCCATCAGCCCGGAGCCCGACGCGGGGCTCGAACTCACGGACCGCGAGATCGTGACCTGGCCGAAGTCGGACGCTTAACCGACTGCGCCACCCAGGCGTCCCTAACTCAGACTGTCTTTAGGGGAGATAGGGTTGCCTACCATGAAAATAAGACACGAAAACTGTAACTTAGAGGCGCCCCTAATTAGCCTTTGTAATTTTCTGTGCTGTTTTCCCACGCCAATGCACCAATAATTATAATGGCCACAGTGTCTCTTTGGATTCCTTAATTCTTTTTAATTTAGATTTATGACTGATTTACGCAGAAGAGAGAGCTGGTGATCCCGAGTTAGGGACGGCAATGCAGTCTGTAGGTACAGGCACGGATTTTGTGGTTAGGGAGAAACTGGTTCTAGTCTTTACACGGCTGAGTATCAGTGGACAAATTGCTTAATCTTTATAATCCTTGGTCTTTCTCTCATGTTTCATGGAGTAATTTTACCCACCTTTGTTATGGTTGTGAGGATTCAGAAAACTCAGACAAAAAGAGCTCAATTCAGGGCGTGCCTACAGTCACCACACAACAAAGGGTCCCAGGTTCTCACCTACCAACGAATTACCCACTGGATTTGGAAATTTAACAAATGTGGCCGGTGTGTGATTTCTGGAGGTAATTGATTCATATTTGGGTGATGCTGAGATCAACACAACTCACCTTTGCAAATGTTAAGAAAACAGATTTTTCTATTCTGCTAAGGACTAAGTTACAGATATATTTGTTGAATGGATGAATGAATTTAAGCCGTCATACTTGCCCTTATGAGAGTAAACATTGGTTTGCCATTGATCACAACCTTAAATGTCGGAAGACTCTTCATTTAGAAATGAAGGACTTTACCGGAGAGAATTTCCAAACTCTGTCACATTGCTGGTAACTTAAACAAGCGTTGCTGTACTCTTTCTCTAAAGCTTGAAGTTCTCAGATGGGTTTAACCTGACCTTTTTATAAAAGGTGTGTTAGGCTTGGGAAGGGCCAATGAATATGCTGTCAGGCTTGGCAAAACTGGGATTTATGTACGTTTGACTTTTTAGAAATTTCTGATTGGGTCGTCAGACATGTTGTCCCCTTTTCCCCCCCCTAAAGACATTTGGTAGATCATATTGATCCGTATTTTCCAAAATAGTTCTGAACATTTAAAAACAATTTTTTTTAACGTTTATTTATTATTGAGAGACAGAGAGACACAGAGCGTGTGCAGGGGAAGGGCAGAGAGAGAGGAAGACACAGAATCCGAGGCAGGCTCCAGGCTCCGAGCTGTCAGCACAGAGCCCGACGCGGGGCTCGAACTCACAAACCGTGAGATCGTGACCTGAGCCAAAGTCGGACGCTCAACCGACTGAGCCACCCAGGCGCCCCAATAGTTCCTAACATTTTGATCTTTATAGCGACACACTAATTTTCTTGGTGAGATGATCAGTCTAGTCAGGGCTGTTGACAGAAATGATTTCAAATATACCTTTAGGGAAGATAGCTAAATTTCAAGTTGGGTCAGGCAGGTACTTTGGAGACCTAAGACCTAAGACCTAAGAGCGGATTAGAAGATCTCTTTAGAACTGGTACCGTTTTTAGTAGAGAGCTGGCTTTCTTCTCTCCATCTGAGATCTTTGGTAATAGCATCAATTTAGATATGGAGGGCTAGAAAGTTAATTTTTTTTTAACAGTTTTATTTTTGACAAAGCACTCCTCACCATCTGATGTAATAAATATTTTAAAGATTATTTATTTGTACCTGTTTTCACCAAATAGTGATACATCCTATTTAGATAAAGAACTCCAAGCATGGAGTGTTTCCCATGGGGAGTCCTTGGGGTGATTTGGTGGGAAGCAGTGGAGAAGGGCTCTGGGCTTATGCAGGACAGTTTTTTTTTTTTAATTTTTTTTTTAATTTTTTTTCAATGTTTTTTATTTATTTTTGGGACAGAGAGAGACAGAGCATGAACGGGGGAGGGGCAGAGAGAGAGGGAGACACAGAATCGGAAACAGGCTCCAGGCTCCGAGCCATCAGCCCAGAGCCCGACGCGGGGCTCGAACTCACGGACCGCGAGATCGTGACCTGGCTGAAGTCGACGCTTAACCGACTGCGCCACCCAGGCGCCCCTAATTTTTTTTTTTACGTGTATTTATTTTTGAGAAACAGAGTGAGACAAAGCATGAGCGGGGGAGGGGCAGAGAGCGACAGAGACACAGAATCGGAAGCAGGCTCCAGGCTCTGAGCTGTCAGCACAGAGCCCTACGTGGGGCTCGAACCCACGAACTGTGAGATCATGACCTGAGCTAAAGTCGGATGCTCCCAACCAGCTGAGTCACCCAGGCGCCCCTGCATGACATTGTTTAGGGTGGCAGGCTATTATTTATTGAGTCACTGGCAAGGATCAGGAAGGGAAAAACTGTCTCAGGGATTGGGGTCTTTTCTGTGAGTGGGATTCTCAGCAGAGCAAAGGACCTTTTCTAAAGGAAGCGTGACCTTCCCGTTTTCTTATTTCCTGAATGGAGGCAGTGGGCGGTGGGTAATGTAAGCTGTGGTGTAGCCTTTGGCATTTCCAGCCGTGGGATGGATCCACTGTTACGGAAATCTGACTAACCAGAAGGCTAAGAAGGAAAAAGCAAATAGCAAACAAAAGACCCTTTGATCCTTCACCTGAGCTGGTCTCCCTCAACTCCTGCCGTGGCTTCTTCGCAGCTCACTTAAAACCTAAAGCCTCGGGGCACCTGGGTGGCTCAGTCGGCTAAGCGTCCGACTTCGGCTCAGGTCATGATCTCCCAGTTCATGAGTTCGAGCCCCACGTCGGGCTCTGGGCTGACAGCTCAGAGCCTGGAGCCTGCTTCAAATTCTATGTCTCCCTCTCTCTCTGCTCCTCCCCTGCTCAGCTCGGTCTCTCTCTCCTTCAAAAATAAATAAAAAAATTTAAAAAAAAAAAAAAAAAAAAAAAAAAACTAAAGCCGTTGCTGGCCCCACAACTATCTCTGACATCACCTCCTCCCACCACCTGCTAGATCATGCAGGTCTGACTGTATTGACCACTCTGCTATTCCTACGCTAGAGGGGAGTACGCTTCTGGCTGTGGGGCATTGCGTGGACTCTTCCGTGTGTCTGGAATCATCTTCTCCAAATAGCCAGGTTATTCCTTTCTGTCACTGAAGTGTCTGCTCGTGTGTCACCACTTCTCTGAAATGACTCCCATCTTCCCCTCCACACGTACATGTCCCCCCCAGGAACACAAGCTTCCAGGGAGCCGGTCCCCTGTCTGCCTTCGCTGTTGAACCTGTGGAATAAATAAGAGGTCAAGTCAGACTTGGAAAGCTGATCCTGGGAGTTCATTCAAAAGAGGGACTTGCAGAGTTCACGATGGATCAGATCGAATTCAACCTTATCCTGCATACGTGTTGCACCCGCAATAGTGGTGTGTGAATTTACTGCAGTGACCTGGGAGATTACAAAGAAAAGTCATTTTGTTTTGGGGAACTTCACCATTTATTTATTTATTAAAAAAAATTTTTTTTTTAATGTTTATTTATTTTTGAGACAGAGAGAAACAGAGCATGAACGGGGGAGGGTCAGAGAGAGAGAGACACAGAATCTGAAACAGGCTCCAGGCTCTGAGCTGTCAGCACAGAGCCTGACGCGGGGCTCGAACTCACGGACCGCGAGATCATGACCTGAGCCGAAGTCGGACGCTTAACCGACCGAGCCACCCAGGTGCCCCATGGAACTTCACCATTTAAAGGATATTTATGGGGGTGCCTGGGTGACTCAGTCTGTTAAGTGTCCAACTCTTGACCTTTCCTTGGGCTCCAGGGTCACGAGGGCTTCTAACACCTGCATGTTATTACATGAATACTATTACATGAACATAATACATGTTATTACACTGCTAAATCCAGGCTTTAATTGACCAGATTTCTCTAACCCTGCCTTATGGTAAATGGATTTATTTTAATGTTGTGAGTTTTACTTTCTGCTCTAATTATGAGCGACTTCTCTCATGGAGGAAACGCATATCTTTTTTTTTGTTTGTTTTTTCCCTACCTCTTCCGCATCACCTGGGTCCACAGAAAGGCACCTGTCTACCTTTGAAAATGCAAATGGTGTGAATGGTCCGGAGGAAGCAAAAGGAAGGAGTGCATAACGTACTTTGTAAATATTACAGTGAGCTTGAGACAAATGAGATCATTTGTTGAAATTGATGCTTAATGAATTTCCCTAGAGAAACTTCCTGTAACAGGTGACAGTGGTATTTATCAAACACCCTGTTTAAATCGCTCTTACCTTTTCCTTTTTTAATGAGCATTTTGCGTGTTTCACCTTGTCTAGTTTATGTTCATTACTTGAGCCTTTTTTTCTGAAAGAAGAGACACTGTTCCAAAAATAGTCATTGCCTAAAGGGGAAAAGCAAATTCTTTTCTTAGTATTGTAGTTTTTTTTTTTTTTTCAGCAGATTAAAGGATTTGATTGTTCAGGTGGTACTGATATTGCATGTATTATTGAACACTCACAAAAATAGAAATTAAACGGACCTTGGAGATCCGTCTGAATGGAAGTTCCAGTGTTTTCTTTGCATGCCCCAGGTTGTGCTGGACACTTCCTGGGGTGTGCTCAGTCTACTCTGACAGATGCCCCTCCCCCCCGCCACAGCCTAGAGCACTTCATGGGGTTTGCAGGACCTCAATAAAAATGCAGCGTGAAAAGATGCCCAAAATCTGCATTAGGGAGGCTAGAAGGAGAATAATTTGCTGAAGATTCTGAAATAAACTCATTGGACCCTTTTTTTTTTAAGTTTATTTACTTATTTTGAGAGAGAGAGAGGGAGGGAGAGAGAGAGAGAGAGAGAGAGAGAGAGAGAGAGAGAGAGAGAGAAAGCCAGCATGATCAGGGGAGAGGAAGAGAGATTTATATATAGAGAGAATCCCAATCCACACTGTCAGTGCGGAGCCCGATGTGGGGCCCGATCTCAAGAACCACGAGATGAGGAACGTAGTATGTGCTCAGTAAATGTGGCTGTTTATTTACCCCCACCCCACCACTATGAGCTATTTGCGCATGGTCTGACTTTGTGAGATCCAGGCATATGAAGATGATTCTTCCGGAACTCCAAATAGTGTTTCTGTGAATGGATATGGATAATGTTGGTTAGATCATGTTAATGGAAGGAAATAGTTTTTCTAACCATATCCAACGCTATCCAATAAAATCCTTGCTTGACTGGTAGACCTTTCTGGAATGAATGTATGCCATAGTTTAAAACTAGTGATGTTTATTTCCCGTTATAAGCAACTTTGAACGGGACATCCTATCTAAGCCAGTATGGTCAGTGTGAGGTTGCATTTATTGGAAATGATATTTGTTTCAGGACTTTTAAAAAAAATATTTATTTTTGAGAGAGAGAGAACCCGTGTGTTTGTGAGCAGGGGAGGGGCAGAAGATCCAAAGCGGGCTCTGTGCTGACAGCAGAGAGCCCAGATGTGGGGCTCGAACTCACGAACCATGTGATCATGACTTGAGCTGAAGTCAGATGCTCAACCGACTACGCCACCCAGGCACCTTTATTTCAGAACTTTGAAAAACATTATAATGATGTTACGTTATGTCCATTTCTTGTATATGCCAATTAATCTAATTAGGCACATGTTTAATTACTTTTGGGAAACTTATAAATCAGTGTTTTATTTCCTTCCCCTCTAGTTACGGTCATACATTTAAAAAAATTATTTTGAGAGAGAAAGAATGCTGTGCATGTATTCAGGGGAAGGCCAGAGAGAGGGGGAGAGAATCTCAAGCAGGCTCCACTCAGTGTGGAGCCCAACGTGGGGCTTGATCTCACAACTGTGAGATCATGATCTGGATGAAATCAAGAGTCAGATGCTTAACTGACTGAGCCACGTAGGCGCCCCTGTGATTATATATTTTATTTTGCCAATATAATCTATATTCTTTTATTCCAAGTAATGTTGCTTATTTTAAAAGTGAAAAAAATAAATTATCCTTAAAAGGCTTTTTAGTTGCAGTCACATAAATAATTACAGTATTATTAAGGACCATTTAGTGAAACTTTGTAATATTCTTATTGTACAATTATCATTAAATACATTAATCCATGGTACCATTTAACATGTATATCTGCTAACTGAGCTTCATTTGAAAAGAATTGTTGGAAAATTGCAGTTTTAATTAGTGTGCCTCGTGTGTGTGTGTGTGTGTGTGTGTGTGTGTGTGTGTGTGTTCCTACTCTTTCAGCAACTTTTCACATGAACTGTTCTTTTGGGAGATCACTAGGAAACTGCTGGAATCATGCTGGCTTATCATCACTTATTAAGACCAATGGTCTCTAAACTCACTCTTAATTTTAACTTTAATTGTGAATGCAAATTCAACAATGACTGTAAGATTTATGGAAGTCCTAGCTGCAGTGTTTATGTGTTTGATTTCGTCTACACTTAAAATATTTATTGCTCTTCGAAGCATATTATTATTGGGGCACCCGGGTGGCTCAGTCGGTTGGGCACCTGACTTTGCTCAGGTCATGAGCTCATGGTTTGTGGGTTTGAGCCCCACGTTGGGCTCTGTGCTGACAGCTCGGAGCCTGGAGCCTGCTTCACATTCTGTGTCTCCCTCTCTCTCTCTCTGCCCCTCCCCTGCTCATGCTCTGTCTCTCTCTCTCTCAAAAATAAATTTAATTTTTTTAAAAAAAATTTAAAAAAACATTATTACTTTAGTTGTCAGATGAATTAGGCATACAACTCCTTGATGAAAAAAAATTAGATTATTTCATCTTTATAGTGCAAAATAGACTCTTGACGTAAATCTTTGAGGGGCGCCTGGGTGGCGCAGTCGGTTGAGCGTCCGACTTCAGCCAGGTCACGATCTCGCGGTCCGTGAGTTCGAGCCCACATCGGGCTCTGGGCTGATGGCTCAGAGCCTGGAGCCTGTTTCCGATTCTGTGTCTCCCTCTCTCTCTGCTCCTCGCCTGTTCATGCTCTGTCTCTCTCTGTCCCAAAAATAAATAAATGTGGAAAAAAAAATTTTTTAAAAATAAAAAAAATAAATAAATCTTTGTGACCAGAACCTGTTTCTTAAGCAGGGCGGGACCCATGATGCACTTGGATTTCTGGCTGAATTCTGTCTGGACAAAATGCCTATCAAAAGAGGTACAGAATTGATTGCTTTGTCCTCAGTAGTTACGTTTCACGAAGTTAGCAGCAGCACTGAACCCGTGCTGCTAAAGGAAATACGGAGTTAGGTTCCGTGAACGTCCGGTCACCTTTTTGTCAACCTATTAATACATAACTTTGTTTTATGTGCGTTTCTGTTTAAAGGCCCCATATTAAATATATATCCCTGGTTCATTGACATCAAACTCACAACCAGTAGCGAACTGTAGCGTCACAACTGTGACGCTTGAATGAAGCTTATCTAACGTAAGTATTTTCTTCCTAACCCACATCACAGCCTTCTTGCACTGAAGGAACATCAGACAGTGCTTCAGCACTGTGTGTGTGTGTGTGGGGGGGGGGACAGGGGTGCATTTTAAACAACAAAATTAACACAAAAAAACTTAAACTCCAAAAAAAAAGTGACATCGGATCTCGAGAAAGACTTTGGTTGACAGAATGAGAGGTGAAACAAGAAGGCGGAGCATTGCCCTGTCCCTCAGCTGGGAATGTGCACACTGGGCCAGTCACGTTTTTGGCCACTTTGCACGCGTTCGTGAGTGACCACAGAAGTGTTGCGGGGGTTGCAGATACATTTTTGGGAGTAGGCTGATTCACAAACGTGGGCTATGTGAACACACGAGGATTGGCCGTTGGTAGAAGAGAGTCATTTCGAGGCCATGTGTGCCTTGAGTTGTCAGTTCAGCAGTTAACCTCTTCCTTCTCAAGAGCTGAATCTGGGGGGGAGTGATGGTGGGGGGGAGCCCCCTACCTGGAAGGGCTGGATCCTCTTACCTGGTGGCAACACCGGGGACCTCTTAGATGCTTCTGAACTCTTTGAGGTCACGGTCCCTGATTCCACTTGCACAACAAATGTGTCTCCTTTGCTGCCTTCCTACGATCCTGCAGTTAGCGTACCCATCCTGCCTCGTGCTCTGAGTTGGGAGACGTTATAAAGAGAGCGATCACTGAGAAAGCACCCTGTGGAGTCGGTTGGCCTGGGTTCAAATCCCGGCTCTCCTCCTTACTGGCTGTCTGTCCTGGGGTAGGCTGTTCAAACTTGTGCGTTATTAACTCATCTATCAGATGGGTGTAACACCAATGCCTGCCTTGTCGTGTTAGTAATTGATGAGAAAATATGTATTCAAGGTATGTCAGGTACTTATGACAGGTTGATGTTAGTCCTCAGATGAGAGCTCTTAATGAGCTATTAATCCACTCAGTTGTCCATACTCAACTTTCCTTTCTATTGATGTGATTATGCATCACCAACAAAGACAAAACCAAAAAAACTAAGGAAAAGAATTAAGGTAAAAGACACTCCAGTATGCAAAGGTGATGCCGAGATGATGTAAAAAACAAACCATTAGGTTAGGGAGAGAGAAACTTTCAGATTGGGCCTGAGTTCTGACCAGTTGCACAGAAGAAAGGGCTTGAGGGGTGCCTGGCTGGTTCAGTGGGTAGAGCCTACGACCCTTGATCTCCAGATTGTGAGTTTGACCTCGCGCTGGGTGTGGAGATTTAAAAATATACATAAAATCTTAAAAAATAAAAAAATAAAAAGACCGAGTCTCACTGTTTTTTAGAGAAAAGCAATCGTTCAGGAAGTGCACAGCTGATTTTGGAATGGAGTAATTTTTTTATCGGTTCTTCGCGATACACCTTGATATTCACATGCCTGTTCCGCCGATTTGTAACTCGCGTGTACGCATGTGTGTTTCATTCACCCTGGAATCTTGGAGGTTGGGGGTCAACTTCTTGAACTTTAGGTCTTCAGGCCTAACCTCCAGACACTGTCTGTGCTGAGGATATCCTCCTTCTGATGAAGCGATTGCCAAACTGCTTGTTTGCTCTTCCTGTAATCTTATCATGAGCCGCAGAGACACGACTCTAAGTGCAGAAAAAGGCATTGAGTATTGGAGAAAGATAGCGAAAGCTCAAGAGAGACAGATAAAGGAACCGACTCCAGTGGGGCTTCTACAAGGGGTCACGTAGTCTTGGGGGACACTGTGATGCGGGGCCCTAAAGCCAGAGTCTCCATGCTTTTCGTTCATACCCCTCTTTAAAAAAAAAATAACGTTTATTCATTTTTGAGAGACAGAGAGAGACAGAGCATGAGAGGGGAAGGGGTGGAGAGAGAGGGAGACACAGAATCTGAAGCAGGCCCCAGGCTCCGGGCTGTCAGCACAGAGCCCGACGAGGGGCTCGGACCCATGAACCGTGAGATCATGACCTGAGCCAAAGTTGGACGCTCAAATGACTGAGCCACCCAGGCGCCCCATGATTCATACCCCTCTTTTTAAAAGAAACTATGTATTATTTATGAGAAAAAGCGCAAGCAAGGGAGGGGCAGAGAGAGAGGAGGGCAGAGGATCTGAATCAGGCTCCATACTGATAGCGGCAAGGCCCATGTGGGGCTCGAACTCATGAACTATGAGATCAGGACCTGAGCCGAAGTCAGACACTCAACCCACTGAGCCACCCAGGTGCCCCAGATTATGCCTCTCTTTTAGCAAATAGTTTTAAACACATACCCCATGTATATGCATTTATTTACTTGTAGATTGCATATACTTAGCTCAGAACTACTCTAATGTGTATGTTGTAATTTGCATTAAAAGACATATTGAGGGGTGTCTGGGTGGCTCAGTTGGCTGAGTGTCTAACTCTTGACTTTGGCTCAGGTCATGATCTCGTGGTTCATTGGGATTGAGCCCTGTGTGGGATTTTGTGCTGATGGCATAGAACATGCTTGGGATTCTCTTCTCTTCTCCTCTCCTGCTCTCTCTCTCTTTCTCTTAAAATACATAAATAAACATTAAAAAAAGACCTATTATTTACCCAAGGGTTACAGGTATGCTGTTTTGAAGGAGCACATGCATCCCAATGTTTATAGCAGCACTATCAACCATAGCCAAAGTATGGAAAGAGCTGAAATGTCCATTGGTGGATGAATGGATAACGAGGATGTACATCATACATACGTACATACACGTGCATACACATACACACAATGGAGTATTACTCAGCGATCAAAAAGAATGAAATCATGCCATTTGCAACTACGTGGATGGAACTAGAGGGTATCATGCTAAGCAAAATTAGAGAAAGACAAATATCATGACTTCGCTCACATGAGGACTTTAAGATACAAAACAGGTGAACATCAGGGAAGGGAAGCAAAAATAACATAAAAACCGGGACGGGGAAAACATGAGACTCTTAAATATGGAGAACAAACAGAGGGTTGCTGGAGGGGTTGTGGGAGGGGGGATGGGCTAAGTGGGTAAGGGACATTAAGGAATCTACTCCTGAAATCATTGTTGCCCTATATGCTAACTAACTTGGATGTAAATTAAAATACATACATACATACATAGATACATACCTATCGTAAATGAAGGATGATTGTCCTAAAAGTAGATTGTGGTGATGGCTGTACAACTCAGAAAGTTTACTAAATATTATTCAATTTACACACATACAGTGGGTAAATTTTATTGTATATAAATTGTGCCTTTAAAAGTCGTTTAAGAAAGGAAAGGTGAGATGAAGACGAAATTAGCAGCATCTAAACATTTAGAACCTATTATAAGTATAAAAAAGCTTTTATTCTCACCCAACTGATTAGCAATTAAGTACTCATTTTTACAAACAGCAATGTGATGAAACGTATCATTATTAACAGTTTTAACCACTTCATGGGGTGATTTTTACAAAAAGCTCATCCTTGGAGTGTAATTGGCTGCTCTTTAATACTTTTCCCTGTGCTTCATCATTAGCTTTATCTTTAGCCCTGGGGCACCTGGGTGGCACAGTTGGTTAAGCGGCCAGCTCTTGATGACGGCTCAGGTCACGATCTCATGGATCATGGGTTCGAGCCCTGCATTGGGCTCTGTGCTGTCGGGGTGGAGCCTACTTGGGATTCTCTCTCTCTCTTTGCCTCTCTTGGCCCCTCTCCCCTTGCTCTCCCTCTCTCTCTCTCTCTCTCTCTCTCTCTCTCTCTCTCTCTCAAAGTAAATAAAAAGGATTATCTTCAGTCCATAGTTTCTTTGCAAGGATCTTTTTCAGTAACGAGGTAATAGAGATATAAATCTATATGCACACATGTGGACACACACTTTACAGTCTCTCAAGAGCTCACTGGATGATCCTGGAGCACGTGACCTGCGATCCATCTATACAGTGAAACCTACATTTTTCCCTCCGAGCAGCTCTGAATGGCTTGTGATTAGCTGATCTATGGATTAGGTTTCTTCCTGGCTTTATGTTTCTTCATTACCACCTTTCACAGTGGGGATTGCCTGCGTATGTCTTTAAATATGTGCTTTTGGTATTATGGTTTCTTACCTGTCTCCCCTAGGATTTGTGCTGTCCGATGGCAGGGACATTGTTTTGTTCACTGTGGCATCCCCAGCACATTGACTGATTCTTGGCACGGATTCTTGGCTCAGTAAATATTGTCAAACAGGTATATCGATCTCTGTGCTAAATTTTAGCGGCAATTTTTCTCAGTTTTAAAGTTAAGATCAATATATGTGGAAGTTCTGTTATTCAGTCTCTGCCTACATGGAGGTACGCATACCCCACTGCCTGGAGGTGGGCGGAATGAGAACTACAGAGAAGGATTTGGAAAGTGGGGAGGCAAGCTGGTAGAGAATGCGTTTTGACGCAAGAGACCAGATTCCCTCCTTTGGCATCTGACATTTGGGATAGAGCCGCCTTGCCTGTCTTCCCTTAAAAAAGGATAGGAATGAAGTAATTTAATTGGAAAACAAAACAGGGAAGTGTAATACATTTCCAGCACAGTGGAAGTAAGGCATTTTGGAAATAGAGTGCAAAAGCAGTTGCTGGTGATGTTTCAGGGATTTGTAAGATTTGAAGGGTTGCATTGTGACATGGGACTTTTCCACCGGGGCGGGGCTCACAAGGACCAGGAAGTCCGCAGGTGAATTGCATCATTTTGGTTTGTTTTGAATAACTGCTTTGTAACTTGATTGAAATCCAGTTGGTTCAGTTATTTTTTTTCCTAAGATCAGGTTTCCTTTTTTTTTTTTTTAATGTTTATTTATTTATTTTGAGAGAGAGAGAGAGCTTATGAGCAAAGGAGGGGCAGAGAGAGAGGAAGAGAGAGAGAATCCCAAGCAGGCTCCACACTGTCAATACAGAACCCCACGTGGGGCTCCATCTCACAAACCATGAGATCATGACCTGAGCCAAAATCAAGAGTCAGATGCTTAATGGACTGAGCCACCCAGTAGCCCCCAAGATCAGGTTTTTTGAGTTATAATTTATGTTGCGTAGAATTTATCTGTGTGGGTATATAGTTGTCTGAATTTGAGACATAGACACGTAACCACCACCATAATCATGATATAGAAGGATTCTTTAAAAAATTTTTATTGTTAGCATTTATTTATTTTTGAGAGAGAGAGAGAGAGCCTGAGCTGGGGAGGGGCAGGAAGAGAGGGGGACACAGAATCCGAAGCAGGCTCTGGGCTCTGAGCTGTCAGCACAGAGCCCGACGTGGGGCTCGAACTCACAAACCTGATCATGAAGAGCTGATCATGACCTGAGCTGAAGTTGGACGCCTAACCGACCTAGCCACCCAGGCGCCCCTACCGGCAATTATCCAGGAGCGTTCCAGTTGCTCCAAATCTTCGCCGGCACTTTGTGTTGTCAGCTTTTTCGTTTGCATATTTGTTTTTTGTCATTCCAGAGGAGCTCTGGTTTAGTTTGAGGGTAACGGGATGGGTATGGTCTTAATTTTAGTTTGCTGTCATTATTCTTTTCCTTGCGGGGGGCCTCCCCGCCTTGCCTTTTCCCTTCACTGGCTCCATTTGTGTAGACAGTAGGGTTGAGACCTCATTAAATAGTCACCAGTTTTACGTCTGCCTCTTTATAGGGTGTGTTATCTTGCTTTGCTCTTCCCTGACTTCTTATCATTAGGTTGTAAACTTCTGGCGGGCAGGTTGATGCGAAGCTGATAAGAACCAGTAGACATGCACTGAGCACTTCTATATTGATTTTTAGGGGATAAGAAAGCATAGAGTCAACCCTGAAAAAAATCATTTTATTTGTAAACCCTCCTCTGTTTATATCTTAAAATTTCTTTTAATGCTTATTTTTGAAAGGAGAGAAAGAGACAGACAGACAGAGTACAAGAGGGGGAGGGCCCGAGAGACAGAAAGACACGGAATTTGAAGCAGGCTCCAGGCTGAGCTGTCAACCCAGAGGCCCGACGCGGGGCTCGAACCACGAACCCTGCGATCATGACCTGAGCCGGGGTTGGACGCTTAACTCACTGAGACACCCCAGGTGCCCCTATATCTTTTTATATATAAGATGTTACTGGTGGGTTTTTTTTTTTTACGACTTCAGAGAAACATTTGCCAGATTTCCAGTTCTGAACTGAGGCTCAAATTTATTATTAATATTATTGTTTCAGTTAATAGTATAAGGACTTTGTAATTGCTCTGTCTCTAATAGTGGGTCTTCTTCCCTGAGGATCAAGTACTATTTCGAAAGCGCCCATCGAAATGTCTTCTATTGAAGCAATTGGGCTTGGTTGGGCTTGATTTCAAATTCTGCCAATTTTGAAGCTCCCTTCAAATTCAGCTGTAAGCATAATGAATGTTTTGGACACATAATAATATAGATTTATCCCCGCAACTTTGGTTGTCCGAGTCACTTCGTTTCACTGATTGCATTAGGAAGATTTAGGCCTGGTTTCAAATCCTGCTGATGTTCAAGCTCTGATCACATTCATTTGTGAGCATAATTAATATCTTCGATAATAACATGGATTTATCTCTACAACTTTGAGGACCGTGAGTCATAGCTTTTTCAATGGCTGCCTTAGGAAGACTTATTGAAACCCGATGTCTCAGCATTAATTTTCAGTGTTTATGTAAGCAATAGCATAGGGATATAGCAGCTCTAAAAGGATGGAATTGATCAGACTCACGCATATGTGATTATGCATCGCTGTAGACAATTTCCTAGTAGTTCTCACTAATTTTTCCTTTAAACACATTTTAATATACATAGGAAGACAGGTTTCTCACCTGAGTATTTTGCACAGAGCCTGTTATAACCCCAGATCCACAGATAATTGTTTTATTACTCCAATGTCTCTCAAGCCCAGCTCCATACCTCAAGAAGATCATATTCCCTGGCCTGGACGATTGTGTCCTGTGATATTTGGCAGTAATATTGTTTCAGAATTTGAAATAGAGGAGGATGTTTATAACAAGTGGTTTCAACGGAGAAAATAGCCCACCTTTATTATGTATTTTTTTTAATGTGTATTGGAGAAAGAGAGGCAGAGAGTGGGATACAGAGAATCTCAAGTGGGCTCCGCGCTGTCAGCACAGAGCTCGATGCAGGGCCTTGATCCCGTGAACTGTGAGATCATGACCTGAGCCGAAATCAAGAGTCAGACGCTCAACCAACTGAGCCACCCAGGTGCCACGAAAATTGTCCAACTTTAAAATGTTTTATTCATCCACACGTCTTTTTTTTTTTTCGAAGTTTTTAACGCATCCATCCGTCTTTCTTACGGGTTTTGTTGCCCTTGCTGGTTTTCAGGTAGGAGGATAGCAAAGGCAGGGGGAGCAAGGTGGTGGAGACAGCAGGGGCCGCACAGTGTTTCTAGCTGGTGGCAGTGGTGTTCCTGTTGGAGACTTTTGAAAATGCGTCTGATGTTTTTGAGGGTCGCAATGGCAAAGGGCATTGGTGGCATCTGGGAGGTGGAGGCTGGGGGATTGATAACTGTCCTCCCACAACGCACAGGACAGTCCCATACAACGAAGAGCTGTTGTACTCCGAAGGCCAGTCATGCCTCCAGTTGAGGAACGCTGAGATCCATCGGGGTTTCAATTCACAGCTCTGTGAACCCGAACACGTTGCGTTTTCCTCATCTGTAAAGTTGGGGTGAAAATACATATTTGCGAGATCATCGTGAACATTGCTGATGATGTATGCAAATCAGTGAATATGGGGCCAGATGTGTGGTGGGAGCTCATGAAGAATGATTGGCACACTTTTTACCCCCCCCGCCGTGGCTTCTCAACCCACTCAGTAAAACCCACAGTGGCACCCAAGGACTTGGGTGTCCTCACAGTGGCACCCAAGGACCTGCCTGATCTGACTTCCTGCTTCCCTCTGAACTCATTTCCTATCAGTGTCTCCCCTCCTGTGTTCTAGTCACACTGTCTGCCTTCCTGCTTCTCAGTCTCCCTGAGACATTTGCCCTACTCTTGACCTTCTGTACTTGATCTGTCTTCTGTGTGGAAGGTGCTTCCCCTGAGGGCATGCACTTGGCTGCCCCTCTCATGTCTTCATTTCCTGCTCACCATGTCCAATGGGGGCTTTCCTGGTGCGTGACACAAACATGGCAGCCGGGCTGTCTGCAGCTACCCCTTCCCATCAGTTCTTGTCCTTTCCCCTTGCCGTCACCCAACACGTCACGTATGCTTTGGCCTGCCGTCTGTCTCTTCCAAGTAAAACAGAAGTTTCTCGAAAGCAAGGACTCCCATTTTGTCATGGATGTATCCCCACGTGACTGTAACACCACCTAGTGCCTCGGTGCCACCAAATATTTATTGACTAAACGACTTATAAAAATAGCAAAGGAAAAGAGTATGTTGGAGTTGGTAATGCCCTGTGTATACATCTGCTGTTTGTGTTTACAACAGTTATATTTTCTGCTAGTTTAGTGGTTTTTAATCCAGATGGTGGAATTGATTTTTTACTGGAATCACCCTACCTAAACAATTTTGACGGACGTTACGAGAGATAACGGACATCAGGTTGTCTACGAATCCGATTTCTCTATTCTCCTCTGTCACTTTGAATTGAGGAAAGCATGAAACTTTTATTTTTATATAAGATGGGCTTCAGAGCATAATGATATGCTTTTCTTTGAGCAGATATTTTTAAATTGGTTGCAGATGGGGCGCCTGGGTGGCGCAGTCGGTTAAGCGTCTGACTTCAGCCAGGTCGCGATCTCGCGGTCCGTGACTTCGAGCCCCACGTCAGGCTCTGGGCTGATGGCTCAGAGCCTGGAGCCTGTTTCCGATTCTGTGTCTCCCTCTCTCTCTGCCCCTCCCCCGTTCATGCTCTGTCTCTCTCTGTCCCAAAAATAAATAAACGTTGAAAAAAAAATTTAAATTGGTTGCAGATCTATAGAAGTCACCGATAAAGTTGTCCGTAGCGTATTAGAATTATCGAGCTGTCTTCTTGGGGGAGGTTTAATTGTTCTTTGGAGAGACAAGAGGGGTTTGCTGCTTCTGTTGACGTAGGTTTGGCTTGGGCCTGGGGAATGGTTTGAAAAGTTATATTATAAAAGAAACTACTGGCTCGGTAGTTTACAAGTGGGGGAATGATAAACTGTGCGTGGTGTTGATTTAAAAGGTAAATATTTGCGTGTGAAAGTTTCTTCTTGCTTTTGACAGGTGCAGCCATATTTCTGAAAGACTGTGCTGTGTATTCTGAAAAATTTATATTGATTTGGTGGCTGATGGGTATACACAATTTATTAAACATGCTCTCTTTCAGTCCAGAAATGGCGTAGAAAGATATGTGTAAGGCTTCCTCTGTTCTAAATTACGATCTGTCTTTAGGCTTACCTTTCAGTCACATTTTCTACTCCAAATTTTTTTTCAGTGTTTATTTATTTTTGAGAGGAGAGAGAGAGAGAGAGAGAGAGAGAGAGGGAGAATCCAAAGCAGGCTGCAGCCTCTGACCTGTCAGCACAGAGCCCGATGGGGGGCTCGAACCCACGAACCACGAGATCATGACCTGAGTCAATGTCAGAAGCTTAACTGATTCAGTCACCCAGGTGCCCCCACATTTTCTATCCTGAGATGGCTTCTACAATGTGTAGTTTACTCAGGTGGATTACGATTTTAACTGGACATTAATATCTTCCCCTGATTCTCTCCCTCTGCCGGTACTGTCCTAAAGATAACTTCTGGCATTCTGCTTCTGCAGGTAATTTTAAACCCTTAAATGTGATAGTGCTGTTACGCGGCACATTTGAGGTTTGGCAGTTGTCTTGCTATGTAGGTCCTGCATAAGAGATCAGCGTGGGTGGTTTAATGTGAGGCCATCAAGCTCAAGTGCATGAAGAAGTGAATTACTTTCTCTTACGCTCGGTGTGTATTATTCAGACTGTGCACTTGTTTCATGGGCAGTGCTTGATTTTTCACAATTCAGGTCTGTGGCTCCACGGCAGAGAAGAAATAATTCTGATAAGGGAATCAAGAAAGTTGTGTGTGTGTGCGTGCCCGCACACACACACGCTGGCAGGTGGTGGGCAGCGGTTTTGTCAAGAGGTGATTGTTGATTGAACGCTGTAGCAAAAGAAGCACGTACTGTTAGTCAAGAGTATTCTATCCATCCATCTCTAACCATGATCAAGTGTCCTCAGCTTGACCCACCTCGTAGGCCCTTCAGCCTAATTTTGTGAAAGTCATTTCATCTGTTGCCTTTGGCTTTTCCTTTCCTACCCCCTTTGGAACCTTCCCCACTTGGGCTTTCTTTCCCCTCATGCCCCCATGAGTCATACCGAGATTACCGGTAATCTCCATTGCGCCACATGGAGGCTTGTCGGGACTGGTGTTATCTCATCTGCAAGCGGCTCTTGATGCTCCGGACCACTTCCTCTGTACAACACCCTTCCTTTGTCTTCTCTGTTTTAGTTTCTGGTTGTCATAAGGTGACACCACACTTTTTTTCATCCTCTCTGGCTGTATCGTTTTAGTGTCCTTGGCAAGTTTGTCCTGCTCGAACACTGCTTGGTGCTGGAGTTTCTTAAGGCTCATCCCGTCTTTCCGTCTCATGCACTTCATGGCAAGCCCATCCATCACCAGGCCTGCAGTCACCGTCCGAATGCCGGTCTCCCCAGACTCTGTCTCTAGACCCGATCTCTCAGCTCTGTAGTCATGTATTCCGCTGCCAATATGGCTTCTCCGGGTGAACTTGTGAAACACAGAGAAACCAAGTCTGAGCCCCAAATCTGCACTTGGGAGTGAATGGCCTAGGGTTTTTTAATTGGACTGGACTCAGTCCGGATTTCCCCTCCCTCTCATTCCTTTTGTTGGGTCCCATCAATTCCGTGTCATCACTGTTGCTCAGTCCCTCCCCTCTTTACTGAGACAACAAGGAGACAGAAGAATCTTTAGACATTGATCTACAGAACATTGATGTAAGCAATGCAGTCAACCAGTTTCAACCAACTGACATATATAGAACCCAAGAACTGCAGAATTGACCATAAGTTGGGCCATAAAGGAAGCCTCCATTTGCAAAGGATTGAAAAGATATGGATTCTTCTTTTAGACTTAAATCTTAGGAAGTAAGCCAGAAATCAATAACATGAAGATAACCAAACAATCCCAATTCTTTTTCAGAATTAAGCACTATACCTCTAAAACCTCCCTATGTATCATGTAGATGAACTTAAGGTGGAATTATTTTGAATAAATGGCCAGGAAGATACGACCTATCAAAACTCATTTGATGCAGCTCACTCAGTGCATAGAGGGAAATTTGTAGCATTCAATGCATTAATAGAGAGAATAGTATAGCCTAAATATTGGTATCTAATTTTCTATGTCAAGAATTAAAAAAAAAAAAAAAGCAAATCAAACCAAAAGGGTATAGAAAAAAAATCCGTGGGTAAAAATAAGAACAGGACTCAATAAATAAAATCAACAAAGAAAAGTAAGCTTTAGAAAAGTGAGTAAGCCATTTGATACGGATCAGGTAAAACAGTGTTGGATATATTACCAACATCCTGTTACCTATTGAATTGGGAGCTCTGAAAAATATTTTAGAGAAAGGAAAAGAAAATAGTTTAGAAAAGACAAAACAAAATTGTCATTATTTGATCTTTTTAGAAAAAGATTTTACTGTTTATTTTTGAGAGAGACAGAGAGAGAGAGAGAGAGAGAGAGAGAGGGAGAGCACATGAGCGGGAGAGGGGAAGAGAGGAGGAAACACAGAATCCGAAGCAGACTCCAGGCTCTGAGCCATCAGCACAGACCCTGACGTAGGGCTCAAACTCGTGAACAGCAAGATCCTCACCCGAGCTAAAGTTGGATGCTTAACCAACTGAGCCGCCCAGGTGCCCCAAAATTGTCATCATTTGAGAATAATTTAATAGTCTATATTGAAAACCAGAATTAATTGTCATTTACAGACAAATTTTAGTGTTAATAAATGACCTCCACAAGATGGTAGGAATTAGAATCCATGTATAGAAGTCACTTGTTTCCCTCTGTGCACAAATTTTTACAATAACTTTATTCATAATTGCCAAAAATTTGAAGCAACCAAAATGCCTTTCAACGGGCAAATGGATAAATAAACTGTGATACATCCATACCATGGAATGTTATTTAGTAAAAATAAATGAGCTGTCTATTAAGCCACAAACAGGCATGGAGGAGATGTAAATAAATATTACTAAGTGAAAAAGTAAAAAGTGTGAAAAGTCTGTGTGATGTGTGTTTCCAACTATATGACCTTCTGGAAAAGGCACAACTGTAGAGATCGCAAAAAGATCAGTGTTTACCAGGGATTCAGCGAGAAGGGAGGGGGGGTTTGAGTAGGAGGAGCAGAGGAAAGATTTTAAAGCAGCGAAACTCTTCTGTATGATCCTGTAATGGTGGACTCATGGCAGTATACATTTGTCCAACCTCAGAAATGCACAATACAAAGGGTGAGCCCCAGGGTAAATTGTGGACGTTAGTTAATAATAAGGCATCAATAACCCTTCATCACTTGTAACAAATATGGCACCTAATTGTAACAAATAGACCACATTAATGATAGATGGCAAGCTCGGAAAAATTGTGTGTGTGGGCAGGACGAGGGGATATATGGGAACTGCCACACTTTTGTGCAGTTATTCTATATAATACTACTCTAATCAAGCCTATTACAAAAAAGAAAAAAGACATAGAAAGTAGCCATATTCATGACTAGGAAGATAATATCTTGAGGTGGTCCTCAGATTAATTTGTAAAGCAACTGCCAACCAAAATGTTCACCACTTTTATTTTGGGAGTGGGGGTATTAGAGAAATAAATGGGTCTAAAATTCACATGGAAGAGCAGAGAAAAAAAGAAACCAATCTGAAGAACCATGGCAGGGTGTGCCTTACCCAGCTAGATATCAAGAGTTGCTACAAACCTATCGTAATTAATGATGTGATATGGGCACAGGTATCAATAACCAGGTACAGACGTTATATATGGAAATTATACTTGATAGAGACGGCCTTGTACATCATTGGGAGGTAGGGTTGGTATTTTTTAAAAAAAATTTTTTTTAATGTCTATTTTTGAGAGAGACAGAGTGTGAGTGGGGGATGGGCAGAGAGAGAGCAGGAGACACAGAATTGGAAGCCGGCTCCAGGCTCTGAGCTGTCAGCAAAGAGCCCGACGCGGGGCTCGAACTCACGGACCGTGAGATCATGACCTGAGCCGAAGTTGGCCACCCAACCGACTGAGCCACCCAGGTGCCCCAGTCTTTTTTTTTTTTTTTCTTTTAATGTTTATATTTATTTTGAGAGACAGTGCAAGTGGGGGAGGGGCAGAGAGAGAGAGAGAGAGAGAGAGAGAGAGAATCCCAAGCAGGCTCCACGCTCAGTGCTCAGCGCAGAACTGAGCACAAGGCTCGATCTCATGACCCATGAAATCATGACCTGAGCTGAAATCAAGAATCAGATGCCCAACTGACTGAGCCACCCAGGTGCCACCGGGAAGGAGGGTAGGTCTTACTAATCTAAAGGTTCTTTGAACTTTGATTATGTACGTACATGAAAAACAGTCTCTCTCCCCCATCCCAAACCATAAGTAAACAATGTAGGATAGGGCAAATGACCTTGAAAAGCAAAACTTCAGAGCTTTATCAAGAAAAGATATGAAAATATATTTGTGATCCTGAGGATTGAGAAACCACAGCCGCCACACTCGTGCCACGCACACAAACACAACATGCCAAGAAAAATATTGATAAATTCAACTCATCAAATGTTTTTCAAATGTGAATCTTGGCACCACATACACATTTTTAAGAACTACATTTTGGGTGGAGAGTTTTGCAGCCGAAAGTAGCAAGAAAGCATTATTATAAAAAAGGAATTCTTTTATGTTTATTTATTTATTTTGAGAGAGAGAGGCAAGCCTGAGCCTGGGAGGGGCCGAGAGAGAGGAAGAGAGAATCTCAGGCAGGCTCTGTGCTCTGTGCTGAGCCCCATGTGGGGCTCCAACTCACAAACCGTGGGATCATGACTTGAGTCGAAATCAGGAGTCAGTTGCTTAACCGACTGAACCACCCAGATGCCCCGGGTGTCAACATTTTGAAAGTACGTTTCCAAATAAGAAAAAAGAAAGCCATTAACCCAATAATGGGTCGCCTTTCACAATTTCAGATTGGCAAATACTAAAAAAAAAAAAAAAAAATCTTGTAGCGGTAGGTGCAGGCAAAGACATTGCACGGTAGAAACTGATTGGCTGCTGTTGGGCATATTAATTAATATATCTACTTTGGAAAACGGTTTGGCAATACCTACGTAATCAAGTTTTGGATACACATACCCCACAAGTCAACACTTCAACTCTGAGATAGGGTGTTTCTCAGTGAGGCCTTCTTGGTAATTTGGGCAGGACAAGTCTGTCTTGTTACCTTTCATAACCCTGATCTGCGCCCACTGTGTGTGGGTTATGCCTCTTACCATGGCCGTGAAAACAACTGAACATTCTTGACACGTTTCTAACCACTTCTAGTGGGGGCAGTCCAGAGCTGATTGAAAAACCCTGGGAGAGGGGCGCCTGGGTGGCTCAGTCAGTTGGGCGTCCGACTTTGGCTCAGGTCATGATCTCGCGGTTCATGGGTTCGAGCCCCACATTGGGCTCTGTGCTGACAGCTCAGAGCCTGGAGCCTGCTTCGGGTTCTGTCTCTCCCTCTCTCTCTGCCCCTTCCCTGCTCGTGCTCTGTCTCTGTCTTCCAAAGTAAATAAACATTAAAAACATTAAAAAAAAAAAAAAAAGAAAAACCCTGGGAGAAACTAACATAAACCCCAGAAGACAAGTCTAAGAATATTCTTTAAAGTCTGTTTAACTCTGTTGTTAATAATAAAATAGAGTGAGCATCTTAAGTAGCCAGAAAAATTAATCAATAAATTACAACATCCTCTAAAAACAGAATATTAGGGACGCCTGGGTGGCTCAGTTGGTTAAGCATCCGACTTTAGCTCAGGTATGATCTCGCGGTTTGTGGGTTCGAGCCCCAGTTTGGGCTCTGTGCTGACAGCTCGGAGCCTGGAGCCTGCTTCGGATTCTGTGTCTCCCTCTCTCTCTGCCCCTCCTCCACTCACGCTCTGTCTCTCTCAAAAATAAATAAACATTAAAAAATAAATAAATAAAAACAGAATTATATGCTTCTTAAAATGACTTTAACAAAGCTACATTTATCATTGCGGATACAGTTCCTGAAGGTAACGTTGATTGAAAAGCATGGAACAATATACTACTTACATAAAATGTATAATCAGTAAAGTTTATGGTCATGATAAATAGTATTATGTTTATCCTTGAATGTTATGGAACAAAATATATGGAAACAATAAATACAGTTTTCAACTACTGATTACTTCCAGCAGGGCATGATGGGAAAGTCACACATAAAATGTACTTAAATTTTTATTCCGTAAGGTATGTCACTAGTACGTTCATGATCTACACTTTTCTATACACCACTGAAGAAATCTAAGTATAAAGAACAGCAACGACTGGGCTGATGGCTCAGAGCCTGGAGCCTGTTTCTGATTCTGTGTCTCCCTCTCTCTCTGCCCCTCCCCCGTTCATGCTCTGTCTCTCTCTGTCCCAAAAATAAATAAACGTTGAAAAAAAAAATTAAAAAAAAAAAAAAAAAAAAAGAACAGCAACGAGAGTGGATATGGGAATACATAACTAAGGCTGAAATGTTTGGATAGAACTAATAGGTCCAGAGATCTGAAAATGATTGGGGACTGAGGTGGATAAAAAATGTCAGGCAGGGGGCGCCTGGGTGGCTCAGTGGGTTAAGCCTCCGACTTCAGCTCAGGTCACGATCTCGCGGTCCGTGAGTTCGAGCCCCGCGTCGGGCTCTGGGCTGATGGCTCAGAGCCTGGAGCCTGCTTCCTATTCTGTCCCTCTCTCTCTGCCCCTCCCCCATTCATGCTCTGTCTCTCTCTGTCTCAAAAATAAATAAACGTTAAAAAAAAATTAAAAAAAATGTCAGGAAGGATGACATGGAAGATCAAAGGCCTTTACAACTATTTAGAACAAGAAAACCCAGGAAAGATTAGAGATCTCCCTTAGGGCAAAATATAGTGATTAAGCGTTGAAGCCCCCTATTTGTTAGTATTTATGTCATGTTTGCAAAGCACTTTCATGGCCATGATCTCCCTGGGTCCTACCAAGTGATGTGGCAATAAAACAAGAGATATAAAGTAAGAAAAGAAGTCTATGGTACCTGAAATGGGGGTAAGTCACTTCCTAGCTTTTTAAGTTGACATCATTTCTTTAGGTGCAGTTAAAGTGAAATATAGTGTGCTGAAGAAGTTTGCATTTATCATCTCCAAGAGCCAGTGTTTCTATTCTTGGGATGGGTGTAGACAATTAGAAAGCTTCTAGAATTCTAGACTGAGATCATTAGCTAAAGAGATATGGTAGAGAGCATTTGGAGGGATAATGGCCCCCATGGTCTCTATGTTTCCTGATGACATTGAGATGTCCTGCAAAGTGTCCAACACGAAACTGGCTCAGTTTTGCTGCCAGAGCACCACTTTCCCCCAGAAAATTGGGTTATTCCTTCTCTGCTGTTGGGTTTTTGGTTCCTCTTGAATGTTTCTGTATATTGCTCATGGTTAAGCATGGCACATAGACTCCCACAGATTTGATCAACTGTTTCCCATCTTGCCTTCTTTCTACCTCCCTTGAAGACCCATCAGTTTCTTCTTCTTCTTCTTTTTTTAACGTTTATTTATTTTTGAGACAGAGAGAGACAGAGCATGAACGGGGGAGGGGCAGAGAGGGAGGGAGACCCAGAATCCGAAGCAGGCTCCGGGCTCTGAGCTGTCAGCACAGAGCCCGACGTGGGGCCTCGAACTCACGGGACCGCACGATCATGACCTGAGCCGAAGTCGGACGCTCAACCGACTGAGCCACCCAGGCGCCCCTCATCCATTTATTCTTTAAATTGAGCTTCCTGTCTTCTCTTGCTTGCGTTTGTAAAATTTCAGTGCTGTAATAAGATTTTGCTCTCCTGCTCCTCCTCCTTCCCTGGTTTGTTTTATTTCACTCTTGGTAAGAAATGAATCAGAACAATTTAGAATATTTCCACGTCTTCCACATCTGTCCATTTGGGCAACTTAGGCTAAGGCATTGACGTTCCACTGAATATTTCTGTGTTGGGGGTCCCTAAGGCCACCCCCCACGTTTGGTGGCTCTTTAGGAGGACTTACAGAACTCAGTATTTGGTCTGAAAGCGATGATTTGCTCTGGGAAAGGATGGATGCAAAACAAAACCAGCAAAGAGAAGAGTGCCCAGGAAGTCTGGAGGAAACCAGGCACAATCTGCCCAGTGGGATCAACTAGGGCATATTTAATTCCTCTGGCAAGGAGTTGCGGCAACATGTATGATACGTTGCCTACCGGGGATGCCCGTTAGAGAAAACTTTCTATTGGGTTTTAATCGGGAACCGGTCGCATAGATCCTCTCTGCCTAGCATGTACTAAAATTCCAGACTCTTAGAAGGAAAGCAGGGATTCGGCATAAACCAAATCGTTTGCACGTACAGTGGGGGCACAATGAGCCACTCTGGTCAGAGTGATTGGAAACCTTGCAAAATCTTAGGTTCCCAGACACCAGCTCAGGACCAACCTGGAGAGCAGGAGTAAGAGGTCAGCAATCTCAGACCTGCTAGTTGTGCTTTTTTGCACTGATTGCTTTATTCTTTTCTTGAATGGAATGTTCACTGGTGCAGACTCATTTAAAAAATCACGTGTCCCTTTTGCTAAACTCCTTTCAGGGAGAGGTGCTAATTGTGGGTATGCTGTTAGAGATTGGAATAAGAGTGACAGCACAGGTATCTGAGGGCTGCAGAAACTCCAGCCCCTTCCCCTTTCCTTCAATCCTCTCCAGACAGAGTATGAATTAGGAATGACTGATAAAGAGAGAGGAGTGATTCTGGGACCTTCTTCTACAGGTGAGATTTTAAAGAGAGTAGCGGTGGGGCAGAGTATGGCGTCAGCCAGAGAAGACAGGAACTGCTTTCAGATAGTGTATTTTGTTTCTTTCCAAGAACACAGGTAGTGGGACTGAAAAAGGCATCCAGTCCTTTTGGTTGGTCTTCCTCTTGGAGGGGATTCTGTCCCCGTGATTAAAAAAAAGTTTTTTTTGTAATGTTTATTTATTTTTGAGAGAGAGAGCATGAGCAGGGGAGGGGAAGAGAGAGGGGGAGACACAGAATCCGAAGCAGGCTCCGGGCTCTGAGCTGCCAGCACAGAGCCCGATGTGGGGCTCGAACCCATGAGCCGTGAGATCATGACCTGAGCTGAAGTCGGGCACTCAACCAACTGAGCCACCCAGGTGCCCCTATCCCCATGATTTTTTAAATAATATATCTAACATGTAGAATGATTTTTTCTACCTCAATTGGATTACAAATTTAGTAGCAATTTGACTGATTGATTGGGAAGCTGCATTAAGGGGGGGAGGGAAGCCAAATTTATTTTAAAAGCGGTTGCATTTTCTGTTTCTTATATAAGAGTGATTTGCAGGGACTTTTGTATTAAGGATAGTCTCTTTTATTATTTTTCTAAAAAATTTTTAATGTTTATTTATTTTTGAGAGAGAGAGAGAGAGAGAGAGCGAGCACGAGTGGAAGAGGGGCAGAGAGAGAGGGAGACACAGAATCCGAAGCAGGCTCCAGGCTCCGAGCTGTCAGCACACGGCCCGATGCGGGGCTCGAACCCGCTAACTGTGAGATCATGACCTGAGCCAAAGTCGGATGCTTAACTGACTGAGCCACCCAGGCACCCCAAGGATAGTCTCCTTTAGATAACATTTCTGTGGTGGGGAAGTTGTTTCTTATACCAGCTCAATTAAATATAGTCCAACGTAGAGCCTCTTATCCCTGTTTTATCAGAATTCAAAATAATCCTTTCACAGACTAGAATTTGCCTTTATCCTTTCCCACAGGAGGAAACGGATACCACAGGAGGAGTGTATATCATCAGATTTTCACCTTTATTGAATCTAGTTTAAAGTTTGCTTTTTCCTCCCATTTTAACAGGGTGCGATATGAAATTTCCTTTCTGCCGGTGATAAAAATATCTTAATGGTTCTCTAAAAAGCTAGTAATGACACATTCTGACTAGTAATAACTACTTGCGGCTCTGTCATTTGAGTTGATACTTAGATTGTGAAAATAAACCCTTTTCATCATATTTACGCTAAAGGGGAACGTCGAGAAGCACAGTCTGAGCCCCCGTGACTGAATAATGTGCCGAATAATCAATTATGCTGTTGTCATTCTCGGACCGATCTCTCCTTTGTGTTTCTTGTTCACACCGTGGATGTGGTGCAGGTTCAATCAGATACTTTGGGGCCGGCATTTAAAAGGTTTGTTGTTCTCTTTTTCCATTTGGCCAATTGCTCGCAGCCAGCTGGGGAGGATGTCTGGGTTAAAACCGTAATAAATGAAACTTCCATTAGGCCTCTGGGCTTGGGGCCATTTCCTGCGAAGACCTTATCCTGCCGTTAGTGGTTTGAAGAAGCAGGAGGCTTCTTTCTGTTCAATAAATGAAGGCTGCGTGTTACCAGGTTGGGCACCACAGGTATCTCGTTGGGCGAAGCTTCTAGTGCCGATGGTTTGCAGAGCGCGGGCTACATTGTCACTTGCAGCTCTTTGGATCTTATGATGATAACCTGGGAACTTCTCTCATGCTAGACGATGGAGCCGATATGTTTCAGTTTGTTTGTAAATCTCCTCTGAGGTGAGGAAAGCTGACTATCCAGATAGTTGGATTTGTCTCACCGGCTTTTTTCTTCAAGTCTAACTGTTCCTTGAATTTATTCTTGTGTTAGACTTTCCATCTTCATGCACCGTGGGTTGGAGGGGTAATGTTTTCAGGCGTCGAAGCGACCGCGGTCTAGTGGTGTATTCGCTTTATGTACACCTTTAAGAACACCTCTTCTTGGAGGGGCCTGTATTTTAATAGTTATACGTTTGTAGTTCTGGACCTCTGGTTCTGTGCTACTTACACACATGGGGAAATTTTGGTCAGAAGGATTTTGCAAAACTTACTTTTTTAAAAAAAATTTTAATGTTTATTTATTTTTGAGAGAGAGAGAGAGAGAGCGCGCGAGCGAGTGGGGGAGGGACAGAGAGAGAGGGAGACACAGAATCCGACAGGAGCCAAAACAATGATGAGGGGGATGTCCTTCCTACTTCATGATGCTGTAGTTTTGAGAACAGGGCTAAATCATTGCTTTCTTTCCTTTTCTTTTCCTTCCTTCCTCCCTCCCTCCCTCCTCCCTCCATCTTTCTTTCTTTCTTTCCTTTTCTTTCTTTCTTTCTTTCTTTCTTTCTTTCTTTCTTTCTTTCTTTCTTTCTTTCTTTCTTTCTTTCTTTCTTGTTTTAATCTCTATCAATCCTCCCACTACTCTGGTGGGATCACAATAGTGGGTTGTTTCTGATCAGAGGATTGAAAAGGGGAGTTCCAAGGGTGCCTGGGTGGCTCAGTTGGTCAAGCGTGTGACTTTTGGTTTTGGCTCAGGTCCTGATCTCATGGTTCGTGGGTTCGAGCCCCTCATTGGGCTCTGTGCTGACAGCGTGGAGCCTGCTTGGCATTCTCTCCCTCCTCTGCCCCTCCCCTGTGCACTCTCTCTCTCTCTCTCTCTCTGTCTCACTTTGAAAATAAATAAGTAAACTTAAAAAATTAAAAATAAAATGAAGAAAAGGGGACTTCCAGGGTATCAGAGAGTATCAGGGGAGGCAGCTGAGAAGAGGGGCGCAGGAAATGATTCCATAAAGCTTGTGAATTCCTGAACTGACCACAACCTGCACGTTCATGCATCTGATCATGATTAGCATGCCATCTACTTTGAGAATGTAGTTAATGAATAGAGCTCTATGCAAGTCTCAGAGTGACCTCTATATGGTGCGTACCCAGGACAGATCGCAATGGCCCTTCATGGCTTTTGAGAACAACACCGACCTCAGCCCACAAAATGTGGGTTGGAATTTGTGGCTGGAAGCTAATCAGATGCCCGACAAAACAATAACATCAGCATTCTCCATAGATTTAAATAAGGCTCGAGATTTTATAAGAACATTCAGAATGTCTAGGATACGATCCATGTTGGCCTATGAAGGACTACAAAAATCTCAAATCGCATGGAAAAGACAATGGATGACAAACAAAATATGACTTTAAAGCAGCTATTATAAAAATGCTTCAGTGAATAATCGTGAGTTCTGAAGTAAAAGGCAAATTGGAATGTATCCATAATGAAATAGGAGATATAAAGTAGAACCAAATGGAAATTTTAGAACTGAAAAATACAGTAGTCTCCCCACCTTGCCCTCTCCTACCCCACCCCCAGATTTCCTCACTATGTACATTCAGTAACAAAGTGGAGATGAGAGAGGAAAGAACCAGTAAATCTGAACGTAGATCAATAGAAACTATACAGTATGAACAAAGGAGAGAAAGATTGAAAAATATTGAACAGAGATGCTGAGACTGTTGGACAATAACAACAGGCATAACGTTTGTATTATTGGAGTCCCAGAAGGAAAGGAGAAAGAATGTGGCTAAAAGTATTCCAAGAAATAATGGCTGCAAACTTTCCAAGTTTGACAAAAGACATAACCTTATAGATTCAAGAAGCTAAGCTACCCCAAACAAGATAAACTCAAAGAAACACACACCCACGCATATCATAACTGCTGTAAACTAAAGACAAAATTTTGAAAGCAGTCAGAGAAAAAGTGACACCTTCTCTGTAGGAGAACAGTGATTCAAATGACTCAGTTTTCTCAGTGGAAATCATGGAAGCCAGAGGAAAGGTCATACCATCTTTAAAGTGCTGAAAGAAAAGTGTTGAATCTGGGATTCTAAGAAAATATCTTTGAAGATGAGATGAAGATATTCTTATATGAGGTAAAATCTAAAGAATTTGGAGTCAACAGCCTTGCAATAAAATAACCAGTTAAGGAAATTTCTTATACTATTGGGAACTGATACCAGAAATTTGACAATCAGGAATGGAGAAAATGGTAAATATGATAGACTGTTCTTCTCTTCTTGAATTATTCCAAATACCATTCATGATTGAAATCAAAGTAAAAGCTTGTCTGATAGGAATTTGCAATGTATTTAGATGTAATATAGAAGACAACTTTTCAAGGGGCGAGGAAGAGGATACCTATATCATTATATGGTAGGCAGAATAATCTCCTGCCCTACAGAATCCCACATCCTAATCCTCAGATGCTGTGAATATGTTACGTTAAGTGGGAAAAGGATTTTGCAGATGTGATTAAGACTGTAGACCTTGAGATAATGAGAATATGCTGTATTATCCTGGTGGGCCCAACTGAATCACATTGAGTCCTTAAAAGTTGAAGAGGACAACAGAAAGGTGGATCAGAGAGATGATTCTAAGGAGAGTGTGAAAGGTTAATTATGCATGTTGTAACTTCTAGAGCAACCACTAAAATTTTATTAAAAGAAATGTGGTCAAAGTCATAATTGATGTATTAAGTGGAACACTAAAAAATAGTGTTAACCTTGAAAAAAGCAAGGAAGAGAAACAAAAGAATAAAAAACAATGGAAACAAACAAAACACATAGGTTGGGAACCCTTAATACAAACATATCAATTATTACATTAAATGTAAATGGTCTAAACAATTAAAAGAGATTGTCAGATTGGATTTAAACAGTAAGAAGATATACCAATTGTAAACATGTATCCAACTAACAGCCCTTCAAAATACAGAAGCAAAACCTGACATGGTGAAAGGAGAAATAGACAAATTCATAATTATAATTGAGTAACCCAGCACACCTCTCTAGGTAAGACTAGTAGACCGAAACTGAGCAAGAGTATAGAAGAACTGAATCATTAACCCACTAGATCTAATAAACATTTATATAACATTCAACCAAATGCTAATTGACTAAAATATTTCTAAATGAAGATAGAAACAATCCTTTTTAGCATATTTGCAAGTTAAATTATGAGTTGTGAAATAAGGTATTTGTGTCTTACTAATGCGAAATAGAAGTTTATATTTAGGGCAACATTTTAAAAAGCAGCAAAAAGTGTAAAATATTTTATGCTTTCAAAGCTAGAATGACTCAGTGTGCAATAATTGAAATTATAATAATTTAAAAACCAGTTAACATTGTCTTAAATATTTACTCTGAGCCAAGCAGTGTTCTAAACACCTTGTATAGACTAATTCATTCAGTCTTCACAAGAGGCCAATGAGGTAGTTATGGTTAAGCTCTGTAAAATTGAAATAATAATGAGATCCAGAGATTTTGAATAAATTGAGTAAGATACCAAAATTGGAAATTATGACAACAGTATCAATCAAGATTAAAAAAATAGTTTTTCTTCACTGAACACTTTCTTTGCCTTTGACACTGTGCCTTGCACTTTGTGTCTTTCTGTTTGTACACCAGATAATATAATCCCCATTGGATAGGTGAGACAATTGAGGCTTAGTACAATGGCTTGCCCCTGATGGTACCTCTAAGTATCATGTAGCAAAGCAAAATTCCAACCCATGGAGTCTGTCTCTAGAACCCTAGCTTTTCATCTCTGCATTGCCTACTGAAGGATACCCATTTCATCCTGGGAGAAGCTCTTGCCTGTACTGGTGGTCATCTGGCAAAGGCTGTAGACTCTCACAGTCCTGCTCTTCGAAAGGCAATAACTTCTCTATGGCTAAATATCCTGTCTTGGAGTGAGATAGGGCTGAGTACAAACGCTTGGAGTCCTTGATTTTAGAAAATGTGTTTTGTTGTGGCTCTTGGCCTCTTTTATCCTCAGCCAAACATGACAGTGGAATAGAGGCAGGTCAGAATGACCTGACCCACTGCTCTTTTTTGTTCTGGAAGGGTCTATTATGAGCTACTTGACACATAGAATAAGGTTTATTTCTCCAAATTTGATTTTTTTGGGTTAAATCTCTAAGTCCTTCAGATAAATGTCTTTTTTAAAAACATTATTTTTCATCATGATAAGTATACTCTTTAATTCCCAACTACTCAGTCACCTCCCCTTTGGTAACCATCAGTTTGTTCTCTGTAGTTAAGAGTCTACTTACGGCTTCTCTCTCTCTGTCTCTCTCTCTCTCTCTCTCTCTCTCTCTCTCTCATCATTTGTTTCTTTTTTTTATTTGAAAATATTTTTTAATGTTTATTTTTGAGAGAGAGAGTGGCGGGGGAGGGAGACAGTGCACAAGCAGGGGAGGGTCAGAGAGAGAGGGAGACACAGAATCTGAAGCAGGCCTGAGCTGTCAGCACAGAGCCTGATGCGGGGCTTGAACCCACCAACTGTGAGATCATGACCTGAGCTGAAGCTGGACGCTTTACTGACCTGAGCCACCCAGGCACCACTGATCATTTGTTTCTTAAATTGAACATGTGAGTGAGATCATATGGTACTTATCTTTTTTCCCCCCCTTCAGTTTATTTATTTTGAGAGAGAGAGAGAGCATGCAGGGGAGGGGCAGAGAGAGAGAGGAGAGAGAGAATCCTAAGCAGGCTCTGCACTGTCAGCACAGAGCCCGACGCAGGGCTCTATCTCACGAACTGTGAGACCATGATCTGAGCCCAAATCAGGAGTCGGATGTTTAACCGACTGAGCCACTCAGGTGCCCTGGTATTTGTCTTTTTCTGACTTGTTTTGCTTAGCATTGTACTCTCTGTCTCTATCCATGTTTTGCAAATGGCAAGCAAGACTTCCTTTTTTTTTATGGATGGATAATATTCTATTGTGTATATGTATACACAAATATATCTACCACACCTTCTTTATCCCGTTATTTCTTGATGGACACTTGGGATGCTTCCATAGTTTGGCTGTTGTAAATAATGCTGCATTAAACATAGGGGCACATGTATCCCTTGGAATTAGTTTTTTTGTGTTCTTTGGGTACATACCCAGTAGTGCAATTCCTGGATCATAGGATAGTTCTATTTTTAATTTTTTGAGAAACCTCCATGCTGTTTTCCAGAGTGGCTGCCTCAATTTGCATTTCCACCAACAGCGCATAGGGGTTCCTGTTTCTCCACATCCTCTTCAACACTTGTTGTTTCTTATGATTTTGATTTTAGCCATTCTTACAGACTTAAGGTAATATCTCCTTGTAGCTTTGATTTGCATTTTCCTGATGACGAATGATGTTGAACATCTTTTCATGTGTCTTTTGGCCATCTGGATGTCTTCTTTGGAGAAATGTCTGTTCATGTCTTCTGCCCACTTTTAATTGGATTACTTATTTCTTGGGTGTTGAATTATATACGTTCTTTACATATTTTGGATACTAACCCTTTATCAGATATGTCATTTGAAAATATCTTCTCCCATTCAGCATGTTGCCTGATTGTTGACTGTTGTTGTTTTCTTTGCTGTGCAGAAGCTTTTTATTTTGATGTAGTTCCAATAGTTTGGTTTTCCTCTTATTTCCCTTCTCTCAGAAGATATATCTAAAAAAAAAAAAATGGTACAGCCAATGTCAGATTACTACCTGTGCTCTCTTCCAGGATTTTTATTGTTTCAGGTCTCTTGTTCAGATCTTTAATCCATTTTGAAGTTATTTTTGTGTTTGGTGAAAGAAAGTGGTCCCGTTTCATTTTCTTGTATCCAAATTTGATTTTGATTTGATCCCTATTGAGTCCAATCTGTAATATCTCGAATTACCCCCTTTCCTGCATCGCATTTACCAGTCTGTGTAATTACATATTTATTTGTGGAGCATTCCTATCACTCACACTCAGATTCTGTGTCTCCCTCTCTCTCTGTCCCTTCCCCCACCCCCAAAATAAAAACAAAACATTAAAAAACATTAAAAAAAAATACTTGCAGACATTACCGATCAAATGCTTCAGTCTTGATCCCTTAGTGGAAAATGTGAGACTTTCAAGTCACATTTTAAGCTTTGATGTGCTCGGCTACCGCCGCGAAGGCTCATGTTCTGTCTTCTTATATTCTGTTTTCTAGGATCCACTGAAGTTGTTTTCCGCAGAGAGACACTCTCATGGAGTGATTTCCTGGGTCTTCATGCAGTCATGGATATGGATAAACCATCTGTCTGGGGCTCTTTGAAACAGCGGACCAGGCCTTTGTTAATCAACCTGAGCAAGAGAAAGGTGAAGAAGAATGCAAACAAACCCCTTGATCTAAGGGCAAGGCGTCCCCTGGACCGCCGCCTCAGCCTTTCTGTCCCTGACCTCCTGGAGGCCGAGGCCTTGGCCCCAGAGGGGCGGCCTTACTCTGGGCCCCAGTCGTCCTATACCTCAGTGCCCAGCAGCCTGTCGACTGCAGGGATCTTTCCCAAGAGCAGCAGTAGCTCCTTGAAACAGTCTGAAGAAGAATTGGATTGGAGCCAGGAAGAAGCAGGCCACCTCCACGTGGGGGAAACAGACTCCGAGGAGGCCTATGCCTCTCCTGCCGAGGACAGGAGACCTTCCAGCAATGACATCTTGGATCTGCTCCAGAAAACTCCCCTTGAAGAGGATGCACTGGAAGAGCCGGAGGTGAGACCAGGGCTGGGCGCTTTCCTATTCCTTTTTCTTTTCTTTTCTTTTTCTTTCTTTCTTTCTTTCTTTCTTTCTTTCTTTCTTTCTTTCTCTCTGTTTTAAGTGCACTTGATGCCCTTGGACAATTTGGTTGGGAGTTATTTTTGTGGTTAGCTTGGAGGGAAAGAATGTCATTTACAAGAATGTAGATTCAGGTGATATTGATTGCACCCACTGTTCCCGTCTGTTTTAGGGTTGACCTCTGTGTATTTTAAAACGATTACAGACAACCTTTCTGGGATACTTTAAGGCATTAAAAGCCCTATTGGATGGGTTTGCCTTTTTCCATCTCCCTGCCAAAGAAATTAAGAGCATAACTTTCCCTCGAACTTCCTGCTTTAAGCGTACACGTGTCTCTCTCTCCACCACTGCTCAGTCCTCCATACGCAAGAATGCATGGGCGTGTGCGCATGTGTATGTGCTAGGGCACACATGTGGATACTTGCTTGTGGACAGCTTCACTTTCATGCTCCCCAAAAAACACCAAAAGGAAGAAATCTGAAGGATGCAAATTCTTACAGATTCACTGATTTTACAAAGCTCTGGTATTTCAATAAGATAACAGAACCAAATCTAGTTATGAGACAAATCTTGTACTTCTAGAATGAATTTCATGTAAATTCAGCCACCAGGTTACTAAATCATGATTCGGATGGTATTAGTATTTTTTTTTTTAATTTCCACATTAATGGCACTGAAGTATGTTGTGGTGTCGAGGGAAGTTAAGTTTTGTTTTTGCTTTTTTTTTTCATATTCCAGGTTAATGTTATAATTGCATGGGAAGCTGGTTATTTAACTGAGCATTTTGGTTTTACTTTCAGAACCAAAGCCTGTTAATTCTGTCATATCTTTGGGTGTCATTACAGAATGGATCGTGGGTACTCGGAAGGTGTGACCAGATTCCTTTGGAAACATTACAATAAAACACCCTTAGCCATTCAATGACTGTCTTTTTCACTGCCCCTTACATTTAGGAAATTCGTTTTGCAATGAGGTTACGGATTTTACTGTTGTTTCTAAATTGAAAGGTTCTATTTCTGTTCATCAAAATATAAATTAGGTGAATTATTAAACATAGCTCATAATTCACAGTTGAGTGGGAAGGGGGTAACATTGAGAATTAGATACTGAAGTTAATCTTTATCTTGGTACTTGTAAGTTATCAGAAAAAAAAAATGGGTGGGTTTCTTGGCTTTGACCGGCTAACGCTCTCAGATTAGAATTTTTTTTTTTTTAAGTTAGTGCTGTGAAACTGTTTTGCGGACTATAAATATTTGCATACCTACTCTGGGGCACCGTAAGGGTTACGACTGGAAATAGAAATGGATGGGAGAGTGGGACGGGAGACTGGAAATAGAAATGGATGGGAAGACCCTGCCTTCAAGTTCTGTTGTATTGAGAGACAGCTTTGTACAGCTCTAAAGGCAGCAGAAAAGGGAAGCAGATACTGAAACTGTGCAAAACATCCAAGCCTTGCCTCTTGGCAGCTTAGGAGGTAGAAGAAATCAGTGCGTGGGTCATAGATGTGTCACGTGAGGCATTGTGCAAGCCGGCGTAGGTTTGATAGGTGAAGAAATATGGTGAACACGGGCCTGTGGGTGGGGTAGGTGGGGGTAGTGAGCATTTTGCTGCACCTGAAACAAAGGCTCGAAGAACTTTCTGGTGCGATGTATGCTGGGAAGGGTGGGCTGGGCTAAGGGGCTGGTTGGTGATGGTGAACGGCTGGTTGGCAGATGGTTGGTTGCCAGTGGTTATTTTTTCTTCTCAGGGCTAACTCCAAAAAATCTTGCAATTCCTAGTCCTTTACCAATAGAATATTTTTTTCTTTTTTTTTTATTTTTCTTTTTTTTTTAATTAATTTTTTTTTTTTAATTTTTTTTTCAACTTTTTTTTTTATTTATTTTTGGGACAGAGAGAGACAGAGCATGAACGGGGGAGGGGCAGAGAGAGAGGGAGACACAGAATCGGAAACAGGCTCCAGGCTCTGAGCCATCAGCCCAGAGCCTGACGCGGGGCTCGAACTCACGGACCGCGAGATCGTGACCTGGCTGAAGTTGGACGCTTAACCGACTGCGCCACCCAGGCGCCCCACCAATAGAATATTTTCATTAATTTTCTCCTTTAGCTCAGCCCTTTGAAAGAAAGCAAATGGGCACCGGGGTGGCTCAGTCGGCTAAGCATCTGACTCTGGATTTGGGCTCGGGTCAGGGTCTCAGGGTTCGTGAGATTGAGCCCCGTGTTGGGCCCTGTGCTGACAGCGCGGAGCCTGCTTGGGATTCTCTCTCTCTCCCCCTCTCTCTCTGCTCCTCCCCGCGATTCTGTCTTGTCCATTGCTCTGCCTACCAGCCCTCCTTCTGTTGCCCCTCCCCCCCCACCATATTGGGTGGGCTTTTCCCACCACCCGAGGATCTCGAGCTTATTACATAGTATAGAAGTTAGTCACTCCCTCGCTTATCTTCTCCACTAGGCTGTGTAATTTGGTCAGTGGGTATTTCCAAGGGAGTTGCATCTAATTTGTCTTTGTTTTCTTAGGGCCTTGCTGTGTGCCTGACACATAGCATCTGCTCACTCCATATTTGTGTAATGAGGAAATCAGTGATAGCAATGTGTACATTCAGGTTAGGACGGTTTTTGTTAGTGTCTTTGTTGTGAGTTCTCGTCAGTTTACGATTTAATTAAAGTCTGATTTTCTTGTTTTGTTTTGTTTTTTTTTTTAAAGAAACACATCATACTGTAAATGAAATTTCTTTTTGTATGATAGTAACTGAAAAACAGAGATTTAGACACGGGTAGACTTTACAGCCCAAGTCCGATACTGGCTTTAAATCTGTTCTTCTCTTTTTTTCTTTTTTAAAAAAAAATTTTTTTTTTAAACGTTTATTTATTTTTGAGACGGAGAGAGACAGAGCATGAACGGGGGAGGGTCAGAGAGAGGGGGACACAGAATCTGAAACAGGCTCCAGGCTCTGAGCTGTCAGCACAGAGCCCGACGCGGGGGTTGAACTCACGGACCACGAGATCATGACCTGAGCCGAAGTCGGCCGCTTAACTGGCTGAGCCACTCAGGCACCCCATCTTCTCTTTTTTTTCAATGAAGGTGGAAGTCCTGGGGAATCCGTGAGTTTTGGGGTTGGGTAATCTGTATCTAGGATGTAGGCCATCTGTTTCCTTCCTAATGAATAGTGGCCAGGTTTCTATCACTTTCATGAAATGGGGGGAAGCAAGGAGTGGGGAAGAAGGGGTTGGCAAGTGACAAACCCAGTGCACCACAGGGACAATCAGATGTTCACCGAGTATCCTTGCTGTGACTTATTTTGTTTGTAGCTTTCTAGAGGGGTAAGGAAAGGAACTTCTGTGGTCGGAGGCTTGTCTTCCATGTTTTTTATGCAATGGCAACTTGGTACCAGGCTGAGCCCGCAGCCGTGGGATAAGACCCCAAGTGATGGTGTCTGAATGTTTTCTAGTTTCTTCTTAGTCCTGCCAGTGTCAGCAGGGAAGCAAGGTGCAGGTTGACAGTTATGGGGAAATGGAATGAGGAAGCAAAGCACAAAATTAAGAAGGAAGAGGAAGACAGCATGTGAGAACAGAGAAGCCACATGGAGCCTTGGAAGAGTCTCAGTGAAGGTGCTTCAACCAGCCATAAAACCAAAATGGAAGAAAGTAGGTTTAGAATAAAGGAAACGTTGGTCGAAGAGGATTCTCCAGACTTTTCTTTGGGCCTTCAATTCTGATCGCCGTGGGCATTGCACATAAACCTGATCTCAACTTGTTCTGGCAGAATTTTGTGTCCCTCAAGTGCTCTCACACACAGAGACCGTTTTTCTCGGCCACACCCGCCGGGTGGCCCACGTGAAAAACCCATGAATGCCGTGAGGCTGTCTCACTTTCCTTGCTTTTCACTGACATTTTCGTTTATGCATCTCACCTCTGTCTCCTCCTCACTTCTTCGTCTCGTACTTCTCTTCCAGGAAACCCTCTCACCCATCAAATTCTCCCTCCCTGTGAGGGTTTTCCCGACTGTACAGTCAGTGTTAATCACCCTGCTTTTGTTTGCCTGGCATGCCGCTTTTGCTGTTACCGAGCGCTAACCTCATTCTGCTCTCTGCAGACATCTGTAGAGGAAGAAAGGGTTTGGAACAGGTAAGGGAGGTAGCGAAGGGAAAGCAAATTGGAAGTGGGCCAAGGTGTCACTGGGTAAGACCCTGAGAAGGTCACCTGCCTCCTAGACCTGTATTAACTGTCCAGCCGCCATCTGGCTCCGAGGACCAACTCATGCTAACCCAATGCTCACGAGACAGAGCTATAAATGACAACCTTGACTGTTTGTAATGAGGGTTAAATACCGTATAGACTCTAATATTTACTTTGATAGCAACAGCGCGCTGTTTCCTGATTGTCGAGTTACTTGGGAAGTCGAATCGTAATAAACTTCAACTTCATTAATGTGTAGGGAGTGATAATTATCTCAGGGCCTGGAAAAACTTGGGGAATCTGTTAGGCGTATGGACTCTTGGAAGTCGGCCTACATGAGAAGTCACATAGAATCGGGAGACTGTTTTACGAACATGAATCCCTGCAAGGAGAACGGGTAGGTTCCACACTGAATGGTGTCTCGTAAGCCATTCATCTCACGATAGAGATTGAGGTGCAAAGGAGATCTTGACATGCTCACACTGTGTTTGCTTGAGCCAATGACCTCCATGTCCACATGGCCAACCTGCCTAGGCCACGAAGCCACGATTCTTAAAGTCCTGTGGCATAGGCTGTCTCTTCCCCCTGTAGGGTTCAAGGACGAGTCCAAACTTTTCCCCAGGCTTTCTTGCATGACCTTTCCCTTTTTATTGATTGACACATTAATTTATTAGCTGTCTATTTTCACTTTCAGTCAGGCCGGTAGGTTTTCATGGTTGCCTGGCAACCAGATTGCCTGCTTTCAATGACTTTGTATGTCGGGCCTCTGATGGATGAAAGGTGGTCTTACAGTTTTATTCTCCTTGCTGCCATCACCAAAACTTGGGCATGGGAGGTGGTAAAGGGCACCTTATGTTCCTGTTATTTTGATAGCAACAGCACACCGTTTCATGATTGTCAAATCGTAATAAACCTCAACTTCATTAATGTGTGCGGAGTGATAATTATATCAGGGCCTGGAAAAACTTGGGAAATCTGTTAGGTGTATTGACCCCACCTTGTATTTAGTTGGTTATTTAGAAATTGGCCTCGTGTTAGATTGGAAGCTCCTGAGGAACAGATGATGCCTTCTTTTTCTTCCTGCCCAGCTTTCTGCAAACCTTGTTTATGTGAAATATATTGACTCATGTTTCTCTGACACTGACTTTAAAAAATAATGTTTTTAATATTTTTATATATTTGAGAGAGAGAGAGAGAGAGAGAGAGAGAGAGAGAGAGAGAGAATGAGTGGGGAAGGGGCAGAGAGAGAGGGAGACACAAAATCCGAAGCAGGCTCCAGGCTCTGAGCCATCAGTACAGAGCCCGATGCGGGGCACAAACTCGTGAACCGTGGGGTCATGACCTGAGCTGAAGTCGGACGCTTAACTGACTGAGCCACCCAGGCATCCCTCTGAAGCTGACTTTTAAGCCACAGGCCATGCTAGGTGCTGTGGAGCCTTAAGAAGTTCAGCTGGTTGAGGAAGGTGGTGATACATGGAGACCCTGGATGGGGGGGTTGGAGGGGGATGTACAGTGAGCACTAATGGACTTCCCAAATGTCAGATTAAATATGGAGAAGCTACAGTTAAGGAGACCCAGAGGGAGAATAGCTTTTCTTTTCTTTTTTTTTTCCTTTGCATTTCCTTCTCACTTCCTTCCCCAGTACTTATTTTTCGAGATGCTCTCTCTTGCCTTGTAAAATCGGGTACTGAGGAAATACAGAAAGTTGCCTCTGGTTCCCGTCCTCTGTGTTGATGATGTAGTTGCGAGTAGGTCCAGATATTGGAAAAAATGACCAAGGATCCGAGGTGGTCTCAGTCCCCGGTCAGTGCTAGATGACCATTTGAGGTCAGTAGAGAGGGTCGCTCTGAGCAGGTGGTCAGGGAGGGCACGTTTTGTGTCTAAGACTCAGGTAGGTAGGGAGGAAAGCCTAGTAGTTAAGTTTCACTCAAAATAAAGTTTTAAGCCTAAAAAAAAATGGAGAGAATTCGTGGCCCAAAACTATGTGGCAGGCATGGGCTCACTGCTATGATTATGTTTGTATTTATTTGTGTTATTATAATTATTTTTATCAGTACACTTTCCAGAATGCAATGTGGGCTGAGAAGGTTTAATGGCTTACTTAAGGTCATCCAGGTAGTGTTAGAGCTAGGATCCAAATCTGGGAACTGTCTGAATCCAAAGCCCGTACACAAAACTGTGTGCACAGCAAGGAGTTTGGAAATGTGATCCTTTAACCCGGGGCACCTCCGAGTCGGTGATCTAAAAAAGTTGGTAATGAAAGGAAGATATTGGCTGTTATTTCTCTGTGTCCACTGTGCCCTTTTATATTTTTTATTTATTTTAATGATTTTACTTTTATTTTTGAGACAGAGAGTGAGCAGGGGAGGGGCAGAGAGAGAGGAAGACACAGAATCCAAAGCAGGCTCCAGGGCTGAAACATACAAACCGAACTGTGATCATGACCTGAGCCGAAGTGGGATGCTTAATGGACTGAGCCATCCAGGCAACCCCCACTGTGCCTTTTTAAATACAGGGGTAATTATAGTGCTTGAATGGGTTTATTATGATGGCCAGCAACTAATAACCCTGAATGGAAGGATTACTGCCCCCCCCCTCATTCATGTAATTCCCACCCCCCCCCCCCCGCCCCCACCGGGATACATCCTTTCCTGATGTTTCATTTGGCAGTTGGTATTTTAAATAACTAGCTTTGGTGCCAGCTTATATAGATGAGCTGAGTGGTTTAGAGAAGTACCTGATTGGGATGTTTCTAGAACCGCTACTCGGCAACCACAGAGCTTCAGTTTAGTGACCACAAAGAAGCGAAATGACAAACCGGTGCAGAGGAACGGGCCTCCAGCTGGTGAACAAGTACATTAGTGTCTCTACACTTCACTTTCGGGCCCTTTTACGATTCTTGGTTTATCCCCCAAATCATCACTCAGCCCCATGGTGTTGGCGAGCCAGGCGTGTCCGCCACATTGCAGGGTCTTTCACAGCTTGGGTGCCCCGTTTCTTCTTCCCTCCCTCCTTTCTCACGCGTTGAGCACCTCGCATGTGCTGATGCTGCTCGGGGCGCCAGGAACCCAGCGGTCAAGAAGGCAGACAAAAATCCACTTCCTCCTGGAGAGCCTATCCTGATCTCAACAGTGGCAGGCTACAGATAGGTTCAGAGAGGGGTAGGTGGAAGGGAGAAAAACAAAGCAGAGAAGATGCTTGCACAGTGCTGGGGTGGTAGTTCTGCCCGGAGTGGCCAGGAAAGACCTCTTCTGAGATGGCGACATTTATCCGGCGGCCTAGAGGAGGCGAGGAAGGAAGGTGTGTGCGCGTCCGGAGGGAAAGCCTCTGCAGGGGAGAGAACACCGGCCAGGTGTCAGGACAGGAGGGGTGGGTGGCAGCAGATGTCAGAATTATTTCTGAGGCTGGATCATGCAGACTTTCCCATCCTGTCGGGCGGTCCTGCTACACCACAAGAACTATCCGGGGTACCCACGAGGGGCATCCATCCAGAGGAGCGCTGGGGGCTCAATACTGTGCTGCTCGCAAGGCTGGGATCTGTAATATACAGGTGGTGTTGCGATACCTGCTCTATAGGCGGCGAATAGCAGAAGGAGAAGCTTTGCCTGGGGAGAGAGCCATGCAGGAAGCCTGCCTAGGCTGATGAGCCCTGTGTGCCAAGGGAGGTCCCACGGGCCCGAGGCGTCATTAGACATCTCTCCAACTGTCATGATACAAGTGTCAGGGGAGTGGAGGGAGGGAATGAAGGGAGGGACTCAGGTTGCTGACCCCCGTCATTGAGTTTTCTTCCTCCAGTCTTCCTAAACATACCCCCTGTCTTAATACGAATCATGATAGCAATATAACAGTCCTAATAGGAAAGCAACCCCGATCTGGTACCACCTTCCGAGAGGTTATGTATCAGGACCCTTGCTGGGTACGGAACATGAGCGTTATCTCCTTGGACCATCCGTCGGGCTCGCTCTGCATACAGGCAGCCTCGTGCGCTGTCCGGCCCCAGAAACATGGTAATGCTCAGTAGATCTCCTTTGAATGAATGCATTTTTCTCCCAACAGTCGGCGAGGTGAGTGAGTGTCTTTTTTGCCCCTTGTGGACAGGTTCCCACGTCTTGAATTTTAGGTCGCGTTTTCAAGGACGCGAAGCTAGGAAGTAGAACAAGTCGGGTAGGAACCGGGTCTTTCTGACTCCTGGGCCTCGTCTGCCCCTGCAGGGAGCTGCCGGTCAGCATGCCGGGCGAGGTGTTCTGACTTTGGATTTGGGGCAAGTCGGGGCACGGTGAAAAGAATAGAGGACCCAGGTCAGTCAAGGGAACGCCTAACTCTTTGGTCTCCTTTAGTGAGCGACCATTTATCTCTTCACTTGGACTTCTTCATTTGTAAATTGATGGTACTCCTGACAGCCTGTGGGCCCCTTATAATAAGTTAATAGGAGTCCGTGTGTATTTGTATATTATAAAGTGCTAAGCAAACGTAAAGGGGACCATTATTCTTTTAAACTATCTCCAAGTGGGGCGCCTGGGTGGTGCAGTCGGTTAAGCGTCCGACTTCAGCCAGGTCACGATCTCGCGGTCCGTGTGTTCGAGCCCCGCGTCAGGCTCTGGGCTGATGGCTCAGAGCCTGGAGCCTGTTTCCGATTCTGTGTCTCCCTCTCTCTCTGCCCCTCCCCCGTTCATGCTCTGTCTCTCTCTGTCCCCAAAATAAATACAAAACGTTGAAAAAAAAATTAACATTAACATTTTTTTAAAAAATAAGAAATAAGCTATCTACTGGTAACAGCATGGAAACAGCGTGTGAAAGGTCAGTGGACAACTGTGACTGAACAGGAAAAGAAAGGTTGAGTATACCAGGGGTTGGCCAACTTTTTCCACGAAGGGCCGGATAATCAGTGTGTCTAGTTTTGTGGCCCCTCTGGCCTCTATTGCAACTTCTTAGCCTTGGGATTGTATCCTGAGAGCAGCCATAGACAGTATGCAAATGAGTAGGTGGGGCTGTGTTTCGAAGTTTAAACTTTATCTATAAAAGTAGGTGGTGGATTGTAATTTGCTGGTCACTGATTTTTTTTTTTTATTTTTTTAACGTTTATTTACTTTTGAGACAGAGAGAGACAGAGCATGAACGGGGGAGGGGCAGAGAGAGAGGGAGACACAGAATCTGAAACAGACTCCAGGCTCTGAGCCATCAGCCCAGAGCCCGAGGCGGGGCTTGAACTCACATACCACGAGATCATGGCCTGAGCCGAAGTCGGACGCTTAACCGACTGAGCCACCCAGGCGCCCCTGCTGGTCACTGATTAATACTGACATGTGACTGAGTAGGGTATATAGGTACACACACACACACACGACTCATATTTTGCATATTATTATTCCAGGGTGATCACTTACAGAGAAAACACTCTTGGGACTGGGCGGGGGGGGGGGGACTAAATACGTGTACCTTGATTGTATGATCAATAGCTTCCTGCAAAGCTGTGTCCAAACGCGATATGCACAGACTCAGCCATTTGGTAGACCTGAATTTTCTGAACTGACATTTAGTTTTTTAAAAAAAAGTTTTCTTCATGTTTGTTCATTTTTGAGACAGAGACAGAGACAGAGCATGAGAAGAAGAGGGGCAGAGAGAGAGGGAGGCACAGAGCCTGAAGCAGGCTCCAGGCTCCGAGCTGTCGGCACAGAGCCGGGCGCGGGGCTTGAACTCATGAACGGTGAGATGGTGACCTGAGCCGAAGTCGGACGCTTAACCGACTGAGCCCCCCGCAGGTGCTCCAGACACCGTAATTTTGTTCTCTAGTTGCCCTGTGGGTCGTTTTGATTCTGTCACTGGATCCGGGCTGTGCTTCAGGGTCTGGCTCGCCATCCCATTCCCTTTGCTCATTTCGCTCCTTCCTCTGTCTTGTTGGGTGTTTGTGTTTGTGACCGCTGTCAGCTAGAGTGTTCGGATTCTCGGTAACCTAGACGTGAGAGGAGTGGTTAAGTCAATACGTCTTACGGGGACTGCTTGCCATACTGACCTGTCCCGAGTATTTTCCAGAGACTGTAGAAACGCTCTCCTGAGCCAGCTTTTTACTCATTTAGCTTTCCTGGCCGTGGGTTGATGTCTCCTACTGAAGTTTAAACCCCCCCGCGGTTGTTTACATGGTTTATAATTTGGCTTCCTGTGTGTACTTCATGGTGAGAGCCTTTGGATGAGCCACATGGGAGGTGGCATTTGTACAAGGTCACGTTTAGCATACACACAAGGAAACTGTTTATTCACATCCGTGTCTGGCTCTTAGGATCCTTGGTGACTTTTCTGTTTTATATGACTGGCCCATCCATGCTCGTATCTCCCCGTGTCCTGCTACCTTTTAATAAATTGGCCTTCCTGCAGCTAGAGGACTCTTCCCTAAAGAGAAGGCAAAGTTTATTACCTTGCCACCCATTTCCGCTCAGGTAGAGTGGAAATACCAATGCAAACTCTCAGTCATTGAAAACCAAAGCAAACCCAAAACACAAAACCACTTACCCAAAAGGCAGCAGAGAGACTTATGGGAGAGACGGTTAAACCGGATCCTAATTTTCATGCCACGTTGTTATTGCCATAATTTTGGAATGTTTCTAAGTAATTAGACCTTTTTTTCCTAGGAGCCTTTTTTTAGCATTATGATATTCAATTAAAAATTTTTTTAATGTTTATTTTTGAAAGAGAGAGAGAGAGTGTGTGTGAGCAGGGGAGGGGCAGAGAGAGAGGGAGACACAGAATCTGAAGCAGGCTCCAGGCTCCGAGCTGTCCGCACGGAGCCCTGATGCGGGGCTTGAACCCACGGACCGCAAAATCATGACCTGAGCTGATGCTGGACACTTAACCAACTGAGCCACCCAGGCGCCCCTAGCATTACGATATTCAAAATTATTCATCTTTCCCTGTGTCCTTGGAAATAACGCGTTTGGCATTTGTGCAACCAACACCACACGCATAAATGTAGGATCGAATACTATTCGGCCACCAAAATGGTTTGAATGATTGCAGAGGACGACTTGGATGGGCTTCAAAGGCATTGGGCCGAGTGAACGACGTGAGTGTCAGATGTTGGCATATTGGCTGAGTCCATGTGTATGGTATTCTGGAAAAGATGAAATTACGTGAGGAAGACAGACAGGTGGTTACCGCGGGCTGGGGATGATTTAAACCCCAGTGGGATAGCACGGATGAGTGTTAATGGGGTGACAGATCTGTTCTGTCTTGATTGTTGTGGTGGTCCCTCAAATCTATGTGTGTGTTAAAAACCGTACCATTGGAGGTGCCCGGGTGGCTCAGTTGGTGAAGCAAGTGACTCTTGATTTCCGCTCAGGTCGGGATCTCAGGGTTCGTGGGATTGAGCCCCATGCTGGGCTCTGAGCTGACAACATGGAGCCTGCTTGGGATTCTCTCTCTCTCTCTCTCTCTCTCTCTCTCTCTCTCTCTCTCTCTCCCTCTCCTTCTCTCTCTGCTCCTCCCCTGCTTGGCCTCTCTCTCTCTCTCTCTCTCTCTCTCTCTCAAAATAAACATATAAACAATGTAGCCCTGTACACATATACAGAAAGGCAATTTTACCATTAAGTTTTCAAAAGTAAAATAAAAAAAAACAACAGAGGGCTTGATTATGCTTGTTGAGAACATCAAAAATATATTCTAATGATAGTGGGGTATCAGGGACTCCTTTGAGGAAAATCTTAATTGTGCTGTTTTTATGTATTTATGTTGGAGAGAGAGGCAGACAGAGCATGAGCAGGGGAGGGGCAGAGAGAGAGAGAGAGAGAGAGAGAGAGAGAGAGAGGGAAACAGAATCCGGAGCAGCTCCAGGCTGAGCTGCGAGTGCAGAACCCGATGCGGGGCTCGAACCCGCGAGCCGTGAGATCATGACCTGAGCCGAAGTCGCGTGCTTAACCGACTGAGCCACCCAGGTGCCCCTTAATTGTGCTGTTTTTAAAGAAAAGGCCCGTTGACGTGGTTACTGGGTTGACAAAGAAGTGAAGTAATGTACCTTCTATTCAGTGGGTAATATCTTAGGCTCTATGCAGAATGTAGGGGAATATTCAAGGTTATGTGTCCCCCAGCAGCTGTAACGTGTCCTCTGGTGCCGATGTAGCATTTCGGTTCTTCTTTACGGTGATCGGTTTCCTTCGTTCGTGTGTTTATACGGTGTGTGACAGTTACGGTGGCCGTGGGAACCGTAAGTTTAAGTTGTGTGACTTTTCTGTGAGTAAAACCAGCCATAATGTTGAATTAATGTCATTCTTCACATTTAATTTCCATGTTGTTGTAAGTGGAAGGCGTATCATATATTTGGATAAAAGCTGTCAGTTTTGATAGTGTGGAAGCCACGGAGGGGATGTGGACCAATGCATACAACGAGGCCAAGTTGGGAGAGCGCGTTTGGGGTGTCCTCTGAGGGTTGACGTTTTCGAGCGCCTGGCCGTCCACCTTCGTATTTGACGGTAGAAGATTCTGGACCACCACGATCTTTGGCGAATGACCACGTACTTTAAATGGAAACCCTGATCCCAGCGCTGGGGGCTTTGTGAAATTGCCTTTGCACAGGATTGGTTAAGTGGAACATCGATTCGTTTCCTAAAACCGGAGACACTGGTGGGTCTTCAGGCCACAGAGCATCAGACGGCACGTGGTGCCTTGTGAGCTCTGGACGTGGCAGTGTGGCTGGGCTCTCTTGGTTTCGTAAATTGGGTGGAAGAGGGGGTTGTTATGGGGCGCCTGGGTGGCTTAGTCGGTTGGGTGTCCAACTTGGGCTCAGGTCACGATCTCGCAGTCTTAGGGATGCTAGGCCTGGGACTGGTGGAGAAGGAGGCCGGTGTGAGAATCATGGGTGCAGAAGTCCCAGGGCCTCTGTCCTTCCTGGGAAAGGACTTGTCAGGCTTCAGGCCACCTTGTGATCAGGACTGATGGCTGCCTGGTTGCAGCATTTTGTGATGGCCCTGCATGCAGAGGGGGTGGACCAGAGAACCCCTGCTTGTTCATGGCCCCTCACCCTCCCACCGTGCCTCTTAGGGGCTGAAGAGCTGCCCTCGTGCTGGGGAACCCGGGGCCTCTTGCCGCCTGAAGCTCTCTCTGAGAGAGACAGAGACGAAGAATGTGTGTGTGTGTGTGTGTGTGTGTGTGTGTGTGTGTGTGTGTGTTTGCGTGTCACTGCCTTGGAAGGCAGCCTACCATCCAGGCGGGATGTCTGCCCTGTGTCAGGACCTCTCTGATGGATGCGATGGACGGGAAAGACCAAAGACCATGGTGCCCCTGGTCCCCGCGTCTCCCCTCAGTGGTTCAAGGTCATCGAAGCAGCCTCCGCAGGTCTGCTGCCTGCCTCAGTTTCCTATGACTTCAGAGTTACCCAGCCTTGTTTGGAGGGAGAGACCCCATGTTTCTCACACAGGAAATCAGCCCTGAATAATGTGCCCGACAGACAGAAACATATCCAAAAATGCTAGAAGATCATTAGCTCATTTCCCTTCCACTCTGCCTTTGCATACAGGTAGCCATCCTTACATCAGCCCCAGAAACCTTCAAGGAGTCCCCAGATTCTTCCGGAACCTGTGTTGTACGTATAAAACCTGCGTAATGGACAGGTCTACTGTATCCTACACTGACTACTGACTGTTGACTGTTACCCATTTCGTTGCTCTTTGGGATCCTTTCCTGGGTTTTTTTTTTTTTTTTTTTTTTTTGAGAGGGAGAGAGAAAAAGAGAATGGGAGGGGTAGAGAGAGAGAGGGAGAGAGAACCCCAAGCAGGTTCTGCACAGTGTAGATCCTGACGCGGGGCTCAATCCCACCGACGAAGAGATCAAGACCAGAACCAAAACTAGGAGTCAGAAGTGTAACCCACCGAACCACCCAGGCGCCCCTCCTGGGCGTCTTAAATTCAAAAACATAGGCACCTCTCATTCTGAGGTCATTTGCTCAGAATTTGCATTTCTTACCCCTGGGTCGGTGACGGTACAGTCTCACGAAGGTACGGCTTGAGGAAGGTCTTCCGGATCACATTTTGAAACGTCTCCTCCTGCGTGACAAGCCCGGGTCTCCGGCACAGGATCCGTCCATTTCTCTCCGGTGGGCAGGGGGGCCAGGCAGGCCCGGGGAGGGCGCTGGTGGGGTGACTCTCCTGCTCGCATTTCGTTCACTGGAAGAAAGCTGCTAGCACGCCAAGCCCCGGACGGACCAGGGACGATGGAGCAGCCCGGTGGTGGAGGACAATCAGCCTTATCCACACTGATGCTCCGATCGTGACCAAGACGGCCGAGGCTGCAGGCAGGTGGATTCCACCGAATCAAACTTTTGTTGCCAGGACTTGCCACACACGTGCAAAAGCAGCCCGCGCACCCGAAACTGAGCGCGCAGGTGGCGCCTTCAAGGGGATATCCCTGTAGGTTAATGTCATTTTGCTTTCCTGAAGCAGGTTGTTTCTTTCTCTTTTCTTTACAGAAGCTATGCGGCAGTGGTGATCTGAATGCTTCTCTGACATCCCAGCAGTTTGAAGAACGATCTGTGAGTGACAATGCCTTAAAAGCAAACGCTAGAGCAAATACTATAGATATTTCTTACCGAACGTCTGTATTTCTTTGCCTCTTTTATTTTTCAAGAACGCTGAACCATTGCAAAGACCGGCCTGGCGAATTGTAGCTGGAAGAGATTAATTCCGAGTCTATTGATTTGTCAGACGGGGACGGATTTTTCTAAAAATACAGAGCAGCTCTCCAGTTGAGTGGGAGAGTAAAGGAGACAAAGCCATTCTGAAGTGCTTTGAAACCTAGACGGGGGAGTTTTCAAAAGAAGGCCGTCAAGGGAGACCTAGCCACAGAATCGATTAATTGAATGTCAAAAAAGTGAACGATAAATTACTTTATCTGTCTCTTGTCTCTGGAAAGACAACAATTTGGACTAGTGCAAAACTCTGGTTCGAAACTTTAGTTGGATTCATTTGATGAATATTCGGAAAGAGACTTGCATTCAACATGGTGGCCTGTGGGAGTCGATGCCTTCCTGGGGAGGGGAGTGAGCTAAGGTGAGGGGAGGAAGACTGAAGGTCAAGTGTAGGAGACTCCACGGGGGCGGGGAGCAGGGAATGGAGGAAAAATATGCCGAGGGGAGAGCATGCAAAGGCATCATCTGTGGACACAGGAGGGGCAGGTGCCTTATGCACCTGTGGGCCGCGGAGGCCGGCAGCTGAGCGGTCCTGAACGTGAACTGCAACGTTTTTACTTCACTTGGAGGAGGTGCAGGGGAGTGGAAGGGCTTGGGGGGAAGGGGGAGAAAATGAGGAAGCCACTTTACCTCAGAAGTGTTCACATGTCTGTCGGGGCCAGCCCCACAGCTGCATTTCTGCCTGCCACTTCCTCCCTCGTGTTCCTCCGCGAGTTCTAGAAGAAAGAATCCTGCAGGGGCACCGGGCTGGCCCAGTGGGTTGAGAGTCCGACCCCTGACTTCAGCCCAGGTCATGATCTCACAGTTCATGAGTTCGAGCCCCGCCTCGGGCTCCGAGCTGGCAGTGCTGGAGCCTGCTTGGGACTCTCTCTCTCTCTCTGCCCCTTTCTCTGCCCCTCCCCTGCTTGCTCTCTCTCAAAATAAACAAAGAAACTGAAAAAAAAAATTAAAAAAGAAAGAAAGAATCCTACAGGAAATCGCGGAGTTGAAGGGTATTTCAGATACCGATACACTTCCGAGGGTATAATAATACCCCTTGTGCGATTTGGGGGGCGGGGGGAGTTAAATATTGCAACGATCGCATCGTGAATTTGGATACAATCCCACTGGAGATAATTACAGAGGATATGTTAGTAAGACCTAGTAACCCGGTCATCAAGGCGGGTGGGGTGGCAGATGAGGCTTGAAGGTGGCGACCCCCTGCCCCCCACCCTTTTTTTTTTTTTTTTTGCTCTCAAGTTAAGAGGTGTTCCTGAAATTCTCTTCCTCGGTCCCCAGACACCCGACTTACCTTCCTTCTCCATCTGTGCAGATGTTTGGGGAAGCCGGCGATGGCGTGAGTCACCTGCCCAGTCCTTTTGCCTACCTCCTCACCATACACCTGAAGGAAGGCCGCAACCTGGTCATCCGGGATCGCTGCGGTAAGCCTGGCTCTTCTGGGTGCCTTGTAGCCCGCGCACCTGCTTCTCCACTCTTGTTTCTGTGTTGTTAGTGCACCTTTCTCGTCTCGCGCAACGGAGCGGAGCTCAGACCTATACCCCGAAGGTATCGAGCATTTGCAGCAAAGTTATTTGAAGACCCTGCATCTTCCTTTGCTTTAGTGTGGTTAAATGAACAACGAGAATGGCAACAGTAAGGACAGTAATCATCACAATAGTGATAGGAGTAATAATTCCATGAAATAAGGCCGCGAGAATAGCGTTATCCTGGCGGCTAGCAGCTGCTCAAGAAAACGCTCCCTCGATTCCACTTTGATTACACATAAGAAAAGACGTGAACGTACGTAAGAAGTACACAATTTCTTGTGTATACGTGAACGTGAGCACGTGTGTGAATATGTGTATATGTGAATAGACGTGAGAATGATACGTAAGCAAAAGATGTCCGTGCGAGGTCCCCAAATGTACACAGAGCCGAAGATGCCCTTTGAACCCCATCCCCTTCCTGCAGTGAAATCCCACGGGGCTTCGCTCCCTCAGGAGAACATTTGTCATCTGCGTATCATTTGATTCGTTCACTTTTCCCCCGTTTCTGTGCCTTTAAAACACACACATGTACACACGTGTGTGTTTTAAAAGTTTATTTATTTTGAGAGAGAGAGCATGCACAAGCAGGGAAGGAGCAGAGAGAAAGAGAGAGAGAGAGAGAGAGAGAGAGAGAGAGAGAATCCCAAGCAAGTGCGACACTGTCCGTGTACAGCCCAGTGCAGGGCTCGAACTCACGAACTGTGAGATCACAACCGGAGCCAAAATCAAGAATTGGACGCTCAACCAACTGAGCCACCCAGGCGCCCCCACACGTGTATGTTTTTAATTAACATGATACTGTAATGTCCCTATTAGCCCCCAATAAGCTTTCTTTTTGCTTCGCGATACGTATTCAAGATCGACGATGGTTTTCCATGCAAGTATATCTCCATTCTTTTAAATGCTATGCAACATTCCATAGTATGATGTGTGATTTATTCAGTTTCTCTACTGACAGTTGCTGCTTTTTTTTTTTTTTTCAACTTTCTCGGCAGCGTAAATGATACTGTAATGAGCACCCTGTGTTTGTTTTTGGCACAAATAAGAATACATCTTTCAAAAAGTAGCATGTGCTTAAGTGTAGACGGTGGGGCCAGACTGCCCGGGCTCAAAGGCTTCCCTTCTCCAGTTGTTGTTTGATTCAAGAAATGTCCCTTGGCCCCTCTGTGAGTTCCTTCCCTCATCTATACAATAGTAACCTTTATTGTAGGCTGTTAAAAGCATGGAAGGTAATAACTCACATAAAGTGCTTACAACTACATCTGGCTTCTAGCACTTCATGGAAGTTAACTGTTGGGGCGCCTGGGTGGCTCAGTTGGTTAAGCGACTAACTCTTGATTTGGGTTCAGGTCAGGATCTCACTGTTCGTGGGATCGAGCCCCATGTTGGGCTTTGTGCTGACAGTGCAGAGCCTGCTTGGGATTCTCTCTCCTGGTCCCTTGTCTTGCTAGCTTGCTCATTCTCCCTCTCTCTCTCTCTCTCTCTGTCTCTCTCTGTCTCTCTCTCTGTCTCTAAATAAATAAACAAACAAACATTAAAAAAAAAAAAGATAACTGTTGTTAGCAACCGGGACAGAACCTAGAAATAGAAGTCAGGATCCAGGGGATACGTGTTGTTAAAAATTGAAGAAACCCTGGCAAATTGTCCTCCAGAAGGCAGAAAGCATGCCCTCTCTTACAGTATGTTACTATTGTTGAATATCTACTTTTATCACTGTTCATTTTGGGCAATCTCATAGATTGGGTGTGGACTCTCCTTATTTTTAATTTGTACTTTGTCGGGTTCGCCTGGGTGGCTCAGTCGGTTGAGCGTCCGACTTCAGCTCAGGTCATGATATCGCAGCTCGCGAGTTCAAGCCCCGCCTCGGGCTCTGGGCTGACAGCTCGGAGCCTGGAGCCTGTTTCGGATTCTGTGTCTCCCTCTCTCTCTGCCCCTAACCCACTCGCATTCTGTCTCTCTTTCTCAAATATAAATAAATACTAAAAAAAGTTAATTTGTACTTTGTGGATTGTCATGGTAATGAACGTGGGTTTCGTCCAGTTTTCATTTGAGTTTCTTCTTCTCTCTGTTTGTAATTCTTTGTAACTTTCAGCATTAATGGTTGTTTATTACAGGTTGCAAGTATTTTTCTCTCAGTCTGTTACGTCTTATTTCTATGGCTGATTTTATCCTTTAGAGGTTTTGCATTTCCTTACAGGCAAATATATTTGTGTTTTCTTTATAGTTTATTTATTTTTTTACTTATTTATCTAATTAATTTATTTAAAATGTTTATTTATTTTTGAGAGTGAGAGAGCACGAGTGAGTGGGGGCGGGGCTGAGAGAGAGAGAGAGAGAGAAAGAGAGAGAGAGAGAGAGAGAGAGAGAGAGAGAGAGAATCCCAAATAGGCGCCACACTGTCGGCACTGAGCCCCACACAGGGCTCGAACTCATGGAGGAACCATGAGATCCCGACCTGAGCCGAAATCAAGACACAGATGCTTTATTGACTAAGCCACCCAAGCTCCCCTATAGTTTTTTGTGTTTGTTTTTGTAAATTTTATTCTGTTTAGTAAGAAGGGATTTTTTTTTTTATTCTAAGGAATTGAGTGTCTTTCTTTCTGTTGCTTCGTTTCTACTCTGTTCTGGAATATGAAAAGGACAAAGTACCTCCTAGACCCTTCTTTCAGTGCTCTAAGTCCGTTAGCTTGTCTTTCTCATTCTTCCCATGGTTTTTTTTTTCCTTTCAGGGAGAATGCCTCAACTTGGCCTTCCAGCTTACTCATTTTCTTGTCACTTGTGGCCATTGTGCAGTCAGGTCATGTATTGAGTTGCCATTTAATTTTATATCAGCCTGTGATTATTTCACAAGTGAGATGATACCATCGTATTTCTGAGAATATTAAGTCTCCACTTAAAATCTCGTGCTTCATCCCTTGGGTGTCAGCATCGTGTGTTCGCCACTCACGTTTCTGTGTGTCCCTCTGTCCTTGCCCCGCCATCTGCGGGCGCTGTTTTTGTTTACGGTGTCCTCCCTTCCCTGATAGCGAGCAGGGCTAGGATATGCGAATGGACAGGCTGCACCAGTAGTTCAGGCAGCTCCTTCCTGTTCCCCCCCAGTTATCACCAGTTCCCAGTTATCACCTCTCACCCAGAGCCTTCCTTTCTGGCTTACTGTTCATGCTCCCTGTTCCAGCTTGCAGTCCAAGTCTGTTGCTGGTCACTGGTTGGCCCCAAGGGGAGAGGACGGTGCTGGCCCAGCTGTTACAGGCTATGCTAGTTGGTTGGCCTAGAAACCGACGCTTTCTCAGGCCACCAGCTGCCTTCCCTACCTGCTGCCTGCAAGTTAAGAGCATCCCTGGTTTACCCACCACACACCCTCACATGCTCCCACCCAGCCCTGCTTCTGAAACCTTTTTGCTATAACTTTCTCCTGCTCACGTTTTGGATTGCGGACTCTTTGCCGATCTGATCTCACCTGACTTCCATCTTTCAGGATCCGTGAAATATGTTCACTTTAAAAAAATTTTTTTAAAGTTTATGTATTTCGAGGAAGGGACAGCATGAGTGGAGGGGGCGCTGAGAGAGAGGGAGCGAGACGATCCCAAGCAGGCTCCGGGCTGCCAGCACAGAGCCAGATGCGGGGCTTGAACTCACGAACCGCGAGAGCATGACCTGAGCTGAAGTCAGACGCTTAACCGACTGAGTCACCCGGGCGGCCCTGCTCACTTTTTTTAAAAACAAAATTGCTATCCCTGCCTGTCTGTATCTTTGTACTTCCTCAGATATAGGACTTCAAAATGGTGGGGGGAAAATCTCATTTTTTACTTGTTGGTAAAACATGTTTTCTATGAAAATCATAATTTCTCATCTATCGATCGTGTGACTTCTTATGTTCTGTCGTTGGGCACTATGGTCGTAAACATATGCCTTTTTTTTTTAATTTTTTTTTCAACGTTTATTTATTTTTGGGACAGAGAGAGACAGAGCATGAACGGGGGAGGGGCAGAGAGGGAGACACAGAATCGGAAACAGGCTCCAGGCTCTGAGCCATCAGCCCAGAGCCCGACGCGGGGCTCAAACTCACGGACTGCGAGATCGTGACCTGGCTGAAGTCGGACGCTTAACCGACTGCACCACCCAGGTGCCCCAACATATGCCTTTTAATAGATGCATCCCTTATGTTATTTTTAATGATTTGAGCGGGTAGCATTTCATACCTGAAATAACCCCTAGAGAATAATCATAAACCGGTGTAGAGTTAACTCCCATGAAAACACCAACTCTGGCTTTGAATTGGCACAGTGTCCCGTGGGGGCTTCTGTCAAATGAGGATCATTATCGAGCTCATCTTATGACAGCTTCTCTGGAGCTGGAGAAGAATGTTCCATGGAGAGCATATGTAACTTGACTAGGAAGAGGGTGTTCCAAACCTTTAAACACCATGTTTTGTTTTAAATTCTTGGAATTCCTCTAAGAGTTTGTCCCTTTGGGGAGGGAGCGCAGGCCCTGGAGTACCCCCGCACACCAGCTGTCCCCTTTCCAGTTTACCCGTTCTCTCTGGATCTTTCTCCCAGAGTGAGTTCTCTGGCCCTACCACCATTGACGTATCATAATGATAGATTCCAAGTAGCAGGTTCGTAGTAGGGGGTCAGTAACCTCAGTGGATGATGGAGAAGACATCACACCTGGTAGAAAAAAAACAAAATAATGCGGTGTGGGTGCGCTTGCTCAATGTCTTGGCCGTTTGGCAACAAAAGAGAGACCATAGCTTGTGCTATGATCCCGGCCACTGTCATCTCTGTCTGAATAGTTTCATCGGAGTTAAAACGTCTTATGACTTTGGCTTTATCTTGTGTAAACCTAACACGATCCAAATATAAATACCTACTAAGGCGTCTAGGTCATAAACAGCGTTGTTCCAGAACCTGTATCTTTTGTAGCCATTAGTGACTGTTCTTGTCTGTCTGCTTTTATTTATTGGGCAAGTTAATCATCATTGACAAAATATCCCTCTCCCAGACAATTCTTTTTCCATGATTTGAGGTGCGCTGTGCCTCCTACACTGTGACTCTATTGATTTTCTGCTCGATTTTCATAAGCATCATATTAGCGATCAGGAAAATGTTCCAGAGCCCTCTCAAGGTGGGGCCGCATTTGAGGGAGCACGGTTGGTTTAGAAAGGAATCGGAAGTACTAGGATGCATGCTCCCGCTCCTGCCTCCTTTGCCTGAGACTCGTTGTTTATCGGTACAACATTCCTTTCTTTTTTATTTTTTTAAATGTTTATTTAGTTTTGAGGGAGAGACAGAACATGAGCAGGGGAGAGGCAGAGAGACAGAGGGAGACACAGAATCCAAAGCAGGCTCCAGGCTCGGGGCTGTCAGCATAGAGCCTGATGTGGGGCTCGAGCCCTTGAACTGCGAGATCATGACCTGAGCCGAAGTGGTCGGACGCTCAACCGACTGAGTCACCTGAGCGCCCCTACAACGTTATTTTCTATGGGACCCAACCCGGCCTCAGGATTTTGTCCACCACAGTCCTTTCCACCAGTAGTTTTCTTTTTTTTTTTAATTTTTTTTTTCAACGTTTATTTATTTTTGGGACAGAGAGAGACAGAGCATGAACGGGGGAGGGAGAGGGAGACACAGAATCGGAAACAGGCTCCAGACTCTGAGCCATCAGCCCAGAGCCCGACACGGGGCTCGAACCCCCGGACCGCGAGATCGTGACCTGAGCTGAAGTCGGACGCTTAACCGACTGCGCCACCCAGGCGCCCCTCCACCAGTAGTTTTCAAACTTGAATGAGCATCAGGGCAGGCTGGAGGGCTGATGAAAACACATGCTGCCCACCCCCCAGAGTCTCTGATTCAGCAGGTCCTGCGTGGGGCCTGCGGATTTGCATTTCTAGCAAGTTCCCAGGTGATGCTGATGTAGGTGGTCCGGAAGCACACTTAGGAACCATTGTTCTGGGCAGCCTCTGTCCACCAGTGTGCATGGACAACGTGAGAAGAAACATTTGCTTCTCCTGATAGTAGGTAGAGCTTCAGTTCTCCACTAGGCACGGCATTTTCTTTCCCTGGGGATTTCCCTCATGACATATTTGCTCTCCAGCATTAGTCTCCAGCTTCCTTTTTTTTTTTTTAAGTGTTTAATTTTTTTTAATTGATTTTCACTTATGATGGAGAGGCCTTTGGTGTGTTGTTGAAATGTATGATGCCCTCGGCTCTTAAGGGGGACACCTCTGGGATAGGGAAGTCAGTCGCACGGTTTCCTTTCTGAATGTTTAGGGAAGAAAACCGTTTTGATGAATCATTCTCTGAGGAAAGAGTTGGGTATTTCTTTAGATTGTTGCCTACGCAGTGCTTACGCTTATGTAACTTTCTGTCTAGAACGTGGGGTGGGAACTTTTTCTGTCCAGGGCCACAAAGTAAATATTTTAGGATTTGTGGGTCATAAGGGCTCAGGGACAGCTACTCATCTCTGCTGGTGTGATGCCCAAACAGCCATTACCTTTAGATCCATTTTAACGATTCACTTCCTTTTTGGTCATATCACCGCATGACTGAAGAGAGAGGGAGAAGTAACTGAAAAAAAATGTGACTTTTCGGTGCCAATAATACATTGCACGAAACTGACAGAGGTTATCCAGAGTACTGGATCACATCTGGTTTATTATTTAATTTTTTTCTAAAGTGAAAAATGTTAGTGGTTTTCCAAACCGCCAAAGAGAAATCATTCTTGGTTAGGGTTAGTATCTAACGATAACATGTAAACAAATGGTCATGACTGTGTTCTAATAAAACTTTATTTACAGAAACAAGCAGTAGCCTGGGTTTGAACCATGGGCCAACGTTTGCCAACCTCTGTCTAGAATATCGTGATCTGCTTTTTGAGTTTCACTCTAAGAAACTGCTTTCTGGTGTAGCAAAGTAAAAACTTGGTTTATTTATGAGCATATCAGTAATATGACCTTGAATAATGAAAAAAAAATTCTGGAGATATTAGGTGGCAAAAAGTCATTTTTTTCCTTGTATTTTAATGGGAAGTAAAGTGAAAAGTCACGGTATCCCCCTCAGGAAAAGGCATCTCTGACATGCTTCGAGAAGTGGCGCTAAAAGTCTCTTCCAAGGTTCGTGCCGGAGAATTGGAAGCTTTCGGTCACTTGACCCATCCAGAAACAAACTGGGGGAAGCGTCTCAGAAACGAGAGAACCCGTCTCAGTTTTGGTGCCGTCAGCCAGGCCTGGACAGTGGACTTCCTTCGTGAAAGAGTGCTGTGGACCTTTTATGTAAATCTCTTCCTTCTCCGCCTCAGACACAGTGCTGATTTGTTATGCAGACTATCAAGGTGGAATTGGGAGATTTTCTGGGGCTTGAGGGGAGGCTTGTGAAACCCTAAAGCTGGCTAATTGTTCTTTGGGCAGAATTGGGAGGGAGCTCCGGCTTCAGCATGATGGCTAGGTTTAGCAATGGTGTGGAGAGCGTAGTGTTATATAGTTGTTACCCAGAGCATCACAGGGTCTTTAAAAAAATTTTTTTGTGTGTGTTTATTCATTTTTGAAAGACAGAGAGAGACAGAGCACAAGCAGGGGTGGGGCAGAGAGAGAGGGGGAACACAGAATCCGAAGCAGGCTCCGGGCTCCAAGCTGTCAGCCTAGAGCCCGACACGGGGCTCGAACTCACGAACCGCGAGAGCATGCCCTGAGCCGAAGTCGGACGCTCAGCCGACTGAGCCACCCAGGCGCCCCCACACGGGGTCTTTAACTGTTAACTTGTCTATCCCTTGTATAGAATACATAGGTGTTTTGTGTGTGTGTGTGTGTGCGTGTGTGTGTGTGTGTGTGCATTGAATAAACCCAGCAAAATCTATGGGTCATTCAAAAGAACTGAACATAGCGGGTAACCGGTAACTCACTGTCACGAACAGGTCTGTCCATCCGTGAGTCATCATGGGTATAAGAATAACACCTGGGAGGCCGACAGGTTTTCATGAGGTTGTGCTAGAAGCGGGGCCACATTTAGAAGATTGCCTTTCACAGATCATTCTCTGGTTGGTTAGGAATTGCCTTCAATTCTCTGACACGCGGTCTTTCAGCCTTGCCCGGACTCAGTCCGGTATGGGCGAGCTCAGTACTAATTAAGCAGCCCCATTCTTTCTGCTGAACAACCTGCCGTGCTGTAGGTGGTCTTTCTAAAAATGAGCCTTACTTGAACGCTGGTAATGTCTAGCCATTGCCTTGAGTTCGTCTTCTTGAGCAATCTACAGGAGGGAAGACCCAGCATCCCCCCACCTCCCTGCTCTATCCCAGTAATTGCCTGTTGCCTGTGGGTAGATCTTTGTCTCTGTCTACACCCCGCCTCCTGCCCTCCTATCTTACTATTTTTTTTCCTCAGTGTTTCTACTTCTCTTTTCCACATCCTCACTTCTTCCTTTTATGCCTTTATACCTCCATTTCCTTCCCATTTTTTTTTTTTTTCTCTCAGGGAGATTCTACATGCAGTGATGTTTTGGACCAAACGAGACACATACCTGTTTTGGGTTCTGGGGGTCTTTATAGATTGGTCAAACAGAAGGAACATGATATGACCAATCAAATTTAAGTCCTTCTAACTTCGTAATGAGGTTGACGCATAGAGAGAGTTGAACCTTGGACTCAGTTTCCCTTGGGAGGAAATGTGGTCAAGAAATATTTTGGGGTGTTAAAGCTGGTGGTGTTTATGCCAACGGCCCTTTTCTAGGCTGGGTAGGAGCACTGCTCTGTGACATGGGAAGGCCTCTTGTCCTGGGAAGAAGGCTCAGATCAAATCCCATTAAAACGTAGAGCGTTAGCCTGGGTGGCTCAGTTGGTTGAAGATCCGACTCTTGATTTTTGGCTCAGGTCATGATCCTACGGTTGTGGGATCGAGCCCTGAGTCAGGCTCCATGTCGAGCCTGCTTGAGATTTACTCTCTCGGTCTCTGTCTCTTGCTCTCTCTCCCCACCCTGCTCACGCTCTCTTTCTCTAAAACAAAATAAAATAAAAAACAAACAAACAAAAAGCCCCTAGAGCATTAACTCCTGGAAAACAGGAGCCCTTGCCTTGAAGCCCTGTTTTGCCCTTGGTGTGAAGGTGGCTATGGGACTGTCCTGCTGTGCCCTGGAAGAATACTGTGTTGCTGCTGCCCTCTGGTGGCCACTTTTCAGTGTTGCAAAAAGGAAAGAAAAGCCCTTTGAGGGACTTTGTGCGACATTATCAGGGCCAAAAAAAATTATTTGGGCTGGAGGCCGGAGGGTTGAGGATTGATGGTTTTTCTTCCTATTTTTTTTAATGTTTATTTGTTTATTTTGAGAGAGAGAGAGAGAGAGAGAAAGGAAGGAAGGAAGGAAGAAAGAGAGAGAGGGAGAAAAAAAGAAAGAGAAAGAAAGAAAGAAAGAAAGAAAGAAAGAAAGAAAGAAAGAAAAGAAAAGAAAGAAAAGAAAAGAAAAGAAAGAAAGAAGGAATGGAAGGAAGGAAGGAAGGAAGGAAGGAAGGAAGGAAGGAAGGAAGGAAAGAAAGAGAGAAAGAGAATCCCAGGCAGGCTTCATGCTGCCAGCGTAGAGCTTGATGCGGCCTCAAACTCCGGAACCTTGAAATCATGACCTGAGCTGAAACCAAGTTGGACTTTAATGGACTGACCCCCCACCCCCCACCCCCGGGCGCCTCATGGTTCTTCTCATGTGCGTTTTATGTAATGAAGATTCATGACCCATTCCTCTAGCAGACCGCCCTCCTTCTCCACCACAGGTAGATGGTTGACCTTTGTTTTCAGAGCAGCGACAGCTTCGGTTGCACACCCTGGGAAGAACATGCTGGATAAGTCATTTTCCGGTTTGGAAAGAATGGCTTAACGACACCCGCCCTAGTGTGAAAAGTTTGCCAGGTAATAGGTGTTTAGCAAATTCCTGTTCTGCCACCAAAATGTTCAAACGTCCGGTATCTCTGATTTCAGACCTCTTTTCCTTTTGCCATTTAATAGGCTAATTTTCATACCTGTTCTTTTAGATTTTTTTTTTTTTTTTAGTGTTTATTTATTTGCGATTGAGAGACAGAGAGAGAGCAGGGGAGGGACAGGGGATCAGAAGCCGGGCTCTGTGCTGATGGCAGAGAGCCCAACATGGGGCTTGAACTCACAAACCATGAGAACATGACCTGAGCTGAAGTCTGACACTTAACCAACTAAGCGACCCAGGTGCCCCTATAACTGTAAATTTTTTAATGATTGTAATCTCTTTCTTTCTTTCTTTCTTTCTTTCTTTCTTTCTTTCCTTCCTTCCTTCCTTCCTTCCTTCCTTCCTTCCTTCCTTCCTTCCTTCTTTTTCTTTCCTTCTTTCTTTCTAAGTTTATTCATTTTGAGAAAGACAGAGACATTACAAGTGGAGGAGGGGCAGAGAAAGAGAGGGAGAGAGAGGATCCCAAGCAGTCTGTGTGCTGTCATCGAAGAGCCCAACATGGGGCTCGAACCCATGAAGCTGCGAGATCATGACGTGAGCCGAAACCAGGAGTTGGATGCGTAGCCGACTGAACCACCCAGTGACCCTTGAATCCTTTCTTTTTTTTTTTTTTTTTAATTTTTTTTTTCAACGTTTATTTATTTTTGGGACAGAGAGAGACAGAGCATGAACGGGGGAGGGGCAGAGAGAGAGGGAGACACAGAATCGGAAACAGGCTCCAGGCTCTGAGCCATCAGCCCAGAGCCCGACGCGGGGCTCGAAGTCACGGACCGCGAGATCGCGACCTGGCTGAAGTCGGACGCCTAACCGACTGCACCACCCAGGCGCCCCGAATCCTTTCTTTTTAAAGAAGAAATGTATACGGGGCACCTGGGTGGCTCAGTCGGGGAAGCATCCAACCCTTGATTTGGGCTCAGGTCATGATCTCACAGTTGGTGAGATCGAGCCCCACGTCAGGCTCTGTGCTGACAGCGTGGAGCCTGCCTGGGATTCTTTCCCCCTCTCTCTGCCCCTCCCCCACTCAGGCACTCTCCCCTCCTCCTCAAAATAAATAAATAAAAAGAATAAAAAGAAAAGATACCCTTGTATCAGAGCTAGAGAGAAACCCGCTGTTCTCATTACATCTGTAATTGCGGGACAGGTAGGGAGTTTCCAGAACTCTGTTCTCAGCGTTGTGCACTGAGGAACAGCCACGCGGCTTCCGGACAGGTGCGTTCTGAGCGGTGTTCTAGGGTATCCATCCCTTCAGCCTTCCCGACAGCTCTGTGGAGCCCGGGCCGGCCCCTCAGCAGTCTCCCCCATTTACGCTACCGTGTCCAACAACAGCCATGGTTTTCGTTTGTGCCACGATGCAAAGTTTTGGGGAGCACCGCTGCGTGTGAACCCTGGACCCTGGGGTGCAGACCACGCGCGCTTGAACGCGAAGTCAGATACCATCTAGCAGCAGTTGTGAGGATTCACCTGGTGTGCATGCTCCAGGGGACGCGTGGTGGTATGGGTGGGGTTGGAGGAAACAGTAGTTAGGATTATTACTGTGTTTGTTGTCTTTTTTGGTTGGGTTTGATTTTTGCGGTTTCCCTCTGGAAAGGGAAGGGCTCGTGGCATTTCTACCCGTCTTACGATGGCTTTTCTTCCCAGTTTCTTGGCAGTTTGTTTGACTCTTTGCATATCTCTCCCTTTTCTCTCTTTTTGCCCTAGACTCCTCCCCCTAGCTTCCCTGCCCCCCGGGGGGGGGGGGTGTGGAGGGCAGAGGGTGGTTTGTGCTGGTGAAGGGTGTTTTCTGAGCCCGGTTCCTACCTCGTGTTTGCGCGTCAGCAAAAATGAAGGAGAGGCTAGTTTTTAGTGATGGGAATAAGGACTCTCTTACGGGTTGATGGTTTAATTTTCCCCATCTTATGTTTGACTCAGAGAAATGTGCCTCGACTCTCATAGTGGCCACCCTGGGAAGACACGGCAGTGTGGACAAGCATCATCCTCAGTCACTGTGTCACTTTTACTGAACGTGCCATACTGACGTGAGATGTAAAGAATCAATTTTCTTTGTTTCCTTTTTAAAATTTTTGTTCATGTTTATTTATTTATTCTGAGAGAGAAAGAACACGAGCAGGGGAGGGGCAGAGAGAGAGAGAGAGAGAGAGAGAGGGAGAGAGAGAATCCCAAGCAGGCTTCACATTGTCAGCACACAGTCCAGTGTGGGGCTCGAACTCACCAACTGTGAGGTCCTGACCTGAGCCAAAACCAAGAGTCGGACGCTTAACTGACTGAGCCACCCCAGGCGCCCCAGAATCGATCTGACTTTTCAAGCTACAGCCGGATCTGACTTTAAACGGCTTGATCACTGCTTTTGTTCACCACACATGTGCTTCCCGTATTACAAAAATTCTATTTTGAGAAGAAAAAAATGAATATAGCGCATCGTTCTTTGTTTACTCAGTGTTCTGGTTCCGGGTCTCTCAGAATTCTTATTCCCAGCACCAATCCTGCAGCAAACATTCTTGTGCCTAAATCCGGACGTACAACTTTCTTCTTGACTTCTTTGCGGATGCTTTGTGTTTCCTGGTCTGAGCAGGTGGAGGTTCTCTTTCCAGAATTGCCAGCTCACCCTTGGGAACTATCTCCCTCTACTGCTGACCCAGGAATAACATCTCTGGGGTCTGCTTTCCTTTTTTTCCCCGCATGGTGTGCACCTTATCTTTGTCAGTTTGATGGAGAAGGAGTGCTATATTTGTTTCAATTTGTATTAATAAATTTGATTCCTTAGGTGTGTTTGGCTATGAGCTATTTACTTCTCTTTTGTGCAAAGCCTGTTCTGTATATTATCACTGCTCTTTCTTCTGCTCCCTAGATACGTTCACATAGAGGTTTTTTTTTATTATTATTTTTTTAGCAGTTTTTTTTTTTAATTTTTGTTTTTTTGAGACAGAGACAGAGCATGAGCAGGGGAGGGGCAGAGAGAGAGAGAGAGGGAGACACAGAATCCAAAGCAGGCTCCAGGCTCCGAGCTGTCAGCACAGAGCCCGGTGCGGGGCTCGAACTCACGGACTGTGAGATCATGACCCGAGCTGAAGTCGGACGCTTAACCGACTGAGCCACCCAGGCACCCCTAGAGTTTTCTGATTTGTTATTTGCTTTTTAGTTTTGTTTATAGAGTTTTGTGGCAGAGATCTTTTCAAGTCTTACAGTTCTATTCTAGAGAATTTCTTCTTTTGTTTTTATAGCAAGGAAGGCCTTTCTCTCTCGAAAGCGAATACGCATCCACCTATATTCATTCTCTTCGCTACTTCGTTTTGCCTTTTTCCTTTATGTCTTTGATCTGTCTCGAGTTTATTTCGGTTTCTGGCTCAGAGTAGGAACTTAGATTTACTTTTGGCCAAATGGCTATTTAATTAGTTGGGACGAAATAGCCCTTTCCCTGCTGATCTGATTGCCACTTTGTAATCGTGTGTTAGAAACAGACACGGTGCCTATCAGGGCTGCTTCTTGGATTTCCCTTTGAATCTTGCAGATGTGGTTTTTGTTGTTGTTCGGATGCCAGCACCACACCAGGTTTACGGTATCCAAGGGTCACCATCAGTACTTTTTTTGCAAGAAATGGGGCTTGCTTCACATTGGAGTACCTTCTCCGAACACCAGATGGCATGAGATCACTGGTATGTTGTGTGGGAGCCACGGAAACACAGCTGGCCGGTGTGGGAGCATGTCCTTCAAGAGCAAACTTGAGACGTTCGGCCATGCAGCCACCCATCCCAGGTCCCAGGTAGCGGGTGGCTTTTCTCCACTTGTTGCGTGTTGATAGCCTGCCAGGCTCCCACAGCCAGTAAGTGGAACTGATTTTTGAAACCTGTTTCTGTTGGTTCCTTTCCCACTTGGATGCCGATCCTCCTTGGGCAGCCATGTTTGTCCTTACAGCTTTTAATGTGTTCCCACAACGGAGCCCTTTCCTCTGGGGATTTTTGTGGTATTTTGTTTTGGGAAACTGTGCGTCCTCAGCAGTTTATTAGAAGGCCCTGGGGCGCCTGGGTGGCTCAGTCGGTTAAGCGTCCGACTTCGGCTCAGGTCACGATCTCACGGTCCGGGAGTTCGAGCCCCGCGTCAGGCTCTGGGCTGATGGCTCGGAGCCTGGAGCCTGCTTCCGATTCTGTGTCTCCCTCTCTCTCTGCCCCTCCCCCGTTCATGCTCTGTCTCTCTCTGTCTCAAAAATAAATAAACGTTGAAAAAAAAAAAAAAAGAAGGCCCTGTGGCTCTTCCATTTTATAGAGTCAGTTAAGCCCTTCTTTCAGTGGGATCCCATCCCAATTCGAACGAAGGGCCTCGGAGCGAAACGGCCTGTTTTCTGTGTCTGCTGCGTGTAACCAACTGCCTTACATCCAACTGAAGATCGTTGACTTGAACTTAAGGTAGCACATCTTCCATCCGGTTGAATGGGGCTTCCCCATTGCCAGTGGTTTTTACCAGGGGTTCGTTTCTGTACCAAGATAGCACGTGCCCCACTGCATGCTGTGTTTATTTATTTATTTTAAAATTTTTTGAAGCTTATTTATTGAGAGAGACAGAAAGGAAGAGAGAGAGCATTCCCAGAGAGAGAGGGAGAGAGAGAGAATCCCAAGCAGGCTCTGCCCTGTCCGCATGGAGCCTGACGGGGGGCCTGAACCTTGAGATTGTGACCTGAGCCGAAATCAACGGTCAGAGGCTTCGTGGACCGAGCCACCCAGCTGCCTCTAAAGGGTTCTTTTTACTTACCCTGTTTCGTTGTGATGTTGGTACGGTGCCCTCTGCCCCGGGGGGTGTGGGTGTTGTAAACACAGAGCGAAATACAGAGGGCGTATCGGTACGTTTCTGTATGTCCTGTGATTTCCTTGCGACATAATCTTTTTTTTTTTTTTTCAATGTTTATTTATTTTTGGGACAGAGAGAGACAGAGCATGAACGGGGGAGGGGCAGAGAGAGAGGGAGACACAGAATTGGAAACAGGCTCCAGGCTCCGAGCCATCAGCCCAGAGCCTGACGCGGGGCTCGAACTCCCGGACCGCGAGATGGTGACCTGGCTGAAGTCGGACGCTTAACCGACTGCGCCACCCAGGCGCCCCCCTTGCGACATAATCTTGATGGGGTCGTTCGTTCTGCCTTGCCATCCGAACCCCAAAGCTTGACAATGTGCTGAATTTGGGGCAGCGGGCACGGCAGGCAACGTGATGAAGGGACCACCACCCTGTGATGACAAGTTACCCCACTCCGTAGCAACCCCAACCCACCACACGCTAACGAACGCTGGGAAGGGGGATTTCAAGAGGGCACGCTGTGCGTCGCTTCCCTTTGCCGCACGCTGTCTGCAGCCTCCACTGGAACGACTTGAAGGTTGAGTGTGACCTGATTTTGGGGACTGGCCACCCGGAGGCCCACAGGCCAGTTTATACCAACGGTGGCAACCTGGGATGGGGTGCGGGGAGACAAGGGCTGGTCCACACGAGACCTCCGCATGAAGCACGGTGCCTCACGCTGGTCACAGGAGCTCAGGGCTTCTGCCTTGAGGCTCCTGGACGCCAGGCAGGAGCTGTATCAGCTTGCGTGGCACGGCTTTGGAAGGAAAACCGTGTGACTTCCTCCACTCTGTCTGGGTTGAAGCAGGTGCCCAGATTCAGAGGAATGGGACGGGTTATGCTTTAAAATTGCTCTAGTTATGGGGCACCTGGGTGGCTCCGTCGGTTGAGCGTCCGACTTCGGCTCAGGTCATGATCTCACAGTCCGTGAGTTCGAATCCCACATCAGGCTCTGTGCTGACAGCTCGGAGCCTGGAGCCTGCTTCCGATTCTGTGTCTCCCTCTCTCTCTGCCCCTCCCCTGCTCATGCTCTGTCTTCGTGTCTCAAAAATAAATAAATATAAAAAATAAAAAAAATAAATAAAATTGCTCTGGTTATGAAAGCTTTACACTGAAACGGGTCTGTGGCTTGAGGCTTGGCTCTGGGAACTCACTAACTTCACTCATCCTTTTCTTAAAAAAAATATTAATTTTTTTAATTTTAATTTTTATTTTTTTGAGAGAGAGAAAGCAAGAGAGAACACTTACGTGCAGGGAAGGAGCAGGAGGGGGGCGCTGAAGATCCGAATCGGGCTCTGTGCTCCCTCACAGCAGAGAGCCCGACGTGGGGCTCAGACTCACAAACTGTGAAATCATGACCTGAGGTGAAGTCGGACGCTTAACGGACTGAACCACCCAGGCATCCCTACCTTTATCCATCCTTAAGACGACATTATACATAGTCCTATCCCTGACAGTCCTCGGAGGATTAAATGGGAGCACGCCCAGTGTTAATGTCATTACTAAGCTTCAGTCCTTTGTCTCTTCTCCAGGGAGGTTGCTGCCTATTTCATTAGGTTTAAATTTATGCTCAAATAATAGCCTGGGCTGAGGACACTTTTAGTATTCTTATTAATAGAAGGGACAGTGTTAGGGTATTAATAGCTATGTGTGCTTTGGCAGTGTGGATTTCTGGAACACCCCGAGCTGACCAGACTACAGATCTTGAAGTCTGTACCCTCTGCAGAAACTCGGGGAAGCTACATCCTTTGGCTGTGTGGCTTACTCTTCCTTTTTTTCTCTGACCCTCTTTCTAGTCTCTTTACATGGCTGCATCCTGGCCGCTGCCTTCCCTTCTCCTTTTTTTCTGTGTTGTTAGGCCTTTTTCTATCTTTGTCTGGGCCCTTCTTTGTTTGATCGTTACGGGGACAATCATGCGTGATGTCCACACCCCTGTATGCTTTGGATCAAGATCAGGATCTTTGTACCTGATCAAGAACAGGTGTACAAAAGTCTTCTCTTAATGATCACTTCACCAAAAGTCAATGTGCCCAATAATCTATTCACCGGATGGCCTATTTACTGATTTACTGAATTCCTCAGTATATTGGCAGTGTTTTCCTTTAATCTATAGTGATACGTCCGTACGTATAAAGTTATTGGATGAGAACTTTTAAAAGCAGCTGAAGGTCTCTGGGTCATATCAGCCAATTGGGTTATGAAGATAGAATGAAACCAGCATTTTAAGTATTTAATTTGCCTGAGGCCAAACAACAAAGGAGTGACTGGACATGCCATAGCCTAGGCTTCAGAGTCCAGTAACGGGATGACTGGGCACAGAAAAGGAGAGGATATTAGGGGGAAGACAGATGGGGAGGGAGACTGGATGGGGTAGGTGGGACTGAAGGAAGTTGAGGATGGCAATGGTGCAGGGGAGGAATCCGAAGGTCCCAGGAAGACCTTGCTTCTGACAGCTCTAGAATGTCCCATTACTCACCCCACACAAGCTTACACATAGTCAAAATAAGCAAGTTTTGGTCAAATTTTATAAAGAGTTAAACAAGTTTTCGCGAAACTGGGAATTTCAGATCGCGGATCCCACTGTAAGTTGCTCAGTGGAAATTCTTTCACATGCTAGATTTTGGCGAGTTGCACGGAGCCATTACACCCACAGGGTCTACCCATGGGCAGGCCTTGACCAAGGTGCCATTGGGGTCATTGCGCACGACAGACTCCTTCAGAGGAAAGGAGTCCGTCACATTCAGGAGAAAACTTCAGGAGTTCACAGACAGCAAGGCCTGAAGATGGTTGGGGCGGAAAACTATTGCTCTGTGGTTGGTAACAGGAGACCAGCTCCTGGAAGCACAGAGCCGCCATTTGCAGCCTGATGGGCTAGGGAGATCCTGGGAATAAGCATGTTCCTTCATTCAGTTGTAGTCCATAAAACCTGGCCTGGAATTCCGCTGGACCTGAACCTACTGCTACCTTAAGTCACACAGATTTCGCTCTACGTAGGGGGAAAGTTGTTTCTTCTTTCCCATGTGACGGAGGAAAAGTGCCCTCTGAATGTCCATAATGCCCATAATGGTTTCTGAAGGTGGGTCAAGAATGTGGCACTTGGACACTTGATGTAGAAATGTCAGCTTAACTGCCAGGGGGCAGCAGCAGCCGCTCAAAAATCATCACTGGCTGTTTTTCTGGAAATCATTTCTGGCGCTTATTTAGCCAGCCTCAGAGAAAGTCAGAACTTAGGGATCCCGTATAAAAACAGCTCAGGCTTGGTTATTTTTCTGACAAGAAGAAAAAATTCAACATATGCATAGTATTGAGAAGATTCTAATTTTTTTTTTTTTCACATTTATGACTGAGAGACAGAGCATGAGCAGGGGAGGGGCAGACACAGAATCTGAAGCAGGCTCCAGGCTCTGAGCCGTCAGCACAGAGCCCGACGCGGGGCTCGAACTCACGGACTGTGAGATCGTGACCTGAGCTGAAGTCGGACGCTCAACCGACTGAGCCACCCAGGCGCCCCTTATTGTGAAGATTCTAAACGTATTTGATAAGGAGATTGAATAGCCCCTTATCACTCTTAAGCCAGAGGATAAGGAAAACATCAAATTGATACTTTTCCGTGTTTCCAAATACTGTTCATGCAGGATGAATTCATCGTTTTGTACCTGAGTTTCCCTAAAGACTTGACAAGTAAGTGTTGACTTGAATGAGAACTCCTAAGATCTCCTAACAAAAGTTATCAGATATTACAAAGTGTGAACTTCATGTAAAAACGTGGAGATAATTCCCTTTCACAAACTGCTACTCTGAGAAATGCATTCAATTAGGAGAGCTTTCTAGCTTGACAACATTTCGTTTGAAGAAACCGTATGGCTGAAGTGTTTTAACATGGCAAATGAGCTTTACTGATAGCAAATAAGTGAGTTTTGCCTACAAATATTGCTTTTGCATGGATTTTTATTTTCAAATTAGGAACTCTGGGTTTTCAAACCTATGCTATATATACGTATGCCCCAATATACACATAAATGACCATTAAGCCGATTTGTATAAATATATTGATGGGGACAGAAGGAGACTGATGTATTATTGGCTGAAGAAAGCAGGTGAAAAATACAATATGAAGGCTGGTTTCCTTTTTGAAAAGTCAGAGTGCGCATGTAAAATCTAGGTACATATCAATATATTCAGCTTCTCTAGATGGTAGTAATTCTTTTTTTTTTTTTTTAATTTTTTTTTTCAACGTTTATTTATTTTTGGGACAGAGAGAGACAGAGCATGAACGGGGGAGGGGCAGAGAGAGAGGGAGACACAGAATCGGAAACAGGCTCCAGGCTCCGAGCCATCAGCCCAGAGCCCGACGCGGGGCTCGAACTCACGGACCGCGAGATCGTGACCTGGCTGAAGTCGGACGCTTAACCGACTGCGCCACCCAGGCGCCCCTAGATGGTAGTAATTCTTTCTTTCCTTCTTTCTTCCTCCCTTCCTCCCTCCCTCCTCCATTCTTTTCTTTCTTTTTTTTAATGTTTATTTTTGAGAGAGAGAGAACAGAGGAGGGGCAGACAGAGGGAGACAGAGGATCTGAAGCGGGCTCTGTGCTGACAGCAGAGAACCCTATGCGAGGCTCAAACTCATGACCCGAGCTGAAGTCGGATGCTTAATCAACTGAGCCACCCGGGCGCCCCATCTTTTCTTTCTCTTTAGTGCATCTTTCTGCTTTTTCCCACATGGCCATGAGTTCTATTACAAAAAGCAAAGGCAAGTTGTTTGTAATTAGTGCTTCATTACAGATTTATTTTATTTGCAGATTCTTTATTTGATCTTGAGCCAGTGAACAGAATATCTGTTCCACGTATCACTTCCTCTGTTGTTTCTGACCATTTTTTTCTTATAATTCTCTCAATGTGATAGTAGATACGAGTAATATGATTCATGATGACTGTCTCCTTGATAGACCTCAGTTATCTGGTGTCCTTCTCACCAAGCTATCTGTCATTTTCATCAGGATATATTTGCAGAGTGATCCGAAATCGTCAGTGAATAACATAAGGACTAGAGTTAGGGCAGTAGCCAATACTCATGGATAGTTAGTGCTTTTTAATTTTTACTACAGTCCTTTCTTTCCAGGATAGCTCAGATCATTTCATGGAGATTTTCCCCAACCACATGGGATCTCGTAAGAAGTATGTAAGATAAGGAATTTTCTCTTCGACGTCTGCAGAGAAAAGGGCATACAAATTTCATACCTTTAGAGATGGCAATAGAAGGGTCCGTAGAGAAACAGATGAGAAACAAACGGTACATGTTATGTTGGATAGGTAAAATAAGTGAATATTTAATACCGCATACTTTGTTATAGACACCCCTTTTTAAATTAATCGAGCAGTAATACTTACTAACAAAGTAGCAGTTGTTATGGGACTTGGTCAGTTAATGGCTAGAGTCTGCTATTAATGAAGTATATTAGTTCATTCAGTTCTCAAGATAAGAGGTTGGTATATTTTTTATATACAGCTAAAGATAGTAAGGCACAAGGAAACGGAGTAAAAGTGCCCAAGGAAGGGAGATTTTACTAAAAGGCAGTTACGCAAAGGAAGGTACGGGCCTGTCATCGACACACCATCTTATTTCAAATGAGATTCATTCACTGATCGCATATTTGTTCTCCCAAGACTGTGCACATTAGGCCATTTTGGGCATGCATCTTATCTTCTGCAGCTTTGATTTGGAGGAATTTAATATTATTTTTAGTTTGCTCCTCGTGAAATATTTTCTATGTTTAAATAACTTGATGAAATACAGAGTAGAAAAGTTTTGAGCTGTTTGTATAGTTGTCTGTCTTAATGTAGCTCCTGGCAGAGTTCAGTTTTGTATTCTACACTGTGAAATTCCAAGGGAGGAGATAAACAGCTTCTCCCAGTGGTTTTGACTACCTAACCCTTTCAGTCCAGGGAGCCTCCGTGCAGGTGAGCTTCTGTGGATCACGGTTTGTGAAACCCAGGGTTACTTCTTCCGGGTACAGCTTTCTCCTGGGCTCTCAACTCCCTGGTGCTGCATTGTCTCAACCACCAGGTTTTCCGGCTTAGCCTGTGTCTTCTGCCTTCTACATTATAAGCTCCTGCCGGGTTTATATTTCCAAAGCTTGGCTCTGATCGTTTTACTCTCCTGTTCATATATAAACCTGAATTTCTTTCCCTCTTCACACTGAAATAGTTCCAGATGGGCGAAGGATGTATGTGGAATGAATGAAAAACTACAAAATCTTACTGTGCGAAAATTTTCTTCTAAGCAGAATGTTCAACTACAAAGCCATAAATAAAACTTTGGTACATTCGACTAAATAAAAGCAAAGAAACAAACAAAAAAACTTATCACAAGAAATAGCTTGACTATAAATAAATTATGACAAGATTTATGGCCAATGGCTGATATCCATAATTAAACACTCATTGAGATCCTGAAGCAAATGACAAACCGTGAGACCTTAGAAAAATGGACAAATGGAATGAATGGGAATTGCTCTGACAAATACAAATGTAGGTCACTAAAATATGAAAGATTCTAAACTTTGTTCAAAATGTCACCGAGAAAAATAGAGGTATCATTTTCCACCTGCTGTTCTTTTAAAATAAAGGCACAGAGCACCCAGTATTGGTGATCATGCAGAGAAACAAGTACAAAACATATAGTCTTGGTGGGAATGTAAATTTGACAGACTTTGGAAGAACAATTTGACAGTATCTGTCAGAACCAGCTGTCCCAATGTTTGAAGTTCCCTCTGAATATACACTCCAAGACAATATTATAGTATTGTTTGCACTGAAACAAACAAACAAAAAAATGGAATGATGTAAGTATCCACTATTTGGTGGCTAGTTATGTAAGTAGTCAATAACACAATGAAAGTTTCTGCAGTCGATGAAAAGAAATCTGGTAAATCTGTGTGAACAGAACTGCGGGTGCTTTCATTGTGAAAGTGTGACGTCCAGTGCACGTAATATGATTACTCTCGAGTTTAAATCAATTCTTGTATGTTTTTCCTGTAGTAAATCCACAAAAGCAGCCCATGAGAGGAAGGGACATGAGGAAGGTGTGAGAGAGTGCAGACGTGTCTTTTTCATTTCGTATCTTTCTGAGACCTGTGCCTTGTCTTGTTAAAAAAATTAAAAAAAAAAAAAAAGGAACAGGAAAAAGCAAACCATCCTCTCTTTCTCACCGAACAAAGACTAAACTCCGGATTTTGTCATTTTATTTTTTATTTTTTTTTAAGTGTTTTTTTTTTTTTTTTTTTAATTTATTTTTGAGACAGAGAGACAGAGCAGGAGCAGGGGAGGGGCAGAGAGAGAGGGAGACACAGAATCCGAAGCAGGCTCCAGGCTCTGAGCCATCAGCACAGAGCCCGATGCGGGGCTCAAACTCACGGACTATGAGATCATGACCTGAGCTGAAGTCGGACGCTTAACCAACTGAGCCACCCAGGCGCCCCTGGATTTTGTCATTTTCAAGCACTTTGGCCTCTGGCTCCAACCTGCCCGTTCAGCTTTATTTCTCATTACGTTTTTTTCCACTTGATTTCCAGATCGGTGGAAATGCTGGTTTGGGCACCACATAGGTCTTGTCATCTTGGTCTCCTCCCTGCTCCCCGGCTTCAAAGCCAGTTCCTTCTGCTAACATGACTTCAGTCCTTCTCCGCGTGTTCGCGCCCACCCACATTTCAACCAGTATCTTTCTTTCAGCCTCTGCTGACACCCAGGCTAGAGCTAATCTCTCCCACCTGGGAAGTTCAGTTCTGTTTTGACACTTAACCTCTTGTTATAGTTACGGCACGCCTGCTGCCCGCCAGGTGCACAGCCCTGGACCCGGGCAGGATCTGGGACTGATTTACCTTCATGACTCCCCCCCCCCCCAAACCCTGACCATCGTGCCTAGCACCGACCCAGGCTCTGAAGTCAGCCATTAGGGTTTGTAGCACGTGGACAGTGTTAGCAGGCCTGACAGATACAGAGTCACGGGAGGCTTGACAGGATGTAATGTCCTTGAGTACGGGCAGAAGGAAGGACTGTCCCACATGTGCTCAGGGGTGTGCCTTGGTGCAGCCCTTTTGCAGGACCGATGAATGGCTGTTAGTCGCTCTGGGCACGCATCGAACCCCGGGGTGTCTGGGGTGCGGCAGGAGACTCAGGCCATTGATGCTTAACACCCGGATATTCTAAATTGGAGGGGGTGCGTGTGACCCCATAGGGTCCACATAGCCGAATTGGTGGCCACACCAGGATGGAGGTGCCCGTCTGCGCCACCCCCCCAGCTTTATTCTCCTCCCAGAGTACCACACCACCTTTCTCCCAAAGAGCCTCATTGTTTCTGAAGCTCCCCGTAAAAAAAAAAAAAAGGTTGAAGTCCACCCATTCAAGGTGCTGTCTCATCATTTGTCTAATCGGGAGTTGCATTCCTGAGCCGCAGACCTCTTTTAAGAATTTGCCTAGTTGAGATGTCACTTCCCTGACAGTGAGGCTCTTAGGCTCAGCGAGAAAATCACCATGTGCTCCCAGCGCCCCCCCTCCCCCCCCCCCGCCCCTTTCTCAAATTTTCCCTAACAATTAACGCCACACTAACTTGACACCCTTTTTCCTTGTTTGGCTTTGTAAACCCTGGTCCCTTTTTCTATTAATTCCAGACATTAATATTTTCTTTCACGCAACTGACGCCATTCACCCGTGAAACCGTTTGAACATTATGTAGCTGTCAGGATGCCTGGGGATTACCCAGTATGCTTTGCCTGTGAGAAAGTGACACCGCCGAGGCCTAGTTTTGAGATGTTTATTTTGAGAGTGCGCTGACAGGCATGAAGGCCCGATCCCAGAGTGGCAATTTCATTTAATTAAAGGCCTCTTTTTATTAGAGTCCCTCCCCACCCACCCCCCGCCCCCCACACACTTTTTTTTATATATATATATCAGAATGATTGTTAAAGTCTGACTTGCCGGAGGTGTCCCCTTGTACTGTGAGAGGGAGTGGGGGCAGGTGGCTCGCTTAGTAGTCATTGTGCCACTAAATGGCTGTGAATGCCTTCCTGTTTTACTGTCCTGTCTGGAGCTGCCAACTAACATGACGTGTGTGTGTGTGTGTGTGTGTGTGTGTGTGTGTCCGAGATTAAAATAAAGACCGCTGGACTTCTGCCCCCGTGTCGGCAAACTTAAAATGTGAGAGTCGAGTGCATACGTCGGCATATTTGCGGTTGAATTTCTCGGTCTTCCGGTTCGACGTCTTGCAAAACTGGAAGGCTCCCCTACCGCCCAGATCATTCTACCTCGGTTCCTCTGTTGAGCCTTCTAAACAAGGTAGATGACCTTGCTGGATAGTGACACCTGTTTCTGTTAAAGAAGGAAGTTGGGGAAGATCGTGTGTTCAGTCATTGCTAATAATACTGCTGGTAAATAGAAACCCAAAAGAGGAGCTTGAGAGAATAAAAGCTTAATGATCGGTAGTCACGACCTGGTAAATGTTTGCAACAGAGTAGCCGAATTAATTTTTGACCTAATGGTTTCAGACTCTGTAGGCTTGACTTTCCATCAGGAATTCGTGATCGATAAATGTTTGGGGGGCCTGTGTTGGGCACCGTCCACGGCACCTGGGACACATCGGTGGATGAACCGGACTGTGGGTCTTTCGCACTTACTCATGGGTGTCTGTTTCGCAGTTAATTATACTATCCTCACTCTTCCGATCAGATTTTTTTTTTTTTTTTTTTTTTGTCTTTCTTTGTGGCATTATCGGCTGGCCTTCAGTTATGCCCTCACTGCTTCTGCATTCATTCGTGGCTGCTTTATTCATCATTCATGAGGTCTTAATGCACAAGTGTGTCCCAGATATGACCATCCACTGGCAGGCATGCAAGAGACATGCACAGAATTCATGGTTTATGTTGACCTGCTATTTTCTTTTCTTTTTTTTTTTTTCCTCCCCTCCACTGTTCTGAAAGTGTGGAGGAAGGTTTGTCACAGCCCTTCCTTCTGCTTTGGGTAGAGTGGCTGGAGGGACATTATTCATTCTTTTTGGCGTCTGTTTCAAAGCCCCCCGGGCGGGTCAGGGGTATCTGCCCTGAGGCCAGCTGAGGGCCTGGCTGGTGTGGCATTCAGCAAGGCCAGGGTGAGACAATGTCCCCGGCTTCACTGCAGGTGCAGGAGGCAGCAAAGAATGGCAACTTTGTCGATTTAATCTCCACGCCCCCCAGTGCCCCCTGTCTTCATTCCCGTTGCCCCATCTTTTGAGCCCGTGGTTCCCGAGATTGATTGATTTATTATGATTATATTCTAAAGTACAGCGTTCTGTCGAGTCAGCCATCTGGCCGGACGTTTGAAAATGGTTTCTTTCCCTTTTCACCGACTCGCTGCCATTCTTGGGAGGGGCGGGTTTCTCCCCAGGACTCCTGACACCGTGGGCTGGAACGGGTGGATTTTGTCTCTTGCATTTTTGTGGGTAGCATTGCGATGCCACACACACATGAAACGAAACAGAAAAAGCTCGAGGAACCCATTGGGGTTCCACCACTAAGAGCAAAGAAGAATCAGTCATTTACCCCAGATGGTTTCATTTTTTTTTTTTTTTTTTTTTTTCCCTCTCGTCTCCACCCCTGGGGCCTTCAATCTCTGCACCGGGAGACATTTGTTCTGGGCGTGCTCAGGAAAACGCTTGCAACCAGGGGAGTGTAGAAAGAACCTTTACTTAAGGGAGATCCTAGGCGTTGACGTGCATTTTTAAAAACTGTCTCACTCTCTCTTTCTTTTTAAAGGCACCAGCGATCCCTACGTGAAATTTAAGCTGAATGGGAAGACGCTGTACAAAAGTAAAGTCATATATAAGAACTTGAATCCAGTGTGGGACGAGGTAGTTGTACTTCCCATTCAAAGCCTTGATCAAAAGCTCCGTGTGAAGGTAATCCCAGATGGCTTTCGAGTCTGCTCTTTTATTAAAAACGCTGATGTCTCAGCAATCCTTGCCCCCTTAAAACGTCCACGTCCCCAAATTCTTTTATCATTGTTCGGCTCTGGGCGGAAAAACATTCGTGTGCAAGGGATTATTTGTACACTTCGTTGAAAGTGTGTGTTTTGTTTTCTCGGATCAATGGTGTATACGCCACAGAAAATCAGAGTGAAAATAACATCTCCATTGATTGTATCTAAGCTTACTGCACGTGGAAGAATTATGACTGTCGGTGCAGTGGCGAAAAGTAGGAAAGCCGTTCTCATTAGGAATAACTTTATACTTAATAGAGCTTTCCGCTACCGGTTGGAAGCACCAATTGCTCAAACATCTGGGTTACAACTGCATGAGTTGAGTGCAGGATAGGGTTGCTAGAGAATATGTAGCAAATTTCTATTTAATTGGCAGATCTGCTCACCGTGGAAAATACTAAATTTTAATGAGAGACCATTTAAACTACAGAGAGTGGTCCATTGTGCATAACATTGGAATGCATATGAGTACTGCCTTAAGAGTATTTTGTGCTATTGTTTTGGCTGTGGTAGGCAAAGTGGTCAAGTTTGAATAATTTCGATCTCTCCATCAACTTGGCTACATTCCTCGTTAACGGTACTCTGCAGATTAGTTTTTAGATCTAGAAGATTGAATTCAAAATTCCCAGACTATTGCATTTATTGATAATTCGGCAAAACTCAGTTGGTTTGCCATATTAATGTGCATTACTGGCCTCTTCCCTCTTTGTAGGTATATGATCGGGATTTAACCACATCCGATTTCATGGGTTCGGCCTTTGTCATTCTCAGAGATCTTGAGCTTAACAGGTATCGTATTTTTACCTTCTAATTGTTATTATGAATTGTAGAGGGAGCTCAACATAAGGTTAAATGGCATCTGTTTAGATCAAATGACAAAAAAAAATCTGAATAAATGAAAGGGTGCTTTAAAATGTGAATTTTCTTATTTTAGCTTTTAGCTCCCAAACCTAGGAGTCAGACGTTAAATCGCCCACAGTGTGTTCTGGAATGTGTGTTGGAGTTTGAACTGTTAACATTCAGGTTCATTAACCTGCCTAACTTAAAAATAAAACAAGTATTTAAATTTTATTTGGGCAGTAAGGGGAAAGAAGCCATTAACCAACTGTTGAACAAGGCAATGCCAAACAATTCCCCTGCTCTGAAGATGGCTGTGTTATTTTTACTGAATCGGGTACTTTGTAAAACTCGTGTCTCACCCTTAGGCAGAGGTAGATGTTTGCCATAAGCTCCCGATGCAGTTTGAAACTACCTGGTACTGCCCCTAAGTGCTAATGTCATTTGTTGCCTTTTGCTTGTAGGACGACTGAACATATTTTAAAATTGGAAGACCCCAACAGTTTAGAAGAAGACATGGGGGTCATTGTGTTAAATTTGAACCTAGGAGTAAAACAGTGCGATTTCAAGAGACATGTGAGTGTAACCCTTTTGTTCATTTCAAAATTCTTCACCGCAATTGTCCTTTGATAACTGGGTTACCAGATGGCTGGCATTTTTTTTGGCGGGGGTAATTATTTTGGGGGGAGAAACAAATCATTGTATTGAGATGTAAAGTACTTATTTGTGGTTATGCACGTCCTTTCCCTTGGAACCCTGGAAAGAAAATCCTTTAAGGAATGATCTGTTTTGGCTAGGGATGTGGATAGTGTGGCTGTTATTAAAATGCATATCCTGCTTATGGTTCCCTTGTAACAGATCATCCAAAATATTTTTTACTAAGTGGTAAGGTTTCCATTTACTATTTTCTTAGGTACTGGATGGCACAGGTATTATTCAGCAATGCAAAGCAGTCCCCGGGATTTAATTATTACGTTGTACGTTATTAGGGTGATCAAGTACATATTTGCAGCATTGCAATTTCTTCTGGTGCTTTTTTTGTTTGTTTGTTTGTTTTTAGCTGCACATTTTCTGTTGGGAGTAGTTTCGGGAAGATATAAATTTTAATATCCTTCGATCTGTTATTTTCTGTACGTTTCTAGTTAACGCATCGCTTATTGAAGACCTCTCTGACACCAACAAAGCATTGGATTTTATGACGACATGACTGGGGCTCTGTTCTTATGAGCAAATAATGTGAATACAAATCGTAATCTTATTTTATATTTGGGGATCAGACCTTATAATTCCAAGAATTAAAAGAAGAACAAAAAGCATCTTCGATCGTGACTTATTTGAAAGGCGTTTTTTAAAGCCAACTAAAACACCTGCTTGGAAAAGGACTGAAATGCGTTCAAACCGAAGCCTGTTTAGAATCTGATATGGAAATCTGAAGCCTGTTTATAAATCAGGCTTCTACAAGTGCTTCTTGAATTGAGTCAGTAGGGTCGATGTCTTCATTTTGACACCACCTTTGCTTATAGGTGGAATTTATTTTCATGGTGAAAATCACGACTGATTTACAAGGAAACTCACAGAAGATAGCACAAAGCAGTAGAGAAGCTGAACAGTGATTTTTCAGTTGCCAGAGAGCCCACAAAATAGTTGCTGTTTTTAATTTGGATTCTTAGGAGAGTTTACTCGACAGTAACTGGGGAAAAAAAACTCCCCATATATTATTATTTTTTAAAAGAAATGGTACTTTTAAAACTCGAATCTTAAATTGATGTTGAAATAAACTTTTTTTTTCAACTCAACATAATATAGCTTCTCTTAGCCTAGACAGTATTGCTGCTGGATTCATTGTCATGTGCTAGTAGGTGACTGGTTCCTTGAGCTGGATGCCCTCAAAAAGAACATACGATATAAATAAGCATCATCTGCCACAGGAGTGAGCTATTCCTGGCTGCTATGTTCTGAAACTTCTCTTACATATTTAAGCGGGGTTTGCAAAGTTGGATAACTTCTCATGAAAATAGCTGCCGATTCCCCTATTCCTTCTGTGAAATTTTCCTGTAGTATATCGGATTATGTTTAGCAGTCCTACCGGCCCTTAAAATATATTTAAATATGGCCCAAATTTGCAGTTTCAAAGTAATGCCGTTTCAGTTGAAATTAATTTCCAATGACGGAGCTATTCATCCTCGATGCTGCCTGAAGTTTCTTTTGTAAAACCTCTCAAAGGGTATGTTTTCAGAGTCGTAAATGTAGCCACACTCGTCATCTTACTGAGTTTGGTCCTTTTTTCCTTAGACCCACCACGTCCTGTCTTCAAGAGTTCGCCAGCCTGCCTGCTCATGTGCTTTCTCATTTTCTTTATTCTTTGCTTATCTGGCAGAGGTGTAGGGTAAAATATATTTTTTGTCTGTATATTTTATGGGATATTATAATATAGAAAGCCCTGCCCACTCTCATTTGTTCTGATCAGTAGTTTCATTTTTTTCTGTTTTGTGTACTTGATCAAAATACACCCAAGAAAGGAATAATCCTTCCTGGGCCCTGTGTGGTTACTCGGCTTATGCAGTTTATATCGGGGGGGCTCCTTTAGATAGAATAGGTATCAGAAAACGTTCGTTCTTTTCATTCAGTGAAAACCCATTTTTATATTGGGTTTTTATTATTTAAAAATTTTTTTTTACATTTATTTATTTTTGATAGAGACAGAGCACAAGTGGGGGAGGGGCAGGCTCCAGGCTCTGAGCTGTCAGCATAGAGCCTGACGGGGGGCCCGAACCCACAAACTGTGAGATCGTGACCCAAGCTGAAGTTGGACGCCTGACCGACTGAGCCACCCAGGCACCCCTATATTGGGTTTTTAAATGGGAATAACTAACACTGAAGCCTGGAAAGACAATAGATCATTTGATTGGGAATCAGTTTGTAAATTTCCATCACGACTGTCTTCGTCACTTTGGATCCCAGGCTGACAACAATCTGAACTTGAGCAAAGTGACTACAAACTGACCTTCACGTCCAGAGATTTAAGGATTGTATGTAGGCATGGTACAGTTGGAAGGCTGATGAACCTGCTGTCTGCTTCTTTTTCTTGGCAAAAATAGGATTCTGGTTCGAATTGTGGGCTCAGTCAGCAGACTTGCCTGGGTTTGAATCCCAGCTCCGCTCCTTTCTAGCTTCGAGAAATTAAGCGATCAGGTCACATTCGCAGAATTACTTAACCTCTCAGCTACAATTCCCTCATGTGTGAAATGAGGATAAAAAAAGTATCTCACAGGACTGTGAAGTTGGAGATTATCAAATGCAGTGTTTGGCATGGGGTCAATTGTCAATACTTGGTAGTTCTTCGGACTGTAGTAAGCAGACAGGCATATTCACTTTCCATTAATTTCCTCATCTCTTTTGTTGATATTAACGCATCCAATGAATTCTAGGTCAGAGGGTCCTAAATAGCCATGCATACCTAGAAGACAGGAATTGATTTTGGTGCTTGTTTTGGTGCTTTGATTTTGTACTGATCATGTTTTTCAGGACAGTGCTGGGAAAATAGTAAAAGAACTGATTTTAATACCCATATGGCAGCATCTGTGACCCTGCATCATGAGCTAGATGTTGAACTCCCAGTTTCACTAGGGGAAGTGTATTTATTTATTTATTTATTTATTTCAACGTTTATTTATTTTTGGGACAGAGAGAGACAGAGCATGAACGGGAGAGGGGCAGAGAGAGAGGGAGACACAGAATCGGAAACAGGCTCCAGGCTCTGAGCCATCAGCCCAGAGCCTGACGCGGGGCTCGAACTCACGGGCCGTGAGATCGTGACCTGGCTGAAGTCGGACGCTTAACTGACTGCGCCACCCAGGCGCCCCGGGAAGTGTTTTTTTAATAAAGAATATTTTCAAGTTATTTCTGGACCCCTGTTTCTGGTTGCTGGTCACCAGAATGTAAGAGGATTTCCCCCCAAAGACCATTTATTTTCTGGTTTCTAACTTATGGGGAAGATGTATTGTCAAAGTGGATAGGTCATTCGCCTAAAGGTATTTTTTTTCCTTAAGCATAATAGCAAATGTGGTCTGCTCGATTAGATTCATAATTGCATTGTAATCTCCCAAATTTATCCAAGTTTTAACATCCAGTTAGCTGGTTAACCAGCCAGAGTAGAGCCTCACAGTACTGGACGGTGACGGGGGTAATGAGAGGATTTTGCTTGGAAAGAATTTTAATTGTAGATGAAATTCAGCAACCTTAGCATGACAAATGAGAGATCAAAGGAGAACAGTGGTGATGTTACTTGCTGTTCAGAAAATTTGTTCTTCCCTCCCTCGGTGCTGTATTAGCCTGTTTTTGTTTTTGTTTTTTTTTAATTGTGCAGCAGCGGCTTAGATTTTTTTTCCTATTATTTTGAATATTGAGGCTTGATCAGGGGGGATAAATGGAATGATTGTTTTTAATATCAAAAAGTATGGAAACCTAAATTTTCATGAACACTGTCCATGAACTTCTTAAACATTTTCGTAATACTATGAGAATATTTCAAGTAGGGGAAATCTGCCTTTCCAATTTGCATTTAGAGGTGAAATTACAGAGTTTTGAGGCAATTAAAAACATTCTAAGGATGGAGATCCTTCTCACACTAAGAACTGATACTTCTAAAGATTGAGCAGTATTTGTACGTCCTTGTCTTTTCATTACTGAACACTGTGGGAAAATCCTGTAACACGACCACAGAAATGTGAGTTTTCTGTTTCTGTGTTGTTGCTCCAACGTGTTTTCTCTGTGACCTCGGAACGTGGGTGTTAGTTGTTTGAATATAGTCCGCGCCATCTAACTAATCACAGAATCGTCATTAACGATTCTATTTCTCTCTTTCATTTTGCCATTTTGTCACCATCCAATGGACTCAATCCCTAGCGTTGGTCAAACCGGAAGCGGCTGAGTGCCAGCAAGGTAAATATAGTTGTTTTCTTTTTTATGTCATTTGGCGAAACGTTCATCTTTGTTGCAAGCACAGAGGTATACGTGATTGGTATTAACCAACTTTTACGTATAACAGCATTCTCTTCCTCTCACTGTGGCTATGAATAAGAAGGAAACAACCTCCCTTTTACGTTTCGTTTAATAAGGGCATAGCCAGATGTTTGAACTTATATACTTGTTTTAGAGGTGACATTTTATAGGTGCCAGCCACGTTAGAACGTTCCACTTCATTAAGCCTGGATTATTTGGAGTGTAGCACAGTTAGGGTTAGTCCTTTAGGAAGTTATATACCATCAGATGGAAACTGCTTTGGTGTTGTAGGGGCAATGGAAAGATTAGTTGAGAGGGATAGGTGGTATCTTTTATAAATCTCTTTTATATTACTCTTATTTTACTGTTTATTACCTTTGCTGCTGAGAGTTCCTTGAAAGATTTCTTCATGATGTACTGGTGATTTTTTTTTTTTTTTTACATTGTTAGTATCGTTTTAAGCAACTATAAACTGCCGTCCAATTTGTAAAAGGTCTACGTGTATCAAGGTAGGAATGCATTATTCATTTATCTGGTTATTAAAATTAATACATTGCAATCCAGTGATTAAATGTCAAAATTGGTGTAAGCATAAACAAAACCAAAAAGGTATTTGTAACTTAATTTAGCTCCTCTGCTACTTTCTTTAAGTTTATTTATTATTTATTTATTTACTAAAGTTTATTTTATGTTGAGAGAGACAGAGATAGCGTGAGTAGAGAGGGGGCAGAGAGAGAAAGAGGAGAGAGAGAGAGAGAGAGAGAGAGAGAGAGAATCGTAAACAGACTCCGAGCTGCCAGCATTGAGCCTGATGCAGGGCTCAAACTCACCGAACCATTAGATCATGACCTTGGACAAAACCAAGAGTCGGATGCCTAAGGGACTGAGACACCCAGACGCCCCTCCTCTGCTCCTTTTAAAGAGAAATAACCAACAAGGAGGTGGCTGTGATGTGTGTATGAGTGTGTGTGTGTGTGTGTGTGTGTGTGTGTATTTGGCGGATACACCGACCATCTCTGTGTGTACGTTTATTTACACACACACATAAGTGCACAAATCGTATACCAGCTCGAATTTCTCATCTCACCGTACCTGAGTTGTTCAGTGCTGCGTCAAACAAGGCAAATGAAACAGAGATTTTGAGTGTTGGTAAGAGTGTGTCTGTGGGGGAGAGAGAGCGAAAGAATTGTCACCTGACTGGCACTGGTCATTTAGGAGGAATAGCAAACTTTCCAAACCTTGCTTTTTAAAACCCAAAGGAACCAAAGCCTGCCTCTTCTGCGACGCAGACAGACCCTTTGCATTTTGAACATTTTAAGTATAACTACGATAAGTTTTGTTAACCGGTTCACTTGGTGTGCAAGACTCTCTCTCTCTCTCTTTTTTTTTCTTTTGAAGTAAAATTAAGAGACGATAAATAAGAATGTGAAACGGTCTCAGAAAATCCTCCAACTTTTGTCTTCTTCCTTTATAGTCACTAGAGGGTAGAAGATGATCATTTCTTGCCACAGAGGGGAGCCCGTCTCCTGCTCTCCCATATTAAGAGCTTCTGTGACCATCCGAAGCAGTAAAGTTTCCCGGCATGCTTTGGAGAAGCCTGACAAAGCAGTATTTTCTCGTTTATTGATTCTGCTGCTGCACTAAAATACTGGTACTGTACATCAATAACCATCTTTAGTTAGGGAGCTCCGGTCTGTGGAAGAAAACTGGCAGTTTGTGGAAGAACATAAAGGCTAGAAAGAAAAATTGTGAGCTTGGGGAATATTGGAGTCTAGGGAGGACAGGAGAGGTTATGGAAGAATGGCCAAAGGAATGAGGAAGGAGAGAAAAAATGTTGACGGCCTGGATAAAGATATCAAAAATATGAAAGGAACAGTGGATCCTGGAGAGCAGTATTTATATCTGTACTGCAGAGTTGTGTCTGACCACAGCTGCTGTATTCTTTTTTTTCTTTCTTTTTTTTTTTTATCCCTATCATGGTCGTTTCTAGAATTTTGACTTCAGTGCGCCAGGCTCAGAGACTTAATAAATGCCCAGACCCTCCGTGCCTGTTTAATAAAACCTTTGATGAATAGAGCTCGTTGAATGCTATTCATGATCTTACAGGAGAGATGCGGTTTATATCTTGGTGGAGAATTTCAATTGGCAGGTTAACTTTTCACAGCTTAGAGTTTGCAGGTTTTGGAGAGGAAAGTGAGAGGGCTTCTAACTTCGCTTATGAAATTGAGTCACGTGGAAAATCTGGAGGTCCTGTGATTAACCTTCTGGAAAAGTAGTTAGAATGCCCTGATCAACCTATCTTGGTATTTTTAAACTGTCAGCTGCTTTTTTTTAGGATTTCTATATTATATTTAAAAATTAGGTAACAGAAGTTTGACGTAGAGAAGATTACTCAGCTATGACTATCTAAAACGTTACCAGCCCTAAGTAATATATTATCTGTAAAATGTTGTTGACTTTTTCACCTCAATCTTATTCTTTTAATGGCTTAACTTTATTTAGATGATTGCTTCTTAAGCCCCGTAAGTTTATAATTTTGCATCCATCCATAGAGGCCAAGGACGGCAGACTCTCTTGTAAAGTGTTTTCTTACTACGTTGACCTTGACCGTAACGTAGTAAATTTGTAGAGATCGCCTTTAAAAGTAGGTTCAGATTTCTCCCAAAGCCTCTGTTTACCTTCTGATGAGCCTTTTTCACATGAGAATTGAGAGTTTGATTTCATAGGGCCTGAATCAGATAACTAGCTCTTTTTAGACATTTATTCTACACAATCTTGGCTGTGAACAGATTTCCAAACCTTCCTCTCTCTTTCTAATGCATGTAACACTTAACAGAGATAGAAAATTAACAGCAGTGACTTCTCTAATATCAGATAGCTTAATGGGGGGGGGGGAGCCCTGCAAATCACTAACTGTATTCAGAAATCTGTGTACGTACATCCACACCCACCTGCTTCCCCTGCACTTTCATTTGGGTCTTTGTAGGTCCTGTGGCTGACCACAGTTCTTTATTTACACTTTCTTTTACTTTAGATGCATTTCCCCTGTGATGAGAACCTTGCGGGGTGGGGGTGGAGGGTTTTCGTGCGATTCCGTTTTCAGAAACAGAAAAAAAAAACGTTTTCCCCACAAAAATATATGCAGGCTCACATAAGCAGATTCTGTGTCAGTTTTAGCCAGTTTGATTTTATCCTCAGTGCACAGGACCCCCGTGCAGGGCTTAGCCCACTTGTAGGGAGAAGCCACCTGGCGGCATGTTAGAGAATGAAGAAGGCACAGGAAGGGACAGTGGCATCCGTGGTGTCAGGTCAACGCCATCATACCCGCCTGCTCCATGAAACACAAAACCCGGAAGGGTGAGGGCTTTAAGAGGGCCACTGCCTGCCAATGTCACCGGGCTGTCCCCTGGCTGTCAGCATCCCGACCTGAAGCGCCTGCTGCTTATGTCCCCTCCCACACCTCCTACAAGAAGAAAAAAAAAGGGGGGGGGGTACTATTTTGCGTAGCCCTTCTTTTGACCACTGTTTCATGCAGTTGTGGGTCCGCGATCGGAGGGAAGAGACACGACCTGGGCCAGTGTGGCTTTTTTTTTTTTTCTTCTGCATGAAATTAGTTGGCCAGTGGTGCCATTTTGGGGGCTGTTCAGCGTCCTCTTCTTCTGTCTTTGCTCCTGTCTGTTATTCCAGGGGCTGATAACCACAGGATACGTTTTCTAGGTTCCCCTGCCAGGTGGCTTCCAGCTGGAATTGGTAGGAGACGACAGGGTGGGAGAATTTCCACGGTCATCTCTCCTTTTGCCTTCCGTTTCACGTGGGGTCTTCGACACGGGCTGCATTTTTCATTCGCCTTTAGACCTGCTATGGCTTCAGGGTGAGCCTGATCCTGGTATTGGCTCTTCTTGCCTGGCCAGCCCCGGGTTTGCAGAAGTTCAGCCCTGACGGCGGAAGCCAGCCCTGCGTCTGTTTTCGCAAGCCACGCTGTAACAGCGGTGTGCACCTGTGTAGGCGTCGTCTCTAACTGGCAGTGACAGAGTATTGTCGTTGGGACAGAGACCTAGCGGCCTGAAGCCTAAATTCTTACTCTCTGGACCTTGGCAGGGCAAGTTTGTCTTCCTTCCACTCCAGCCCGAGGAGGGTTAGGCTGTCCTTTTTGCTGCTTACCTTAGGTATTCTCAGCGTTGCCTCTTTGGTCTCTCGGCCGTCCCGCACCTGTTCTCTGCACGATATTCCCTCCACCTTCAGTCCCAGGAATGGTTTTCTTTTTCTGGTGGTTTCTGATACAGCCTATCAGGCAAAGCCTTTGCTTTTGGCTTTTTGGGGTACTTTTGGAATGGTCATTACTTTGTAAATATCATGAATCACATGATGATGGTTCTGCGTGAATTTAGGTTTTATCCTCTCTGCCTTCTTTCCCTTTTTCCGCTTTCCTTTTTTTCTCCTTTTTGCTCGATCTGTCCCTCTGCTTATTTTATTTAAAAAAATGTTTTGAGTGTTTATGCATTTTTGAGTGATAGAGAGCATGAGTGGGGGAGGGGCAGAGAGCCAGAGAGGGAGAGACAGAATCCGAAGCAGGCTCCAGGCCCTGAGCTGTCAGCACAGAACCCGATGTGGGGCTTGAATTCGTGAGCTGTGAGATCATGAAGTGAGCCGAAGTTGGACGCTTAACCGACTGAGCCACCCAGGTGCCCCTCTCCGTCTGACATCTAGGACTTCTGGAAGGCAGTCTCTAAATTTAGGTAACTATCTCTACCTATCTATCTTTCTAATCGCATCTGTCTAATATATCTATATCTCTTTAATGTAATTTACTTGTCTGAATATCTGTGTCTGTCTGCTTGTCTGTCTATCTATCTATCATCTATTGGGCATGGGCCCAATGCTGAATATCTTAACCCTGATGCCTCTGCTGCCTTGCTGTGAAGTCAAGGTCAGCATTACCCTGGGCAGAATGATCTCTAGGGATCGTCCTCATTTCTGGGGGCCTCGGTCGTGCTCAGGTAAGGCCCCGGATCTGTTGGCACTCTCAAACCTTGTGTGTGCTCTAGACCAGAAAAACAGAGCCACTGCCTTCCTAAACTTTTCACGTGAGAATCCACTTCAGCCGAAACCTTCTCACTGAGCACGTCCTGAGGATTCACAGATGAACGGGACTTAGCCGTGGTGACTGCCCAGTCAGCGGGAGACTTGAGAGGAGGGAGGGAGGGGTATTCAGAGGGCACGGTCAGACCTTTTCCTAGCCTCTAAGGTGGGCTGAGTGCTGGAGACAGAGCAAGCTTTCAGAGGAGGACTTCAGGGAATCTTAACCAAATGAGAGGGAGGAAGAAGTGAATGGAGATACGATAGTATAAAATAGTGTGGTCCACGGCAAGTGCTCTGATGTATTTATTATCAGGCTTCAACCAGTTGGGGTTTCAAAATGGAACAGCATCGGTATCACCTGGAAATTGTTAGAAATGAGAATTTGTGACCCGCCCCCCCACGCCTACCCCGCCAACATTTCAGACCTCTTGAATCAGAATCTCTGGGGATGGGGCCCCCCGCAATCTTTCTGTAATCCTTCCAGGGGATTCTGAAGCACGTTTGATTGAGAACCGCGAGGTACAACCGTCCTGGATAGGGGTGCCCTTGAGGTATTTTATTTTTTATTGTTTTATTTACTTTATTTGTTTATGTTTTAATTTTTTAAATGTTTGTTTATTATTGAGAGAGACGGAGCACAAGTGGGGGAGGGGCAGAGAGAGAGAGAGAGAGAGAGAGAGAGAGAGAGAGAGAGGGAGACACAGAATCCGTATCAAGCTCCAGGCTCTGAGCTCCAATCTGTCAGCCCAGGGCCCAACGCAGGGCTTGAATTCATGAACCATGAATTCAAAGTTCGGTACTGAGCCACCCAGGTGCCCCGCCCTTGAAGTATTTTAAGTGAAGGAGAGACACAGAAATATGGAACAGAAAAGGGAAGGCCAGCAGGGTGACACATGTGAATCCAGAAATACTAGATAATGGGTGTTATTACATATGAGCACAACATTTAACTTTGAGCTTCTTAGAGGTTAGGGTGAAAAAGAAAATCTTGTTGAATCACTTTATTTTATTTTATTGTATTGTATTGTATTTTATTTTATTTATTTTAGAGACAGAACACATGAGTGGGGAGAGGGTCAAGAGGGGGGAGAGAGAGAGAGAGAGAGGCAGGTGCGGGGGAGAACCCAAGCAGGCTCCACCTTTAGCATGGAACCCAACATGGGGCTCAATCCCATGACCCTGGGATCATGACCTGAGCTGAAACCAAGAGCCAGGCACTCAGCCAACTGCTCACCCAGGCTTCCCTTTTCTTTTCTTTTTCAGTGATAGGAAGAAATGCATTAGAAACATTTTCCTGGTCCTAAGCCCTAAGAAGTGGGTATTTATAGACTTGATCGTTTTGTTGTTTTTATTCTTAATCTACTTCTTATTTTTAAGTGCAAAAACAGAGCAATGATACTTTGCAATGAAAAAAAAAATGTTAAATCTCCTCTAAAACTTTTACAGCTAATATGTCTGTACGACCTACAGATTATTCATTATCCTCGGGACTATAATCTAGTTTTCCCATACAAATATAAATCTCATGGTCCGTGTCCACGTGGGAGATTTAAAAGGCTTTCTTTATATCCTTAGGCAAAGATTTTTGTGTAGTTCTAGGAGAATTTATGCCCACAGCATCCTCTTCGGATGATATAAGAAGCCGCCAAGAAGGAGCTTCTCTGGGAGCCTGCTGGATGCATGTATGGACCTTCTCATGTCATGCTATAAAAGCTGTTGACAATGAACAGTTGTTTTACATGTTAAAAATGCTTGGAAGGAATATTTCAGGGGAACCTTTTATAGACTGAATGTTCTCCCTTAGCTTTTCTTAAGCAATGCCTAGCAGAGTCGAATCCTGTTGTGTTGTTCATTTTGCTTACAAAGTTAGCGACTTTTTTTTCCCCCTGTGCGCTTGTTTCCACTGCCACCTCCTTTCTCACAGTGACTTAGGGAAATGAATCAATGGGAGTCGAAATAGGACCCATCGGCAGCGTTGGAACACGTGTTTGTAGACTCCAGTAACCGAGACGGTAGAAAAGTTACCCACACGATACTTGGCACCTAGTTAGGTATGCCTGCCTAGAACAATCTTGAGAAAATATTTTTGCCCTGCCCTTCTTTTTCATTTCCGTCTCTTCAAAACAATTTTTTTTGGTGTTTTGTCATACCCAAGGGAGTCCTTCGGATAATGACTTCGCGGTATCCGTCAGCATAGTGTGTCCCAGAGAGGGGCACAGCTAGCTGTAATGTTGCTTTTGATGACTACAGGCTGTGGCCCCGGCTCCCGGACGGCATGCTACCCCTTCCAAGCTCTTTCTTAACTCTTAACCTCCTTGCCGTTCTTCCTGGCCCACGACAGAGAGGAGGCACTTGGCTGACAGGCCTGTCATTTCTGGGTTTTCTTTTGCAGCCATGCCAAGAGACCAGAGCCCGTATCTCCATCTTCCCAGCATGCCACTTGGCCCACATCCTTAAATAATGCATGTGGCTAAGCTGGAATCCATCTTCTATGTCCCCAGGAATGACAATCCATTCTCTGTTTTGAGAGCTTATTCCTAGATCCGAAACTTGTGAAGATTCTCCGCTTGTTGGGAGTGGAAGGTCCACAGCTCTTACCTTCAGGCCTCTTCTCTTTTTCCCCCCCTTCCTTCCTTGTCCCCGGGATTGTCATGACCCGGAAGTGAGTTGTTTCTGCAGCTTTTCATTTTTTCTGAAAGTCTGTTTCAAAGTTAAATATTGAACCTCAGGGGCACCTTGGTGGCTCCTTTGGTCGAGTGTTCGACTCTTGATTTCAGTTCAAGTCATGGTCCCAAGGTCGTCGGATGGAGCTCTGAGTCGTGCTTTACATGGAGCATGGAGCCTGCCTGAGATTCTCTCTCTCTCTCTCTCTGTCCTTCCTTCCCTCTCCCCCACTCTCGTGCACACACTCTCTCTCTAAAATTAAAACATAAATAAATAAAAAAAATAAGTATCATACCTCGTATTCACCAGTAATAACGAACGTGTGTGCTTCAGATGAAAGTTATGATTTCTGTTCAGAAGAAGGGTGTGGATTTGGTGGGGTGGGGGGGCCAAGGAAGAGAGAGAGAGCCTATGAATGAAACAACATAGAAATAGTAAAAGGTTCTGATCCCTTTGGGAGGAAGGAGAAAAATAGCAAAACCCTGATGTACTATATTTTATCCTTTATGTCGGCTGAGAAATTAGGGTCAGGACCCAGAAACTTTGCTCTATCTCCTGGTGTTTGTTTCAGCTCAGGTGGGGTGGGCTTCTCCTTTGATGGGTCATTTCCTTGTCTCCCTTCACATTCCAGGCTGCATTAAGATGACAAATTTCACTTATGGGCTCAGGCACAGACGTGAAAACCTGAGCTATGGAGCTAACAGGGTGAGTGCAGAGGAGTGGATTTATTGGGGGGAGAAAAGGATTGTTCCGAGAGCACGGCAGATTTGGGGAGCCCGGCCCTGCATCAGAGAGTACACAGGATGGCCTGGACAGTACCCGTCTCTCCCCCATCAGTCCTGGTCTGAGGCCTCATCACTTGCCCCGAGGCTGAAGACACATGTTAAAGTAATTACAAGACTTCTTTAAAGCACACACACACACACACACACACACACACACACACACTCCAGAATATGTTGTTCGTAGATGTGCAACTTTATTTGGACATCACCTGAAAGCAGGTTTTGCAGAAAAGATTGAGGGCGAAATACGCAGAATAAAGGCCTTGTGTTCTTTTCTATCTGTGAACTCCGCAATAAATAGCTCACTTCTCCTACCCTGCCTTTAGTGAGGAGGAAAAAAAAAAAAAATCTTGGACAGCAAAGAGCAAGTCCGTCACATCAAACATGACTGCGTTAAATACTAAAATGTTCAAAGTCCAACTGAGATAGATAAAGGCTTTGATGGAAAGTGGATATTTCCCAGGGACATTACAAGCAATAATCCAGATGTTATGCTGTAATGCAAAGAGTGTCGTGGATAGATCAGGAGATCCAGCCAAGCCGCGCCTGATGTAGGCCTTAGCCTTGCCCTCCCATGCTGTTCCGCCATATGGAACCTATCTCTCGGCCCTCTTAATAACCAGCTTTGGATTCCATTTTCACAGAGCTCATAGAGCTAAGTGGGGCTGTTTTATGGACAAGTTAGATAGAAGCCTTTCCAAGATAAACATCCAATTTGAAATTAGGACATACCAAGCCACAAAATTATTTTAGGGCATATTTCATGGAAGCCCTGCCATTTTTCTTAGGCAATTGCCAGACTGGAGGATGCCCTTTGATCCCATGTGGACATTACTCCCTTCTTTATAAAAAGGATTTTGAAATAGTTGCAGTGTTTAGGGAGGAATATATCTGTCGGAACTTTGAAGCATGGCCATGGGACAGGTCATGCTTTAGCTTGTTGGTTGGCAAGTCAAACTTTAAGAAGAAAAAAGAAAAAAAAAAGGGAATTGTAGCCGGATATATGAATCAAAATCTCATTTTCCTTTTAAAGATAGAAGTTTTCAGCCCGTGTGCTTAATAAGCTATAAAATGTACTCAGTGTATCCACATCTATATGCTCAAATATAAATTTATAAACACATACGCATATATGTTTGTATATGTGTCTGTTGATGTACTGTGCCGGCGTGTGTTGTGTTTAATTAACATGAAATCGCTTGACTTTAATACTTTCATAAAGCTTTTTTTATTGAATATATTCTCTCCACAACCAAACTGGAAATAGAAGTTCAGAAAGAATCGTTCATGTTCTCCAGAGGAGAGGGATTTTTTTTTTTCTTTTTAAAATGAATTATTTTCCCTTGCCCCCTCCCTGCTCTGTCTCGGCACCTCCAAAACTCGTGCGTGCATATGTGTGTGTGTGTGTGTGTGTGTGTGTGTGTGTGCGCATTTTAAGAGAAGAGCAGCGCAGAGGTGAAGTTTGAGAGTGTGGACTTCCTTGAATGTGCTTTGCTTAAGGTCGTCATAAAATGATCAAATGCTTGGTGGCTTGTTGCCGCTCCATTTATTAAGAGTGGTGGAGTAACATGTGTTGGATGAGGTAAGCTGGTATATAATTAATACGGTACTGACATACCATTTGTTGTGATAAATTGTGACTAACCGGTGTCCGAGCGAATTGGTGTCTGAATGATCTCGAAGATATATTGAGCAGATGACAGGAACGAATATATAGTGTTAGAAATTCATGGCTTTACTATGGTACTTTATGCCATTTACATTCTCCAGTCCATTTATTTCTCCTTCAAATACGCCCGCCTCTGCTCGTACCATTTCACGTATCGAGCGGCGAACGTAGATCAACTCCACCAACTCAGTGCAGCGTGCGGATCGGGTGGGGATCCTCATTCAGACAAACTAACCATAAAAAAAGACACGGTGGAGACCTTCAGGGAAATGTGACTCTGTGCTGGGTGTCTAACGATATTAAGGGAATTATGGTTATTTGTGTTGAATGTGGTCACGGCAGGGTGCTTCTGTAAAAACACATATGGGTTTTGCTTTCAACTCTTTCAGCCCGAGAAAAAGAGTGAAGGGCTAGATGAAGTCAGATGGGCAAAAGGTGGAATCAGACGGATCAGCACGTGGAGATTTATATGCCATGCTCTCTGCCTTTGTGCGTGTTTGGAAATTTCCATAGTGGAAATTAAAAATAAAGTGTGCGTGTCCTCTTTATAATTTAATAATCAGGGATGTTTGCTCTCCTCTACATTCTGTTTAAGGTGTGTGTGAGTGTGCATGAGTAATATAATTTAGAAAAAGAAAAAGAAACAAACAAACAAGTTAAGAGTTACCCAATCTCTACTGGATCCCTGGCGCCGTGCTAAGGACGTTATACATCCTTCCCCTCCCTGCAGATCTGCAAAGCGCATTTGCCTGGCTGGTTGCTTCCAGGCTGTATCTGGAGTTGTGCATCTCACTGTGGTGTTGGGCATTTTAGGAGCAGCCCAAGGAATAAAGGGAAGTGTGGACAGATTTGAGTGTGAAGGATAAATTCAAAACCATTATTGCTAAATGCCCAGAGGTATTTTGTTTCCCTGCAAAGCAATGCCTCGCTCCTGTCTCTCTGTTCCCAGAATGCCTTTCTTCCCTTCCTTCTATTAAAATAGCTGAAGGATTCCTACCCCGGAGCGCATCTGGGTGGGAGGATAGGCCAGGGCCAAATCCAAGCGTTGTTCCTAATCATCCTTTGCTATACTTTAGAAGTCCAGGGCTGGAGAAGGAAACCACATAACTGTGCCTGCAGGTTGGCCAAATCCTGAAGACGAGTAACACTTTCAGCAGCTAGGGAGTGCTATTCCTGATCCCCATACTGAGAGCTGGAATTTCTGTGATCACCAAAGTCACACTCAGGAATTATCAGCACGTTGATCTGTCCTCTTCTTTCTTTGCTTTAGTCCTCTTTGATACGCAACTTGCGACTCTCAGAGTCCTTGAAAAAGAACCAACTCTGGAATGGGATTATAAGTATAACCTTGTTGGAAGGGAAGAATGTATCAGGAGGAAGCATGACAGAAATGTTTGTCCAGTTAAAACTGGGAGACCAGAGGTATAAAAGTAAGGTAAGTTCTGTCAATTCCTTAAGAAGAAGCATACCTTTTGTAATAAAAGGACTGAAAAAAAAAATGTTTCCCACTCTAAATTTCACGAGAAGACGAGAATTGTATTTTTCGCCCTCGTAACAGTGTTAGGAGCATCCCAGGCCACAAAATAATCTATAACTGAAGCCAATTGGTATACCTATTTGGTTGCTTAGCATAATTTATTTTAATGTAGTTAACTGGAGCTAGAGAAAGCTTATGAAATAATAGATTTGGATGCATTGATTTATTTTTGTTTTGAAAATAAGCAAGCTGTTGTTTCATAGATTGCAGGAACGGGATAACCAAATATTTTCAAAATCCTGCAAAAATAATAGTGTAATATATTTATATGAAAACATTTGAGAAAAGTAAAACGTTCTCAAAACCACCTACTTTTTGCTTTCTCTTACTTGTAGGTATTAACACCCAAAATAGACAGACATTTGTTGTGGGTTTTTTTTTGTGTGATTTTGTTTTTAAAGTATTAGTGATTTTTTTTTTTTGAACGAAAGTAATGGCGTTTGTAGCCGCCTTTAAAAATCAATCATCTTCTTCTCCTGAAACAAATTCCACTTAATTTTTAATCTTAGTAATTTGGCGTGGTTTTTATTTCAAAAACCATAGTCTCCACACCATGGTAATTAATTCGTTTTACATAACTGTCAGACAGGAATATTTCCCAAGTTTTATGGATTGGGGGAACGAGGGTACTTGAAAGTTAAGTCACTTGCCAAAAGCTACATGGAAAAAAAAAATGCAAACCAAACAAAACATTGGTAGAAGATTTTGAAAATAGACCCGAGGATATTTGCAGTTCGGGCTTTCCCGCGTAGAGTCCGTAACAGATGAAGATATGTGCAATTGGAAAATGATTTAGGGAGCAGAAGTTGGTCTCTGCTGTATACTTTTAAGTGCAAAATCAAACATTAAACATCATTTACCCCACCACAAAGAGTAAAGAATTAAAGCTCACACTGGAGAATCATTTTTGAAAAATATGAAAAATCAAGGGCGGGTTAACAGCCGAAATATGCAGGCATTTATTTTAACCAGCTAGTTTCAGGCTGTACCTTACAGTGAACGTAGCCAGAGTGAACGCATCTCTCCACGAAGGTCCCTGTAGCCAGCCAGGGTCAGGCTAAGGATTTATAAGAAAAATTATTCATCGCTAAGTACGCTCAGCCCCCCCGGGGTAAGGTGAAGTGCAGAATTAGCCCAGCATTTGCTACCTGCCCCCTTGAGGAATATCACATTTAATTTGTGTGGTTGAGTTTCTTTTCTTCCGTGGTTTCTAAATTCTGTGAGCTGATATATTAAGCTCAATGTAAAAAACAGCTGAAATGATAATACGTGATGTGGGCTACAGCCGACATCCGAGTTATCCCTGATTCCCCTGGCGGTAATAGTTTGGCGCTAGGATTTCTAGGATTTCATAGTTGACTCTAGAGCCTGAGAAGTCAGTGCCCGGCATTCCTGCTGATTTTTAGTCACGAATCGAATCTCAACGTAAATGAAACAAAAGCAAAAATGCTGCTAACTGATCACACACACACGATCGGAGAACACAGAAACACTTGTGGAATTTTCACACCACCCTGCTTCATCTCGCGGTGTGGCAGCCGTGAGGCTTCTTAGTCTTTCACACTCGAGTGACCGGATTCAGGAAACTCGGACTGAAATGTGCAAGTTACGGGTTTCTCACGCAATGCATCGGACAGATGTTAATTAACACCACAAACTGCTAATTTATATACTCCTTCGGCCAGCACTGAGTGGATGCGCTAATAAAAATGTTACTTGCATCCGGTTCACCAATCCGTAGTCTCTTTTGTGAGAGGGAGCAACTGTAAATGTCTACTGAGATGTGTTTTCCGTGTATATAATACCTATATAATTTATGGTTCCTGGTGGGGTAATTCCCTGTGGGGTTACTCTTTTTTAACTTGCTGGAGAAATTGTTGAATCTGGGGGGTGAGCTAAGAGGGTAGCGATGTTTTGCCAATTCCAGAACCCTCAAAGTCCCTTTCGTTCCCAAACAGAAAGTTTAGCTTTCTCGGGGGGGGGGGGCATCACCATGACTTCCTGCCGTTTAGCAATGACATGTATGTGTATGTAGCTGCTTTAGCGACGAATGGCATTTTGAGAAAGTAAATATCATAACCGCATGTTTTCTAGACACTGTGTAAGAGTGCAAATCCGCAGTGGCGGGAACAGTTTGACTTTCACTACTTCTCTGACAGGATGGGCATTTTGGACATTGAAGTGTGGGGAAAGGACAGCAGAAAGCACGAGGAACGTCTGGGCACGTGAGTCTGCTCTGCTTTCTAACTCGTGGGAGACGCGTGGGCAGCTCGCGTTCTGCATGGAGCTGCTCAGAGACAATGTCTTGATCTGTGTGGGCTTAGAGTCAGAACCTCATATCCCCACCCCGGGAGCCATAAGTCAGCTGGACCCTAACCTGGGGAAAAGGTTTTGTTTTTGTTTTTTTGTTCTAACTGGTAAATGCCATTTAATATTGATTAAAACAGAAGAAAATCGTTACGTGTTGGAAATTCTCTAAAAAAAAAAAAAAAGAAAAAAAAGACACCGGGCCATTTCAGACAATCTGCGAAATGGTTATGCATATGGCCCTTGAACAACATGCGTTGAACTGCGTGGGTCCACTTACATGCATTTTTTTTTCCCCAATAAATACAGTACACTAAGCGTCTTTTCTCTTCCTTAGGATTTTTTACAAGAACGTTTTCCTTTTCTCTAGCTAACTTTATTGTGGGAATACAGTGTCTGACACCGATAATATACAAAGTTATGTGTTAATTCTTTATGCTGTCGGTAAGGCTGCTGGGCAACAGGGGGCCGATCTAGTAGTTGAGTTTGGGGGGAAGTGAAAAGCTGTTTTTGACTGTGCGGGGTCATCAGCGCGCGTGACCCCTGCACTGTTCAGTAACCAACTGTGTAAATTTCCAGCGTGCCCTCTAATTTTGGTTTCGATACTTGGTAAAATACCCTACAATTTAGTAAGAATATCAGCCACGGTGTCTCAAATGATGGGAGATCTTTCAGTGTCCTCATGAGCTGTGTGGCAAACCGTCATGAAATCTGTTGAGCCGACTTTCTGTATTCTACGTCTCTTTACTTTGCACCCTCCCAACTCCATTGGGGCTCTCACCCTCCCGTAACCAGCGATGCTATGACTGTTACGGCTTTCTTCTGGCTTGTAGTAATGCCATTAAATGAGACTGTGCCTGCACTGTGGCTGGCCCGTGGTAAGTACGGTGGACATCGTGGTGGAAGCATACATCATCTCTGATCTTTCAAATAGCCCTGCAGGTTGGCAGCATTATTCTCCTTTCGGAGATGAGGGGACAGAATGCAAGAGGTTTACAAATGACTTGGTTGTGGACTTCAGAGCAGCAGGTGCCAGGGCTAGGAGTCTGTGTTTTCCAAGACCGATTTCTTTCCACCAAATCCCTGCCTTGTGTTCATCCCGTATCCAATTTTTCATCCCGATTCTTCACCCCAGTACAATGTGTACACAGATCTTAAATCTCGAATGTAAGCATGCAAAGGGCTGTCAACAGCTGTTGGTCATCTTTTCCAAACCAGGGACTCCGGAACCTTGGGTTCAGAGAGGTGCCTGGGGCTCGGCCCTTGGAGAACGGAGAGTCTGCTAAAACCTCTGTCGTGAAGCCAGAGCAGCTCAGCCCTTGCCTGTCGTCTGCGTTGGGGTTCAGACTGAGGGAAAGTCCTCTTGCTGAGATCTAAACATTGAGGACAGCTCCTCTAATGGGACCCCTGATTTTCACCGATGAGGAAAGGCGGAGGCCCAGAGAAGTGCGTGTTTTTCTGTCAGCAGGGAACTTAGAGGTGGAGATGGGACGAGACCCAGCGAACCCAGTCCCTTGTACGCTGCTTTTTCTGCGTAAAATACTGAGCACAGTGACTGGCACACAGAGCGTTGGATCTTCCTGCCGTCGCCCCATCCCTCCTCAGTAGCTCTCCTGAGGTAGACGGGTGGTGAGTTTGGTACCCATGGAACATTCCTCTGGGGTTTTCTCAGTGGAGGTACCGTGTCCCGGGGGACTGTCCGGCATGTTGCAGGAGGTTTAGGAACTCTGGCTCTCACCCACCTGATTCCGGATACTCGTCTCTCTCCCCAGTGGTTGTGTGGGAGATCTACACACGGCACATCCACATTCCATCACACGTATCCAGACACCCCCCGGGGGAACCGCATGTCACCAGTTGAGACCTCAGCTCTTCCAGCCTCCCTGGGGCACAGCCCGGGTTGCAGGGCTTCATGTGGCTCTCTTGTCCCCAACACTCTGCTGAGCCCCCAGCTGGCCACCATTGCTTTATTGCCAACCTCGTGGTTTTGGTTGGTGCTTTCGGATAGCAGACTAGGTCCTGTCACCCTCCGGCTCCCGCAGGAGGTCTCCCCCTGGTCATTTTGCAGATATAACCCATCGGATGACTTTAGCCTGCTCTTGTCTCTCCCTCCTGCACCTACACAGGGTAACTGAGGCACTTCTGACGTTCCCCACTACTTCTGACACTTGTCACCGCTGTGACATTGCCAGTGCCCTCCCAACGCTCACGGTTAGGAGCCCCAGAAACTTCGTGCTGGCCCAGGGAGCAAGGATTGGTTACGTCAGTGCCCGGATACAGAGGATCCCGTGTCCCAAAGCGCCACCTGAGTGGTGGGAATTTGGGTTTCCAGGGATGAATGGCAAGCGTGTTATTTTAGGAGGTGCCAGGACTAATGCCCTCTCGCCTCACACATCTCTGTGCTGCCACCTTTCCTTCACACAACAGGAAGTGCTTTGCCAAATGAGTATTGAGTTTCTTCGTGGCCACGAAAAACCATGTAGAATGTCCAAGTTAGTCTATGTTTTGTCATTTGAGCATCCATTTATTTTAGCGATTTCCTGTTTGCAACTTAGCCATGTACCTGGCCTGGGGGTCATGACGTCCTTCCTCTTCACGGCTTTTAAAGGCTTCTTTTGGTATCCTTTCCCTTTTCCCTCCGCTGAGGTACAAATGATAGCAAAGGTATCTCTTGGGAGCTGACTACGCAGCATTACCCTGAAGCCAACTTCCAGGTGGGGTGACAGACCTCCCCTAAGATATCTCCTGTTCCTCAGAGTTAAACAGGAGGTGGGGCCGGCATGGGCACACCCCGGACCTGTTACATACGGGTCCTCCTTCCTTTCAATTTCACGCTTCTTTCCTTCTCTTTTCATTTTGTTGTCGTTGTTGTCATCGGAAGGCTCAGTTGTTTCATCTCCCAGGGCTGGGAAAATACCTTTTTTGCATGAGGAAGCTCTCTGACAGTGTGAATGAGTCATGAACGCCTGTTAAGACCTGTCGCGTATTTTGTTTTTGGATCACACCCTGATGCTAGTACTCGAAAGCCCCACGTGGCCTCTCTGCGGAAATTCTTTTTGGGATTAATTTTGAGATTTTCCTCAAACGTTCCCCGCAATGTTCGCAACTAAACTTATGCAACTTAAGAAAAAGAAATATGGATGGTAAAAGTCATGTATATATGAATATATATATCGAATATATATATATCGAATATATATATATCAAATATATATATCGAATATATATATCGAATATATATATCGAATATATATATCTATATCTAAAACAGTATAGACAGTTTTTGAAACTTTTTGTAGAAGTTTGCAGGGAATAGGGGCTATCTTCAAGGACTTGATGTAAAGGACATCTGTTGACCAAAGGATTGAGCCATGGCATTGGCCTTGGCCTTGGTGGGTTGCTAGCTTGATCGTGGTTCAGACATGGGCCTGCCTGACGGCCAGCCACCGCCAGGATCTCCTAAGTCACCTGGAACTTTCTGAAATCCTCTTGTGCGAGGCTCCCTCTGCAGTCTTCTGAGACTCTTCTCAGAGTCTTCTCAGTCTAACTGAGCCACAAGTTAACCCAAGGGGGGGTTCAAGGCTGGTGAGGTAAAGGTGTTTGAACCGATCCAATGCCCTCTGGACCATCGTACCTACTAACTCCACTGTTTGTCCAAGAGCACAAACAAAACAAAACAAAATGGAAAAAAAAAAAGCAACCAAAAACACCAAAAAAAGCAACACGACACAACACAACACAGAACAACAGTCTCTGATTTTTTAAAGGCCACCAATGGTCCAGAGACAGTGAACTTTTCAGGGGAGTAAGAAATAAAGTTGAACTTTATTTCTAAGTTGAACCTGCTCCAACTTGTAACCAAGATGGCAAGAGTATACATGTAGGTTATCCCATCGCACACCGGGGCCATTTCAAAATAATCCTTTTGTTTTCGGAAAGTGTATTTTACAGTTCAAGGCGGTTTTAGAGATTGACTCATTATTATAGAATATTCTAGGCTTCACTGGGTTTTGAAAAGTTAAGAAGGAGAATGTGCAAGTCCATTTCAACGGGGCTGCCTCAGAGGCAGCCCTCGGCCCCGCATGGTGCCTTGGAAAAGTGGTGCTAACATTGTACTGGTTTATTAGTGACGCTGATGCCACAGAGAACCGGGGCTGGAATATTTCTCCGGACAAATTGCACCGCGTGTCATTGATCTGCTTTTATAGTCAGGCTTGACACGTTCACCATTTTCTTCCTGTTCACCCCCTTCCTTAGCCTCTGAGATTTACAGCTTTTAAAACTACAGCACTCTTTTCTGCCCCTTGCATTTAAGTTAAAAGCTGACCAGTCTGTAATATAAAACAAGGAATTGTGGTCATGAATAAGAGGTTAAAAGCTATCATGGCAAGTGAAACTTGAGCAGGTTCGACTGACTGATACGGCAAAACGATGTGTTGAATTAAAACATTAAAATGCTGTGGGATTAATGGAGAAAGACAGGAACGGGAGGTCAGAAACAGTGCTAAATCAGCACATTACACGCCGGTGGGCTAGAGGAGAGCTTTACTACACAGGCCTGTTGCAGAGGGAAAAAAATAGTAATTGAGTCATCATTTTCTTCAGGTGAGGAGAAACATAGACTTTTCAATCTGAGAAGCACCTAGGAAATATATTGATTGCCGTCCCTTCCTCATGTAGAGGAGGAATGAAACGATGCTCAGGATTTCATTACAACAGCAACAACAAAAAAAAACCACTGCCTTTGTCATTTGGATTTTTTGACTTTGAGTTTCCTTGTGCCACTGGCCTTCGTTTGTTTGTTCGTTCGCTCTATTCAACAGAGAGCCCGTCATGTACCAGATGGCCTGCAAAGTGCCGAGGATTCAGTGGAAGATGATACAGTGACGCATAGAGTGCTGTCCTCAGAGTCTATAAAGTTCTGGGGCGGCTGCATGTGAGCAGGCAGTGACTTGGGGGAGGGAGGGAGCAGCTCCCTGGAAGGACAGAGGTCTAAGCTGGAAGCCTCTAAAGATGGCGGGTTGGCCTGACCAGGAGATTGGAGGAAGAACGCTGTCCTAACACAGGCACTTCTCTTGTGTGTGAGGTCACACATGACGCCACAGGGACAGAAATTTGCCAGTGCTCATTAATCACGTAGATGCTCTGAGTATGTGTTTTCCACATCGTTCCCAACAGACAGCAATTTTATAAGCTTTATTGCTGGGTCAGATTTATTAACAAGTGTGTCATTGGATATGTTTGGCCACAGTTTCTTGGGCTGTGGTGAGCTAAACGCAAGGCTTTACAAATTATTTTTAGGTCAGTTTCCCTGATGACTTTGTCAGCGTGTCTGGATCGTCAGCAACCAACCTTGTAAAATTTTAAAATACTAACATTGGTGTAATTCACCATAGACCAAATTATTAACGTTTCTGTAGATCACTGGTCAGCAAACTAGGGCCCATGGGCCAAATCCAGATGGCTACCTGTTTTCGAATAAAGTTTTATCAACTACCAGCCTTGTTCGTTTGTTTACATTGTCTATTACCGCTTTCACGCTGCAAGGGGAGTTGAGTAGGTTCAGCAAAGACCACATGGCCCGTAGACTTCAAATATTTACTTTCTGGCCCTTTATAGAAAAAAATAGTTTAGGTGCCTATTATTTATTACCTATTAGTTGGTGTGATAATTGAGCCAATTCATTCTACGAGAGCCATTTAGACCATCTATCTGAAAACTGAGTTTATTTTTCAAAGAAAATTGGCATATATCCTAGTAAGCTAGGCTTTCATAAATGCTCTGGAAATGTTGCCATTTGTGTAGTTGGGGAAGAAATTTAGAGGCTACAAAATGGAAGGGAAACCAATACATAACAGTCCTTGTAAAATTCTGGAATTAGACAGTGAGTCTGCAGTGTTTATAAGAATGAGAAAGAAGGGAGGAGTGGATGGTATTTTAATTTGCCCAGAAAGCTGGGCTGAATTTATTCTCTAGCATTCCTGGAGGCTCCTGGTGCACTCCGCCCGTAACAGGGAGCTACCCAGATAAAGAAAGCCTGGGGAAAGAACACCAGATTCTGGAAAGCTCCAGTAGCACCAAGAGAGAATTAAGAGACCAAACATTATGGTATTTTCTCAGGGCAAAATCGGAAACTCTTTAGAAAATAGAAGACACGACCTGAATGCCCCTTTCAAGGTTTTTTTATGTTAAAAATGTCTTCGATGAAAGTATTTCAGATTTTTTTCTGTCTTAATGATTTTAGATTTCAGAGTACTTATCTTCACTTGAACCTAAAAAAAAAAAAGTGTTTTGTTCACCCAATCCTACGAAAAAAAAAAAAAAAAGATATTTTGTTCACACAGTAACTTCCCTTTCTTCAGGAGGCTCAGAGAGTATTGTGATAATATCTGCAATTCGGAAAGACAAATCCTTTTTATTTTGTATTTATTTTTTTTTGAAGTCTTTGTTTGAATTCCAGGGAGTTAACATCGAGTGCTATGGTAGTTTCACGTGTCCACTACAGTAATTCAGCACTTCTGTACATCACCCAGTGTTCATCGGGATAAGGTCCCTCCTCAATCCCCATCACCTCGTTCACCGATCCCCCCCGCCCCACCTCTCCTCTGGTAACCATCAGTTTATTCTGTATTATTAAGGGTATATATTGATTTGTCTCTCTTTCCCTTTGCTAGTTTATTTTGTGTTTCTTAAGGTCCACATATGAGTGAAACCATATGGTATTTGACTTATTTCACTTAGCATGATACTCTCTGCATCCATCCATGTCATTGCAAATGGCAAGATTTCATTCCTCTTTATGGCTGACATATATGTGTGTGTGTATATATAAACATAAATATATATATAACATATATATCACATATATAACACATGTATAACACATATATTATATATATAACATATATATCACATATATAACATATATCACACATATATAACATATACATAATATATACATAACATATCACATATATATCATATATCACATATATAACATATATGTTACGTATATATAACATATATACGTAACATATAATACACACACACACACACACATATATATATATAACATACATATTTCTCATCATCTTTATTCATCAGTTGATGGACACTTGCGTTGCTTCCATATCTTGGCTTATTATAAATAATGCTGCTACAAACATAGGTTTGCAGGCATCCCTTTGCATTAGTTTTCTTGTATTCTTTGGAAAAATCTACAGTAGTCCCATTGCTGGACCATAAGGTAGCTCTCTTTGTAACTTTTTGAGGAACATCCATAGTTTTCCACAGTGGCTGCACCAGTTTGCATAAGACAAGTCCCCTTGATAATTTTTTTTTTTCTCCTGCTTTTGCTGATAATACAGTAACTCCTTCCTGGCTTGGCATTAATATAAATAATTCTTCCAGCCTCTGGCTAATCTCCAGAGCTTCTGATTCTCCTTCAGACATGAGGATCAGCTGGAACAATGTGGGCTAAGGTTGGAATAGAGTAAAACAGAGGACAAGTTCTTGTATGGAATTCATTTCTTCTTACCCCCAGCTTTCCTCCTTTCTTCCAGAATGTGGAAATAAATGTGAAAGCCAGGTGGGTAGAAGAGAGGAAGAGGGCAATTCAGTTGCAGAAAGTTTATAGAAAGTCCTCTTTAGATGGGGTGCCTGGCTAGCTCAGTGGGTAGAGCACATGACCCTTGATCTCAGGGTTTGATTTCAGGCCCCATGTTGGGTGTGGAACCTACTTTAAAAAATTTAAAAAAGTCATGTTTTTTTTTATTTTTTGTAATTTTTAAAAAATGTTTATTTATTTTTGAGAGAGGCAGAATATGAGCAGGGGAGGGACAGAGATAGAGGGAGACACGGAATCCGAAGCAGCCTCTGAGCTGTCAGCACAGAGCCCGACGCGGGCCTCGAACCCACGAACCACAAGATCATGACCTGGGCTAAAGTCGGATGCCTATCCAACTGAGCCACCCAGACGCCTCTCCCTCCCCCTCACCCTGGCCCCAAACGTCATCTTTTTTTTTTTTAATTTTTTTTTTCAACATTTATTTATTTTTGGGACAGAGAGAGACAGAGCATGAACGGGGGAGGGGCAGAGAGAGAGGGAGACACAGAATCGGAAACAGGCTCCAGGCTCTGAGCCATCAGCCCAGAGCCTGACGCGGGGCTCGAACTCCCGGACCGCGAGATCGTGACCTGGCTGAAGTCGGACGCTTAACCGACTGCGCCACCCAGGCGCCCCCCCCCAAACGTCATCTTTATATGGGAGCTAGTTGTTCACACTAGAGAGAGGGTAGATGTAAATTCATTCTTAATTCTTAAGATATCAATTTGCATAATGGGGCAGGGACCCTAAGAGGCTGGGTCATAACCCCGGTGCAGAAGGATCAGTGTTTAATTATGATTGACATGATGGTGATCTATCAATTTAATTTGTTCTTTTAAATCACTATGGAAATAAAAGTAAGTATTTGGCTAACCCCACTCATTAGCTAACTGGGCATGTAGACTGTAGGACCCTTTTGTCTAAAATAGGCGGGGCTGTCTTCATGTATGTGTTCTTTCTTCACCATCCAAAGAATGTTTCGAAATGGGGTAGGTGCAGAAGTTTCACAGGGGACAGAAATGCCTAAAAAGTTTGTGGAGATGTGTAATTTCTAAGAAGAAACCCAGTGTCTACTTTGCACTTTGTCTGGTACGTGATTCGACATTTGTTTAATAAACTGCTCTATTCCAATGAGTTGTGCCTTGCAACAGGCAGTGTGAGAGTTTGCAGAGTTATTATAAACATGCTAACACTGTTCACAGTCTTTGCAGATGACTTTTTAGAATTAATGTAAGGTTCGGTTTGGAATTATCGAAGAGAAATTTTATCGTTGCCTAATGATGCGTCATTTTTGGCCCCTAATTTGCCTCTTGTCTCCAAGTAACTTCTGGTTGTTCAAAAAACAAAGCCACCACTATTAACAGGAAGGTAAAATTCAAAGGATGAAAATAAATTGTCATCAGTAATGATATTAAGATGAATGTTCCATAAATAGGTTATTGCTAATTTGGACTAATGAAAGCGACCACCAGAAAAAACTCTTCCAAATTTGGGTCATTTCTCTTTCCACAAGAAAGAGCTTTATTCAATGGAAATGCAAAAAAAAAAAAAAAAAAACAATGTAAAATAATGCTTTGCAAAGTACTCCTAAGCAGATGTGCAACTACTACATTGGGTAAAAATTTGTGGGTAGTTTTGTAGAAAAGGCTTCGTTATAAAGCACTTGGCATTTCTTTCCTTCCAAGCCAAATTAATTCTCCATTTACATACTTGCTTATGAAAGACAAATATTTAGTAACCCCCATTTTCACGGTAGCAAACTTTAAAAGGTTCTTTATTGCCACAAAAAAAAAGTTTTGATTCAGGGCAGAGAGGATTATTTAAAAAGACATTTTTCTCTAATGTGTCTCTGGTAGATACACTTGAATTTATTACATTGCAAAAGCTCTAATTGCCATCCCTTCTCAAAACTGGAATCGCGTTTGGAAATTAGGAAATAAATTACCCACACCTATTTAATTTTAGGTACGTATCAGTATTAACATATATATTTTATTCTGTAGTGAGACCTGGTATAGAATTTTAATATTACTGATATTTTTCTCTTTACTTGGGAAGAGATTGCAAGGTTTCCAATTTATGAAACCGGCACTCATTATATATCATGTGGCTCAAAATTGTCATTGCTTTATGTGTTGGGTAAGTTTACCTATTTCGAACCATCTGCAAACATGCAAAGTCCATTCAAGATTTAGGCTAAGAATCAATCGATTTATCGTTGTGCCACGTTGCGAGAGGCAGGGATTCCTTTATACAGTCTTGAATATTCATCTCACTCAATAACTATGGAGGGAAAATGAGAATTAACACACACGGGCGCACACACACGTATTAGAAGTGGGAACCACCACTGCGTACCCTTCCTCCCTCGACTCGACCCTACCTTTTTCATCCACCTGTGCGTAAACAAAGCAGGTGTGGTCCAGCCAAACCCAGAGTTGTCAGTGTTAAAGCAAATAAATGGCTTAGCACCTCAGCCCTCCTTTTTGGTGTTTGTTTCTGTATATAAATGTGTTTGAGGTTTCCAGCATCCCCAGAACATTGGCTGTTGAGAGACGGAAAACATGCAATTCATAGCAGATGGGTGAAGCCTTTTCCTGGCAGTGTTGCCGAAATGGGATCAGTCAACAGCATTTCATGCTCCATTTGTCCAAGAGCAGTCCACCTGGGGAAACCCTGTGGAACCGTGCCTATTAGGAAAACACCTTAACACGTTGCTTTAAATAAAAACTCACCAGTTGGCATTTCTCGGGAAGCAAATAGTTTCTCCAGTGAGCCCTCTGCCACTTTCACTTCTTTGGTCTTTTCTCCCTTTTTTTCAACCGCGACCATTTATTTTCTTTGCTGGCGAAAGACGCGACGCAGAGAAGCCGTCTAGAGCCCTCCCCCGCAATGCTTGACCTTGGAACTTTTTTCTGCCTACTTCTTGAGCTCATTGTGTTCCGGCAGACCTCATGTGGCATAGCTCTGCCTCTTTTTTTCACCTGCCATCCCCTCTGTGTTGCCTTCTCTTTGGTTTCATTAGTGTGTCCCCCCCCCCGCCCCGCCCCCCTTAATCTTAGAGTGTGTTAGGCTGGGAGTGAGAATTATGAGCCAGGGAGCCCCTGTGACCTTCACCGCTCAAGAAACGCATGCCGAGAGGGAGTGGGGTTTGGGGGATGATGAAATAAAAATCGGGTGCTTTGGGGGGCCAGCAGCGGCCAGGAGGTAATCCCTTTTCGTTCTCTGGTTCCTACAACTTTTCCAGGTGCAAAGTGGATATTGCAGCGCTGCCTCTGAAGCAAGCCAACTGCTTGGAGCTGCCCCTGGAGAGCTGCCTGGGGGCCCTCCTGATGTTGATCACGCTCACTCCCTGTGCTGGCGTCTCCGTCTCTGATCTGTGCGTGTGCCCCTTAGCAGACCCCAGCGAGAGAAAGCAGATTGCCCAGCGATATGTGAGTGCTCTGCCTCGCCACCCCGCTGCTCCCCACCACCTCCGCTTTGGGGTTGAAACGAAGTCTATGAATTAAGAAAAAAAAATGCATGAAAAGAGATCTTTGTCCACAGTTTAATGGCATGTCTCATAAAACAAGACATCAGATCGAGAGGTTAATGCATCAGCGAGAAGGTGAAAGTCGATTAGGCTTTGCTGTTTTGAAAGCTGAAAATGGTGTTTTGGATTTTCAGCGTTCAGAAACTCTTCGGAGAACGTTGAAATCCACAAGGAGGCAAACTTGTTTAGCATGCCTGCATATGTAAAAACGAATTTTAATAGAAGTTCACAGAGATAGCCTTTTTTTTTTCTTTTTCAACCAGCCATCAGGTTGGCTATGTTACACCCACCTTTCCAGAACCTCTGAGAATCGAGTGAGAAAGTGCTTCTGTCTCATAAAGCAACGCAAAGCCCCGGACAGGCACAGAATGGTGTTCTGTACTACCCGGGATGATAAAGGCAGTGTGTGATTTTTGCCTGAGTAGTTGCAATGCGCTTATAAGTCCACTCAGCATTTTTAAATCCAATGGCTTCGTTGCTCTTCATTTATTTTCTGTACTCGGGCTTTCTAGGTGTCCTTATTTGCATTCTGTTTTTATCCCGTCTTCTTTGTAAATCAATACGTTTATCTTATGGCCGCACACGAAAGGCATGTTTTAGAAGAACAACACGAAAATGAAGCAAAGAAGAATCCCTATTTAATGGGAATATTATTCTCAGCGTTAACTGTAGGGCCTCCAAAATCCTTCACTGTGAGGTGTATTGATTAATTGAATAATTCTTTATCTTCGGGGAGTACAAAACCCAACCACACATCTTATTGTCAACGCGGACTTTGTGCCAGGTTGGCCTGCTCTAGAGGAGTTTCTACAAAATCCACTATTTGATGACTTCAGTCAAGCGTATGAAAATTTGATGATAAAACTTAAAACTTTCCTCTGGACTTTCCCGTGGAGAAATTACCAAACTTACCAAATTCACGAGGAGGGTCATGTATTTACAAAGCGATTTTAAGTAAGATCATCCTGGCTGCTTTGAATAATGCCTCAGGATTTGAGGAGTACTAATGGAAAATGGGTTTTAAGAGGCTCATCAAAATAGAAATTTTTTGTGTGTTTTCAGCTAAAGAGCCGGGCAGCGTGTTAGAGGGACAGAATTCTGGCTGTGTCAAAAACACAAGTTCCAGACTTCTTGAGTTTTAGCTTGTGAGACTAGATCATACTGAAGGCATTTTCACATTTAAACAGTAAAAGTATTTGTTTCAAATGTTTTCATTTAGATTAAAATATTTTAAACTAGCTTAAAAACTGCAGGTTTTGTTTGGTTTTTTGGGTTTTTGTGTTGTTGTTTTTTTTTTTCTTTAGGTTGGAAATACACAGCAGAAACAACTTACAAAAGTGCGTAGAAATGATGCATAGTAAGTTAGGCACACCTGAACTATTATTAAGTTATTGTTATTCTATCCTGAAATGTCTAAATAACAAGGATTTTACTGTCCTCCCATAAATCCCCAGGGCCTGCTTATCACAGGTTTTTAGCAAATAATACAACGATAGTGGAAATATTATATCCAAAAGTTTTTGTTTTTTTTTTAATTTTTTTTCAACGTTTTTATTTATTTTTGGGCCGTTTTTATTTATTTTTATATTATATAAAATATAATATTTTATATTATTTCCGAGCCGTCAGCCCAGAGCCTGACGCAGGGCTCGAACTCATGGACCGCGAGATCGTGACCTGGCTGAAGTCGGACGCTTAACCGACTGCGCCACCCAGGCGCCCCAATATCCAAAAGTTTTAAAGCAGCATCTTTTCAGCAACTGTTTTCTGGAGGCATGCAGAGATACTTTATCCGCTTATCTCTTTCATGCACCATTTCGGAAGGATGCCGTGTACAGAGATACCGAAATATTGCTATCCATGCAATATACATGATTCTTTTTTTTTTTAGTTTTTTTTAAACATTTATTCATTTTTGAGAGACAGAGAGACAGAGCATGAGTAGGGGAGGGGCAGAGAGATAGGGAGACACAGAATCCGAAGCGGGCTCCAGGTTCTGAGCTGTCGGCAGAGCCCGACACGGGGCTCGAACTCAAGGACCGTGAGATCATGACCTGAGCCAAAGTCGGAAGCTTACCTGACTGAGCCACCCAGGCCCCCCTGCCATATGCATAATTCTTAAGGATTTTCAGGATGTACACTCAAGCATTGGCTCATGCAAACTGACAAATAAAATAGGTGTGAATACAGGGTGATCCTACATGCTCAATGTTTAATTTAATGAGGTGGCTAAAACGTGAACCAGAAAACACACTCTCTTTCCATCCCAGCTCTCTTTCCAGTAGTAATAAGTATCTGCGAAGGGTCCAAGTTGGGTCCTCTGGTATCCATAAATTTTGTACTAACGAGGTCAGAATAATGTTGCCTTTTCGAGTGATTTAAAACTTTTAATCAAGAGAAAGAAGGGGAAGAAGAGAATGAAAAATGAAAAAAAAGAAGAGAGATGTACCACATTTTGGGATACCTGTGCCATCAGTGGGGGCGATGTTAAGAGTAGATTGTGTGTGTGTTATAATTGGTTTATTCTGAAGTCCCTTTTAATCGGTTGCTATGAATGCCTAACTGCCCCATTGACATAATGCACTTGGGAACTTTTCTAAGCTTTGCACGAGAAAGGTGATGATAAATCTAGAATGTACTTCTGTAGGACTTGATGGCATTAAATAGTATACTAGAAAGTCATTCTCATGCATAATCTACTTTGCTCCCCCTTAGTGCTTACAGAATTCCCTGAAAGATATGAAGGACGTCGGCATTTTACAAGTGAAGGTCTTAAAGGCAGTAGATCTCTTAGCAGCGGATTTCTCAGGTATAAACATTTTGAATTCATTTTCATTTTTGTTTATTTCCCGCTTTGAAGTGATCCGATGACAAAGCAAAATGTCTTCATGGGGCGCCTGCGTGGCTCAGTTGGTTAAGCGTCCGACTGCGGCTCAGGTCATGATCTCCTGGTCTCGGGAGTTCAGGGCCCCGCGTCGGGCTCTGTGATGAGAGATCAGAGCCCGGAGCCTGCTTCGGATTCTGTGTCTCCGTCTCTGCCCCTCCCCCACTCATGCTGTCTATCTCTCATCAATAAATCAACTTAAAAACTAAAGAAAAAAAATAATGAAACTAAATGTCTTCATGAGCGAAAGCGTATACACACAGCCATTATACTCTTTCATATATTAAGGAGGGCACTTGCTGTGATGAGCACTGGGTGTTGTATGGAAGGGATGAACCACGGGATTCTACTCCTGAAATCAAGGTAACACTCTGCGGTCCCTAACTAGACCTTAAATAAAACATTTGACAACAAACAAACAAAAAACCCAAATAGAGTAATAGAAGAAAAAAAAAAAAAACAAGATGCATTTAAGCAGGTTTTTTTCCACTTAATGAACCTTTTTCACAAAATCGTTTTTTTTTCAAATAATTTTCTTTCTTTTAAAAAAATTTTTTTAATGTTTATTTTTGAGACAGAGGGAGACAGAGTGTACATGGTGGAGGGGCAGAGAAAGAGGGAGACGCAGAATCTGAAACAGGCTCCAGGCTCTGAGCTGTCAGCACAGAGCCCGACGCGGGGCTCGAACCCACGAACAGTGAGATCATGACCGGAGCCGAAGTCGGATGCTTAACCGACTGAGCCACCCAGCCACCCCTCAAATAATTTTCTTATGCTTAGGTAACATACCAGTCCATTTATTTGGCTTTCACATATTTTCGTGGATGATTAGTGCCATTGCTTTATTTATTAAATTTCTGAGAAATTTTGACTAGAGTACCTCAGAAGACAGATCCGACCCCCTGCCTTCACTCCTTGCCATGCTCTGTTCTGGAAACATTTCGTCCTTCACAACGTAAGAGGATGTGGTGGTTGGTAAACTTAAACCTGGATGCGCGTCCGGCTGGTGCTTCTCAGAAACAGTAGCCAAAGTCTCGGCCATGAGACCACGTTGCAGTTGACGTGGTCTTATACGCAATTTCTCTTGGTACTTCTTGAACTTTTAACTTTTTTTTTTAATGTTTGTTTATATTTGAGAGCAAGAGAGAGAGAGACAGAGCATGAGCAGGGGAGGGGCAGAGAGAGAGAGGGAGACACAGAACCTAAAGCAGGCTCCAGGCTCCAAGCTGTCAGCACAGAGCCCAACATGGGGCCTGAACTCACAGATCATGACCTGAGCTGAAGTCAGGCGCCCAACTGACTGAGCCACCCAGGTGCCCCACGAACTTGAACTTTTAGACAGAGATAGAGCAGACATGCTTTGTGCTGAGTTATGCTGGACTATGAGGAGAGTAATCCAGACATTCCAATGTCTGATCGGAGGGAAACTCTCCTCTGATTGCCAAGTTAACCCATTGTGCTAGCAGTTAAGACACGATATGGCAAGTGCTATTTACCAAGAAAATTGATAAATACAAAGAATATTTTACAGCATGGTTTTCTGCGTGGACAAGGTATTGATGGACCCATTCATCTCCTATTTTTAGAATGTGGTCTACTCTCTTCTACACAGAAAGTTCTATGTGACAGTCGCCTCTGAACTTTTGAGACTGAGGGTGAGGAAGATCCAACTTTGGAAAAAAGAATTTTTATTTTATTTTATTTTATTTTATTTTATTTTATTTTATTTAACATTTATTTATTTTTGAGAGATAGAGACAGAGCATGAGCAGGGGAGGGGCAGAGAGAGAAGGGGATATAGAATCCAAAGCAGGCTCCAGACTCCGAGCTGTCAGCACAGAGCCCTATGCAAGGCTCGAACTCATGAGCTGTGAGATCATGGCCTGAGCCAGCTGCCCCAGAAAAAAAATAATTTTAACTTTCAGCACTGTATATCTGAAAAATGATGGAAAATATAAATGTAGTTGTTTTTTGTAAAGGACTTCTCCTTCCCCTCCCTCAAAAAATGAACCAATAGAAATTATTGCTGTATAAGCCACGGGAAATAAGGTGATGTTGATCTTAAGGAAATACCCAGTGAGAAGATCCAAAAATGGTATTTTGGCCAATATGAATTAAAGAATTTGGGGGGTTAAAGATGAAATATTCAAATGACTACTTCGAACATTCATTAATTTAGTTGCAAATGTTTATAGTCTCATAATTGATTTAGAAATTTTCCTTTCTTAAGAAAGTTTAAATAAAAAACCTTTTTTTTAAATTTTTTAAAAAAAATTTCATGTTTACTTATTATTAAGAGACAGAGAGAGACAGAGCATGAGTATGGGAGAGGCAGAGAGAGGGGGAGACACAGAATCCGAAGCAGGCTCCAGGCCCCGAGCTGTCAGCACAGAGCCTGACGTGGGGCTCGAACTCACGAGCCAAGAGGTCGTGACCTGAGCTGAAGTCCTACACTTAACCGAGCCACCCAGGCACCTCTATTTTTTTTTTTTTAATTAATGTTTGTTTATATTTGAAAGAGAGAGACAGAGACAGAGACAGAGCACAAGCGGGGGAGGGGCAGAGAGAGAGGAGACACAGAGTCCAAAGCAGGCTCCAGGCTCTGAGCCATCAGCACAGAGCCCGATGTGAGAGTTCAGACTCATGAACTGTGAGATCATGACCTGAGCCGAAGTCGGATGCTTAACCAACTGAGCCATCCAGGCACCCCAAACTTTCCTTTCTTTAAAACTTTTCCAGTTTATGAAAACACTCAATTCACCCATTTCACATGTGCCTTTGACATTAGTCGTTTAATGATCACTACAGCACATTTAGAGCATCTACTAGTTTTCCGGAGCCGATTAGTTTCCCTTCAGTCTGAATGTTTCAATATAGTACTTTCTGAATCTATGATTGCTGATGTCTCAGGAAATGTTGTTGCAAACACAAGAACTCATTCGTGCCTTAGAACAATATTTTCAGAAATTCTGTCTGTAGTTGCGTGTTTTTGAATCTGTAGGAACTAACTGCAATGCATTAAAAGTTTTTCTTTTAAAAAAAAGGTTTGTTTTTTTTTTAAAGTCTTGTTTACAACCGCAGCCGTATGTGGAAACACATTTTTAAAACCTCCTTAATTTCACCCGTCCTGACAGGTACCCTTTCTGCATCCCCCCAAACTAGTATTTACGGAGGTGTTTCAAGTCAATGTCGCTTTTCCAAACAGTATTTTGACTATTACAGTGAACAAGAGAGGAACCTAAAAAAAAAAAAAAAAAGAACGGCCAGGAGACAAAGCAAAACTCTCTTTTCAGAAGAATAATTTTGGGGAGAAATGTTGTCATTTTGTCATTTTCTTTATAGTCAGGATTCTCGTAGATAGTTTTGGAGTGGCTGAAGACAAGTACCAGAAGATTCCAGTCACAAAAAGCGGTGGTTACAAATCCAGTCATGCTGTGCGGTTTGACTAAATGCCCTGACGTTTCACTGTCTCTGTATTATTTATGGGAAAATTATCACTCGGAATTGAAGCAAAGTTCCTTGTCATTAGCTAAACATGTCTTTAGACCATATTGATCTTTATTTTTAGAACCAAATTTCACAGTCTGTGTTCTTTATTGGCTGGCAGGCTCCTGTGTGAATCCTCTGGTCTACTCTCAACCAGGATATTGCTTTAGGGCAACAAAGTGGACCTAATGCAGAGAGTTGTAAAGCAAAGTTTCTATATGAAGAAAAGAAATGTATTCAGACTGCAGGGAGGTAGCAATAGCGATGTCATTAATACCTGCAAGAGGTTAGCGTCTGTATCATATGGTGGGGACTCACACATTATCTGTTATTATTGCTACCAATTCAATTGCTATGCGGTGAAAAACGCTGTCTGCTGTGAACCAGAAGAGGTGTGTATACCCAAGATTGTCAGTACCAGAAACATTTAAGAAATAAGTAACCAATTATACCCCACGCCCAGCCTTTTCCAGCCTGCTGTACTTTATAAATGAGCAGTTCTATGGCAGTGGCTCCAGAAACAAAGCATTCACTCCTGCAAATAAAAAAAGAAATGTATTTACTCTGAATAACCAGGGGCGTTCTCAGAGAATGGTCATCATTTTAGACAGTACAAAAGGGAACTTTCCTACCTTCCTACTTCTGTTTCCTACTTTTTGATCATTCTTTTTTTCTTACAAACAATACTGAATAACCACAATAACGGATAATAGTCAAAATACTGTTTGGAAAAGCGACATTGACTTGAAACACCTCCGTAAGTTTGTTTTACAGAAGATTCTGGGAGAACATTGATAAAGCTAACGTTCAGGGCGAGATCTTGGTAGTACTGTGTATGGAGGTTATTGTTAAGAGTCCGCAGAGGACAGAGTACATGTCCTAGAAGGGCGATGAAGGCACTTGGTAAGCCTTCTTGTCAACGGTTTGCCCATTTGGAAGTGATCTCTGTCTTAGCAAGGAGGACTTCAAAAAAGAAAATACTAACCGCGCATTGCCACTGCGGTCAAAGTATGATACTCTCTCTTAGTGGTTATTGGTGTTATGATTACCTAATCATAAAAAAATACAGCCTAATATAATTATAGAGTCATGAGAAGAAATTAAACTTTGGAGACATTAAATCCCCATTACTTTGCTAATATTTTAGAACATTGAAATAGTAGATGTATATATGATATACATAATATATATATACTTTATATAACTTTGTATATATACATATATGTATATACATATGTGTGTATACTATCTACACACAAGCCTAATCACTAAAGTGAATTTCTTTCCCAATGAGAAGTAAAAATGTGCTTTTTAAATGAAGAAAAACAGTGTACCTTTCCAAATGTGTTAGAAGATATTAATAATGTAAATTTACGTATATCACCAGTATTAAGATATTTACAAAAGATAAAGGCTTCAGTGCTCTAATGTATAAAAAAGATATTTATTAGTTTTGGATTCACGCATTCTTTTATAAATATGCCATTCTGTTATGTGATGGAACCGATTCAACGCTCATATGTTTGAATTTATAGGTAGCTTGGTATTTTTTTTTTTTTTTATGTCTGGCATTTGTTTGTATATAAGTGAGACGACGCTTAAAAAATCCGGAGTAATGTATCTTCTCTTGCAGTCGGTCCATCTAAAATTGGTGAAAGACATTTTAATGTTCTCTACAGCCAATATTAGATGTGGATGGCCATAAGCAGTCATTCTAATAGAAGAGCCTGTCAGATATTTTTATTAAAGAGTTTGTCTCACAAACCCCTTGAGTCCAATGTAACCTAAAATTTTTAAGTAATAGGTTGTCCATTCTGATGCTATTACTTCTGTAGTAAAGCAGGCCATAGCCTTGATTCACGAAACAGATGATAAATTGTACTTTGAGACTCAAGGTGAGGCTAGCTGTCGGTAATGCTTAATGAGACCCACATATGCCACTCAGCTGCTGCCAGTCTTAAAACTCAGCTGTTTTGAGAAGAAAGTAACCCACATTCTAATGAAGTGAGAGGAAGATTTTGTTCAGGACAGAGCTGAGAAATGATGTGTGCAACAGGTTTCCTCTATGGTAAAGCCCTCAGAGAGGGCTTTGCCCGGGGCTACATCAGATTCATGAGTTAATACCGTGGGGAAAAAAAACAGAGTTTGTATCATGCAGGATAATAATGTAGGCGACAGACAAATAGAAAAATTGTTAAAGAACTGAATCTTTTCTCATCAGGTTTGTATTTCGGTACAGACGACAATGCTTAACCTACCTATTGAGAGAGCAACCAGTGAAAAGTGGGAAACTGTTTACTATATGTTCAGCACAACATCGGGAGGATGGTTCTGGAGAGCCTTATTACAATTGATAGACTATGGTGGGAAACCTGCTAGATTTTAACGTTAAGGGGTTGCTTCCATGTTTCCGTATTGAAGCCATCATAACTACCATGTACATAAAGAAGGTACCTGCCAAATTCAACACCTAGTCGATGACTCTTCTTTTATATTCTCCGAATCAAGATGTGGGTTTCACACTTCTTCCTTCCTGTTAATTAAGCCTCCTCTTTATTCTTTACAATAATTCTTATATGTTGACATCCTTTCCCCCAGGGAATCTTCTAGTGGTAAGACTGGCTACTGTTCGGTCTCCCTCTGCTTCCTTCTTCTACCCTGTTACCACTGCCAAGGTGCCCCTACCCATTAAGAATTCTGGGCATAAAATGGGGGTTGTAGAAACGTAGGAGAGTTTTCCTTACCTCACCAAGCCAACGGTAGCAAAAGATCATGCGGAGCAGCGTGGCAAGCCCACCTCCTTGTAGAATGACAATAAATAATGTGACAATGTAATGGAATACAGATCTCAGTATCTCTCCTCTTTGTAGCACAATCCTATCTTAAGTCTTCGCGTTCCTGTCATGGTAATAATCTGTCCGCCATGATGAGAACCTGGGGAGGTATCTATCAAGAGACGACGAAGGAACACACCGGAAATGCCATCTTGGCTCACACCCTAGAGTTACTTGTTCTCCGGGGACTTTTCTTGCATCCTTGCAACTTCTTTGGCACATTTTGCCCTACAAAACCCACCCATCAGAGGCAAAAAGCTTTTCAATATGTCTGGATCTTCGTGACTTCTTGGCAGTAGGGTTGTGACGTGGACCCTTTCTCTGTTGCCAGTGGTGATAAGACAACTGCCATATATATATATATATATATATATATATATATATATATATATTTGTTATTGTGAAGTAGCTTCATTTGATAAATAAGCAGGATAGGGTCCCCAATAGCACCTGATCCAGGAGAACAAAGATACATGTAACTCCCAAATCCCCACCTTCTTTCCAGGGAGCCCAATATAGCTTCCCAGTTGCTTTTAAAACTTGTGTCAACTAAGTCAGCTTGGTGGCAGACCTAGTGACCTTCAAGAAATATTCATTGAGTACCTACTGTACCTCAAACACACCCTTAAGGAACTTGGTGGCTCAGCCTTTCTCAGAGTTGCCTGTAGGGGGCAGCAGGTATCATGGAAGTGAATGAGGACCTTGCTCAAAATCTGGGTGGCGTTTCCAGTTCCCAGTGCCATTAGGAGGAGCTCTTGGTCTGTTGTTCCACACACAGGGATCATCTCTCCTGCCTGGGGTAGAGTTCTCCATTCATTCGGTGAATGAGCCTTAAGAGATTGTGACTCAGGGGTTAAGTCATTGGTGTTCAATGCAATGACTTATTCGTCAAAGATGGAACTCAGTCCCCATTTTTTTACTCTTTATTTTTATGGTAGCTGCTTTCATTCTAATCCATATCTATTATGGTGTAAAACAGACACAGAAATGGAGAACTATTTTAAATCTTGGTTCTACCACATACTGGCCTTAGGTCCCCTTCCCCACGGATATTTTGAGGGTTAATGAAAACCTACGTGAACATGCCTGACACGTGTTGCATGTTCAATAAATACTATTTCCATTTTTTATTAAATCTATTCGAGTAGATTATCGTTGATGTGGAGAATTCCAAAGATTCTTGTCTTAATATTTTGTTTATAATTTTCTATCAAATAACGTCAGAAATACCAGGATTTCTCATCGCACTTGGCTTTTCAACGAACACTTCGAGAAATCTAGTTACCGGTCTAAAATGTTTTTTCTTTTTGTTCTGTTCCTGCTGCCTGATAAAAGTAAAGAAAAAAAAAAAATGTGTTTCCCGGTAGGAAAATTCTTAATACTGGTTTAATACTTATGCCACTTTAGTGCTCGCTTTCACATTTTGATAATCTGAATAATAGTTTTATCAATATAAAATACTTTCGCGGGGCTCGTCAGTTTTTTTGTTATATACAAGAGCGCTATTCTGAAAAACTATTGACCAAAACACTTCATTTAGATCCCACACTGTAGAGTAGAAATATTCCAGCCATATGCTGCAAGCATGACTTTTGAGTAGTTTCTATAAATTATTACATCGACTATGAATGTTTTTGATTGTTTTTTGTTTTCTTCAAAACATGACTGCTTGTATCAGAGGAAAAGAGTCTTACAGTTACTGTTCACTGGGAATTTTAAGTCACCTGTCCATTTTCTGGTTTGTTTTCATTGTCTGTTTGAAGTTGTATCCGTAGCAATACCTCTCCTCTTAAAGATGCCCTATTTTCAAAGGGACGACTGTAATTGCAATTTCTAACAGCCTTAACAATAGTGATTGAATGCTTTTAATTTCCTTGAGAACTATTGGATAGCTGGGCTCAAATCAAGACCAACTTTTTAAAAACACATCAAAAACTATATAAATCTGTCTTTGGCTCACCATCTGCTTTAATAGTCTGCCAAAGAACATGGGACTCTCGTCGGCGCAGCGTTTGGAAGTATGTGTAATATTTAGCAGTGTTTAAATTAGTAGGACCTTGAGAGCGAATGAACTCAGTGCGCTTTTGGCCTGCGAATTAACAAAGGAGTCACTTGGATCTTATTAGTTGGGTTCTTAGTAATTAATGAATTTTTTCAGCAAACATACCTGCTCTATGGGAGAGGCTGTGGTAGGCTCTGGGGATGTCTCAGGGAATAGGCATTGACCCTCACTCCCACGTGAAGCGGCTAATTAAACCAGCAGGATCCACAGTTGATACTTGAACAGTAAGGGGCGGGGGTAGGAGCATTGAGAGTCTATACGGTCAAAATGGGCAAAAATTGGAATTTAACTCTTAATTTTTTAATGTTTGTTTATTTTTTGAGAGAGAACATGAAGCAGGGAGGGTCAGAGAGAGAGGGAGACAGGATCTGAAGCAGGCTCTGTGCTGAGAGCAGAGAGCCCAATGTGGGATGGGGTGGCGGGGGGGGGGGGCTTGAACTCCCAAACCGTGAGATCATGACCTGAGCTGAAGTCAGACGCTTAAGAGACTGAGCCACCCAAGGGTCCCGGCTTGTAACTTTTTTTTTTTTTTATTAATTTTTTTTTCAATGTTTATTTATTTTTGGGACAGAGAGAGACAGAGCATGAACGGGGGAGGGGCAGAGAGAGAGGGAGACACAGAATCGGAAACAGGCTCCAGGCTCTGAGCCATCAGCCCAGAGCCCGACGCGGGGCTCGAAGTCACGGACCGCAAGATCGTGACCTGGCTAAAGTTGGACGCTTAACTGACTGCGCCACCCAGGCGCCCCCCGGCTTGTAACTTTTAAGTACTCATAGCCTACTGTTGACCTGAAGCCTTTTTGATAACACAAAGAGCCGAGTAACACATACGTGTATGTTATATGTATTATATACTGTATTTTTCCAATAGAAAATGTTATTAAGAAAACCATGGAAGAGAAAATTCATTTGCAGTATGATACTGTATTATCTATTAAAAAAAAAATCCACCTAGGAGTGTACCTGCACGTTTCAAACGTGTGTTGTTCACGGGTCAGTTGTAATGACAGTTGTACTCCTAAGGTCAAGAACAGGATGCCAAGGTTCATTAAAAGGACACCTGCCTGGTGTTCCTGCGATGTTTTAGCAAGGATGTCAGAGATGAGTTGGCACGGCAGAGGTAAAAGGAAAGCATTTTCAAACCAGGGAACAGCATGTTCCAGAGCCTACAGCGTTTTCCCCAGACCTGGAAGAAATCACGTGCCTGGAGGACTTTCAGGGTGCAACAGTGGAAAGGGGGAGATGTTAGGCAAATGGAGTAGACGGTGCTGGTGGGTTTTTTTTTTTTTCGAACTTGACTAGTGACAGGGGAATGGAGTCAGAAGAAGGAAAAATTCTTACGTCACTATTTCTTGTATGTTTTCTGTGTTTGTGCTAGAATAGTAGAAACGTGCAAATTTAGTTAAATAACATTTCAGCAAAATTGAGTCCTTCTCTTCCTCTGCGGATCTCGCAGCCCTAAGATAGACCCGTCTGTGCCATGCTCTGGATGTCCGCAGCAGTGACGTAAGGACATGGTCACCTGTGTGACTCCACCGAGGCCTTTCTTTGGATTCGAAAAGCTTGCAACCCACTCAGGGAGGCAGGACGTCCTTGGAAAGTTAGACCCAGCACCAACAGAGATCGGCGTTTCTTCTTTGAAAACCCCTCTCGGCTTGTAGCACAGTGTTGTTTACGTTGCCGGGATCATAGAGTATTTGTCGGATAAAGGAGCAGGTGCACCATGCAGTGAAGCGTCATAATTTTCAAGTTAATCATCATAGGGGTTGGGGGGAAAGGGGAGGCGCCGTGGAGCCTCAGGTTGCAGAGAAAGTTCTATGAAGATGATGCATCTTGAACTAGGTCTTGGAGGTGAGTTGGCCTTCGTGTTTTGGTTAGGACCAAGGGTTGGGAGAGCATTGCAGGGAGAGGTCATTCCACATGCAGAATAGGAAGCATATCCGAGCCCCACATCTCTGTGTGCTGGTCAGGGGTGGGGGGAAAGACACATCAACCTCGATAATAGGGTTTGGGAATAGAGGGTAGATCCGGATGGATCATGTGGGGTAAATTGTCAGAGAAGAAGTTTTTAAGATGAGCGCTTTGTACAGTATGCAGTGGTAAGGTTTATATGCATATGTTTGGAAACAAGGCGTGAAGGGAGGGTTTATGGCAATTTACTCTGGCATGGCTCTGTGGGCCTCCCCTTCTGAGCCATGAATTTAAGTGAAAAGTACTAGTCATGGCCTTCAAGGCTTCAAGTTAATCTCTGCATTTATCCACCCACATCTTACATATCCTTATATTTATTTACTAATATTATTAATTAATATTGTTAATATTTATTTATTATCTGTATCTGTGTGTCTATCTTGTTAATAAATTTAAGGCTCTCATCTGTCTCTTTCTCAAGATTAACCTATCCATTTCTTTTTTTTTCAATTTTTTTAATGTTTATTTATTTTTGAGAGAGAGAGAGAGAGAGAAAGAGAGAGAGAGAAAGAGAGAGAGAGACAGAGCATGAGTGGGGGAGGGGCAGAGAGAGAGAGGGAGACGCAGAATCCAAAGCAGGCTCCAGGCTCTGAGCTGTCATCACAGATGACATCATGTGATGTCATGTGATGACATCATGTGGGAAGCTTTCACGGAAAGGGTGGCATTTGCTGAAAAGCAGAGATTATTCTGAGAGTCCCTTAAAGGTAAGGACTTGGCGGTATCTGGTGCATCGGGACCTGGTTCCGAAGTGCCAGGAGCAGAGTGGGGGCTTAGTAAATGTCACGTGAACGATGGGACCTCTAAAACACGTTTGTTACTTGCCGTTCAACTTCCGCACCTGATAGAAAGGTGAAGTTATTTAAATGAGAACCCCCTGCTTGCCATTCCAGGGCTATAAATGGATTGCGGAGTGGTGTTGAAAACTTTTGAGCGCAGGGTCCTAGAGGAGTACCATGCAACTGAGTCGCCAGTGACGGGACCGTGTCGAGGTGACGTGTGTCTGGATGTAGAAGAGGTCATCTAGGTGTTTTACCTGTGCAGCCAGGTGGAGCAAAAAGCAAGAAGCGCTGTCGCAAGTGTGTGTACATCAGTTTGCCTGGTGTGTGTGCCCAGTGCCATGGGGAGAACATTTGGACGTTTCACGTATTACGGGAGATCACTTTTTTTCTCCCCGATAAACACATTCATGATGGAAATTTCATTGAAAGCCCCCAGATACCCGGAACCATGTTAGGGAAGGAAAGCAACCCAGAAAGGATAGATGAACTACTCCATAAATGTGTTTATGTCTTTGTTTCTTCTTCCTCCTCTCTGCCTGTTTATACTGTAATATTAACAAATGCAGCGTTTTAATGAGCTTTGACGGAATTACCTTCGGAGGGTTGGTGCGGTATGTTCCTTGGAGACGCATAACTGAAGTTCCCAGTTTCTGGAAGGAAGTCTGTTCCTCATTAGCTGGGACGGCTAAGAGTGTGCTGGCTCAAGAGAGAGGGGGCCACAGCTCCAGCCCACCTGTGCCTGCACAGGACCGGCCGTGTCTCTGCCCTGCTGTGGAGTCACCCCAGGGCTTTCATTAAAAGTGTCAGGTGGTTTCCCTGGAGGGACTGCTGATGCAATGTCATGTGGGTGTCTCTGGAGGAGCAGTCCTGACACCTACTAACAGTCTGACAAACGGTTAAGTAGCTGTTTTGAGCCCAGGTTGAGAGCTCCAGCGTGTCGTCTACCTGAGCGCTCAGCGGGGAGCTCGGGTTCTCTTTCAAGTTCACGGTTGTTAAAGAGGCAATCTGGAGTCCCTCCCCACCCAAAACCTACCCGCCGCCCTGACAAACACGCTCCCCGAGTAAAACTGCCTGGAAATAAGCAAGACTTTACTATTATTATTGTTATTATTATTATTATTTTGCAAGATGTAGATGGGTTTTTGTATTGGTTTGATTTCGGAACGCGCCCCCTGGAAATTTGGGGAGTTTCCCAGGGCACGTTTGGGAGAAGAGGTCAGAGCCTCCTTGCGTTGACAGGAGGTGAAAAGCCATCACCTCTTTTCTGAGCTCTGGCATTGAGGACCCCTGTACTTGGCTAGGCGGGAGCAATCCGATGCTTCCTCCGAAGCAGAAAGCACTTCTTGTGTCAAGTGCCACAAAGGAGCAGGAGTAGAGAATTCATATTAGAGGCAGCCACACCAGGGGCCGGTAATAGGAGCATCTGGGAGGCTAGTTTTCCCGGGCAGCGGAGGCCCCACCAGACTTTTCCTGGGGTGAGATACTGACTGAGGGTCTTGTGCCTGAGTATGTCGAAACACCCTTTGGTTTCTAGTGATTTTCAAGCCCCGATTTTCCCATCTTTGTGGTGATTCTGAGAGCTGATCTTAGTTTAGTCAATTCCTTCTCTGTTAAATTTAGACGGGGGCCGTTTCCATGTTATAATTGACAACCCCGACTCATCCATTTATGTCTCCACGGCTTGGCCGTTGTCTGCTGGCCACTGAGATCATGGCATTGACTTAGAAGCTTTGGCCAGGCATCCAAGTGTCCAGACCACTAGTCCATTGAATGGAATCTCCTGTTTAATAATGACTTTTAGCAGGCATCTTCTTCTTTTTTTTTTTTAATATAATATTCATGCAGACTCCTTCACATGATGCACAGTACCTCAGAGCTCCTGGTTATTAAGTTAATTAGATGTAGGTTCAGTGACCTAAATGGTAGGCCAGTAGGTCAAGAGGCCTGAGTACTCTCTGCATTAGACCCTGGCCTGGGACTCCTCGACCATTTGTTGGAGAGCATCTGTTCTTATGCCCCCAATTAATTTAGCACGCACCGCTTTGTAGAGTGTCACTGCTGCAGAGGCCGGCGATGTGTTCATGTTGTATGGACATTATAGAGCCATCCATTCTGTCCCTGACAGTTCCGATTCTAGATCCCTCTACCAAACCTAACAAAAGGGGAGAGCGTTTCTTTTCTTCTTTCTTTCTTTCTTTCTTTCTTTCTTTCTTTCTTTCTTCTTTCTTTCCTTTGACAGTAGCTTTCTGGGTTCAGCTTTGGATTTGGGATTTTCTAACCTTTTATTTGTTTATTTATATTGTCTTTTGGAGGATATGTGAGGTGGGGTGGCAAAAGAAGAGGTGAGATGAGAGAAGTAAGGGTCAGGCTTCATTTCTTTTAAGATAAAAACTTTGAACTTGCTTTATGGAATTCTACTTTCGCATGTTTTTGAGCAGCAAAAATGCAGCGTATGTGTTCTCATAACGTACTAAATGTATAAGATCGTAAGTGTTCTTGGCCACTCCCCGCAGAGAAGTTTTACCTCCTAAATAGCCCTGTTTATACTTTTTCTCCCTTCTCTCATGATCATGAAGAAGCCTATAGGTTATCCCAGGCTTTCAGCTATAGCAGGGTAATTATCTATCTATCTATCTATCTATCTATCTATCTATATTTTAAATGTGTATTTATTTTTGAGAGAGCCTTAATGGGGGAGGGGCAGAGAGAGGGAGACAGAGGATCCAAAGCAGGCTCTGCGCTGACAGCGGTGAGCCCACTGTGGGGCTCGCACTCATGAACCATGAGATCATGACTCTAGCCGATATCGGATGCTCAACCGACTGAGCCACCCAGGCACCTGTAAAACAGAAGCTCCTCTCTGTTTGCTGCCTACGTTCTCCTTGAGTCGAGAAGAGCTTCTGTTTTAGAACAAAACACAAAACTGGACTCCCTCACCTGCCAGATTGACACCTGCTCGTATGTGACCTGTGTGGTCACTGGCTGTCAGTCCTGCATCTGGGTTGCATATGAGTCCCTGTCTATTAGGTGCTCCTCTTCCGGCGCGTGTAGATTCTGTCGGTGTCCTGAATTCCCACACAAGACATGCTGGAAAGAGATGCTCACTTTTGCCCTTTCAGCGAGCACAATCTTACTGGTATAAGGTGCATGACTTTTATTCACTTGTCCTCTGTTACTTTTGTGATTCATTTATCTCTGACCAAGGAGAGTCCTTGGCCTTGACCAATGTCTTGTGTTCTCTTTCCAGGGAAGAGCGATCCTTTTTGCTTGTTGGAGTTAGGCAATGACCGACTTCAGACACACACCATTTACAAAAACCTCAACCCTGAGTGGAACAAAGTTTTTACATTGTAAGTGCTTTAGCCTCCAGAATATCAAGGAGCAGTTTTAACTTAGAGACCAGTTAGCCGTGATATGTTTGGGGCAGGCTGGGGCTCCTGAGTGGAATGTTCTGTCCATTTTTATGAGCGAAGGATGAATCTTATTATTTTTTTCCTTCTAAACACCTTTTATCCTTTCATTTTATAGAGTGTTAATAATAGATAAGGCCATTTGGAACTGCAAGGGAGTGTTATAGGAGATATTTGTAAGGTAGATCTTTCAGTAACTCAATTAATCTGTTAGTAGGTGGAAGCTTCCATATATCCAGACAAATTCATTCCTGAGTTAAAGCAAATTACATATGTAGATCTGCCTTAAATTCAAGTTTATGTGTGACAACATTATTATAAGGCCTAAAGACTTGTATTATGCCAGAGTCTTTTTGAAAATACAAGTTTTCTGTGATTTCTCAAAGAGTCCCAAAGTCTCCTTGAATTCCAGTTTGTCTGAATGACCCCTGCTCCACAAGGATGCCCTGTCTACTCTTTCAAACTCAGGCATTTAGAAAGATGGATTTATTTCCTGGTTTGCTTTAGATTCTGAGGTGCCTGGGCTTCAAGGGGAAGCACCTGTTGAATTGGGGTCAAATGATAGTTCACTGCCCTTACAATACTGAAGAAATGTGGGGCTTATAACCGAAAGAATACCGTTTGAATGGAGTTGATGATTTCCAAGTAGAAAGTTCCCAAGGGTCGAAACTGAATTCACAATCAACAAACTCCCAACATACAAAAAAAGTCTGATACCAGGTGGTTGCACAGGTAAATGCTACCAAACAATTAAAGAAGAGTTAACACCCATTTTTCTCAAACTTTTGCAAAAAATAGGAGAGAAGGAAAACTCCTAAATTCATTCTATGAGACCAACATTACCCTGATTCCAAGACCAGATAAAGACACCACAGAAAAAGAGAACTAACTATAAGCTAATACCTCTGATGAACATAGATGCAAAAATCCTCAATAATATATTAGCAGGCAGAATCCAACAATACATTTAAAAAAAAACCATTCACCACAATCAAGTGCGGTTTATTCCTAGGATGCAAGGATGGCTTAATATTTACAAATCAGTTAACATGCTATATCACATAAATAAGAGGATAAAAACCATACGGTTATTTCAATAGATGCAGAAAAAGCATTTGACAAGGTACAACATCCATTCATGATAAAAATCCTCAATGAAGTAGGTTTACTCACAACATCATACTTAATAGGAAAAAAGGAGAGCTTTCCCCTAAGGTCAAGAATAAAACAAGGATGTCCCGTCCCACCGCTTTTATTTAACATCTTCCTGGAAGTCCTAGCCACAGCAATCAGACAAGAAAAAGAAATAAAAGGCATCCAAATTAGTAAGCAGGAAGTAAAACGTTCACTATTTGCAGATGACATGATACTCTATATAGAAAACCCTAAAGATTCTACCAAAAACCTACTGGAAGTGATACATGAATTCAGTAAGGTTGTAGGACAAAAATCAATATACAGAAATCTGTTGCATTTCTATACACTAATAATGGAGCAGCAGAAACAGAAATTAATAAGACAATCCCATTTATAATTATACCAAAAATCATAAAATACCTAGGAATAAACTTAACTAAAGAGGTGAAAGATCTGTACTCTGAAAACTATAAAACATTACTGAAAGTTCCCAAGGATCTGTGAAAAGTGGATTAACTCTCCTAAGCCAGTTTGCACATTGTCATATGAAAGATTTTCTTGTTTGCTCAACACATTGCTAATGACCATGGCTCCATTTTTCATCAGGGGTGATGTCTGGTTTCTGGCCAACGTAAAAAATGTTTCTAAATATGCATGGGATTTTTAGTATTTTGCGTTTCAACACTAGGAAATTTTCTGTAAATCTCAGCAAAAGTGATTTTCACCGCCCTTTTTTTTTAAGGGAATTCTTCATTAATTTACTTTTTTCTTCATTAATTTAAAGACAGTCTTATTGCCTATTTGAAAGCTACTTTGAAATCACTGTCCTTTTATTCTCCTCATTCTGTCTCTGATTCTTTATCCTCCTGTTTCTTTAATAGTCCTACCCTCGAGTGCACATATGCATGGAAAATGTCAGAGTAAAAAAGTTGACTTTTTTTTTTTTTTTCACAGGGATGTCTGAATCTTCCATGATGGAAGGTTTGGGAATAGAGTTCAGTTTGATTTAATTTTTGGAATTTAATTAAATGGTAGTTTTATACTCTAAGGGCATACAGGCTTAATTAGTGAAACCGTGTGTTCAGATCTTCATGGAACAGTCTCCACTTATGTGTTTTTGTATATAATAGGTGGTACATTTCTTGTTTCAGTCCTATTAAAGATATCCACGATGTTTTGGAAGTGACAGTGTTTGACGAAGATGGAGATAAACCTCCGGATTTTCTTGGAAAAGTTGCCATTCCCTTGCTGTCCGTAAGTTACCGTTGTTAATATACAGTTTGTAAGTCATTTTACGGTTGACAGGTTTCTATGGTCTAGGGTTGTTTTATCTTTGTCAGTCTGGGGGGGGGGGGGAATCCCCCCTGCTGTAGCAGGAAACAACTATTTTATTCCTCATCCTTTTCCAGTATTTTCAGTAGTTTCAGATATAAACTAACATAATCTTCTCTGTGTCAGTCAAATATTGCTTTGACCGACAAAAACCTTTTGACTAGTCTTCCAATTTGTTCTCAGTCTTTCCGTCCTAAGGCGGGAATTTCTGTTTGGTTTCCGGGAATACAGATCCGTGACTGATTTTCCATTCGTTAATGAAAAACATACACGTATTTCTATATTACCTCCTCACTGCCCATTTCTTCAAAGATTAGTTGCTGGTAACTGCCAAGTGGTTCTCAGCTCTACTGAAGACCATTTTCTCAAAAGTTCTCTTTGCCTTCATAGTAGTTAGGTTTGCTTTCAGTCTCAAAAGATGCTTTGTGGAAGAAAGTAGAGAGCTTCTTTTGGAAAAAGTGCCATTTCAGTTAAAAGGTAACATAACAGAATAAGCAAAGAGATGAATGAAAAAATACCCTAAAGAAGTCAGAGGAGAAAGCACCAAATAATGCCTTTACGTGGACAAAGGAGGGAAGCTGTGCAAAGACTGCATCTGACTTCACCTATTAATTGGACATTAATGTTTATACCAAATGTATTCTTCCAGAAGAGAGAATTTTAGTTTTTCATCCAACCATTAATATGTTTTCTTATAGAGATGTTATGGTCTTATTAGTCCATAAGGCCTTATTTCTTTCTTCCCGAAGACTTATTTCTTCAAACTGTTAGTGCATTTTTTAGGAGGAGAGGTCTTTAACCGTGATATTAGACTGGCTCCCATGATGCCTCCAGGGGGAAGGAATGCTGCATCCCTCAGTATCTTTTCTGGTTAATTTACCTGGTGTTGAGCGCCTGGTTAATTTCTCGCCAAATTCTCTTCTCCCCAGCGTTCCTCTAGGAAAAGGGGTGAAGCCGCTGTCCTCTGTAGATTTGGCTCCTGCCAAATGCTCAGACCCATCAGTAGTAGAACACACTGACTCTCAGGGATGAGAGGGCAATTTGGGACTTTTCTCTCTTTTTATTACAACTTTGTCAGTTACTCTTGAAGGAATACATGTACCGGGAGCTTAGGACCCAATTTTAGAGGGACCTAAAGGGACAGGAATCAGAGACCCTTCTTTACAATTCAGTTTCCTTTTCTTCTCAATTATTTTGGGCAGGACAGAGACGTTTCTTTTCTTGTTTTTTATTTATTTTTATTTTTTTAATGTTTATTTTTGAGAGAGAGAGAGTACAAGCAGGGGGAGGGGCAGAGAGTGAGGGAGACACAGAATATGAAGCAGGCTCCCAGCTCTGAGCTGTCAGCACAGAGCCCGACGCGAACCCACGAACCATGAGATCATGACCTGAGCGAAGCCGGACGCTTAACTGAGTGAGCCACCCGGGCACCCCTCTTTTCTTGTTTTTAGAGATAAATCCACAGTAACTTGTGTTATTCCTTGCTGGGTAAACACTACATGGTGTCATTTTTAACCTCCCTCTATTTTACACGTGAAAGTTTTGTGTCATTGGTCTTTCTCTGATACCAACAAATTGACCCACTTTCTTCCCTCCCATCTTCCCCTGTAATGTACAGTGTCTCCATGCCGTTGGGTTAGATCTAAGAAGTTACCTCTGCCTAAATCAGGTTTGCGGTTTCTCAGCCTTAAGTGCCATTGACATTTTGGGATGGGTCGTGGTCTGTTGCAGGGGACTGTCCTGTGCATTGTAGAATCCCTGACCTCTACCCCCTAGATGCCAGGAGCACCCATCCACTCGTCACTGTTGTGACAATCAAAGATGTCTACAGACATCGCCAACTGTTCCGAAGAGGGGCAAAGAGAACCACTGACCTAACTTAATGCAGTTTTCAAACTGCGTCCTTCAAGATGCAAAGTAGAGTGATTTATGAAAGACTTTGTTTAAATGCAAGGAGCCCCCTCACCCTCTTAACTTTTTTCTGGTTGCCGATAAGCTGCCCACGGTCTATTCATTTGTTTGAGGGATAGTTATCAAATGTTCAGCTTGTGCCAGGCATTGTGTTAGGTGGCAATGCTCTAAGAAGGACCGCAGTGAAGGTATCTTCTCCCCCAGAACTTGTATTTGGTTGCAGGAGTCCATAAACAGAACAAACAAATGAGCAAAAGGCAAGACAACATGTTAGGTGGTTAAAAGGTGCCGTGTAGAAAGCAAAGCAGGATACGTTCCGAGGATATGTTTGGGGAAGGGGCACAGTTTTCCATGGACCGACCAGGGAGGGCCTCGCTTCGGGGGGGACATTTGAATGAGAACTTTAAGGAGGTGAGAAAGAAAGCCGTGTGAATATCTGGGGCAACTCTTCCAGGCAGGAAATCTTCCAAATCCAAAGGCTCTAAGGCAGTGCCCTGACTGTCCAGTTCCAGAAAGATCACGGTGGACAGTGTGGGTGGAGTGGAGTAGGCTGGGGGGAGAATCACAAATGTGGAGCAAGACAGGACACAGGGGCAGAGTGACGCGGGAAAGGGGTAAGACTCTGACAGTCTAAAAGTTTGAAGGGCTTTGGCTCTTTCCTAGTGTCGATGGGAAACCACAGGGAAGGTTCAGGCCGGGGCGGGGGGGGGGGGGGGGTGCTTGCTGTGGTTTACACTCTCTAATTCTGATATAAAAGGACTCTGGCACCCCGAGAAATAAGCCCAGATCTGACAGTTCTCTATCACGTAAAGTGTAAAGGCAGTTTGGCCTGGGCCACGTTCTCAAGAGGGACTTAAGGGCCCGGGAGCGTTGAGTTGAATACGTTTCAGAAGCTGCCCTTCGGTGCGGCTATTTCAGTTCAGACTCCTTTCCGATTGTCTGACTGATGAATTGGGCGAGTGATCAGATCTTATGGTGGATCTATTTTGGCTCCTCCTGATATGCGGTGGCCCACCTGTTCCATGTGCTCTCCAAACAAATTCATGCTCTACCTAAACTGTAGAGGTAGATATGATAGAAAAAAATGCCATAACCCTCAGTATCTGTAACAGGCAAATTTTAAGTTGTTCGTTAATTCAGCAAACATTCAGTTTTTGAGTAATTCTAACTTGTGTTTTGGAGAAGATATATATATATATTATATATGTATATACATATATATATTATATATATGTGTGTGTATATATATAATATATATATGTTTGTTTATTTTTGAGAGAGAGAGAGACAGAGCCTGAGTGGGGGGAGGGGGGACAAAGAGAGAGAGAGAGAGAGGGACACACAGAATCTAAAGCAGGCTCCAGGCTCTGAGCTGTCAGCACAGAGCCCGATGGCGGGGCTTGAACCCGCGAACCGTGAGATTATGACCTGAGCGGAAGTCGGACGCTCAACCAACTGAGCCACCCAGGCGCCCCAGAGAATGTATTTTAACATTTATTTAGATCTGTGTTTTTCCCTTTATTTAATATCTACTGAATAATGCTTAATTAACACGTCTTGGGCTGTGCATTTATAATACATTAAATCATTAATTCTCTGAAAACCTCATGTGGCAGGCTTTATTATTATTATTATTATTATCATCATTATTATTACTGCTATGGACAAATGAGGAAATGGAGGTACGGGAAGGATCCTGTTGCTGGTAATTAGTCGGGGCTGGATTTGAATGAGGCAGTCTGATGTCAGAGCCTGGGGTCCTGAGAGGAAGTTATACTTCCATGGTGCGTACCTGTTACGTAGACATCATGCCGAAAGCAATGACCAGGATGTGTTTTGTGCAGCCACTGGTCTCAGTGCCATAGGGTGTGGACGGGTGAGACGCAGAGTTGAAGACTGGCCCATCTTGGCTGATGCCTGTGGAATGAATGCACAAGACCCCAAACACCTTTTTTTTCTTTATCGAGGTATATTTGGCACAGAATGTTGTATTAGTGCGCAGGGTGGTGATGCGACCAGCCTGTATGGGATGCCACCCTCCGTCACCGTACAATGCTGTCACAATAGCATTGGCTGTATTCCCTATGCCGTACCCTTCATCCCCAGGACTTCCTCGTTCTACCCCTGGAAGCCGCGACCTCACGCTCCCCTTTACCCATGTTGCCCATCCCCCACGCCCCCCCCTCTGGCAGCCACCAGGTTGACCTCTGTGCTCACACAAGCCCTGAAACACGAAGTGCTGAAAAGAAGGAAAAGAAAACGCAGAGTGGGAGGGATGGACTTAAGTTTAGGAAGACTTTAGGAAGTGGGGCGTTTGAGCTGGCCTTACAAGGAGGCTGGTGTTGATAATGTGCTAAGTGCATTTCAACCTGTCAAATAAAAAGTCTGCTCTGAAGTCACTGTATCTTTGAATCAGGGTGAATGGGCCAACTGCCTATGGGCTCATTTAAAAAAAATCCACGTTCTAAAATCAGTATATCTGTTAATGGTGGCAGAATTGTGCAAATCATGTACATATGTTTAGATACACAGAATCCAGGCCAGCGGGTCACTCTTCCATATTTTTCATTTTTGTTCAGGTCCTCAAATCAGATAGTTGCTTTTTGAATGGCTATATCGATAGGGAAAACTTTTTACTCATTAAAAACAGAAAATTGCCATTAGCATGGATTATAATCTGAAGACTTCTAATCTGTGCCCATTTTTACATTATTCCAAGCATCTTCTAATCAATAACATAGTAAATATGCATTAGAAAACAAAGCACATTTTAGAGTTTTAAAATCTTTCCAGCATAGACACTATCTGCTCATCATTATCCGATTCGGTTAGAGTTATTTATTTTTTAAAAAATTTTTTTTCAACATTTATTTATTTTTGGGACAGAGAGAGACAGAGCATGAACGGGGGAGGGGCAGAGAGAGAGGGAGACACAGAATCGGAAACAGGCTCCAGGCTCCGAGCCATCAGCCCAGAGCCCGACGTGGGGCTCGAACTCACGGACCGCGAGATCGTGACCTGGCTGAAGTCGGACGCTTAACCGACTGCGCCACCCAGGCGCCCCCAGTTAGAGTTATTTAACATTTCCATCCATAATCAAGTGATTCGCATTGGGTCCTGAAAATCAAGCTGGGTTCTTCTCCTCCAGGAGCATTTCTTTTTCTTCAGACCTATGGTTAGCATTTCAGAATTATGGAACGGGCCCATGTCGGAAGGAAGACTTAGAAAATCCACGTCCTGCAAAATAGGAAAAGCATCTATCTATTTATTGTTAATTCCTAATATCTAAGAGAAGATCGTCTGTCATTTGAGGAGGGTCCTACGTTTTGATACAAATTTGAGGCCTCTTGGGCAAGCCATCCCAACAGATGCAGTGGAATTCATGATCAGGAAACACAGGCTTTGTGCAGCCCGTGACAGTCTCTGTGAATCCATGTGCATGGGAACGAACTGCACCAGCAACGGCTTCACTTAATTAGTTTTATGGGACAAATTTTCTGTAATTGCTTGTACCAAATAAATGCCCATACACATCTTCATTTGCATTTCCAATTAAGTGTTTGCCTGTTTCACCTATGATGGGTTTTGTGGATTGTAATGGACACAGTTACACAATCATATTTTTTTTCAAGTTACTGCTGAAATGTTGGCCGTTAAGATAAAGAATATTTATTTTTTAGAGTTTATTTATTAATTTTGAGAGAGAGAGAAAGAGAGTGAGTGCAAGTGTAGGAGGACAGAGAGAGAAGGGGGGAGAGAGAGAGAGAGAGAGAGAGAGAGAGAGAGAGAGAATCCCAGGCAGGCTCTGCAGTGTCAGTGTAGGGGCTCAAACTCATGAACCATGAGATCATGACCTGGGCCGAAGTCGGATGCTTAACTGACTGAGCCACCAGGCACCCCAATAGTATTTATATTTTACTTTACATTAATGTATATGGATGTCTAGCCCGCCTGAAAATTTTAGCGGGGCTAAAATGGCCGAAACACAAACACTCAACTCTCCACCCTGATATGTCCTTTGAAATAAATTTTTCAAAAGATAAAATAAGGCAAGTTTGTCTTATTGCCCCCGGAAACTAGGAAAGGATACCTTTAATGTGCTGGAATCCTCGTGAACCATTATGTAGTATATAAGGTGGGTGGTATTTGATGAGGACGGACAAGCTAAGGGAGAAAGAATAATGCCTTGTGGGATTCCTCTGATGTCTTGGAACAAGAGTATAGCAAGTATAAATCTGAGCATGCTATATGTGATGGTAAATGCTGAATGGGTTAAACTTTTCTTTAAATGGAAAAACCTGTTACAATGAGTAGACGCGTACAGTTTAGCTACTGCGTCTTTGAGACGGGCCACATGTGGTAAAACAGAAGTGGGTGAGCAAAAGTGTAACACGTACATGTAAACAAGGGGTAACTCAGAAACATACAGAGGAGATGATTTTATGGGTCCCCAAACGATTTCATTACCGATGAACATAAGGCAGACATGAATCGTTATGTGAATAATTTCCCACAGAAGTATGTATGTATGTTAAAAAATGTTTGAACTGTAAGAAAAAAAATTACCAACTGAGAAACACAAAATGATTATATCATCTGTGCAGTTTTAAAAATACCAGACACACAAAAATAAATAAGGCTGTAATGTGATGTGTTTTGAAGGCCCAGATGTTTGAAATTCCAAGTTCCACAAAGCCAATGCTAATAGCTAAAGTTCCTGCACACCATCCCAAAGCTACTAAATTTCTAGGGTTGAGACCCTGGAATCTTTTTTTTTTTTAGCAAGTTCTTAGATGAGTTTTAGGCATCCTGAAACAGTGATTCTCAAATTTTAGGGAATAAGCAATAAGCTTAATCTAATATATATGCAGAGACACACACATAAATATATAAATATTCTGCTCAAATATCTATTTATTGTGTTTAAATATTGGTCATGTTGTGGGCTCACAACTGCCTCGGTAGATTCCAAGAAGGAAGAAACAATATGGTGGTCACAGTGTTGGGCAGATATATTAATAGCAAAAATGAAACAAGCATCAAAACATTTGGTGGGGAAAAAAAAAATCCCAAGTAGCTAAGGTAGATAACCAAAAGTACAGGTTACAGATTTTTTAGAAATTAGCAATGAAATACTCTACATACAAACTGTGGATAAGGGCCAAAAGTATTACTCAGAGGAAATCCTTACCTTAAATGTTTTCGTAATTAAACAACAAAGGTTGAAAATCAATTAAGCATCATAACAAAAGGTAAACTAAAATAAATAAAATTAAATAGGAGTTTGGGAAGATGAGAAAAAAGAGCAGTAATGTGGAAAATATGTAAACAGCATATCTGATAGATCCAAGTGTTCGTTTCTTCAAAATCCAATGAAACGGAGAAGCTGCTTACGAACCTAATGAAAAAAGGGAAAGCATATATTACTAAGACTAAGGAAACGAGAGATATAGGGATTGCTATGAAGAGCATAACTAAATTTTACTGAAGAGTACGGAAGAAAACTTGAATAAATATACATACGGACACATCTTGAGAGAATTTGGATGTTGTAGAGGTGTGAGATCTCCCCAGATTACTATAAGTATTTTTTTAAAGGTTGGTTTTGCTGGTTTTTAAATTTTTTTTACCATCTTATTTTATTTTTTAAGAGACAGAGAAGGACAGAGCACGAGCAGGGGAGGGGCAGAGAGAGAGGGAGACACAGAATCCGAAGCAGGCTCCGGGCTCCGAGCTGTCAGCACAGAGCCCGATGCGGGGCTTGAACTGGTGAACTGTGAGATCACGGCCTGAGCCGAAGTCAGACGCTCAACTGACTGAGCCACCCAGGCGGCCCGATTACTGTAAATATAATACAGCTCCCCATTTGGAAAAATTAAGTGCAAAAAAATAGAGTGAAAAATTATGTTTAAAATATAATTAGAGAAACCTGAATATCAGGTATTGAACGCATTGTACAGTGAAATAATTTAATTGTGGAAATATTGGGGAAAAAATCATCAAAGAATTCCACTCTTTTCTCCTTGTGTCCTCCAGTCTTCTCCTCCCAATAAGAAAATAACAGATTCATATTGTTTAAAGAGCAATTTTTTTCTTTTAAACTGTAAGGGCACTGGCATTCTTACATTACTGAAATGTATTAGAGACATAAAGGAAGATGGAAAATTTGTGAATTTATTCCTTGAGACTAGAAGAATTCTGATATTAAAAAAACACAGAGTTAACAACAATAGCAAAAAAGAAATCCTACGCCTGTCGTGGAAGACCAGTGAGACTCAGTACATTAGGAAACATAATTGTGTAATTTATATTATTAATATATTAACGGAGAAAAAAAAAAACTTCAATAGATGCCAAAGGAGCACTTGATAAAATTTAACATCTGTTCTTGATTTATGAAAAAAAAAGTTTAATAAATATGTAATGGATTTGATGTATCAGAAGTATCACAAACATCAGACTTATTATTGAGAGACCAGAGATATTCTGAATTAATGAACTTCTATACTGACAATTTTTTTTTATTTTTTTATTTTTTTAAATTTTTTTTTCAACATTTATTTATTTTTGGGACAGAGAGAGACAGAGCGTGAACAGGGGAGGGGCAGAGAGAGAGAGGGAGACACAGAATCGGAAACAGGCTCCAGGCTCTGAGCCATCAGCCCAGAGCCCGACGCGGGGCTCGAACTCATGGACCGCGAGATCGTGACCTGGCTGAAGTCGGACGCTTAACCGACTGCGCCACCCAGGCGCCCCTATACTGACAAAATTAACATCAAGTTTTTTACATCAGATCCAGCCAATGTAAAAATATAAGAAAAATTATATTTTAATGAAGGAAACCATAGTATCTATCTGATAATATCACATTATATATAAATAAGTATAAAGAAAATTAGTAAGTAGCATTTTGGAATAAGCAAAGGTCAGTAAAGGTATAGCCAGGATCAAAATTAAGAAAAAATAAAAAAAAAAGAGTAGCTTTACCCAATAGGAAAACATTTTAAAAACTTAAAGCACCAAAGGGTTTAATAGCAGGAAACAAAACAAAACAAACCAAACCAATTATAATGCTTAAGACGTATGTGAGGAAGTTCTAGAACTGTACTAAAAGACATGAAAAAAGACAAAACAATTGGAGATCACTGTATATATAATAAACCTGAGAGATGAAGTCATTGAGGAAAGGGATAAACGAAGTGATCACCATATAATTGATTCTGGGAAAGTCAGTTGCTTACTCATCAGGGAAAAATGCATCCGTGTGTTACACTGAACACAATAACTATTTTACCATGAATTAAAGGTCAAATACTTGGAAAAAACTCCGTAAATAAAACGGCTAATAAAACGGGGAAGTCTTCTGTAAGAAAACCAGGAACGCTAAAGGAAAACAAATCCTAGGAGGTCAGTATGGTGAAACAAATGTTGCCATCGTAAATGAAAACACAAAGTAAAAACTACTTGCCGCATAGAAACAGATGGATAATGTCACTAACATAGAACGCCATCGTGTTTTCATCTATGAGGAAGGGACAGTCAGTCTAGGGGAAAAGTTGATTCAAACAGGTGCAGATCCAAACAGCTAATAGGCACCCTGGGTTGGCACCCAGTCTTGTCCCCCTAACTGGCTGCGTGATCTTTGACAAGGCACTGAACCTCTCCGTCTCCATGTTCTCCGAGATGACATGAAGGTAATTCTGCCTGCCTCGGAGGTCTGTGGTGAGGATTTCAGTGATTTGGTGAATATATAGTGAGTACAGGAGCACACTGTATGTGCTTCCAAGTATAATCAATCATCTTCATCGCCCTTGTTTTAGTAATGTAAATGATCAAATTAGGTTAGCAGTGGGATTAACAAATATGGTAACGATTTTTCATTTCCAGGGGTTCTTAAGAGTAGAAAAAGGACTCTCTCAAATGCTGTGGGACAGAACCATCACTCGGTACAAGCCTGGTAGAAGGCACTTAGACAAAATGGATTAAAATTTAATGTACACAACCTCTGAGCATCTATATTCTAGGTATTTATACCCATGGCCACACAGATGCTAAATGCCAGAAAGGGGAATTGAATCTAAATCTAGCTTCACAGCCCTAGCACTGTCCACTGTTAATAAACATATGAAAGAAAATGTTCAGGCTCATTAGTTGTTAAAAAAAAGAAAAAAAACACCCACATATTAAAACAACCTGAGGACATTTTATTCCTCTGAAATTGCTGTATATTAAATAAAAATTCCTGCAGTTGGCCACGTTGCAAGGAAATAGAGATAGGCTTATTCACTGAGGCTAGGAGTATAAATTAATACAGAATCTGAGAAGGGCTAATTGACAATACTTGGCCAAAACCACAAAAAATAGGTATGTGCTATGACTCAGCGGTTCCACTTCTAGGAATTTGTTTTTGGGAATGCATCATGGATGCACAAAGGTGGCTATGTGTAAAATCATCACAGTGTTTACAGTGAAAAATTGGAAACGGTTTGGGGCGCCTGGGTGGCTCAGTCGGTTAAGTGTCCGACTTCAGCCCAGGTCATGATGTCATGGTTCGTGGGTTCAAGCCCCGCATGGGGGCTCTGTGCTGATAGCTCAGAGCCTGGAGCTGCTTCAGATTCTGTGTCTCCCTCTTTCTCTGCCCCTCCCCCACTTGCACTCTGTCTCTCTCTCAAAAATAAATAAACATTAAAAAAAAATTGGAAAGTCTTTGCAGTTTACGATGAAGGGTTGGTTAAGTTAATTATAGATGATCCATAAGGTGCAATACCATCCTAAATTATGTAGAAGAATTGACTACTACACCAGGGAATGATTCCCATACCTTTTTTCTTTTTTTTTTTTATTTAAGAGACAAGTGATTTAGGGGCGCCTGGGTGGCTTGATCGGTTAAGCGTCCGACTTCGGCTCAGGTCATGATCTCACGGTCCGTGAGTTCGAGCCCCGCGTCGGGCTCTGTGCTGACAGCTCAGAGCCTGGAGCCTGTTTCAGATTCTGTGTCTCCCTCTCTCTCTGCCCCTCCCCTGTTCATGCTCTGTCTCTCTCTGTCTCAAAAATAAATAAACGTTAAAAAAATTTAAAAAAAAGAGACAAGTGATTTAAAAATATACAAATTAATATAAGACAAAAAAAAATAGATGAAAAATTTTAATAAGCAGTTTCTATGTCCTTGTCCTTGTTCTTCATTGCCTTCTGCCCATTATTTCATAACAACCTCTGAGATCTGGATAATTTTGCATTCCTATTTTACAGATTAGGAAACTTGAAAACAGAGGAGTTTTGTAACTTGTCCAGAGTTATTCAGCCAATCTGAGGCAAGGTCAGAATTTAATCTCCATACATCTGCCTCTGAAGTTTTACATTTTATCCAATACACTAAGATCCCGTTTTCATAAGATGAGTAAATACAACTGTCTAGTGAAAACTAGAGATGTTAAAAAAAAATAAATATAAGCGTGATGTTTTCTTCTTTTAAACCATTTTTATAAATTTTACACAATTCTTATAATTAATGTATGTTACTTTTATAAGATAGCTTCTATTTTATTTTTTTAAATGCTTATTTATTTATTTTGAGAGAGAGAGAGAGGAGGAGGAGGAGGGGCAGAGGGAGAGGGAGAGAGAGAATCCCAAGCAGGCTCCATGCTGTTAGCACAGAGGCCCACACGGGGCTCAATCCCACGAACCATGAGTGCGTGACCTGAGTCGAAATCCAGAGTGAGACGCTCAACCAACTGAGCCACCCAGGCGCCCCTGTACCGTTCCTTTTCTTAAACCAACTGTTAGTTTTATTCATGCATATTGATTACGACTAACTTTTCTATTGAATTCGTTGGTAACTGGTCACATCAAGGAAGTTTATAGTAAAGCATAATTCTTTAAAGAGAGTTCCAGGTGAGAAAAAGATTTCGGTCCCTGTTCCACATACCAACTTCTGTTATATGCTGGTTAAAAAAATGTTTTCTAAAAAATGAATGTAGTCTCTTTTTGACTAAAAATTTGGTTTTGTCGCCCAACTTTTAAAGAGTTACTCGTATTTACTATGCTAATGCTTGTTTAAGAAGATTTAATTTAACTCTTTTAAATAAAAAAATATATATATTGAATAGTTTAAAGATGATTTCAGGTCAGATTAAAATCTAAACCAGACTGGGGGCTCCTGGGTGGCTCAGTCGGTTAAGCGTCCGACTTCGGCTCAGGTTCGAGCCCCACGTCAGCCTCTGTGCTGACAGCTCAGAGCCTGGAGCCTGCTTTGGATTCTGTCTCTTTCTCTCTCTGCCCCTTCCCACTTGTATTGTCTCACTGTCCCTCAAAAATAAATTAATGTAAAAAAAAAAAATCTAAACCAGACTATGTTCTCTGTAACTTGTCCTCTGGCTCCAAAATCCTGAATCATTACTCAGAAACACACTTCCCGTACTCTTATATTCACTGGCTAATTTAACCAGGAATTAACTCTTAGCATGATCTTTTTTTCTTTTTATTTATTTTTTAATGTTTTTATTTCTTTTTGAGACAGAGAGAGAGAGCACGTGAGCAGGGGAGGTGCAGAGAGAGAGGGAGACACAAAATCCAAAGCAGGCTCCAGGCTCTGGGCTGTCAGCACAGAGCCCGATGCAGGGCTTGAACCCACGGACCGCGAGATCATGACCCAAGCCAAAGTTGGACGCTCAACCGACTGAGCCACCCAGGCGCCCCAGCATGAGCTTGATAAAACCTTTCTGATAGATCATGTTTTTTTTTCTTTTCTTTTTTTTTTTTTAATAAAAGGACATGAACATGCCCATTTCCTTGATTGTTGAAGTCATATTTCTAATTATATTAAATCCATATTGGGAAGCCTGGGCGGCTCAGTCAGTTAAGCGTCCGACTTTGGCTCAGGTCATGATCTCATGGTTCGTAGGTTCAGGTCCCATGTTGGGCTCTGTGCTGACACCTCGGAGCCTGGAACCTGCTTCAGATTCTGTGTCTCCCTCTCTCTCTGCCCCTCCTTTGCTCCCACCCTCTCTCTCTCTCTCTCTTTCTCTCAAAAGTAAATAAACATTAAAAAAAAAAAAAGATTAAATCCATATTACTGTTCTGTAGAGATGCCCTCCCCAAATTATTGCGTAATATCTGTGCTTTTTACCTACGAAAAGGTGAGTATGCAAAATGTGTATAAGTCATTTGGAAGAATTGTCTCATAACAGGTTAAAGACACGATCTGTTATTTTACCCAAAGACCCTTATCTTCCAGTGACATTAAATCATCTCAGATGTCAACCCAGGAAGACTCTCCACATGAATTTAGAGACCTCCTTTTGTCATATAACGAAAACTGTATCATCCTTTTTTGCCTTGATAGACAGACATCTAAAAATTAAGTTTAGATCTTAATTTAAGTGACTATCTCATACCTAGAGACAAAAGCATATACAGATTCTCTGCTCTAAGTTTTCTTTTGGCTGCGTTTTAATTGTTCTACCATTTAATAAAGGTTTTAGAATTATAAACTGACAGGATTTTCTGAGTTCTAAGTATAAATGATAAACATAATTCTCGACAGGAAAAATATGGCTAGCTTCCCTTTCCTGTTGTAAAGATGCCTTCATACAGCAGTTTGGCAAGTTGAGATGTTCTAGAACTTTTTGTCCTGTGTTCTTGTGTTGGAAGTTAAATTATATATTAAGACTGTGAAAAATCAAAATAGTTAAAAAATAGTCCCTTTGGTTACTATTCCCGTGTTTAATTATAATACTAAGTATTCAACTACATTGACCTGCTGTTAACTTAAAACATATTCCAATTCAAAATAGGATATTTCCTCTTTCCCTTAGTCTTTCTCTTTTCCCAAAAGATACTCCTTGTAGCAGACAGACTGAAAAATTGGAATCAACCAAGTGTTCATCAGTAGGAGAATTAATAGGTTCATATCCGAATATTATATAGCAGTTTAAAGAAATGAGGCAGATCTGTATATGTACAAATTATCAAGTCATATCGTAGATGCACAGTGAAGTTGAAAAATGCTATTTCCCACAGGCAAAAAAATTTACTGACTTTTTTAAAGGATGTATTTATGAATAATAAATCCTCAATACAAATTTAGGAAGGCTACATGCCAAATTCCTATCTAATTTCCATCCGGGGAAAGGAATTGTGGTATTTGTAGAAATTCAAAGGGGCTTTTTTTTTTCTGTAATTTTTCAAACGTTTTACAAATGTATAAACTTGCAATTGACATATTGTAAGATAATATTATGTGAAAGTGCCCAACATGAATAGCTTTAATTATATCTCTAGCTTTTAATAACTGATTTAATGTCCCGGGGTGGATTCTGTGTTTTTGCTGACACAATACTAGGACATTGAAAAAGAGGAAAAGATCATTTACCAAAAAACCAAAACCAAATAAAATTACTATAATATATATATATTTTTTTCTACTGATGCCTCAAGTTCTTCTGTTGACCTTTCCTAACCCTTAAGAAATCATGGAAATTTTAAGATAACAGTACAATGACAGTGGGTTGAGGGACAGCTAAATTGGACTGAAGTCAGGTTGGCAAGTTGTCATGCTGTTTTTGTATTTATTTCTTTCAACTTTAACACCCACAATTTATTAAGTGAGACTGTGGATAAAAGAGGAAGCTCAGAATCCTGTTTGGACACCGTTTAGGAAGGAAATCAGGTCTTTATGGGGCACCCCCTTCCTCTTAGCCACTGGCCAGGAAAACCATCTTTCTGTTTAAAACCTATTCAATCCGAGAGGTGGAGTGACTTTGGGAAGGAAGGTGACCTCTCCCTTGTAAAGTGGAATGGCTGTGTTTCCCCCCATGACTTATTCATCTCATTTCCACCACTGTTTATAAGAACACTTGTGCTGAATGCTTATAGTGACAGCAATAGTCAGTTAAAATATGGCTCAAATTCCATGCCCTCAAATTCCCTACGTTAATTCGAATCTTTGCTCATTACAATCGCAAATGGAGCTTTTGGGTAGTTCGAGCTTTGCTAATGTCCTTTTGGGGTGAACAGGTATGCTTCTTACAAGCCAAGAGTTTAATCAGTGTCCATACTGCTGTGTATAACAAAAGCATGGCTGGCCCCAAATCTGGAAAGATCTGGTCTTGAAGGGTCCGAGGTCATTTCCAAAATGGAGGTATTTCTCTTAGATGCCTTACATGCCCGGGTCCAATGGCAGATTAGGGTATAAAGGTGACGTGACCTGCTGACTGAGGGAGGAGATCAGAGGAACTCGTGTATTTTGAAAACGTTTCAGCGTTTTGTGTGTTGTAAATATTTGTGGATTTTGACCTCAGCTTCAGTGATGCTCACGTATTTAATTTGCATTGCTTCACGGCTGTGAAACACCGATCGTCTTATTAAAATCAGTCCCTTTATTCATTTCTCAAAAAAGATTTTAATAACTGCTTTGTTCGGAGAGAATTTTAGACTTACAGAAAAGTTGCAAAGATGATCCAGAGTTCCTATATACCCCTCACCTCGTTTCCCTTGAAGTTAAACTTTTCACATTGCCATGGTACATTTGTCAAAACTAAAAAAAGAAACCAGACATTGTGTTTGACTGTTAGCTAAACTCTGGTCTTTATTTGGATTTTACCAGTGTTTCCACTAAGGTCCTTTTTCTGTGCTGGGATCCAACCCAGGGTACCACATTGCATTTAATCATCTTATCTCCTTCTGTCCTCTCATTTGTGACAGTTTCTGAGTCTTCCTTTTTCCCATGACCTTGGCAATCTTGAGAAGTACTGGCCAGGAATTTTGTAGAATACTTATCATTTTTAATAAATAAAAATGTATAACTGCTGGGAGTTTTGAAAGAAAGCCCACATCGACCTATGAATAATTTGTACGACTGATTCTTCCACTAATAACCCAATTTCAGCCTGGTGGTTGTTACTTTATCTTCTTATCAGTTATAACAGCACTCTCGAATTTAAAGTTGATGCATGATGAATTTCAGATTTGTTGCCTGTCTGCTTCATGTGTGGGTGCCTTGTACAGTCTCAACTTTACCAGTTCAGTTTAACCCCCCTAGAAAGTTTGTATTTTATCTATTGTTTGTGACAGATTCGAGATGGACGACCAAATTGCTACATATTGAAGAATAAAGATTTAGAACAAGCTTTTAAAGGAGCTATTTACTTGGAGATGGACCTCATATATAATCCGGTAAGCCAAGCTGGGCCATACATCCCGGCTTCTCTGTACCTAGCCTGGCAAGACTCAAATCTGCGTAAAATGTTTCTGAAATGTTGCAGCTAGAGAGAGAGAGAGAGAACAGGGTTTTAAAACTCAGCTATAAAATCAGTTCGGGACAATCCGGTTTTCAGCTCGTATTAATCCTGTTGAGCCAGTAGAATTGATGGTGTTTAATTCTCAATACATCTAAATGTCAAAGAAAAAGAAAAAAGCAAAAATTGAAGGCGAAATTCGTGTTTTATCTTTATCACCTGTAATGTTCTCTAAGGCAACGATTGGGGGTCAGACAGGTATTTTCAAGCCTCTGACATGTTATTTAGTTGTTAAAGTAGATGTCTTGCGAGCCAACACTATCAAGACAAGTAATTACCCATTTGGAAAGTACAGTTAAGGGAGGAATTTTTAAAGCGTACCTTAAACCTTTAGTTCAATATAAAATATGTAAATATTCCTTTGCCAATCTTTAGGTGTGGGCATAAACATCTGTTTAAAATTTTTTTTTAATGTTTATTTATTTTTTGAGAGAGAGAGAGACAGAGTGTGAGTAGGGGAGGGGCAGAGAGAGGGGGAGACACAGAATCGGAAGCAGGCTCCAGGCTGTGAGCTGTAGCCCAGAGTCTGATGCGGGGCTCGAACTTACGGACCCCGAGATCGTGACCTGAGCCGAAGTTGGATGCTTCACCAACTGAGCCACCCAGGCGCCCCCAAAATCTGTTTTTTTTTATAGCATGGATCATGTTTAGTTCTATAACATATTCCTTGCAGCAATATACTCATAACATCTATAATAATACCTAGTTTCTGGTTTTTTACAAGTGGAGATCTACTTGAAAGATACTCAAACAATCTGAATATAGAATTTTCCAGACTGTTTTTTTTTTTCCATCAAACCATTACCTCAATAACAATATCTTTTTTAGTGACTGACCTCGTTATCAAGGCTTTCTAGAGCAACATACATTTCAAGTCTTCGGGTCCATGCTTGGATTTCAATGGTTTCTATGATAATTGATTAAAAATGTGGAATTATGATAATGGGCAGAACTGGCATAAACAAGTTCAGAAGTCAGCGCAGTTGATTCTTCGTAGACCTACAATTCGATGGTTGTGAGCAGATTCCTAAGCATGCAGAGAAGTGGCCTACTTAGCTGTGACCATGCATATGCCATGGTGTCAGCAGTAGGTTCTAGAAAGGAAAAGGAGAGCACAGGTTAATCCAGTTAGTGGTATACACGAATGTAGGATAATGGAGCTTTTACAGTAATTATAAGAATGGCGGCCATTTAGTGGCCACCTACAAGGGCCCAGGCTCTGACATTATTTCATTTAATCCTCGCGCTAAACCTGGTAAATAGGTATCATTAATGCCATTTTATGATGAGCAAATGGAATTAAATAAGAGAGCTGATTTACTAGTAAATGAGTGAGTCAGCATCCAGCTCCAGATCTTTCTGTCTCTGCAATTATTCCCGTGCTGCCCTGTTTCTTGTTTAGTGTAGCTCAGAAATTATTCATAAAATCAAGGACGGAGACATTTTTATGTTTTTATTCTCCACAATGCTAGAACTCTGGGTACAGTCTTCAGTCTGGAAGTGGTTGGTGTTACTTCCTCTTTTCCCCCGTTGATTCGCCTTCAAGGAAACTCCTAAGTGCATCTTGTGCCACAGATGACCCTTCGTTTCCTGTTTTCTTCTGACAAGCACTTGAGTATAGACTACGCACAGGGGGCTCAGTGAGTGCGGCATCCGACGGTGGCTCAGGGTCGTGATCTCACAGTTTGTGAGTTCGAGCCCCTCTTCGGGCTCTGTGCTGACAGCTCAGAGCCTGGAGCCTGCTTCCGATTCTGTGTCTCCCTCTCTCTCTGCCCCTCCCCTGTTTGCACTCTGTTTCTCTCTGTCTCTCAAAAATAAATGAAACATAAAAAAAAAAAAAATTTTTTTAAATGTCTAGATTATGCACAAAGGTAAAACCTGAGTTTTAGGGAGGAAAGCTTTATGAAAAATACATGCCAGTTAGATGATTTTCCAGTTGTCCATCTGATGAAGAAGGACTTGAATTTTATTCCTTGAGACTTTCCTAGAGTATGGTGATTGGGACAAACCGCTTCACCTCTCTCAGCCTCAGTTTATTCCCCATAAAATGGGTCTCAGAGGATACATCTCCTTATTTTTCCATATACTTGGGAGGAAATGAGATTCTCGGTGGAAAGATGTTTCTATAAGCTGGAGACCGGTTTTCACAGACCAAGTATTCCTGGTAAAAATACAGTTTTTTTTTTTTAATTTTTTTTTCAGCGTTTTTATTTATTTTGGGGACAGAGAGAGACAGAGCATGAACGGGGGAGGGGCAGAGAGAGAGAGGGAGACACAGAATCGGAAACAGGCTCCAGGCTCTGAGCCATCAGCCCAGAGCCTGACGCGGGGCTCGAACTCACGGACCGCGAGATCGTGACCTGGCTGAAGTCGGACGCTTAACCGACTGCGCCACCCAGGCGCCCCAACATTTATTCATTTTTGACAGACAGAGGGCGAGCAGGGGAGGGGCAGAGAGATAGTCAGACACAGAATCCAAAGGGGCTCCAGGCTCTGAGCTGTCAGCACAGAACCCAACGCCAGGCTCGAGCCCACAAACTGAGATCATGACCTGAGCTCAAGTCGGATGCTCAACCAACTGAACCACCCAGGTGCCCCTTGAAATTCTTACTTTTTTTTTTTTTAATTTTTTTTCAACATTTATTTATTTTTGGGACAGAGACAGACAAAGCATGAACGGGGGAGGGGCAGAGAGAGAGGGAGACACAGAATCGGAAACAGGCTCCAGGCTCTGAGCCATCAGCCCAGAGCCCGACGCAGGGCTCGAACTCACAGACCGCGAGATCGTGACCTGGCTGAAGTCGGAAGCTTAACCGACTGCGCCACCCAGGCGCCCCAAAAATACAGTTTTAAAACCCTGAGAAGGAAGTCTTGCTTTTTAGAGACTAGTCCAAGAACTTCATGAACCCGCTCTGGGCCGTGGTTACAACACCTCTGGTGATTTTCACAGTGGATACAGCTCACTCCAGAGTCTTCTGGATCCTGTCTCACCTGCCCAAGTGACTAGTTGGTGAAATGAGATCCCCGGAAACACGTGCGGAGCCCAGAGATTAGTCTCCATTTCCCTGCTCCCTGCCGGGGACCTTGGGATCAGAAGATACTGGTTTCCACGTTCTTCCCAGTCATTAACGAGAAAAAGAAGAGAATGAAGTCCATTTAAATGCTGCCCTTTCCTCTTTCTCAACAATGATGTCTTTCTAGGTCAAGGCGAGTATTAGGACCTTTACTCCCAGAGAAAAGCGCTTTGTTGAAGATAGCCGCAAGCTGTCCAAGAAGGTAGGTGGGTACAGTCAACTGGCTTGTGAGTACACTTAGCACCGGAAGTGCTTATTAGTCATTACTTAGCGGCTCGCCCCACCTCCCTCCTCCCCTCCCTTCCGTCCTTCCTTCCTCCCACCCTCCTCTTCCTCCCCTTCCTCCTCTTCCTCCCCTTCCTCCTCCTCCTTCTCCATGTCTCCCTCTTCCCTCTCTCTCTCTGTCTCTCTCTGTCTCTCTCTCTCTCTTCCTCCACCCCAGCATCTCTCTCCAGCCCTGCTCCTTCCTTGTCCTCCCATCTGTCCCAAAGCAAGTCAGCACAACAAGAAGGGAAAGACTGGAAACCTATGTTGGATGAAGCAGAAGGAGTCAGCCGCCCATTGATCTCCTGGATCGTTCTATAACCTAGTGTCAGCCTCTGTAGACGTTCTCCCGAATTTACTGGACGTGCCTAGCCTCCTTCAGGTAGAGCCAGTTCCCTGTCTGCCCTTCCAAGGCTTCCGGGAGGTGCTGTGCCCAGAGAGTCCTTCAGTGGATCAGCCCAGCGGATCTTAGGGGCGTCTAGCCTGGAGGTCACCCACGGCCTGCTCCTGCCACGTTCTTATTGTCTAAATATTTGGAATGTGTTGGCATTTTACCTCCTTATGAGTTAACTGCTCCCACCCCCCCCCCCCCCCCCGCCACCGCCTGTTTCCCTTAATTCCTCTCTCATCAGTTTAACAAAAAGTGAAGATCGTGGCCCAGAAGGGAAAGTTTTGAATTTTTTTTTTTTTTTTACCGTGACCTTTATGTTTCTTTTCAGAGTCCCTCCCTGTCTTATTCCGATGACACAGTTCAGAATTTCACTCGGTACCTATTGTCCCTCTTCAGTTGTGTAACAAAGAACAAAGTGTCCCTTTTTTAAAGTGTTTATTACTTCCACCATTTCCTGAGGGGTGAGCAGCTGTGGATTACATAAAGCAGTTAAATATAAATGCATCTCCTCAGCCTTTCGTTTCCCATGAACTTGTGGGCACACTTGGGAAGGGCCTGGGATGTCTTTCGAAGGGAGCATCCCAATGTTTTCTTTCGGCCTGCCATAACATGGAGTGTGATATGTGTTGGGTGTAATCTGAGTAAATGTCATTTCTTCTTCTTCTTCTTCTTCTTCTTCTTCTTCTTCTTCTTCTTCTTCCTCCTCTCCTCCTCCTCCTCCTCCTCCTCCTCCTCCTCCTCCTTCACTACCACTGCCTCATGCCCTATTTACTTGCAAGTTAAAACCCAAGTGGAGGTAGGTGGGATAGCTGCTTGGCAAACAAGTTGAAATGAATCTGGGCACAACTGGGAGAAAAGACGTGTCCTTTGCCAAACAGGACCTCCACGTGGGGTGGCTTTGAGCTCTGAGAGCATCAGGGGACTGGGGGGCTGAGATCCTGGGGTATGTTAGGATCCTCCCCACGTGCCTCTCGCCCCTGTGTCGCCATGTTTTTACACAGTTGAAGCTTGTGTTTATGATCCGAGTGCTTGAGATCACTTACCATGTGACAGCCACCGAGCCCCTAAATTTTCTTCACAGTCTGCAAGGTTAATACCAAGATGGACCCCATTGTAGAAGACAAGAGATGTTAGGAGGTAGGAGAGCTGGGTTCTCCTCCCAGAATTATATTTTCCTCTAGGCTTTTTTTTTTCCTGGACTACGTGAGTTAGAATACTTGTACATTTAGTTTCCAAAGCAAAACCATCCATTTACTTCCAAACTAAAATAGATATTCACTCCCATGTTCTCTCTCTACCTATCCCCCTCTCTCCCTGCCTCCCCCACCGCACACAAATTCACACACACACGAAATGCCAGGCTGCTGTAGCTTTTACCAGCTCAGTTCTGTCCCGAACACTATTACAACAGGCTCTTCTCCATCAAAAGAGCTGTAAAATGCATTGTATGTTTTTCCCTCTCTGGATGATCGTGTTAAAAAAAAATTTTTTTTAGAAGAGGTGTTAGGACTTTTGCTTTCTATTATTATTTTTTTAATTGGCAGCTATACACAATATAATTTAAATGCCCAAGCTGCCTGATCTAAAGAGAATATTTGGAGTATTTAAATCTAGTTCCCTGTTTTCCATTTTTTTTTTATTAGATCTTATCAAGAGATGTAGACCGTGTGAAAAGAATCACCATGGCAATGTGGAATACAATACAGTTCCTTAAAAGCTGCTTCCAGTGGGAATCCACGTTAAGAAGTGCAGTAGCGTTTGTGGTAAGCTTCCTTTTTTATGTTCAGATGATTTGCCTCTGAGTCCCAAATCCAAATGCAGATGGGTTTTATTTTACGGACGTGAAGCAGAATAACACGCGTTCAACATAGCTGAAGTTCACACCTGTAAGGAAACCGTAAATGGTATCCGTTCATCTTTCCGAAATACACCGTAGCATGGGTGATGATACTGGAGATGTCTTTGTAAGACTGTACTTACATCAGATTTGCCATTGGAAATCCTTTAAATTACCCAAATCTTACTCCTATGCTATCAGTGAATTTAAGAGATCCAACGTTTAGATATTTTTAAATGGTTTTTATTCTCTTAAGAATGTGTCTCTGTACATGGTGGTGATTATTATATTAGCATTAACTGTGTCTGTATCAGTCCCTCCGTGGTATACATTTCTCTCCTCCTGTCCCAGTGAATGCCAGTGTTTTTTTTTGAAAAAGGACAGGTGAAAAATCACATGACTACATTGCTCTAATTTATGTGTTGAGTAAGTATTCACCAATTTGATCCCAAAATTTATTCATATCAAACCACTTGAGTCATAATTGATGACCTCCCATTACACGGTGACCCAGCACCACAAAAGAGAGTGACTGATGTGTGTGAGATGCACTCTTCTCTCTGATGATGCCGGCCCGTCCTTATGAGGTGTAATAAAATCACAGAATCTCAGCAGAGCAGCAAGAGATCTTAAAATCACCCAAGTTAACCACTGAGAGTCCAGGAATCTGACGAGGCCTTGAAAGTTGGTGCAGTGCCCCTCACATTACGTCTCTGGACATTCTCCGCCATTTGCAAGAGGACTTGTTCTTGATGAGATTGGTCTTGTCAGACGTGGGAGGAGAAACCAAATCTCTCCACTGCTAATCTGGTGCCTTTTATATCACGCCATTAATCTGTGTAAGGTGCAAAAATCACAATAGGGCCTAATGGGGATGTGTGAGTGATTCTGAGTCATGATCATTGGTGAATCATGATCCATCTTGTCTCTGGTTTTTGTTGTTGTTGTTTGTTTGTTTGTTTGTTTGTTTGAATTGTCATTGGTCTCTCCTACCCCACAGGCATATCCTCATTAAAACACACACACACACACACACACACACACACACACACAACGACAACAAAAAAAACCCAAGATGTCTGTGGCTTCAAGGTCACTCCCAATGTATCCATAAGCAAGTGTACCAGCTCCACAAGAGGCTTTTTCTTTGCCATGGAGAACATTCTGTTAGGTCTAATTAATTTTAGATTTTCATTGCTTCAAGATGTAGCAGGCCTCTCATGGCTGCGACCTTGACCTTTAATATACTTTTTCTTTGGTCTGCACTTGCTGAAAATAATCGGCCGTAGTAAAAACATGAGTAAGAATGTTATTAATCCGTATCTGTCTTTGTCTTGGCATTTATTCATCTTCTTCCCTTTCTTACGTTCTCCTCAGCTGGGGGCTTCATGCGTTGGCTTCCTCTTCAGCCTCCTCCCCCCCCCCCCCACCCTTCACTCCCCACCTGAGTTCTCTTCAAAAACTTTCCACGGAATGTTCTCTTGTGATTCTGGGCAAAAGAGGAAAGTCAACACAATTGGTGGCTCCTTCCAGTCAGCACCCCAGCCAGCCCCTGTGAGGAGGAGAGGATTTCCTCCCTCTTGAGCTTGATTTCTGGCAGTGTGATTTTTAGAAAAACAGAGCTCCATTGCACTGGCTCATGTAGGGGTGTGACAGAAATGATTAATGGGCTGCCGGCCTGATCTGAGGAAAGATTAGAACAAATGAATAGAAATAGGTTGTCTGCTGGGGGGGGGACTTCTAAACGGGAAGGGAGCTTTGGCAGTGGGGCCCCCTGTGCCCCCGTCCGGTGTGAGGGTCGTCCCTGCGGCCACCGCACCGGGGAGCACACGGCCAGGCTGGCAGCCGCAGGCGGCCACATCATCCTTTCAAGGCCCCGTGGCCCACAAAACGGAAGATAAAGGGGGCTCTCTTCTCGCTGGCTCGCCACAATGTGACTTCGCAAGAATACCTGGGTGTGGAAGACGCTGGGAGTCTCCACTGTCGGTGTGTGGCAGGGCACATTTGCCACTGGGCATCGGTGAAACCGTGCAATCATTTAGGAACGATGCGCATGCGCCTTTTCTCTGAAGGGCCTGGAACGGAGGGTGCTGCCTTAAAAGCAGGCAGTCTTCAGTTTTAATTTGAAATTCCATGTTGGAATGTTCATCTCAGGCTTGCTTGGGCCAGCCGTGGCGGATGTCAGCGATACGACAGATCCGGAGAGGTGGTATCTCCCCTCCCTAAGCCGATGAAGTGTAATCTTATTAGAGAGTGTCTCGGCCGGCCCTACGGTCATGGTCATTCCAAGACTATTTCTGCTCCTAAGGCAAGAGCGTGCAAAGACAATATTTTTAGGATAGAATTAAAAAAAAAAAAAAAAAAAAAAAAAAAAAATATATATATATATATATATATATATATATATATATGTTAGTCTCCCTTACTATATTTTAAGATTATGGGCATCCAAGCCTTCATTTGGGGGAAAATATTTCGTTTTTGTGGCTCTTGCCTACTTACTTAGGTTAGCCACCTGTAGAGTATGGATGGGTGATTTCAAGCTTAGGGGCCACCCTTGGCTGGGGTCCTGGGTCCTTGCCTCCGTGGACTCCGTTAAGGGTTGTCTTTCTGCAAAGTGTTGGATCCTCAGGTGACCTGGGCCAGAGAGAGAGGAAGGGGAGCCCGTAATGCCAAAGCCGCACTTCTTCTCTTATATCCATCGCTGCCTCCAGATGGAGAGCACCGGACTTGTCCCTGGTGGTGCACATTGCTTCCCTCCTGTGACCTACGGAGGACAGACCTGAACCGAGGTCTCAGGCCAAGGTTTTACTAAACAATAGGATGGCGTTTGAAGGCCTTTCTGTATCCGAAACGAGGATGAGCGGTACCTGAGGGTTCGCTGCACAGGTGTGAAAGGAACCATTTTTGCCAAGCCTGCTCCTAGTGGGGATTTTCCTTCCCCTAGAGGTCCAGGAAGTGACTCTAGCGTTGTAAGCTAAGGGCAGAACTCAAGGCATTTTTTTTCTAACTTCTGTTCTGTCAGATGACGTAAAATAGCCTGTTGACATCACGTCAGAGTCTCTGTTTTCAGATGATACAGAGCATGGGCATTGTAGGATCGCGTTCAGTGTATTCTGGCTATTAATATTAAGACTCTGTGAAAGCAGGGGTACCTGGGGGGCTCAGTCGGTTAAGCGTCCCACTTCAGCTCAGGTCATGATCTCAGGGTTTGTGGGTTCGAGCCCCGCATCCGGCGCTGTGCTGACAGCTCAGAGCCTGGAGCCTGCTTCAGATTCTGTTGTCTGCCTCTCCCTCTCTGCCCCTCCCCGGCTCGCACTCTCTGTCTCTCAAAAATGAACATTAAACAAATTTTTTAAGACTTTGTGGGGGCGCCTGGGTGGCGCAGTCGGTTAAGCGTCCGACTTCAGCCAGGTCACGATCTCGCGGTCCGTGAGTTCAAGCCCCGCGTCGGGCTCTGGGCTGATGGCTCGGAGCCTGGAGCCTGTTTCCGATTCTGTGTCTCCCTCTCTCTCTGCCCCTCCCCCGTTCATGCTCTGTCTCTCTCTCTGTCCCAAAAATAAATAAACATTGAAAAAAAATAAAAAAAAAAAAAGACTTTGTGAAAGCAACGCATGCATTTTCTAAAGGTTCCTATGGGTGTGTATATGGATACATCATTATCTTGTTGAAAGCAGGGTTAAAGACAAGCAGCTTATCAAGCTACAAGTCCGCATGGTGTTTGGTCACAAGTGGGTGGACAAACATTGAAGGACTTATCTTATTAGACTGTCCAGGCGTAAACCTCTCCACCATGGGATTCATCCCCTGTCCACTTACATGGGTGGCCGTCTTCTCAATACTCCGAGAGGAAAGTTGTCTTTAATTCGCTGACACCTGCCAAGCAAATGCGACTATGTAATGTTTAATTCATTGTTATGGTCAGAAATTAAATTGGGGTTTTTTTCAGGGCAAACCATTCCACACCATGCGTCTGCGGGCTCAGTTTTCTTTATTTGCTGGAATGACTGCGGAAAATTTTGCTCATTATGTCTTTTGAGTCTTTCTCTTTCTTCCAGGTTTTCTAGATGTGTTACTGCATTGCGTTTCCTGAGCTTTCCTGGTTATCAATTAAATATTCGTTTCTTTTCTTTTCTTCTGCTCAGAACGTCATATTCTCAGCTTTTTCCAATTGCAAAGCAAATTCATATGAGATGTCAGCTATTGACAAGGGTCAAAGGTAACTAAAAATCATGCCTCGAAGAAGCACATCTGTGTGTTTCCCTATGACTGGGTTTGTAATTACATGTGGTATTTCATAGACCTGTGTGTGGTCATTCTCAGACATAGACTTTGACCTCTCGGGGTCGTTAATAGCTCATGTTTCAGAGCTTACTGTGTGTTAGGCACAGTCCGAAGCATCTTACAAGTGTTACCAGTTAGAGGTCTCACCAATACCTGCTGATGTCGATATCGGTTATTACCTTCTTTATACGGATGACAAAAATGAGCCCAAAGAGGTAAACTAGAGTATCAGAACTCACAGGCTTTTAAGAAGCATGGGCTGGGATATTAACCCAAATCACCAGGCTATAGAGTCCATGTGTTTAACCATTGGGCTATACTACCTCTCACTGATGTTCAAGATGCAGTGCTTATGGTCCTTGTATTTAGATAGATGATAATAACTGTAGGGACATCTATATCGGTCATTTCAGATATGTATTTAGATGTTATGAGTGGGTGTTAAGCCTTTTCCAAGATGCCTTGTGGGGGGGGGGGAGAAAACCCTCATCATTTGAGTGGGAATAATTCTCAGTCATGATCATCGTAATCACAAGAGATAGAGCCAGAATTAAAGAGGCACAAGGTGCAAATGTCTGTACTATCTCCGGAGAACAGCCCAGACCCTGGGAATCATGTGTGTTAAGACATCCTTGGAATAGCTTGATAGTCTGGAAAATCTCAGTGCCTGGTTCCAGACTGAGCCCCATGTGGGAGACTGAGTTATTTTTACCCACTTTGTAGGGGAAGGTCTTGGATGATGGAGAAGGATTTTCAAGAGAGCGTGAAGGCTGAAAACCACTCCATGAAAGGGTCATGGATGGAATCTACACTTTTGCCAGATTCTTTTTGAGAATTCCAGGTTGTTCAAAATAAGGGATGGGTAGAGCCAAGCACATTCATCTATGTATCTACATTAATGCATTCCTTCCAGATGTCTTAAAACAGCAGCTATCAGAGAAATAGACCCATATTTCTAGTGTGTGGGGGCGGAGAATGGGTGCTCTATTGTCTATCCCTGTATTTCAGTACAAATATGTGATTTAAAGATAGTTAAGATGAATTGAATTTGCTCTCAAAAGATAATTCTGCGTTGTGATGTTTATATTGTGAAACCAACCATCCGTGTGGGGTTTTTGTTTGTTTTGTTTTTCTATTGGGAACTTGAATGTAACAAACCCCAATATTGTCTATAAAGAGACCTAAAGTTGCATTGTGGCTTAAGTGAATTATTTCTTTTTCATATGACCAAAAAAAAAAAAAAACCAAGAAAAAAAAAAACATTTACTTGACAGATGGCGTCATCAGAAGATTATTTTAAATAACCAAGGCCTCCTAATGCTGTAAAAAAGGATTGCATTTTTTTTTCATTTTTCCACTAGTGTTTCAGGCACACACCTATTGCATCAAGCAAAGGAGGCAAGTCTGTGGGGCATTGATGGATTCCTTATTTTATTAAATTTTTACTTGGACGTTTGATGTTAAAAAGCAATCTAAATCTACCATATATCAATGGGTCTCTTCATAAAGCTATGATTTTAACATCTGTGACTTTTTCCCTCAATTTTTTGAGTGTCAGAAAAATGAAGAATTTCTTCTTCAGGGTCGACAGGGCCTGCAAAATGATACATAATTTAAAGCATCAATCAACCTGCCTGGCCCCTCCCTGTAAGGTTAAAAAACACCATTCCCCACTTTCTTAGTGATGTCCCGTAGTTAACATACACAAATCCTTCACTTTTAGAGATCTTGGGATGTTGAGAAATATGAAATGATTTCACACTGAACTCAAAAACAACAGCAGCAGTAACAGAATGGACACTTTCAACCCACACGCGCACATGTGCTTAAACATATGCACACACACATGCACACACACGCACACACACACAGACTAAGAAGCAAAGGTATTCGGGGAATACAAAGTTTCCCCATGGAAGATTTTGTGAGAACGGTTTAGCTAGCATTTCATAGGAGATCCTGAGGATTGCTTCTGTCCATGATCCATTCCGTGGCCTGAAGAACGTTCAGATTGAATTTACTTTGCTACGCACAACCACTATCACGTGGAATTTTGTTTCAAATAGGACTATTAAAATAGTGCTGGTCCGTATCTTTTTGATGCTTCTGATATTTATGTGTTCACTGTGTCTAAAAGATTTACCTCTTCTTTAAGTTCTATCATCAATTTATTTACAACTAGATGCACCTGCATTTGATCAAACATTTGGTGGTGGTTTCATATCCACCAGAAGTCAGTTGTCTGTGCAAAACAGACATCCCTGCATGTTTGGTAGGTGTTCTTGCACTTATAGCTCAAGGTTAACAGTATTTCTCTAAAGCCGAAAAAAAAATCCAGTTATAATAACCATTTTGTCTGGAGGAGAAGATATTTTTTGACATTCTAAATGTATACATCCATACATATGCTCAAAATGTACATAAATATATTGTATAAAATGCTGAAGATATTTGACAGTTTATTGTTTTCTTAACATTTATAAGATGATTTCCCAAATCTCCGTTTTCACAGAGGACTACATAGGATACCTTCAAAAATATTTTAAGGGCTTTTTTCTTCCAGCACTTTTTCATAAGAACAATCCATCAGTTGCCCATTGTGATTATAATTTTTACAACATAATTGTACCTTCTATTGACAACTTCTCAGGCATTAACTAATTATGCCATTTAATAAAATTATAGTAATTGCATTAAAAGATTATCTGTTGAAAATTTAAAAGGACACTCTTCACTATTCTCGCGTATTTTCATGTTTATATTTTCAACTCTACAATTGAATTGCACTTTCAGACAGAATCATAGCTATGCGGACTGAAATCAGGTGGCATTTGGAGCGTCCCAATTTTGACTAGTAAGCGTTAGATCTAATTTTTTTTTTTTCAGATCTTCTTCTTCTTCTTCTTCTTTTTTTTTAATTCCTGGAAGAGCATACATGGCCAGTCTTCACATGGCCCCATTCGATAGCAAGTGAATGGTTAACTCTCACTTTTGTATTATAGGTCCAGGCTCTGTATGGGAATGCTTCCGTCGTGACCTACTGCTTCCCCTACACTTTCTATCGGGATGCGCTCAGACACACACATTTTCTGCCTTCTGTGATTTTTCAGGCTGGGGGCCATGATCTTCGGCAGATTCCAGTGAATTCAGGCTAGTTCTAGGTCTCTCTACTGTCCAGAGATACCCATACTGTTCATTTAAACTTGGTCCTGAGCATAGGGTCTTAAATCTTTGCGAAAGAAAAGCCTCTAGAGACGATGTCACTCCTTGACCTAGCCAATGCCTTCTTCAGGCTTGCCCCTTTCATTCCCTTCCTCGCTTTCCACAATCACTGCATGCATGTCTCGTGTCCCACGTACAGTTAGATATTGAGATACAAAAATGAAACTGTCATGCTAAGTCCTTACTGGTCTCTTATTCAGCACCCCCCTCTCTTTCCCCATCTCCCTCCATTCATCCCTCTCTCTTCCTCTTTCTCATCCATCTGCCCCTCCTTCCAGCTGCTCCCCAGCACCTCTCCCCATTTCTCTTGCCACCCGCCTGCTTCTCTCCCCTACCCTCTTACATCTGAAACCACAGAGGTGCCACGCAATGATTAAAGCACTCCATAAGAAAAATCAAATTTGTCCTTTGGAGATCAACTTAGATACTATTCATGAGGATAATTTAAAAATATTCAATGGGCTACACATGTGGGTAGGGATTATTATCTGATATAACGATCGGTAGGCACGGTGTTGTTCTAACTCAGAGGCCTCTCTAAAGGAGGCGCACGCACACGCGTAGGCACATAGTTGCTGCTTCCTTGCAAAGGATGTTATGTGAGGACTTGTGGAGGACCTGTTCCAGGACAGGGCAGAAGTGCAAATGATAGCATTATATGCCATACAATTAGCGTTCAAGAGTCACCTCTTTTTAACGCTGAGTCACGTGCTTGGAACCACCAAATGCAAAGCATGTGGTTCTATCTTTAAAGCTATAGAGTACTAAAAAAAAAAAACAAGAAAGCTGTGAGCTGTGAGAATATTCTTCATGTTTGACCTAACCTAATTAATTCTTCACATCAAAGGTGAAGAAATTGTATTTCTATGCCCTAATAGTTCAGGTTAATGTCAAACACTAAAGGCACATTCAGTGTAACGTGGCTGTATGATAGAAGGATCGCAGTAGGACCCTGGGAGCTCCAGAATGAAAAAGGCCCTGTGTACCTGTTAGGTACACAGTAGGCTTCTAATGAGTGCTTCTTGGAAGGGGGCTAGAATCAGTGAAGGCCATCTTTTACCAGATAATGCTTTCTTTTATTATTTATTTATTTATTTTTTTAATTAACGTTTATTTATTTTTGAGACAGAGAGAGACAGAGCATGAGCGGGGGAGGGGCAGAGAGAGAGGGAGACACAGAATTGGAAGGAGGCTCCAGGCTCTGAGCCATCAGCACAGAGCCCGACGCCGGGCTCGAACTCACGGACCGCGAGATCGTGACCTGAGCTGACGTCGGACGCTTAACCGACTGAGCTACCCAGGCGCCCCGATAATGCTTTCTTTTTATTCTAACTTCTCCTCTGACTGTAACAGCCTAGGTCCCCATCAGAGGGTACAGTCCATAGACCGCCTTCATCATAACCTCGTTTAAGGTGCCTTTTCCTACCTTTTTCTCAAGGCTGCCTATCCAGAGTGGGTGCTAATCTACAGCAAAACGGCCACAAGACAGCCAGCGGTAGGGGAATGAAGGGAACTAACAAGTCTCTAACCCGGGTCAATAGCCCCTGAATGTCCGGGGGATTTTATTTGTGATTCTTATAGAGATGAGTACTCCTCCATCTCTCCCTCTGTTTCTATATGTGACGCCTGGATGATGCAAGCGTCTTGCACGATGCCAAAATGGAAAAGAATATCTAGAAATAGAAGCAGAGGAAAAAGAGCCCCAGAGTGTGTGAAAACAGTCCTAAGTGATTCCCTGCGTTGGTCTGGACCTGTTGAAGAGTGTTGCTCAGTCCTTGTATTTCTAGCTAATTTGATACAGTCTTTTTTTTTTTTTTTTCTTTTGTGGTCCGAGCTTCGTCGTTTGTTTCTAAGCTGTCATTTTTATTAGTCTCTCTGGCTGATCTTTGGGGCTCCCCATCAGGTGGCGTGTGTTCTCCGTTGTCTGGCTGGGCTTGGCAAGCCGATGGCCCTTTTATTGCCGTGTGCAATGCGGGCATGCCTGCCTTAGCCTGTAGCCTGTAATTAGACCCACCACAGGTGACAGTTACAGGAGAGCCTGGTAATCATTCTAGCTGCCTGATCTGATGTTTATGGAGAGAAACCTTCTTTGTGGTCTGGTTAGGGTTTACTCTGCTATATTGTACTTTTGCCCTTTGATTTATGATTTAGGAAGGCGTGTTTGGCTACCTCTTTTCCTCCCTTGGTGTTGTGTCGTTGGCTTTTTAGATAACAGCTCATTTTTTGGCGATTTTCAGCGGCCGATATTCCAGCCCTGACGTTCACTAAAAAAGATGCGAAGACAATTAAAATCCAGTTCAATCTTTTATCATCTAAGCCATATTTCTGCACGGTGTTCATTGACTTCTAATGTCACTGGGATTTTTTTAGAGTTCGACGCCGTATCTTTTTCGCTGGCCCTTTACTTTTTTATTTCTGAGCAGGCTTTAAAAATTTTTTGCTTTAAGTCATTGAAGAGGCTTGATTCAAAATCAAAGAAGCGCTTCAACTTGTCAAAAAAAACAGGGAGTGGGGAGAGGAAAGAAATACACTTCTTAGCTCACTTGGTGTTGAAAACAAGACCCTCGTGGCTTCCGTTCGAACTCTGGAGAAGCATGGAGCTATAGAATGTTAAATCGGAGGACCTTTCACATTCGTCCGCATGAGAAGAAACTGAAGCCTTCGGGAAAGGGATTTTTCCCAAGGCCTCCTGGCTTGTGAGAACACAGGATGCTTAGCCCCTGTACCGCCTGTGTGATATGTGATGTGTGCTGTCATAAACTTTGCAGTTATGGTTTTAGTTCATGAGTATGAACTACATCTACACGGTAGCCGAGAATTATGTTATTGAAAATGAAAGCTGCCTTTTCCCCATGTCTTACATTTGAGAAATATTCTATAAGTCCGCAGACCTGCTTCTCAGAAGGGTAATATGCCCCGGAGGAACAAAAATCTGTATCATTACTCTGTGTGCATCTGGGTAACCCGTTGCTTTCAGGGAACAGGGTTTTCTAATCCAGACTTTAGGGTGACAGTGACGAAGATAACATGATGATCGTGATGGTGGTGATAATCTGTGCTTTCGTGTGTTTTAAGTTTTGACCTCTGCTCTTAAAACCTGTTCTTTATTGGGCTACAGTAAAATGCGTAGTGTCACCTTTGTCTTTTGTTTAAAAGCAACAGAACACTAAGTATGAATTTGCTAATATATTTTTTTTTCCTCTGGAAGAAGTCAGGCATGTGCAATTAAAAACTTTTTTGGAAGCTATTCGCTAGCAAAAACTGCCTTCCTTGGGAACCAGTGAAGTCCTCACAATTTTTGTAAGGAAGCTTCCATGGGCTAACTTTCCATCAGAAGTCGCAAAATTAGAAAATGTGATGTGTGTTTTGCTGTTAAAAAAAATGGCTGCCTGTGGCCACAGTCACCTACACCTCTTTCATAAATTTAATTTTGCATTTCATTGGTGATTTTTATGTATTTAGTAATGTGTATTTTTTCAGAAGATAGATAATCGATATCCCCAAAATTTGGTCCACCCCAATACGCACATACAGACACAAAAGAGAGGACGAGGAGGAAGAAGAAGAGAAGAAAGGAAAAGAAAAAAAAAAAAAAAAAAAGAATGGCAAATAGCCTATTGCTTGAGTTTACTTAAAGATAATCCTGCAGGTGGCGATAGAAACTCATAAATGATAAAAGTCCAAGGTAAATTTCTGTGGATTGCTTCTTGGGGATTTTAATTTCAGCAATTTATTTTTAATTTAATACAATCATCTACAAGCAGAAATCATTATGTGAGTTTAAGGAAAAAACTTGGGGTGTTGTATAATCTCTGAGTTTATAATCACTTACTCAGATATTCTATGGCGTTCGTCTTTAGGCACAAGGGATGAGATCTGGATTATTGTCAAGTTGGTATAGATTTCATAGAACAGCCCATTTTTTCCACTCTTAATCTTAGTTTTCTTAACCAAAATTTTATGCCTATGCCATTGGTCAGGTTTATAAAGTCCTTTGCTATTGAGTACGAAGTTGCTTAGGTGCAGTGCTTGCTTGCTGTGTGTGTGTGCATGCGTGCGTATGTGTGTGTTTACGTGTGTGTACATAGACCTTCACATCAGAGTATTAAATCCAGTTTTTTCAGGAGGGCATTTTCTTCCTTAGCTAATTGTTCATGGTTAGTTTTAATCTGAGTAGGATCACAAATTGCTTGAAAGCTATTTTACCCGTGGATTAAAAACATAACATAAGCACTTTCTTTAAAACATTAGAAGAGGCATAGTGGATATGGTAACATTCTTTCCATAGTGGATATGGATTTCATTTTGGACCTTAGGCATTGTCAAAGTAAAGTGAAAGCATTCAGTCGATCTTTCTTCACTGCTTGCTAAGGTTTGAAAGTTCTTAAATTGCTTTTTGTGAGTATATATTTTCATTTGCCATTTTTTCCCTTAGATTTGGGTTTGAAGATGCTAACTCTGAAACGATTTGCTTAAACATAAAGCTAATAAGCAGCTCTCCTTTTTTCTTGCAGTCTCATTCAAAAATCCTTCGCAGTACACATTTCTTGATTCTAAGAAAATGTAATTATTTTGGTTTAAATGCTTTAGACTATTTAGATCTTGAGTGTCTTTAACGGACAGCTGTGATGGTCTTGAGCAAATTATGTGAATTTTGGCCTTTGTCTCTCTTCTGAACATTTCACTAGGTCTTGTGATAAAGTTCAGAACAATAAGGTCTTGTATACCATAAGCTCAGATACAGAATTTCCTATAATGGAAGAGGGAGGAAAAGAAAAAAAAAAGCAGAAAAGAAACCTTCTAGCCTTCTTACATTCTGTTTCAATTGCTATTCCAATTACTCATGAGGGAGAAAAGTGGAAAGTAAGTCAGACTCTCAGAAAACCTATTTTGCTGTCTTCCTATAAAGAATATTCAGTTCTCTGCTCTGTTAGCAGCTGACCAAAATCTAATCCATTAAAAAATATATCGCAGTAAGCAGTTCTTGAAAATGTTTATAATAAATGGTAAAAGCCAAGCTTCCACTGTGAGATTAGCAGTTGGAACAGGATGTGTTCATCAGGAAATAGGTTATTGCCTGACCAGTGTGCCCTGTCCCGTAACCCGCAGGACAGATGGAGATTTAAAAGCTTGCAGTGCAAGGAGTTTGTTTGATTTCCCCTCTTTGCTTTCTTTTGCATATTCCAGCGCGGCTGATCACACAGGGCATTTTTCTCCATGAATCCATTATGAAGTTCATCTTGTTGACAAAAAAAATCAGATGTTTTAGAGGTTGCCCCCCCCCGGCCCCCCTGCAGCCCATACTCATCGAATGACCTATGCATATTAACGCCACTGTAGTTGTCTCCCCTTATCCGCGGTTTTGTTTTCCATGGTTTTAGTGGCTGGGTCTTAACCGCGGTCTAGGAGCAGATGATCTTCTCTGATGTTATGTCAGAAGGTCACCGTAGCCTAATACTCCGTCACCGCGCCCACGTCATTCACCGCCCTTCATCTCTCTGCATAGGCATTTTATTCTCTCACATCATCACAGGAAGAAGGGCATGTATAGTAAGATATTTTAAGGGAGAGAGAGAGAGAGAGAGCATATACACATAACTTTCGTTATAGGATGTTGTAATTGTTCTGTTTTGTTATCATCCGTCTCTGTTGTGAATCTCTTACCGTGCCTAAATTTATGCATTAAGTTTTATCCCAGATATGTAGTATAGGAAGAACAGTATATAAAAGCGCTCGGTGCTATTTGTGGTTTCAGGCAATCCACTGTGGGGGGGGTCTTGGGAGGCACCCCCCGCAGATAAAAAGGGCTTATTGTAATTCACTTTTACAGAACAGACTCTGTAGCTTTAAAAAATAATAAGAGAATCGTGAAAGACTCTTTTCCAGAAGTCTAGACTCACTCTCTCCCTCCCTCCCCCCCACCCCCCCCACTCGGCCCATCTTAAAGATACAGGAAATAGAGCAGAGGATTAAGGTGATTTTCCTGCTTTTGCTTGATTGCAGTCCAGTCTCAGACCTAGTGGGCAGTGGTGCTCATGAATAATGCCTTCTCTGTGGATGATACCTATAGTAACACACACGGAGTGACTAAAAGATCAAATATGCTGGCTAAAAAGCCTTAGGGAAGCATTATGTGTCTGAGGTCTGATCTATTGTCTAGGAGGTCGGAGAGTGTTAATGCACTCTGCAAAGATTACACTCCCACTCTAATTGCTACGGCACTTCCTTAAAGGATTTAAACAGTCAGGAAAGGTGACGCTCCTTGTCAGTTTTTGTCTTCTGCCTGCAGTTGAAGTCTATCTGTCTTTCCACTGAGACCACTAGATCAAGTAACCTAGCCATCGGGAAAGGCGCAAACTCTGAATGAAGAGGGAAAGCAGTGAGAGGGGTTATTTACAGCTCCATTATGACTTGCTCTTTAAATGCTTTGCATTCCACTTCTAGTGTTTACGTTGTGAAAATGACAGCATATCTGTGTTCCTGGGGGGTGGGGCTGAAAAGAGTCTAAGGCTTCACCTTGAGTTTTGATCAGATTTGTTTTCATAATCTTTTCTCCATGCCGTGAGGCCCAGTGTGGCATCTTGGATTTGGGTTATTTCCGTTCAAGACCCGGAGGACAGTGGACTTAAGCGTTTCCTCTGTGCCGTCCCTCCCCAACAGACACACACACACACACACCCATGCTGAAATGTTTATCCTGAATTAGGCATTTACAAGACTGACCCACCCGGAGGACCTGATAACTTTGTCCAGACCATCACTGTAAATTTCCAATGTTGTGCAAACACGTTCTTAAAAAGCTCCCTTCTGCCTTAGAGAATGCTTCTGAAATCCTGCGTGTCCAGGAGCTGACAGAGTAATGTTATCAGACCCTGTATCTCTTACGTTGCTTGGATTATAACTCGGTATGTTCTAAATGCCGCTGCAAAGCTTCAAGGAAGGTTTTCCAGTTCTTCTATGACAGGAGTTTAGGAAATATTGGGGATCTGTATGTTTGAGCCAGGATATTGAATCCTCAAATTCATAGTGTGCATTGCTGCAGGAGTGGGGAGGATATGCTTGCCTTTCGCCCTGAGCATTTTCTACCCGCTCTGCACGGTTGCATTGTTGCGAGGTAAGAATTCCTCTTAGATCAGTTCAAATCGCTAATATATGTGGCTTAGAGCCTGCAGTATAATATTTATGCAGCTTCCAAAAGAGACTTGGGAGGATTCCCTGTAATTCAAGATGGTAGTCTGAATGATGGGTGTAGGATTTTTTTTTTTTTTTTAAGAAATCCTTGTTTGTTCCGTGGGATTTTCGCACTTTTCGCCTGACAGCACTGTATTTTACTCATACTGTATAAAGCTGTCAGTGTGTTCGTTATATGTGTCTCCCGAACACTCTGAGCAGATGACAAGAACAATGGCTGGAGGGGAAGAAACACATTTGAATCAACATCTTCAGAGCAGAATTACTCTAGCGTCTCCTGTTCCCGCTCCTACGCGGACTGTCCCTCACACTTTGCCTTGTTGCACGTTCCCTCGCGCTGTTGGTAGATTACACCGAATGTTTCATCTGTATATAAAAATTAAAAATTCAAACAAAAATCTGGCCCACATAAGAACAGGCCCTTTGGGCATATGGTTCATTATGCAATATTCGTTTAATTACTAAAACACTTGGGATGGCTTTCCTGCCCTTACTTTCAACTTGCAAAGTTGGATCTCTTGTGTTGCACAGAAAATGTAGCACAGAATTCTGAAGGAGCAGAAAAAGGAAAAGCAAAAAAAAAAAAAAAAAAAAAAAAAGAGCCTTTGAAGAAATTACTGGAATTCACCAAAAGGAAGTAGGATTCTCAGGATGAAGCCAGTGGAAATAAGGATTTCTCTCTCCCCCCGCCCCCCCCCCCCACCTCTCTCTTTGGTCTCTGTCTCCCTCGCATTAGGCCAGTTTTACTGTGGTTAGTTTATATAAATGCAAACAGGGCGGGAACACAAAGACTCAGGATTCAGGTTTCAAGTACATTCCCTCTGAGGGACTCAAGTGTCTCCATGAAGCTGGCTAAGTTTTATTGGTTCGAAGGGGAGTACTCTGAAAGTGTGCCTTTAATTGATTTTTCAGGGCAAACAGGTGGTGATGGTTTAGACATGTCCTAGCCTCAGTGCCACTCCTAATTTGAGGCTGCACGTATAATAGCTTTATTAAAATATACAATCTCCTGGCTTTGCTTTTACCTGAACATCTGCCTCTTGGTCTTTAAAGGGCCTTTTAAAATATTTTCATTCTGTGCTTAAATGGATCACATCCTAGAAAGGCTGGAGGAAGTCTTTATTTTCTACTCATGGCATCAGACATCATTTTTGGTTTGAAATGAAAGACGTTACAATGCAGGCGGCATCTTTAAATAGGATCATTGTTGTTTTAGAAATTTTTGTGGTTGTCATTGTTGTGGGCACATTTGTTTACGTGATGTGACAGTGATTTGACCATTAAGAGGCCAAAAGCTGATGTTTACGTGATGTTTACGTGATTTGAACATAAGAGGCCAAAAACTGAATTTGTCAGTCCTGGGTTTTGATTTGAACTTTTATTTTTGGTGAGCAAAAGATTGAGTGAGCAGCTGCGTGTGAGTGTATGTGAGTGCGTGCGTGTGTGTGTGTGTGTGTGTGTGTGTGTGTGTGTGTGTATGTACTTAAATACCCCATCTTGGGTTTCTTCCTGGTTTATAGTGATGTCTCAGTGTTGTAGGAAAGCTCTTCAGATCGAAATAAACGTGGGATTCCTAAAAGCATGTTTAAGGAAAGGAGGATCCAAACCTTGGCCTCATGTTTGTTTTTAGAGGCAAGTCTGTGTGGCCCGCATATAAGCAGTTCTCTTTTTTTTTTTTTTTTTAATTTTTTTTAACGTTTATTTATTTTTTTTGGGACAGAGAGAGACAGAGCATGAACTGGGGAGGGGCAGAGAGAGAGGGAGACACAGAATCGGAAGCAGGCCCCAGGCTCTGAGCCATCAGCCCAGAGCCTGACGCGGGGCTCGAACTCATGGACCGTGAGATCGTGACCTGAGCTGAAGTCAGATGCTTAACCAACTGAGCCACCCAGGCGCCCCTAAGCAGTTCTCTTTTTGATGAAGCAAATAGACAGTTTATCCAAGTAATGGGAGACCATCTAAGGCATGCTCGATAGGATTCCTAAAGGAATCGCTCTTTGCTATAAACAACATCTCTCTGTCATCACTATTGGAGGGTTCCTGAAGGAAAGCACCTTAGTCTGGTTTAAGCACATTGAATATGTACAGAGCTATTGTGGACTTCATGTGAACGGGTTGCAAGCCTACTTCTTTTGGTGCCAGAAATAAAGCTACAAGCAGAGTAACTTAATACAGTGAACTGTTCTACTTGATCACTGCACTAATGCTAATTAGATACACTTGCTTTATTACCCAGAGCGATTTCTTCTGGATTCATTCTGATCTAATCTTTCTGTGAACATGAAGGAGTCAGTCGTAAGTGTGAAGTTTAAACTTTCCGTCGCCACTGTGGCCTGATGTTCATGTGACCACAGTCAGAGAACACTTTTCGAGAATGCTTTGTCCACGTGGAGTACAATTCCAGCCCCGGTGGATTTCTACCATGGAGGGTGCCCACAGTGCCAACGGTTGCACATCTGAAAGAAGTGAGATACTTATCTGTACATTTAATGGGATTTTTCCTTGACCCCTTCCAGATACCCAGCTTTATGGGGAATAAATAAATGTGTGAGGATTTGTCCTCCCTTCCTTTAATCAGAGCAGAGAATTTGCCGATGGCTTTGAAAGATACATTTACCGAGATCAGACGTTCTACGGCTCCATTACCAGTTTCTGCGAAAACGCGTGATGAGACATTTATTATCTGGTTGTAGACCTGAAATGATAATCCTTCCAGGAGGTAAAAGCTGATAGTTGGAGCCCATTAGTTGCTTTCTTTCATTTAGTTCCGAGCGTTTCTACTTTGTGAACTAGTTGTTCTGCCTTTATGCGTAATGTGGGACTTTTATTTTGTTTTAGTTATTTATTTTGAGAGAGAGAGAGAGAGAGAATGAGCAGGGGAGGGGCAGAGAGAGAGGGAGAGAGAGAATCCCAAGCAGGCTCCGTGCTGTCAGTACAGAACTCGACTAGGGGCTCGAGCTCACGAGCCCTGAGATCCTGACCTGGACTGAAATCAAGAGTTAGATGCTTAATCGACTGAGCCACCCAGGCACCTCAGATGGGGGCTTTTATTGGGCCATGGGCGATCGTTGGACTTTGTCCCATTTATATAATGTCACCAAGAAATGGAAAGTATACAGTGGCCAGTAGCCTGATACAAACATGAAAGTGATGGGATTTTAATAAACGCTTTGTACTTAAAGGAGGGAAAAGATCATGCATTTATTTTTTATTTTTTATTTTTTTTATTTTTGGAACAGAGAGAGACAGAGCATGAATGGGGGAGGGGCAGAGAGAGAGGGAGACAGAGAATCGGAAACAGGCTCCAGGCTCTGAGCCATCAGCCCAGAGCCCGACGCAGGGCTCGAACTCGCGGACCGCGAGATCGTGACCTGGCTGAAGTCAGACGCCTAACCGACTGCGCCACCCAGGCGCCCCAAGATCATGCATTTAGTATCGAGCTTATACAAATACAAGTTAGAAGCATTCTTTTCTGTTTTTAGAAAGTCGCAAGGTATGTTCAGAAGGGGAAAATAAGTTAACAAAACCTGCATGTCTAGAAGAATACAGTGTAAAAGTCTCCAGCCTATAGTTAATTTTAAGATTATATGGACTTATGTATAGGCTTCTTCTAAAATCAGAATGGAATTAGCTATATCTGTAGAAACATCCGCATTTTCCTTTTACACAGAAAAGTGTTCTTGTGAAATCGGAAGTTTGCAAATTACATAAATTGTTTACTCCAGCAGTCACGGAAGACACTAAAAGTAGGAAACACCTAATTCAGGTGTCTTTGTGCAAAAGTACTGGGAGAAGACTCCCCGCACAAAACCAGAGCTAGCTGGCAGAGTTTTGTCCTTAAGGGATAAGGCAAGAGGCCCAGTTTGACTTTTTGCCCCCAGTGAACTGACCAGACGACTATGTCATGTAGAAACAGTCAAAGACGATGCCAAATGAACACCAGAAATGGCATATTTTGATGCTCCAGAGAACAAATGGCTAATGAGTCTTGATTTGGTAAACTTTTCCCCTCTCTGTATATGGCATGATGTAGAGGTGCAGGTAGGTAGGAACTTTTTACTGGAGGACAAGGGAGAAAAGTGAGGGTCAGGCCAGCGAAGGGCATTTCGGTTTGGAGCCCAAGCCAAGTTGACGTTTGCCAAAGCCTTTCTTCCATGATGGGTGCCTCTGTTCCCTTTACCTCTTTCTAGGTGGAGACTGGACCAAGAGGAACACATCCCTTTCTAGACCCTGGCTCCTGCCAAAAGTGTAGAATTCACTTTCTGGCCAGTCTCCACAACCCTTCCCAGCTTCCCTAGGGAAATCCTTTCACATTATACCACTTGACTAGCTTTCTGTTGCTCGTCTAACAAATTCCCATACATGAAGTGGCATTAGACATCACAGATTTATTATCTTACAGTTCTGGAGGACAAGAGTCTACCCCAGATCTCACTGGATCTAAAATCAAGGTGTTAGAAGGGCTGTGTTCTATTCTGGTGGCTCTAAGGGAGAATCTATTTGCTTTCCTTTTCCAACGTATAGAGGCTGTCCAAGTTCCCTGGCTCATGATCCCCTCTCCACCTTCACATTCCAGCAAAGGCACGTTGTTGGGTCCTCACATGGCGTCACTCTGACCTTGCCGTGCCCTCACATCTTTTCCTTTCTTCTTCTGTCTCTGCCCTCCACGTTGAAGGACTAACCCTCGCGATTACATTCGACTCCACCAGGTAATCCATGATGAACTCCCAATGTGAACATTAGAGGATTAGCAGCCCTAACTCCTAACTCCATAAGGGAAACCTTAGTTTCCCCTTGAACTGTAACATATTCATTTTTCTGCCTAGCCCAGCTAGGCCCTTCATCGCCTAATTGTGGTGTTTCGTTCATGTTGCATTCTGATGAATGAAGATTTATGAAACAAGCATTGGCCCCTTGCGTGAGTTCATAGGAAGTAATTCAGTGAGGCGTTCATTTGGGAGGAGGGAAGAGGTCACGGACCGTGGACATTTCAGTCAAGAGTGGCTGGGAGAACCGCAATTACAAATATACCAAAGTCACATGTTATCGGCAACGTGGAAAGATTTCTGGTGTTTGGTCAGCTCGGTGGGCTTCTCTCATGGCGGCTGGTATATGGAGGGCTTTATGCCTAGGAGGAAGCAGTGTGCCTGCTCACATAGGGGATCTTGGGTGTGAGAACCTCAACAAGGAGAGGAATAGGTGGGGCTAGTTTCAGAGGCCAACCAAAAGGGGTGAGGAGACCAGGAATGGGTCCAAAGGTTGTCCAGGACTCAGAAATAATTCCTGGTGAGCGGAGGAGTATAACTGGGCATCAAATGTATGGTGTTTCCCCACGCAACTCCCCACAGTTCATCCAAATCCAAACCATGTTTAAAGAACCTACAACAGCCTGTGTGCTCTGTAAAACACCCCTGAGCATCCCAGACAGAGGTGATCTTGTTCTTTCTCCTGGGCTATTGCATTTCCTTCCTGGATTTTTTTCTTCGGTTTCTCACTGCATTACTCCGTTCCCATGAGTAAGAGCGCTTTGCTGCAAAAATTATCTAGTTGAATATCTGATCCTGGTTTTTTTTTTTTTTTTTTTGGTGTGTGTTTCATTTACAATCACATCTTCAAGTTGTTACTGTGACCTGTGGGTCTTTCCACTAACTGACCCCCGATTAGCACTCCAACCTTCTCTCCAGTCTCGTTTCTCTATGATCCATCCCAATGAGTTGTCTTGCCATCTTTAAAGATGTGAAGCCTTGATTGATTGATGGATTGATTGATTGATTGATTTTTACCTCTGTTGTGTCTTTTGCTCGCGCTATCCTTCTCTTACTAAAGAGAAAGTTAGTTGAAACAAAGCACTGCCACTCTCTAGCATTGGGCAAACACAAAGAAATAACTTACTAAATATCTTATCTTTGAGCCAGTGAATGGCCTGCGTGCTTTTCTAGAGAAATAATTAGTGACATTGAGACCAACCAACCCTATCTTCCAAGTGGCTTTCTTCATGCTTTTATTACTGTCCCTTGACTTGGGTTCAGTCATTCCTCCGCTTTAAGAATCATGGCAGTGATGATGCCTCCTCCCTTCTGTCACCGCATTGAGTCCTTCCGACAATGCTTGGGGAAGATATTACTGTTCTCATTTTACAGATGAAAAAAAGGCCATGTAGCGTTTCCACGAGCTGCGAGTATCCGCTGCGAGGATAGAACCACGATTTAGAGCCAATCAAAATGGATACGTCCTAAGCACCATTAAATACATGCTTCATGTGAAAAAATGTAACTGCCTCACAACTGTTGGAGATGACACAACAGGAAAGCGTGTAGCCTAGTAGTTAAGGGCACTCCGCTCCATAGTCAAACTCACTACAAATCAAATTGTTAAGAATTTTATTTTCTCATTTAAAATGTTCTTTTGATGACTGTGCAATCATATATAATGATGTGCTCTGCTATTTTTATTTACAACCATATGTGAATAAGACACCATGAGAAACTCTAATTTCGGGGTGTGTGTGTGTGTGTGTGTGCACGCAGAGATAGTTTATACTGGTAGATGCTGGATGATGGAAACTGCCATTTTGTTCCTGTTTTCTTTTTCTTTTTTTTTTTTAAATAACAGCAAGTGCCCCATACATACATAATAAACACTCCATGAAGGTTCGTTGAATGGATGTTTGAATTGATTAATCAGTTCCTCAGTTTTAATTGATTTGGAACCCATGGTATATTTGACTGCCTTGACTTTCTGGGCATTGATGTAGATGGAAATAAACCCCTAACCAGAACTTTCTCCTGCTCCCCCTTTTCAAGCCACAGACAAATGTTCACATGCTGGGGGGGGGTGCGGGGTATTGCAGCGGGGGAATATTTGTAATTCATGTATCTGGAGTATCTCAGGTTCTGTTCTCTTGAACTTGTATAAAGCCATAGTTTAGATTCTGATTTAGGGCTTCCTGGTCTGCCCTCCAGACCACTACAAGCAGCCTTGTGTTGTGACATCATCCAACTGCATTGTTGGGTAACAAGTTGTTGAAATGCAAAGGATACAGTTAGACTTTTAATGCTCATCTTGACTGTAGTTTCAGTTCAATAAATCTTTGAGTATCTATTACATACAAGACCCTGTCCTATGTTTTATGTAACTTATGCAAATTATATATGCTTCAGGATTTCAAAGAGTAAAACTTGAACAAAATGACCATGATGCCAGGCAAATGTATTTTGAACCAGTTATCAGGTGTCATGAAACACCAAGTAACATAATGGCTTATCCCAGTCAGGGAAACCAATGAGAAAGAAAAAAATTAAATTACATTAAAAAAAGAACATTCCTAGAGGCACTTAGACTAAGAGGCACTGAGAAATAAAACATAGGTAGTTTTTAAGAAAGGTAAATTTTTGTGTGCCTAGAATTTAGAAAATATGGTAGGAGAGAGTCAGTAAAAACAATAGATGTAAGTTTGGGCCATATTTGAATTTGATCCCCTTGGACCTCATATTAATAGTTGTAGACTCTGTCTCTAGAGAGCAGGCAGACACAAGAGGCTTTGAGCGGGAGTGCACCATGATGAGAACTAAGCTTTGGGTTATTACTTTGGCCTTGATGTGAAAAGTTAGGAAATAGAGAAAAGTATTATGATAATACATGAATTTGAAGTTTATTAGAGTAATCTGGGCCAGAGATTGTCAACTTGCAAACAATAGGGGCCATATTTGGTTCAGTGTGTGTGTGTGTGTGTGTGTGTGTGTGTGTGTGTGTGTTATTTGGTTTCTGTCTTTTCTCCTTTTCTTCTTTATTTTTAGATAAATTTTGTAAATGTTTATTTTTGAGAGAGAGAGAGAGAGAGAGAGAGAGAGAGAGACAGCATGAGCAGGGGAGGAACAGAGAGAGAGGGAGACACAGAATCTGAAGCAGGCTCTGAGCTGTCAGCACAGAGCCTGATGTGGGGGTTTAAACCACGAACCGTGAGATCATGACGTGAGCCTTAACTGGACGCTTAACCAACTGAGGCACCCAGGCACCCCTCGTTTCTTCTTTATTCCCCACCCTGGACTTCCTTACTTTCCAGATCAGTTCTTTGTCCGTATCATTTGTAAACCAATATATGGCTGCTTGGGAGCCCTCAATTGCATGGCCTTTGAAAGCATTCCTAAGTCAGTGCAAAATCATACCCATTGTGTCTAGTGGTATGTTACCTGCCATAAAAAAAATTAATGTAAAATATAGTGTATATATAAGGGAGTTTATAAAACTGTGCGTATGTGTGTACAAGTTAAGGAATAACCATTAAGAAATACTTGTGTGCCTATCACCCAACTTGAAAATTAAAAATCTCCATTATTTTCGAAGCCCTTTTCCTTTTGCCTCTTTGTGATCGAATCCTTCTTCATTCCTCTTCCCAGAATTAATGGTGACACTGAATATTGTGTCATTCTCTCACTGTCCATTGTGTCTGTCTCTGAACAGTATAATTCAATTTTGTCTGTTTTTTGGAGAGTGGATAAAAGCAATCACAATACTTTAATGCCTTACTCTGCGGGTTGCAAATCCACTCAAAATAGTATTTTTGACGTTCATCCGTGTGGCTTATCTTCATTCTGTACATTTAACTTTACAAGTAAATTATTTGATTTATCCATTCTACTTTAGATAGACATTGGATTGATTCCACGTTTGTTGTTTTGTTTTATTTTTTTTTTTAATTTTTGTTTTTGGCTGTTATGAAGAGTGTTCTTGATAATATTGATACGTGTTTCGTCTGGGGGGCACGTGCAGTTTAGCGTCATGACTCCTAATGTGTGGTGCCGGGACATCAGTGTCAGCATCACCTAGGAACTTGGTAGAAATGTAATTTCCCCGTCCCCACCCATTGCCTTCAGGGATGAGACCCAGCAATCTTGTTTAAAGCAGCCAGCCCCCTGGTATTTCTGATGCACACCAAAGTCTGAAACCCATTCCTCCCAAATTTATACCTAGGACTAGAGTTACTTGGTTATCTGATCATTCTCTTTAGTTAATGCCAACCATTTCCCGAGTGACTGAGCCATCAGGCATCAAATGAAAGTTAATCATTGCTCTGCATCTTGGAAAACTCTTGGGATTAGCCGACGTGTGAAGCGGTACCTTGGAGTGGTTTGAATTTGCACTTGCCTCATTACAGATGAGATTCAATGCGTGGGGGCCTTTATGTGCCTCTTTGTTCTTCGTTTTGTAACCCCTACCTTTTTATTGAAAAAAAATTCTTACGTTTCATGTCAGATGTATCAATAATTTTTCCTGTGGTCTGTGCATTTTGTGTCATTGTTGAGGAACCATTCCCGGGCCCACGGTCATAAAGATACCCTTTACATTTTCTGTGGCTTTGCTTTTTTTTTTTAAATTTTTTTTTCAACGTTTATTTATTTTTGAGACAGAGAGAGACACAGCATGAACGGGGGAGGGGCAGAGAGAGAGGGAGACACAGAATCGGAAACAGGCTCCAGGCTCTGAGCCATCAGCCCAGAGCCTGACGCGGGGCTCGAACTCACGGGCCGCAAGATCGTGACCTGGCTGAAGTCGGACGCTTAACCGACTGCGCCACCCAGGCGCCCCTGTGGCTTTGCTTTTTATACTAAAAATTTAAAGCTCCTTTCGATTTGATTTCATCATTGTGCTCTGGCTCTCCAGGTAATCGGTCTCGTACCAGTTCTTGAATCTTCTACTCTTTCCCAGGGGCCTGCAGTTTTCACAAGGTCATGGATCAAGTTGTGCTGTCCCATTGGTCTCTTGTCTACACCTCTCTCAACGTGACACCAGTATTTGGCTTTAGCGTGGTTCCAATTTGTTTGACCTTTTCAGGAATGACTTGGCTGTTCCTGGCTTTTTGCTTTTCCACGACAGAGTTGGAATTGGCGTGTTGTATTCCACAAAACCAGGGCAAGACACAACCAATATTGAAAATGAGGCAGACTCAGAATTACTGAGTGAACTGTCAAAATCGAGACCTTGAAACATTGCGGCAAAACGAAGCCAAATGAATTGGAAATATAAATGAGAGCCAAATCGATGCAGTAGAGTACGTGTGTAAAATACAACAGAAAATAAAGTGGAAAGTGGTCTCTTCAAAAACTAGTAAGAGTGACTATTCTCTTCTGAGAGTTTTCAGTGGACAGGGTAAAGGCACGAGCATCAGGTATTAAAAGGGGGAAATTACCCAGATAAGGCGGAGATTGAACATAAAAGGATATTATGAAAGCGTATGCTTAAAATGTTAAAAAATGGGGCGCCTGGGTGGCGCAGTAGGTTAAGCGTCCGACTTCAGCCAGGTCACGATCTCGCGGTCCGGGAGTTCGAGCCCCGCGTCGGGCTCTGGGCTGATGGCTCGGAGCCTGGAGCCTGTTTCTGATTCTGTGTCTCCCTCTCTCTCTGCCCCTCCCCCATTCATGCTCACTCTCTGTCCCAAAAATAAATAAAAACATTGAAAAAAAATTAAAAAAAAATGTTAAAAAATGTATGAAATAGGTAAAACTTGTAGAAAGGTGTCTCAACGTGACTGAAACAGTATGGGAAATTTAATGGCCCTAAACCCATTATATAATTGAATCAGTAATTTAGTATCTGTCCAGAAAATAAAACATAAGGCCCAGATAACGTTAGAAGTAAATTTTACCAAACATTCAAGGAACATATGAAAAAAATCTTATATAAAGTCTTTCCAATTATCTTCTGGCTATTATCGTCTTCGTCTTCTTTTTTTTTTTTCTTTTTAAGTCAGTTGTCAGTTTAATTTTTATTCATGGAGAGGAAATACTTTTCTTCTTCTTTTTTCCTTTTTCCCTCCCCAGTGTCTGCCTTCCGACCTTTATTTTGGTCATTAGTTACGGGCCTGCACGTGGTTTTTCTTTCTTTTCATCGTATTTGAGTTTCTTTAAATCTGTAACTTCACATCTTTGGTAAATTTGGGGAAATTCTCAGCCAGTATCATTTATAGCTTTTGCTCTGTTCTCTCTTTCCTCTGTCTTCCTGGATTCCAAATGTTTATGTGTAAATTAAACTTTTCTCAGTGTGCCTTATAGCTTTTTTTTCTGTTTTATTTTCTTAGTGTATTTATCTCTGCATAAAGTGTAGATATTTTTACACAAATGCACCAAATCGTGAATCTTCTCTTTTCTGTTATGCTAGTAAGTTATTTCATGAGCTCTTCATTTTACTCACCCCTTTAAAAAAAATTTTATAGCTTTCCATTAGATCTTATTCTAGATATACCAGTTCTCTGCTGATATTCTCCATGCTTTTATCCATTTTCATATATATATATGTATATATATATAGATAGATATAGATAGATATAGATATATATATATATGTATATATATATAGATAGATATAGATAGATATAGATAGATATATGTATATATATATAGATAGATATAGATAGATATAGATATATAGATATATAGATATATAGATATATAGATATATATAAATCATAACTGCTTTAAAATTCATATCTGGTGACTCTAACATTGAAATCATCTGCTTGTTCTGGTAGTCTTTTTTTCTCTTGATTGTTGGTCATTCTTTTTTTATCCTAACTATGATGAGTTATTTTTATTAAATGCTGGATAAGATTTATTAGAGTGTCATAGGGGATATGGACTGTGTTATCTTCCAGCAGAGAGGATATAGAGGAGGTGGGAAGAGTTGAACAAGTCCCTGTGATACAGTCAAGGCTGAAACGATCCAAGGAAGGATTTCAAACGTTTTGAGGATTTGGCTGTTTCTAGTTTGCCCCTGTACTTAGTGCATAGCCCTTCAGGTGTCTTAATAAAAGCATGACCCTTTTCTTTTGTCTCTCAGGTCTTATCTGTCATAGTTTCTATGCCCTCCAATTATTAGCACCCTAGATTATTACATTAGAAACGAGCTCTATGCTGCTAATCTGTGCCCCATCACCATTTTGTCACACGTAGTGAATTGGTCCTAAATTGCGAATTGGCAAAAGAAAACAAACAAAAAATCCCTGAAGGAGGTAAAGGGGGGCAACCTAAGCTTCGCCTCATTGCATCTGTCTTCGATTCTTTTTTCTATAAGTTTTAACATTTATTTTGAGAGGGAGGGAAGGGCAGAAAGAGAGGGTGAGAGGATTCCAAGCAGGCTCCTTGCTGTCAGCACAAAGCCCGACACGGGGCTCGATCCCATGAACCGTGAGATTACGACCTGAGCCTGAATGAAGAGTCGGATGCTCCACCGCCCGAGCCACGCAGGCGTTTTGTTTGCTTTTGTGTGGGTTTTGTTTTCTGTGGGAAGATGGAGGTGCAAAGCTTCCGCTTCATACCGCAAAGTTCAAGTTTATGTTTCTACTTCACACACCGGCTTATCACAAGAGTGTCTTAGAATTCCTTGAATCAAGCCGTACCTCTCCCAATTTACGGGTTCTACTGACCCCTATTTTAGTTCTAGATTGCCTCATTACGCACAGATTAGCGTGGTTTTTTCTAAGTCCACGTCTGTGGAGGTTCGTGTACACATCTGTCATTGCTATGAGCACATACATGCTTGCATTCAGCCTTTAGACCAGGGACAATTTTCCATCTCTTTGAAATCTTCTTATGCATACTTTCATGAAGGTCTTTTGGTGATAGGAACGGATGGCTTTTGTGTTTCCGAAGTGTCTTTGTTTTACTCTTAAGGCAATTTGTTAGATTCAGTATTCTAAATGGAAAGATGGAGATTGTATATATTCCATTTTCTTGCTTTTCTTGTTGCACTGAGAGGTGAAGTTACTCAAATTGCTTTTTTCTTTACAACTGAGCCATCTTTTCTCTTTAGCTGCTTTTAAGTGTTTCTTTTTTGTTCCCAGGTGTTTTTTTTTTTTTCCTTCAGTTCTATGGCATTTTGTACGTATGTATTTATTTACTCGGGGGTAAATAAATTTATTCACTGGGGGTGGGGGGGGGAGAGTGAGCAAGAGAGAGGAAGAGAGCGAGGGAGAGAGAAAACCTTAAGCCAGGCTTGGAGCCTAACCCAGAGCTCCTATCTCCTGACGGTGAGATCATGACCCGAGCCAAAATCAAGAGGCGGATGCTTAACCAACTGAGCCACCCAGATACCCCTCTAGTATGGCGTTTTTAGGCCTAAATTCCTTATTTATCCTGGTAAGGATTTTTTTTTTTTACTTCCTATATGGGTCTCTTTCAACAATTTTGGAAAACTCTCATTTTATCTTCCTATATGACCTCTTCCTCTTTCTTTCATTAATCCCCTGCCCCCACCCTGACCGTCTTCTCTTCTCTACCATCCGTGTCTCTTCACTTCTCTTGGATATCCGTATCTTTGTCTCTCTTGTCTACATCCGGAAGTCATTTCCTTGGAGCCGTTTCTCTGTTCACTGATTTTCTCTGCAGCTCCTTCTCGTCTGTGAATCACTGTACCCCTCGCGTTGAAGTTGCATCCTTACTGCTTTCTGTTGCTCCTCACCGATAATCCGGCTCGGGCTCCATGGTCCACCTTTGAAATAATTTCCTTTCCTTCTCTACCTTCATTGTACTCAGTGCAACACCTTAGGTGAGCACGGCTATAGAGAGGCGCGCTTAGGGCCTCTTGACGCACATATTGCGTTTCTGTAATCCACCCTACTTTCCCCTCTTCTAGACGCCAGCACCGTCCTCGAGCTCTAATACGTACTCCGCATCCTCTCTCAGGTCATGACTGTGGTTGGCACAGGTGCCCTTCTGCTCACAGCCCCCCAGTGGCTCAGCTTCTCCCTTCGAATAGACATCAGAGACCTTACAGCTGTGGTCCCAGCCCCTCAGGACTGACTCCCGGGCCTCTCCCGGTTCTTCACTTCTTTTCTAGAGGTCTTACTCATGCTGCTTCAGCCACAGAGGTACTGCCTATTCCTTGCAGGTACCCGTTGTGCTCCCACTTTTGGATTTTTGGATCCACTCTTCCTTCTGACCAGAAACCCTGCTCGCCCGGATTTGCATACTTCCTCCAAGGGCTCTGCTCATATGTTGCCCTCTTGGCAAGGCCTTCCCTGGCCACCCCCACTTAAAACTGCACCCCCAGCCCTGTTGCCTGGTATTCCCTTCTTTTCATTACTGTTCGTTGTGTTGTGTTTTTTTTTCCCCCACATAGCAGTTTTTATCGATATTTAATATATACTTGGCTTATTTATTTTATCTGTCTCATCCTTCATCCCCAAATACAATGTGAGTTCTGTCGAGGCTGTTTTGTTATTGCTGGTGTTATTGTTAGGAGCGGTGGTTGGTTTGCTGGCTTCCTTCACTCTTGCTTCAAAGTCAGCATGGTTTGGCTCTTTTCCGGCTGGAACCGTAGAGGGTGCGGAAGAAAAGTAAAAGAAGGCTCCCGCTGTGCTGGACACCCGTAAGGAAAAGCAAAAGTATTTTGCAGAGTTGAAGGTCAAGCATCTGGGGGAGAAGTTTTCCCAAAAGGTGCTTCGAAAGGCAAGGAAGAAGTTCACTCACGAAAAAGCTAAGCATCACTTAGCTAAGTAGTATAGGCAGAGGTACGGCACTGAGATTTGCGTAGCTAGTATGGCAAGAAGACCTGGAAACGTCCGCGTACCTGTAGAACCCAAATTGGCATTTGTCATCAGGATCAGAGGTGTGATCCCAAAGGTTCAAGGACCGTGGGACCATGTATACATACCATGGGGGTACCCAAACCTGCAGTCGGTGGACGAATTGATCTACAAGCATGGTTATGGCAAAACCCACGAGAAGCAAATTGCCCGGACAGGTAACACATTGATTGCCTGGTCTCTTGGTAAACATGGCAGCATCTACGCGGAGGATCTGATTCACAAGCTCTGTACTGTTGGAGAAATGTTTCAAAGGAGCAAACAACTTCTGATGGCCCTTGAAATTATCTTCTCCATGAGGGAGCAGGAAGAAAAAAAGCCCACCCATTTTGTCGAAGGTAGAGATGGTGGCAACAGGGAAGACGAGATCGACAGGCTTATTAGAAGGATGAACCAAGGTATCTCCCCCGATTAGTTGTGTGATCTGGTCAGTTAATACACGCCTACTTTCACATTGAAAAAAAATTAAAATAAATCAACAGAGTTCACAGTAAGTGTTCAACAAATGTTTCATGAAGGGATAATGAGCAATGAGTTTATACATGAAGTAAAGCAGTGACAGGAAATGGGGTTAAGATATGGTGCTCTGGGATGGGTTGAGGAGGAAACACTTCAGAGGTGAGGAAATGCTCAAGGAGTAGCTCTCGAAGTGAGAGCTTTTGAGCTTTTTCTCAAAAGCAAAATCCCGAACACCATTTCACGTGTTGGGATCTGCAAATAGTGTACTGTGATTGGGAATCTAGAAGTTGTGGTGGATATTGGCTTAGGGTTGACAGTCCAGTAGGAGCCAGTTAAAGGAAGTTCTTAAATATTAAATTACGATGCCTAAGTGTCATCGCGTAGGCCAGGAAGCTATAACCAATTTTCATCAGGTTCATGGGCAGGAGAAGACCTGGAGGTGTTTTTCGGTGTATACTATTGTTTTGCTTTATGATAGTGGGACGTGTGACACTTTTTTTCTCTTTTAACCACAATAAAGGCATTTGCACTTTCTCGAGAAGGAGTTGCTTACTGATTTGTTAGAGCAGTGAATGTATACTTGGTCGAATTGAAAACAGATTCTTGTATTATTTCCCTTTTGTTTAACCTTGGAGTTCTTTGGAAGAGAAGTAGCACAGCTTTGTTTCATTTTTACCCAGTACCTTTATTCTAAAATAACGTGAATGAGAATCTCTTCCCCCGAGTATGCCCTGTGCTTACAGGATGGTTATTCATGAAGACTGTATGATTATTTCAGGAGACACTGGTTTTCCATGTCTAGATTTAATGTGTATTGTAACCTGTGAACCGATTCTCACAATATTGGGGAAGACATGCATGTGCATTTTTAAAAATTTTTTCTAATTGTTTTTGGTCATAAGGCAAGGACCACTCCGGTGGTTTTCACTGGAAGCTAATTCCCTCTTCAGTATTTTGCAGATAAAACACCTTCCAACTCCTTTGAGTACTCAGTCAAAGTTATTGAACTTTGAAACAGTAGTACCTTAGCCAAAAGGAATCAACTTGCCCTTCCTTCATGCATCTTGGGATATTGCTTCTCAACATGACTTTAACTCAGTGGTCTAGTACGTTCGTAGTTTGGGATAAAGATATTTGATGGCCATTGGATTGATTGATTGCTTAATTATTTCCAGGTCACTTCCTAATGAAACCTGAGAAAAACGGAGCCCAATGGGGTCTGTAAAACTTTTTGTGATACGAGATAACATCCTTCTCATGTCATACCTAATCAAATTATACCTGGAAGATTTGTTCAAGTGTCTATGGCAGGATCTGTGATGAAGTTCTTCAGTCACAGCTACCTTGGAACCACAGGCATCACATAGTTCTATCTTTAGCATTATCCTTAGCAAAACACAAAGTCTCTTTATGCATCATTTTTTTCCCGTCCGAGATTCGGCACGTATATATTTTTGTATCTGTTTTTGTAAAAATGATTACAAACAGATTTGGGGGCAAAAAGTGAAATCATGTTTGTAGCTAAAGGTTTAAGGTACTTTCTTACAGTTGCTTTTTGGGGGAAGGTAAGACTGGGTCACCTTAGCATCCGCATTGTGGAATGCAGGGAAGAAACCCACTCTTATGTGGATCCTGAGAAACTTAACAGAAGACCATGGGGGAGGGGAAGGGGGAAAAAAAAGTTAGAGACGGAAGGAGGCAAACCATAAGAGACTCTTAAAAACTGATAATAAACTGAGGGTTGATGGGGGGTGGGAGAGAGCAGAAAGTGGGTGATGGGCATTGAGGAAGGGCACCTGTTGGGATGAGCATTGGGTGTTGTATGGAAACCAATTTGACAATAAATTTCATATTAAAAAATTTTTTAAAAAACTTAAATACTGTATTTTTTTAGATGGACAGTTTTCACTTTTATTATTTTGTGTGTTTTCTGCTCATATTTACTAGTTGTCATTCAGTGTATGAGTTTATTTTCCTTCACCTCATTGAGCATATTTTTAATAGGTGGTTTAAAGTTCTTGTCTTACAATTTTAACATATAATTCACCTTGAACTTGGCATCTGGTGATCACCTCTTCCTTGAAAATGATTTACATTTTCCTGACTCTATGTGTGTTGAGTCATTTTTAATTATATCTTAGATGTTAGGAATGCTATGCAGTAAAGACCTTAGATTTTCTTAAATTCTTTCAAATAAGGTTGATTTTTTCTTTTTTTGCTGAGTTTATTTATTTATTTTGAGAGAGAGAATCCCAAGCAAGCTCTGTACCATGAGTGGGGCTTGAACTCATGAACTGTGAAACCATGACCTGAGCTGAAATCAAGAGTCAGACGCTTAACTGACTGAGCCACCCAGATGCCCCCACATAAGGTTGATTTTACTTTTTTAAGAAGACTTTTAACTTCATGAAGCTCTAACTGCCAATTCTGTCACACCTCCTGTGGGTGGTGGCTCTGATCCCAGTTAAGCCTGCTTTGAGTCTGCCCCACATCTATGGCAGAGACCTGTAGTGGAGTTCACATACAGAATTTCAGGTTTTCATTTGCTTGTGCTCTCCTTCAGTCCACTTCTGTGCTCTCTGGTGGCCCTGATTGTCCCCAACTTCTTTCCATGTTTCTTCCCCTCAGAAAGAGGGCAAATTTTTCTTTTGAGTTTTAATCAGCTGGTATTATCACTGCGAGCACAGCTGTTCTTGAGGTAAAGGTGCAGAAACATTACAGATCTGATTTCTTCTGCTAAGCTTTGAATTCCCCTGCAAATGACCTTGGGGCAAAGTCTCCTATCTACCTACCAACTATCAGTCTACTAATTATCCTTGGTCTTTTTTGCAAACTTGTTTTCAGGGTATTATTATTATTATTTTGCTGACAAGTGTGTATTTAGGAAATTAACTCTTCATCACAGATATAAGGAATATGCATTGATTTTTAAAATGTTTTGGGGCGCCTGGGTGGCTCAGTTGGTTAAGCGTCCGACTTCGGCTCAGGTCACGATCTCGCGGTCCGTGAGTTCGAGCCCCGCGTCAGGCTCTGGGCTGATGGCTCAGAGCCTGGAGCCTGCTTCCGATTCTGTGTCTCACTCTCTCTCTGCCCCTCCCTCATTCATGCTCTGTCTCTCTCTGTCCTAAAAATAAAATAAACGTTAAAAAAATTAAAAAAAAATAAAATGTTTCTGTTCTTTTTGTAAAGTAAGCTCTACGCTCAACGTGGGGTTTGAACTCAGGACTCTGAGATCCAGAGTTGCATGTCCTACTGACTAAGCAACCAGGGGCCCCTTGAAAAGGTTTCTAAAGGCACTAGTGTCTCACTCTGAAAGAGTTTTGAGCCCTCTGAATTTTTAAATGTGGCTCCCTTTTTGTTGTAAAGCACTTTCCGGTATTACTTAACTATACTTGATAGAGGCAAATCTTACAGCAAATGAGGTGTTTACCTAGCACAACAGCCCTCTAATAGTAGTTGATGTGCAAGTCATTTTGTTAAAGACATTTTATAAATAGCTTTATGATGCAGCAAAGAAACTTAAAATATGCTATTTCCTAATTTTTCCCAATAGTTTCATATCAGCCTCTTTTCACTTGAAGTTATATTTTGCAATATAAGAAAAACAATAAAATTCCACTTATCCAGTAGACATTAAGAACTAGTAACCATTTAGCATACAGTTAAAACTCCTAATCCTGAAAGAACTTTAAGAACAAGGAAAGGGAAATAGGTAACAATTCAGAAAATCTGTGTCTTTCCCTAGTAATCATTCTACTATTTTTCTCTGCTTTTCTCTATGTTGTTCATATTAAAGCAAAACAAGACATGAAAGTAAAAGAAAGAAACCTTTAAAAAGAAACTGATAGGAATATGTAAATTATAAAACCGTAAATAAAGCTGCTAAAGCACACCAGATTAATAGACTAGAGAAAATCAACAAGATAAAAATACACATTGATTCAAAAATTGTTTTTAAAATTCTACACTTACTTATTTTTTAAAGTAGATTTTTTTTAACGTTTATTTATTTTTGAGACAGAGAGAGACAGAGCATGAACAGGGGAGGGGCAGAGAGAGAGGGAGACACAGAATCGGAAACAGGCTCCAGGCTCTGAGCTGTCAGCACAGAGCCCGACGCGGGGCTCGAACTCACGGACCGTGAGATCATGACCTGAGCCGAACTCGGACGCTTAACCGACCAAGCCACCCAGGCGCCCCTATACTTACTTATTTTTAAGAAGTATAGAGATTCAGCACTAAAAGAACATCTAAGTAACACATAGATTGGAAGGCAAAAAAAAAAAAAAAAAATTGCCATGATTTTCAGTGTATATGATTTTCCACATCAGGTCTCCATGAGGATAGATTTGAGATCTCCTGGGATGTCTGGATGGCGGGCTCAGTCAGTTAAGCCTCTGACTCTTGGTTTCAGCTCAGGTCATGATCTCACGGCTTTGTGGACTCGAGCCCCGTAACTGGCTCTGTGCTGATAGTACAGAGCCTTCTTGGGATTCTCTTTTTCCCTCTCTTTCTTCCCCTCCCCCACTTGCTCTGACTCTGCCTCTCTCAAAATAAATAAACAAACTTTAAGAAGAAAAGAAATCTCCTACAACTAATAAGAGGGGTCAGGAATAATGTGAACAACATATAAAAATCAGTACTCCTGTGCCCCAAAGTAACTAAAGTATATAAATTTAAAATGCCCCCATTCATAATAGTATCAAAAGTCTTAAGTTACTTAGCAAAATAATAAAAAAAAACATATGCAAAGTCAGTATGATGAAAGTAATAAAATATTTTGAGATATTATATAAAAGTCATGAATATATGGAGATATAATCCATATATGATGGATTATATCCTTATGATTCAGAAAGCCAATATCAAGATATCACTTCTCTCCAAACAAACATACATTCAAGGCTATCCCAATGAAACTGTCACCAAGAATTTTATGGACTGTTACAAGTTGACTCTAAAATACATGTGGAAGGGTAAAGTACGAAGAACTACCCAAGATAAATTTGAAAGTGAGCTAATAGAGACTTGTTCACTCATATGTCATCTGGTTACTAAACTACAGTTAAAGATGTGGTCTTGTAAAGTAGAAATATGTATCAATGGACAGGATTATCGTGTACATAAGTAAACACTCTCCTATGGGAACTTGGTATGGAGCAGAAATGGCAATGAAAACAGTGAAAAAATAGGGATCGGTGCCACAATCTGATTGTAAAAGTTGACTCTAAGGGAAAAGTTCAAACTGGAAGCTTGTTTCCAATTATAAACCAAAAGACACTTGAGACAAAATAAGAAACACACACATACAATTGTCTTTTGGGAGAAAACATGATGAGATAACTTTATCATGTCAGAGTAGCATATGATTCCTTAAGTAGAACATTGAACATGAAAGGTACAAACTCTGAGATCGCAGATGAATATGTTTGACTACATTAAAAAATAAAACTGCTGTTTCTGCTTAAATTTTCAATGATAAGAGAGTATAATGGATAAATTACAAAACATTCATTTGAACAGGGTACCATATATCAGTTAAAATGAATATAGTGGATTTATACCTACACCATCAACAATCTATGAAACATGCTATTGAATAAAACATTTTAGAATGATCCGAACATTTTGATGTTGTTTATGTTATTTCTAATATAAAACTTCAATGTCCTTAGGCAAAGATTCACATCCATTTTTGGTTGGCTTCTGGGAATGGGAGGAGTAGGTTGAGGGAGCAGGTGAAGATCGACAATGGGAAACAATTATCTGACATGTTTTACTTTAAAAAAAAGGAAGAATAATACATAAATTGGAAAGCAAAGTGACAGTACGTTGACAAGACTTCATGGGTGTGGGTGCATGGGGATTAGTTATGTTACTCTATGTAAGTTTTTTTCATTCTTAGAATATTTAGTGATATGACATGAAAAAATTATCCTAGGCCTAAAGAATGGAGTATACCAAAATAATGGCATCAAAATAATCCTGTTGCCAGAACCTGAAAATAATACAAAAAGGTTAAATAGATAACACATGTAGCACATGGGTATCTATGCAAAAACATCTTCAAGTGTTGGCAAATACCATACAAATGTACATTAAAGGACAATTACAGTCCAGTTAAGAAGAGGTTTCTTCCAGAAATACAAGTTTACTTCAATATTAGGAAATTATAAATATAATACACCGTGTTGAGGTTGTAAAATGAAAAGGAAAAAAACCTTCCTTGTTTTAAAAGATAGTAAACCCTCCTCCTTTCCTGATTTTAAAAATAATAAGAAATAAGCCCTCATTGAAATTGATGTAAGTATTCTTATTTCAAAAATATTTTCCTTTTTCAAATGTTTTCATGGGGGATTCCTGAAATATTTTTAAAATATTAAGAATAATAAGATGAATGCCTGTATGTCAACTTTCTAGTTTAAAAATGATTTATTATATGTGTATTCTTAATGTGAAATGATTTCTATAGCTCAGACTAAAGGTCAGCATCATGCTTGATGATAGAAAAATAGAAGCATTTTCATTAATTTCAGGAGTGAGACCATGATGTCCCTTTCAACAGTTTTATTTAAAATTGTTTAGTTAGTAATAATAAAAGTAAGTACACATGTTAGAAGGTTATAGATATTAGACAAGAGGAAACAGAAGCAGGTCATTTGTAGATTGTGTGACTATATTCTTAGAACTCCCACCCCCCCAAAAAAATGAAATGAAAAGCTGTTTGAAATAGTATGAAAATTTAGTCATGTTACTAATTTAAAAATTGGTATGTACAAATTATTAGCTTTTATAAGCAAATAATTCTCTTCTTGAAACATAGAATACATGATTAAATTCAGAATAGCAACCAAAATATAAGAAGGAAATCTATAATATCTGCAAAAATAAAACTCTAGCATGGTAGAAAATGTTTTCAGTAATTAGTGAAACAATACTGTTTTGGGAGTGGAAGATTTAATATTTAAGATGCAATAATTTGCCTCTTCTAAGTTGGTATGTTACGAGAGTGACTTTTTCTATGAAATGGTCACAAACTCAGAGGCCGATAGAAACTGGGCAGGTATAGCACAGTTCTAGCCCATCATTTCCTTGTGACCAGCCAGCCTCCAGATTAGAAAATTTCAAGATTTTTATTTATTTTTTATTTCTTTTAAAATTTTTTTTCAGCGTTTATTTGTTTTTGGGACAGAGAGAGACAGAGCATGAACGGGGGAGGGGCAGAGAGAGAGGGAGACACAGAATCGGAAACAGGCTCCAGGCTCTGAGCCATCAGCCCAGAGCCCGACGCGGGGCTCGAACTCCCGGACCGCGAGATGGTGACCTGGCTGAAGTCGGATGCTTAACCGACTGCGCCACCCAGGCGCCCCAGAAAATTTCAAGATTTTTAAAGAGACTTTGGCTATCTGAAGTTTTCATCTGGCATATTTGGATTTTTAAACACTGACAGCCAATTTCAAAAGTCGTCACACTCTATAGTTCAAGTAAACCTTACTGTTGGCAAAATTTGGTCTGTGGCCGGACTCTGTGAGACCTTGGGTTTTTCCATACTGCTTTACTAAATTCTGGTAAATCTAGGAGCAAAACACTGACTGTGGTTGACAGGGTCACGGGATTTCCAGGTATGGGACTACTGTATTGTCCATTTCGGAGTGCGACTGGCCAACTTATCTCTATACCTTCCTCATTTTACTTTCGGTTCTAAAACTGTGTTAATTGCGTGTGTGTGTGTGCGCGCGTGTGTGTGCGCGCGCGCGCACGCGTGTGTCCCTGTCTGTAACTGTTCTTCAAAGCTACCATGGACAGAGTGTGCTGGATTTAATTTCCTTAAGTCAATGAGAAGGATTTTAAAATGACTCCCATCCTGATTTTTCAAGCAGTGATTTTTGTCTTGTCCTCCAATCAGGTATTTTTGGTCGCCGTCTGGAATTTTGAACTGTACATGATCCCCCTGGCCTTATTACTCCTCTTCATCTACAATTTCATCATTCTCACAAAAGGGAAGACGGGCAGCATCCAGGACAGCCAGGTGAGCAGAGATTCCAGTAACTGTGACATTTGTCTAGAGAAAGACGTGTGAACGACAGCAAACCACCACCACCAAATCATGGCCCAAGTGCTCTTGGTTTGAGAGACGAGGAGAAACTTGGCACACACGTTCATGTTCTAGTGGAGGACTTTTATTGGGTGTAACCTGGAGCATTTCTTCTAGGCTATGTTCCTGAGTCTTGACCTACCTTCTGAGCATGAGGAGGGCCCCCGGGTGCTTGGTCATCATTACCATGCCGGCCGCGGATTTCAACGTGTGCCCATCTGGTTCATTGCAAGGTTACTGTGAATTACCTTCCCATCCACTGAAAAGACGCCTTTGATGTCTCCTTGAGCTCCTTCAAGGAGGCATTTGGGAGGCTAACTCAGGCCTTTCCCCCCTAACACCCTTTGCAGTTTTTGCCTCTGGCTGAAGCCTTCAGAGCTTTGCCAACTGCTGGGGAAATCAGAGGGTGAGTGGCCGTGGGCACCTCTATTTTGCGGTGTCCAGGTCTTATAAATCTCAAACTTCCCATGGTGTTGAAGGAAGCACCCGCAAGGCTTCTTCTCAAAGACCTACCCCAGCGTCTGCTTGTCATACTTATTCTCTGACTCGCCTTCCCTTATTCCACGTATCCCAGCCCAAAGAATCTTTTCCTGCTCTGGGTTGGCAGGAACTTGTATTTATAGACTTGCTTTCTGGTATTATCTTGGCATCCCAGATTCAAGAACCAAATTTTTAAAACAAATCTAAGAGGGACGCCTGGGTAGCTCATTCAGCTAAGCGTCCGACTTCGGCTCAGGTCATGATCTCACGGTCCATGAGTTCGAGCCCCGCGTCAGGCTCTCTGCTGACAGCTCAGAACCATGACCTCGCTTCAGATTCTGTGTCCCCCTCTCTCTCTGCCCCATCCCCTGCTTTCACTCTGCCTCCCTCTTTCTCTCTCTCAAAAATAAACATTAAAAAAATAAACAGAAATCTAAGATCCTGAGACATGATAATAACATATCTTCACATTGGGTTTTTCCAGACTCAAAAGCTGACCAACTTCGCCCACTTTTCCTCACAATGCTATTATTTTTTTTAAATGTCTGAAATAATGGATATTAAAAGGATGTTTTGCTGTCATTTGGGATAGAAGGGAAGTAGAGAAAAGAGTGTTTAGGCAGGGAGCAGAAACATCAAGCAAATTCAGAATTCTATTCTGTTTGATATTTGATTGTTTAATGCAATAGCCACGGGCATATATCAATAATGAGGGGCCTAAAGATGCTAGAAAAAACTAATAAGTAAATAGCTTTAAAGTACAGGATTGCTTAAGGACTAAGCTTCACAGAGGTGCAGATGAAGGGAATTTTCAGAGAAACATCTTTAGTAAAAAGTGCTGTCAACTAACATTTTTACAATTTCTTTTTTATTTAATTAAATTAAATTAAATAATTAATTTTTTAAGGTTTATTCATTTTTTATACTTCCAGAAGTGTTCTTTTTTTAAAATTTACATCCAAGTTAGTTAGCATATAACACTTTTACAATTTCTGATCATATTTACTTTTCAGCTACATCTATGGTATGTGTGTTTATAGCGTGTGTGTGTGTGTGTGTGCGTGCGTGCGTGCAGAAATGTGTATGTATTCGTAGGCAGGTGTCTATGCACGTACATATGGGTACATAAGTATACATAAGTGCATGTGCATATAAACGTGTGTGTATAAAATCTTTTTAATTTACAGAACATTTTCAAATTTGTTACCTATTTTTTTAAGTTTATTTTGAGAGAGAGAGAGTACGTGTGTGTGTGTGTGTGTGTGTGTGTGTGTGTGAGCGGGGAAGGGGAAGGGGGAGGCAAGAGAAGGGAAGAGAGAATCCCAAGCATGTTCCGTGCTGTCAGCACAGAGCCCGACATGGGGCGCGACCTCACGAACCGTGGGATCATAACCCGAGCTGAAATCAAGAGTTGGACGCTTAACCGACCGCACCACCCAGGCACTCCAAATTTGTTGCCTATTTGAATCGTGATAACATAACCACGGAGGAGGCAAGGATTACTATTTTTACTTTATACTTGAGGGAACTAAACCCCAGAGTGGCAAAGTGATTTGCTCAAGGTCACACGGCAGAAAGTGCTGGAACAGTGTCTTAAGCTGAAGACTTTGTCCCAGGCTGAAGACTTCTAACTCCTAATCACAATGTTTTTCCTCCCACAATGTGTTTTTATTGCATGTGTTTTTACCCATTTGCTTTCACGAAATGTGTACCACCGACGGTGAACAGGTGAGTTCTCCAGCCATCAGCGGACTGTCACACATTGCGAGCTGCTGCTCAGGGGAATTCTGGGGGTAATACAGTACCAGTCCTGGAGAAATTGCCTGGTAACTGCTCAGCGGTTTTATGGCGGCTAGCAGAGGACTCTGGATACTTCAGAGTTACTCTTTTTTTTTTTTAAGAACGTGAGAGTGACAATTCTGTTTCCTACTGGAACAGTGGCATCTAAACAGCACGCCTGACCTTTGCAAGGTGGTTGAGCAGAAAGGTAAGCGTTCAAGCTCAAAAGCCACCCTGGTTTTCTACTCCCCAGCGTTTTGTCTGAGCTGCCGAACCCGCTGGACTGGGTACCAACATGTGTTGGCTTTTAAATATTGCAGTGTTGGGATTACAACTTATCTACTAAATAGCCAAGATTTTTTTTTTAAGTTTATTTATTTTGAGAGAGAGAGAACGAGCACGCGAGAGAGAGGGAGGAGAGGGAATCCCAGGGAAGCTCCACACCATCAGTGCAGAGGCCCACGTGAGGCTCAAACTCCAGAACCGTGAGATCACGACCTGAGCCGAAATCAAGAGTTGGACTCTTGACCAACTTAAGCCACCCAGGCGCCCCAAGCCGAGATGGCTAGACCAATCTGAACAAGCCTGTTCCCGGCACCTGGTGCTTCGGCCCCCGAACAAAAGCCAGGTGCCTGTTAGTCCCAGTCAGAGCCTAAGTGTCCTCCCCTCACCTGCCCTCAACCCCCCTCCCCAAATCACAAGGAAAACAGTAATAATGCACAGAAACCTGTAACTTATTCTTGAGATTGATTATATTCAGACTAATGCATTTCCTACTGTCTAATGTTTCAGTAATGGCCCCAAAGGAAAAGAGCAGTCATTATAACAATGAGCCTAGCACAAACCGAGTACGGTGTTCTCAGCCTTAACGTAGCAGTTGGCTCATTTGTCAGAATAAGAACCAACTGTTTACAGAAAGTACAGCTTGGCAATGCAGTTTGAAAGCTGGGTGCCTTCAAAGGGCACTCGCCTAATAGCTCTATTTAGAGTTAAGTTTTACGTAGATTATGCATCCTGTTTTATAGTCTTGCCACAGTGTCCCTGAACTTTCAAACCACTATTTTTTCCAAGAGGTTATAACGTATTCAAAAAAAAAAACAAACAAACACTAGCGCGTCAATTATGTAGAAAACCTTACAAAGTGTGTACGGGTTTAATTTGCATTTGATCGTTTCAGCGGATGTCATATTAACAAACTGGTTTTTTTTTTCCTTTCAGGAGAGCACAGACGTAGACGAAGAGGAGTATGATGATGACAAGGTACGTGTGCTCAGAAAAGCTCGCGAAAGGAAACGTTCGTGTCGTCCACAGATGGCATTTTACCTGGTTGAGTGAAACCCTGTTTGAAAATTTTATTTATCTGTTTGTTTGTTTGTTTGTTTGTTTGTTGGCATTATGGAGTGTCCGGGATAGGAATGTTTTTGTAATTTATAAAGGATATCGGTTTTTAAAGATCTTATTAAGGGAGGATATAAAAGGGGTAAAATATAAGGGAAAACGGAGATATTATACAAAGTGTACCTATAGGAGGCTTGTCATTTGATGCGAGTGAAGGTGAGCCTTCCCCTGGTGTATAAAAGGTACATAAAAGGTAGTCTAGAAAGTCCAAAGTAAATCAAGTGAAACTGCTGTTCCTTTAGCCTCCTGTCTGTGCTCCGTGGGGTGGTCACCCACTTTGGAGCCTGTCACTTTCCCAGCTGTTGCTGGCAGTGTTTTCAGCTATATGTCTGTGTACATCTGTCCTTTTCCTTCTCCTGGGAGAATCTCTCAAATCGGCTGCTTTTGTTGTCATTACGCTTTCAGACAAACCTTCTGGAATATAATGAAAAAAAAAAAAAGTGAAATGCCAAATGAGATGCGACCGGCTTAATCGACTTCCAGCCCCCTAGAACCTGTGGGTGTATGGGGTTTGGGAGGGGAGCGCCTGGGAGGCTTGCGGGAGGGGGGAAGGGGGCAAACGGGGGAATCTTAAGAGTTAAGTATCCAGTATAAAATGCCCAGAAGATAGCAGCGAATTAAACCCTGGCTCCGTGACACAAACAGCCTTAAAATTAATTGGGCAAGCCAGATGGTTTTGCCCATTTGAAACAACTTGGGTGGATTACAAAGCAAATCTTGTTTGTTGTGCTAAAATGATCGCTAATAGCAAAATGATAAAATACAGTAGAATGTGTTTTAAACGGAAGTGACTCTTTCCAGAACAGGGTCACGCAGACGCAACTTTCTTCTCGACGGATTGATGTGAGTTGCTTCCGACTGATGTGACTCCTTGAGCGCGAAAAAGTTGTAGCCAGGCTAACATGCGCGCTGGTGGGATGTTTCGCCAAAATAAACACAAGCACTAAGGAAATTGTTTTAAACCTTTACTAAGCAGAATTCTAAAATTTGATTTACCAAGGCTGGGAAGTGGGGAAGATGTCCTTCTGTTTGGCTCTGTTGAAATGAGCCCTCCGTAGAAGAGGGAGTCATCTGCCCTTTAGAGATAATCGTGACCATGTGTCCGTGGCCCATCTGCGGAGGGCATCCAACAAGAAGACAATGAATGAGAAAGTGGGGTTCAGTAAACCGGCAGGCAACATATCCAGGTCGTGGGGTCTAGACCAGTGGTTGTCACAATGCGCCCGTCTACTCAGGTGCCCCAAGGATTGTCTGCGGGGGTCTGGGAGTCTGGAGGTAGAGCCAGTTGGGCTGTCCTTCAGGCCTTTCTGGGCAAGGACGACTGAGTCGGAACCATTGCATCTACATGGAAGAGCCTTGGAGCTCTTGCATTTACCCAGGCATGGCCCTCCCCACGGCAGATGGGCCAAACCCGATCCGCACAGAGGGTGTTGGCATCACGACGTTCCCCATTTCCTTCGGGGCGAGTCTGTTCTGGAGATGCGTGGATTGTCGTATTTTCACAGGACCTTTCAGAGCCATAGCACGGCCATGCGTGTTTGCTTCCTCAATTTTATATGTCTATGATATCATCCAGAGGAATAAATCTAAAATGAAGTTTTGACTTCTCTCTATGCCTCCTTCTGCTTAACACAACCCTTCACCTGTTAGGGAGACTGGCGAGCTTTGCGGTCCTTATCAGTATCTTTCCACTCGCACTTTGCTACGAGAGCTGTAAAGTACGGAGGGATTTTCAGCTTCAAGACTTCTGGAGCCCACATCATCCACATACATTACAGTCCATCATTTCTTCGCATACAGCAAGCTTCCACAACTGAGATGTGCTCCTCAGAGACCTGCCCACACAGGCACCGGGCTGTTGCCCTCCACAGTGTGCTGTTTCCAGGGGCTTGTCCACAGAGCCCTTCTGGCTTCTGTTGCATGTTAGACGTGACAGACCAGGCTTCTGGGAACTGTAACACACCCAGTGAGCGATGAGCTGTTTACAAATTATAAACACACAGCCGTTTCCTTCCAAACCAGAAGAACAGAGGAAACTCCTTTCTATCCAAACTATCCATCTTGAAAGTGACACTCCTTAATTGCCAGCGCCCCTTCCCACCAAATACCATCACAGGCGACTGTGGAAGATGAAAGCATGTCAGGGCCCCTCGGCAGAGTTTCCTCAGGAGATGGGCACATTCCCGTCTTTTGCCTGTCTCTGATGCACCGACCAGGACGTGGTCTGGGGTCTGTCATACGTTTATTGTCTGGAGGGGGGATTGTTGTAAAATGACATCACTATAGCCTCTTGTTCCTTCTAGTTGTCAGACGTCCGTGGGGGTGACCCGTATTAGAAGCCAAATGAGACCGCACGATTTTGTCTCCCTTTGTGTGGGGGGGAGGAGAGGGGGGGCTTTCAGAAATAACCTAGAACCTTCAGGTGACTAGTTTTTTGGCTTTTAGGAAACTAAAGGTACAGACTAAACTTTGAAGAGAGGAAATCTTTTCTCTCTTATTCCTGATGGCCCACGCGAGAAATTGCTTGTTACAAGTATACTTTGCTGGGGACCCCTGAACAAACAGAGAATGGCTAAGTTCAGCCAACAGCAATCAGCTGACATTTCCGATTTCTATTAGATTCCATATGTGGAATTCTTCTATGTGGACCTTATTTGTACGGATGGATTACAATGAAAATTGCATTAATTTTCTGCACAGTAAAGGTCAGTAATTGAAGCATGAACCAAGAAACTATTGTGTAAAATGCTGTATCCCATACTTAGGAAAGGTCACGCAAAGCAATAATATCTTGTTTTCATTGCGGAAGGTATAAATACTTGCATTAGAGTTTCTTTCTTTTTCCAGCCCAACAAATGCTTACATAGAATATTCAGCAGTTACTAATAACATCAGCAAGAAGAAATCATAAGGGCATGTAACAATAAGAAAACCCAAAAACACAAAAAACAAATAAACAAACAAAAAAAACCAAAACCCTGTCTGTTGCTATCATAAAGAATCTGTGCTGTGATGTCTGCACTGTGAGTTGGTGTGCTTTTAACTCGGCTGTCAGAAATAGGACTTGAATGATTTGTTCTAGAATTATCAATGAGTGAACAATTGTCTTACAGTGTTTGGCGGGGGGGGATGTCACCGTTGCGTGTCGTAACGGGTGAAAAACAGATATGGATGTTTTTAAGAAAATAAACATCTGGGGGCACCTGGGTGGCTCAGTCGGTTAAGTGTCTGACTTCAGCTCAGGTCATGATCTCACAGCTCATGAGTTCGAACCCCACATCGGGCTCTGTGCTGACAAGCTCAGAGCCTGGAGCCTGCTTCCGATTCTGTGTCTCCCTGTCTCTCTCCTGCTCACACTCTGTCTCTGTCTCTCTCAAAAATAAACATTAAAAAACTTTTTTCAAAAAAAATATAACTATAGGGGTGCCTGGGTGGTCAGTCGGTTGAGTGTCCAACTCTTGATTTCGGCTCAGGTCATGATCCCAGGGTCATGGAATTGAGCCCTGCATTGGGCTCCACATGACCATGGAACCAGCTTGGGAGTCTCTCTCCCTCTGCCCCTCCCCCCTGCTCTCTCTCTCTCTCTCTCTCTCTCTCTCTCTCCCCCTCTCTCTCTAAAATTAAAATTAAAAAAACTAAAAAGTAAACATCTAATACATTTTTATGGATCCGTTGTAGACCATTTTACCATGTAAGGATGCAAATGAATATGATATCTCTACCCTCTCTTCACAAATTAGGATGTCGTCATTAAAATTTAAGTCCATTTTAAACCATCAGTTTCGGTGTTTAACATGATTTCCATTCTCCAAACTGATTAGTCCACTCATCCCAGGCAGAGGCTTCTTTTTATTATTATTATTATTTTTAATGTGTATTTATTTTTGAGAGAGAGAGAGAGACAGAGTGTGAGCAGGGGAGGGGCAGAGAGGGAAGGAGACACAGAATCAGAAGCAGGCTCCAGGCTCCCCGCTGTCAGCACAGAGCCCGATGCGGGGCTCGAACTCAGAAGCTGTGAGATCATGACCTGAGCCCAAGTCGGACCCTTAACCAACTAAGCCACCCAGGCGCCCCCCAGGAAGAACCTTCTTAAGTAGAGAAGCATGTGGCATACATATTTCACAGGAGTTCTTGCTGGCATTGAACCTGCACAGTCCTTCGGATGAATGGGCTAGGCCCACTATGCCCCATTCATTATGTTTTCTTATTCTAGACAGAAAAAAAAGATCTATCTCATCCCAACTATAGTACTTCCTAAAGGGGAGACCGTCATGCTTGGAGGAAGTTTATTTTACAATCTCACAGTGAGAGTAGTTTCGCTTGGGATTCCTTTGTGCCTTCTTATGAACGCTCCAAACACAGCAAATTAGTTTGATTAGTGATTTTTTTTTAATTTTTTTTTTCAATGTTTATTTATTTTTGGGACAGAGAGAGACAGAGCATGAACGGGGGAGGGGCAGAGAGAGAGGGAGACACAGAATCGGAAACAGGCTCCAGGCTCTGAGCCGTCAGCCCAGAGCCCGACGCGGGGCTCGAACCCACAGACCGCGAGATCGTGACCTGGCTGAAGTCGGACGCTTAACCGACTGCGCCACCCAGGCGCCCCTAGTGATTTTTTTTTTTATCCTAGTGACAGAACGGTGGTACTTTGAAATGATAAAGTATGGCATTTTTAAGAAAACCCAAAGTCAGACAGTATCTTTGAAAGGTTAGCAACAGTTTAATACACACACATACCCACCCTTTCAGGGCATATGCGATTTATACGCGGGGCAAATTGCAGAGGACCTGTTTAAGGATGATTTTCAGGGAAATAAAGTCAATGGTTGCTCTAATTTAACTCCTTTTAATTTGATTTAATGTGATTTTTAGTGATGAAGTGATTTAATTGCTGCCATTTCTACCAGACCATCTTACTTTCAAGACTTTAATATTAAAATGGATTCCAGCCAAATCTTAATTATCAGTTTACGCATGTTTTGAATGAGAAGGGATTGGCTTCCCTATTTCCAGCAGTCTTTTCTCCGACACGCTGACTTGCTCAGACTTTTCTTTTAAAAATCAAACCCCCCATTCTTCATTACTTTTTGAGGTCATCCAGAAATGTCATTAATCGGATCTTTTTTTAAAAAAAAATTAATGTTTATTTTTGAGAGAGAGAGAGAGAGAGAGAGACAGAGTGTGAGCGGGGGAGGGGCAGAGAGAGAGGGAGACACAGAATCAGAAGCAGGCTCCAGGCTCTGAGCTGTCAGCACAGAGCCTCATGCGGGGCTTGAACCCACGAATCGTGAGATCATGACCTGAGCCGAAGTCGAACACTTAACCGACTGAGCCACCCAGGCGCCCCTAATCTGACCTTTTTAAATTTTTTTTAATGTTTATTTATTTTTGAGAGACAGAGACAGAACGTGAGCAGGCAAATGGCAGAGAGAGAGGGAGACACAGAATCGGAAGCAGGCTCCACGCTCTGAGCTGTCAGCACAGAGCCCGACGCGGGGCTCGAACTCACGAACCACGAGATCATGACCTGAGCTGAAGTCGGACGCTTAACCGACTGAGCCGCCCAGGCGCCCCTGATCTGACCTTTTGAAGCGTTACTCATCACACTACTATCAGTCTCACTAATATTCCTAGTGCTTATGTATTTTCTATGTGATTTCTACTGTAAGGATTATACTTGCTCAGTATGTTATTCCCAATATTGTGAAATATGATAGACTGTAAATTAGATGGATTGTCTATCCTTCTATTACCTTACATGCTCTAACAGAATGAAGTCAGAGACTCTGTCTTTATGGACTACTGTGTCTGGATATTTAATTTCTCATTGCCTAAAATTATTACATCATGCTAATTAGAGTACATTGGACATTGTATCTCAGTCATCCACCAGTCATTGTTTTTCTGAGGATAGTAGCTGTTCCTCGGCTTTCCTAATGAAACCCCATCTGTTTTTGTGGTTTGCCCTAAATCCGGACTATCCAGTGAGTTTACAAGATAATTGATACCAAGGCGAATATATCTCTCTTTTCCTCAAGGAAAAAGTAATAATTTCTAGGAAGTAATAAATGACACAAAAGTAATAATATTATTTCGAGTAAGTATTAGTTAAATAATTATATTTATATAAATATGAATAGGGGCACCTGGATGGCTCAGGTTAAGCGTCCAACTCTTGATTTCAGCTCAGGTCATGCTCTCATGGTTCATGGGTTCAAGCCCTGCATCGGGCTCTGTGCTGACAGCTTGGAGCCTGGAACCTGCTTGCGATTCTGTCTCTCCCTCTCTCTCTGCCCCTCCCCTGTTCGCGCACACTCGTGTGCTCTCTCTCTCTCTCTCAGAATAAATAAGTCAACTTTAAAAGATAATATTGGTAGAGTGTTTACAATGTGCAGACTGTGTTTATATATTTGAGCCCATTCAGTACTCAGACCATTACATTTGGTATTAATTCCCCCATCTACAAATTAAGAGAAATTTTAACTAGATAGGATAGTAGCACAAATCCAGTGCTTCTGACCTAAATCAGGTTTATTTTTGACCCTGCCACACGGTCAGGCAGGAAACCTGTCATCAATGTATCGGTTCATTTTTCTGCATTGTTTTACATTTATGGAGTGTTTTCTCCCATGTCGAGCCCCTATCGGTACAAAGATTGAAACTATAAACATGGTACTCTAAGTAAATAATCAGTACAGTGCGATGGCTTCTTTCATTAACGTTGGCACGTTATGTCGGGCAGTGAAGCAAAATGGAAGGCACCCACACAGCAAAATCAACAACTGCCAAGCATTGTGTGTTTACCTACAGTAGTGACAGAAGGCTGCCTCAGTACTTCTAGAAAACCACTAGCCCTGTTTGCCTTGGGATGGTATTTGTGTCGTCCGTCCATTGGCTCGGAGAAGCTTCATGAAATAAATCTTCCTGAGCTCCACATTCCAAATCGTCATTTTTTTTTTTAATTTTTTTTTCAACGTTTATTTATTTTTGGGAGAGAGAGAGACAGAGCTTGAACGGGGGAGGGGCAGAGAGAGAGGGAGACACAGAATCGGAAACAGGCTCCAGGCTCCGAGCCGTCAGCCCAGAGCCCGACGCGGGGCTCGAACTCCCGGACCGCGAGATCGTGACCTGGCTGAAGTCGGACGCTTAACCGACTGCGCCACCCAGGCGCCCCCAAATCGTCATTTTAGGCTGTTGCCGACTGTTCCTTTGTGTCTTATCACCACCTTCCTCTTGATGATGCTCATCCTTTTCCTTGTTCCAGCAGTGGGGTTCTTTTCACACGCCAAAGAAACGTGTTGGTAGATCCCAGTCAGCGTGGAAGCACTTTGTGTAATGAACAGACGTCTCCCCAGCGAAACAGCATACACCTTGGAGTTGACTGTGTGCGTGCGCGAGTTCACACACGTTCGTGCACGTGCACGCACACGCACTCGACATCTCCTGGGAAGAAATCCTAAAGACAGTTCCCAGTGCAGTAAGCCAGACTTCCCAAAGAATAATTTTTAATCTCCTGTATCAGAAATATTGCTTCTTATTCTTTGTTATGACAGATGCTGAGGGTTTTTTTTTTTTTCTTTTTCATGCTCAATGCCACTCAGTCTGTTTCTGGTGTTTATAATTCTCCGAGCTTTCAAGTTACAGGCTTTTAATATTCCATAGGATAAAACAGACCAAATATACTCCCGTGGAAAGTCCAAAGTTATATTTTTGTGTCTCTGCTCTAGATGGCTGCAATTATTGGAAAGATCTTGAGATGGAATTTTGCATTGATCGCTTTTGGGAATGCTTCCCATCCTGTGACACATACTACTCAGTTTTTAAACATGTCAGAAGGATTTTTTTTTCTGACATGGTCAATTTTCAGGACTATCTCCCTGGTTTGGCTTAGGTAATTAATAGAGAAATGAGGATTTTTTTTTTTTCCCAACATCAGAACATGTGGGAGAGATTTAACGTAACACACTGATTATGTAATTAATTCTGAGTTGTAAATTCATTTTGATGGTGTGAATTCTCTCCCAGAGGCTCAAAGCTAGTTTATTGCACCTACAGGGCCATAGTCATTGGAGACGTGAATTTGCCTCCTGATTTATTTTTGGTTTTGCTTTGAAAGGAAGCACATGATTTGTCCTGAATTCAACTGATGACAGAACTTAGCCAAAGGACTTCAGTTTTGCTTTTTCACCGTGGAAAAATGGCAATCTTACATTCATCTCCATATGATAATGCACATTTTTAGGTCACACGCTTGGCATTTTTCTTACCATGAGCGCCGCTCTTTCTTTATGGGGCGTAAGAAAACAGAGGAACCTTATGAAATTTGAATTCTGTGTCTGGAAAGTTCCATGCTCTCGTCTCTTCCATCATATTGTGACACGGGCTTTGTCATAGAGGAGACCCTAAATCATACGAGTTGACTTACGCCTCCCTGATTTTTCAAGTTTGTAGTAAGAAATACAATCCGTTCTTTCTCAGATGTAGGGATGGCAGAGTCAAGTGCGTGTGGAGACACAGTTATTTTGTGCATTTGCTTAACGACACTAGTGGCCACTGCTGTTTTTATTACGCATTTCCCTCTATAAATCAGAAGCCTCCGCTGTTAGGGGAACATACAAGCACACGCGGTAACCGTTCTGTCTTTCTGAATGAGTCTCTGTTACTCTTCCCAGGCGATTTGGTAGCAGCAGCAGCTGTAATGTTGTGTTTGCTAAACTGTTATCACCGCATTCCGTGGTTCAATCTGAGACGTGTAAATAAAGCCAGCATGACGCGGATAAAACCGCCAGATGATCTTTCGTACAACGCAGGGCAACATGAGCAGACTTATCTTGGAAGACCACTGCTTTCGAAACTCTAAATCACCCTCGTATTCTTTCAACCAGACCAGAGGTTTCGCATTCTATTCTCTCTTTGCATTCTTGAAGGGAAGGGGCTTCGGTTCAGGAAGTACCTGGAGTGCACCACGTGCTTTACATACTTTATGATGTGAATGATATTTAATTCTTCAAACACTCAATCAGGAAAGGATGAGCCTTTCCCTTTTTCCAGACAGCAAAGTTGGGACTCAGGAGGAGTGAGGAGTGCGCCGTGATGGCAAACCGAGTAGATGACAAGACAGAGTCAAACCCAGTTCGCTCTGACCAGAGCCTGTTAGTTTACATAAGGTGCAGGTCTGGGTCGAGCTGGGAAGTCTCATGGGTTGTTTGTTTTTTCTTCCGACTTTTTACCGGTTGGCACCAACAGCCCCTGGGTACCTGAGCTCTTAAATACAAGAATGGAAAGAAATATTTTCAAAAGGCATTCTTTAACATACACTCGCGTGAGTATTGAGCAAAATCGTGCTGGAAGGAAGAGTAGGTGGAAATACGTAACGGAACAAGGTGTCTCCAAATTATATATTCTACAGTAAGGAAAGAGAACAGGCAGCCATAGACATCATAGAAACAAATGTCAGGGGCGCCTGGGTGGCGCAGTCGGTTAAGCGTCTGACTTCAGCCAGGTCACGATCTCGCGGTCTGGGAGTTCGAGCCCCGCGTCGGGCTCTGGGCTGACGGCTCAGAGCCTGGAGCCTGTTTCCGATTCTGTGTCTCCCTCTCTCTCTGCCCCTCCCCTATTCGTGCTCTGTCTCTCTCTGTCCCAAAAATAAATAAACGTTGAAAAAAAAAATTTAAAAAAAAAAAAAAAAGAAACAAATGTCAAAGAGAACAAATGCGTGCCGAATGCCTACCTCGCGACACATCTGCCAGACACTTAAGGGGCTTCTTGTGATGGGGACACACTTGCTCTGGAGTGAAGTTCTGGACTGGAATCATTCCTCTGCCACGTGTCCTTTCCTTGCCCAGAAAATTTCCATTTACCGTTTCCCCCCCATCTGCGCAGGCGTTGACCAGAGAGCTCACAGACACCGCGTTCAATCCAGCAACTAACCAGGCATAAACCCATCTATTTTCCTGGGCTTTTCAGGGTCTGCCCCACTAACACCTAGCTTTAAGGGAAGGCTTTTGGATGGTCACTGAAAACACAAGATGCTCTTAGATGGGTCCATCCCTTCTTATCTCAAGCAGTGGAGGAGAAGCATCTGATGCTTCTGCTCGAATCGGCCACCTGGCATAGCAGCCTGTCGCGGCATGGCGATTGCCAAATCTGTTAAGGTGCGTGAAGCCTCCACCCTGCCAGTTCAGAGTGGTGAGTGGGAAAGGGGACAGATTACAGGGTGAGTGTATGTTAAATATATGCAGAATTTAAACAGTTCTATGGATAAGAGAATAAAAAATAGTCTGAACACATTTAGCATAGTGTTTTGTTTCGCTCATTCCAATGAGTAAATCTGCGCTTAAAGCTTTTGTTTTTAACTGTTGGGTAAAGCCCTTTTAATGAGTGAATAATAAATTCAGAGTACACGTTTAGGAAATAGTCAAGTAATGATCCCCGCTTTGTCAAGATACTTGTTGATGTGCTAACTAAATCGGTGTGTGTTTACATTTCTTGTCTATCCTCTGGGGCCATGACCATATCTCTTAAGTTTACAAGTGGGTAAACTTAAGTTACAAATCTGCTTAAAGAGGCCTCAACAGTAGTTACTTCAAGAAGACCATTTCTGGAAACATGCTTTTATTCAGGCAGCTGAAAACTTGTATTTATATACCTCTCTGTGGAGTATGACTTTTCTTTTAGATCAGATGACTGTTCCACATTTATTGATTTTCCATCCCAAGGTTTCACTGAACACGTATGAAAAATGGCAAGCTGGCTGTTCATATGTTGACTCGGGTAGCACCAACACATAAAAAAACCTTGTGCAGCGTCAAATAATGGTGGTCTTTTCTGGATGCCATCAAATGACTCAGAATATCAAATAAGTTTATTCTAAAATTGTTTTTATTTTTTTATCCAATATATGGAGCCAAAATAAAGCTTTTGCTACTTAGTTTTACCAATGACGAAATCTCTGACATCAGGAATGCCATTGTAAACTTAGTTGAAACACTGAGCATCGGGGCTTATTGAATTTGGTAGCGACAATATGAATGCAAACTTTGATGAAGGGCAGCATCATGGCCAATAAGATATTCTTACAAAATGAGGGAATCTATGAGACAGAAATGTACTTGGGATCGGCCGCAGTGCCCTGATTTTCCATGATTGTGTAGAGACAAGTGATAATGTGCCATCGATTGAATTAGAAGCTGTAGTGTCCACATTTATCAGTATTAATTTTTTTTAATGTTTATTCTTGAGAGAGAGAGAGACAGAGACAGAGCATGAGCGGGGGAAGGGCAGAGCTAGAGAGAGAGAGACATAGAACCTGAAGCAGGCTCCAGGTTCCGAGCCATCAGCACAGATCCCCAGGCGGAGCTCGAACTCACAAGCCATGAGATCATGACCTGAGCTGAAGTCAGATGCTTAACCAACTGAGCCACCCAGGCGCCCCTATAAATATTTTTATATATACGGTGTTGAGTAGCAACAACAGAGTTTTTCATGACAAGGATATGTCAGATATAAAAAATGTACTTCAGTGTGGCAATGTGCACTCTGTTTTTGCTGTTGATCATCAATCTGATTTTAGGAATCCTTGAACCTTTAAAGAGCTCTTAGTCAACCTACACATTTTCCAGAGCTATTGAACTCTTGTGCAAAAAGAAATCTCTACAGTTTTTGTTGAATCTGGGTCATAATCAGTTGGCAATTTTTAATCGAAATCTTCAATGATTGAATGGCAAGTCACTTCATCTCTGAAAGCTGCTAGTGAGTGGAAGTGAATTTTTTAAAAAGCTAGCAAAAAAGACACTGCCATTTTTTTTTAATTTTTTTCACAAGAACAAGGAATATTTGCCAGAAAGTAATCGATGAGGTCAAATGCTTTGTGCTATTCAGTGTTTAAACTCTGAAGTTTTCCTTTGAGATGTCTCAATTTGTGGGAAAAAAAATCTTTTGATGTTTAATAGAATAAGTATATATCTTAAGATAAATATATATCTATTTTTTTAATTTTTTTCAACGTTTTTTATTTATTTTGGGGACAGAGAGAGACAGAGCATGAACGGGGGAGGGGCAGAGAGAGAGGGAGACACAGAATCGGAAACAGGCTCCAGGCTCCGAGCCATCAGCCCAGAGCCTGACGCGGGGCTCGAACTCACGGACCGCGAGATCGTGACCTGGCTGAAGTCGGACGCCTAACCGACTGCGCCACCCAGGCGCCCCAAGATAAATATATATCTTAATGGAGGGAAATTGAGAAGCCACTTATTTTTCAGTATGCATTTTGTTAAACGTTGAGAAGAATCATGGAGACAATTTACTTGAAGTTTTATCTTGGAAAGATGTTCGACAGAGAATGTTCATACGAACGGATATAAAATATTTGGGCGGAAATATATGCAGATCTCAATACTTAAAAATTAAAATTGATAATGATTTTCTCCATGTAACACATTTTTTGGTGTGAGATTTCAAGGTACCTCAGCGCCTGCAGAGAGAGTATTGTTGTAATTAAAATTATGATCCACAGTAGAGTCAATTAAAGGTGTCAATTTAATGGCTGTTAAGTGCAACTCTGAAGATGATTAAGAACAATTTTACGAAATATATAAAAAGATGGCATTAAAAAGTACATTCTTTTGACAAGTACCCTGACCTGGGACTATAAATAGATATAACCAGGAAACCAGTTACATATATGAATGTGTAGCACACATAATCATTTTTTATGTATCATTTAAAAATGTTCAGATAACATAAATACATTGCTTTTAATATACAAAATACGCTTTTTAAAATATTTGAAGGGCTGTATTTATAAGAATAAAATGGAATAGTTATGTGGGTCCATCAATATGATAAAACCAAGTCGACGGTTGATAAGTATTTCAAAGATGATATAATTCTGATTACTTTTAAAAGTATACAGATTTGGTTGACAAATTACTCTCCTTTTAGCTGAGACATGGTGGGACTCTTTAACCTTGTCTTCGAATATCAAATAGGCAAACTAAAACATCGAATTCGTGAAAACGTAAAAGGACGTTGTGACAATCATTTGTTATTTGGGTTTACTAACTTCCACTTTCTTCACAACCGGAATCTCATCATTTAGGTTTTTCGGAGGGAGGGGAGAAACAAAAAACAGTCAACTGAACTTAGGAGACTTTTATGAAGTTGAGCTGCATGGAAATTTGAATCCTTTTCCAAGAAATTGTTTTGACCCAAAGCCTATGCTGCTGAAAAGAGGAAGCTACTTTTGCCCTTTGGGTCAGATTCCCTGGTGCTTTCAAATCCTTCTTTGTAAACACAATACTTGTGTAGCAGACAGAGATGGGTTTTCACCATTGTGCCCGTTAATAGATGTTGTGGATTGCTGAGCATAAATTAGGTTGCTCTGGCAACATATCTAATTTTTAATGCAAGCTGCTTGAAGAATTAGAGAGTAAGGGAAATAAGGAATTTAAAGAGGGGATGGAAAAAGGAAAAATGTCTTGCAAGTTTGATGTACCGAGAGGACACGAGCCCACCTTCTTCTTCTATACAGAATTCTCGGATTAAGGAGGTCAGCCCGGATGGTAAGAGATTCTTCAAACCATCCCGGCACCACCCCCTTTACCACAGAGGGGCTGACAGTGGTACATTCTCACCTCTACCCTCTGTGTGGTCTGTTTTGGCCACACGTGGCTTCAGAAACCAGGACAGGTGCAAGAAGGGAAGTGCTTTTTGACACTTCTGCCATATTGGTGCTTTCACCCGCCATCTCTACCTGGGTGGTGGGTTCTCTCTTCCCACCCAAATTGTGTCCAGTTTTATAGAAAAGAGAATACAAGAGGAGAGCGAAATATTTTCTTTCACTTCAGAGAAGGTTATTCTTAAAATGGTCTCTTCAATTTAGAAGGTTTTGCTCCATAATTTCGCAGAATTCTAACTCCAGTAGAATTCTAGATAGAGAGAAATGAAAAGTTTTGTTAGATTTCTTTGAGGTTTTGCGTTAGATGTAGTGGCTGCAGTGACCCTGATAGGCAAAAGCCAAGAGGACACCCGCTAAATCCCGGTCACGATAGAGTTCCCAGGAAGCTAGATTATAATATCAGAAAATAAGAAATTGTGTAAAAATGCCACTGTTTAGAGACTAGTCTTTTCTCCAACATTTGAGTAATTTCCAAATTCTTTTTGTAAACATTAACTGCCTAACATGGTAAAACACATTTGAGATTTTCTTTTTTTTTTAATTTAAAAAAAATTTTTAACGTTTCTTTATTTTTGATGGAGAGAAAGAAAGAGAGAGCGTGAGTGGGGGAGGGGCAGAGAAAGAGGGAGACACAGAATCTGAAATGGGCTCCAAGCTCTGAGCTGTCAGCACAAAGCCCGAAGCGGGGCCTGAACTCCCAAACTTTGAGATCATGGCCTGAGTCCAAGTCTGACGCTTAACTGAAGTCTGACCTGAGGCAGCCAGGTCTTGAGATTTTCTAGAAGCAAAGTAAGGATACTATTCTTAGAAGGCTGAATTCTGTTTCATGTGAAGAACGGGAGACCGGGGAAGATGAACTTGTATTTGCGTCTAATTCTATAAAGGAAAAGCCAGTCGATCATTGGGCAGCCTCCACAGGGATAACCTGTGTAGGATGCAGTCTCTGGCAGTGACTTTGTCTGCTTCCAGCGGCCTATTGTGTTTCTGAGGCGGTTGCCAAAGGATGACTGAAATGTTCATCGGATTTACAGTGGGTTTAAAACACAACAAAAAATGTAATAGAGTTTGACAAAGAAGCCGCAGGAGTAGGAGACGCATCATCGTCTGGAGTTCTCATATACCATGTTGTCACCTGCTGAAAATGTTTCTGAAGGATTGTGAGGGGACGTGGGGAAGGGGAGCTGGCAGGTGAGCTTGTGAAGCCAGACAGGACGTCGGGCTCAGCCAAATGGAAGGAGCTACGAGTTCTCTGGCAGAAACAGCAGCTTCCACAGAGAAATGAAGCTCTTGGTTCTGTGGAGTTTCCACACAACATGGCCTCCTACTGAGGTAGCAACTGAGGCACGCTGTGAATGGTTGTATCTGAATGAGTGGGCCGTAGTTCCTTGGAGTCAATAAATATTTAAGTTGTGAATGATAGGATTCCTCCCTTGGAGTCACTCTGTGGATGAGTACCTTGTTATTGTAACACGGCATAGAGATTTCTATTGTGGAACAATAAAATAAAACGTGACCAAGTTAAGTCTTGCCTTTATGTTTCCTAGGAATCCGAGAAAAAGGGGTTAATTGAAAGAATCTATATGGTACAGGATATTGTTTCAACTGTTCAAAACATCTTGGAGGAAATAGCTTCTTTTGGAGAAAGAATTAAAAAGTAAGTTCTACGTTCGTGCTGTGTTTGAAATGGAGCTGCCATCCATAAGGACGGTGGGGGTAAGAGGGCGGGGGGGGGGAGGGATCAATAAATGCAAAAAAACAAAAAACAAAAGGTAACAGTGTTGGGGGCAAGTCCTATTTATGTTTGTTGGTTTGTTCTTTGGGCCTGTCCGCTTTACAGTTGGGCAGTGCCTCAGAACCGGGGTGACAATATGGCCAATTCACACCAATTGCCCTGCCATGATTATCTCCCTCTCAAAATATCTTGGTTTGGGTAATAAATTAAAGATTTATTTTTATTTAAAAAAATTTTTTTTAATGTTTATTTATTTTTGAGACAGAGAAAGAGACAGAGCATGAATGGGGGAGGGTCAGAGAGAGAGGGAGACACAGAATCCGAAGCAGGCTCCAGGCTCCGAGCCATCAGCACAGAGCCCGACGCAGGGCTCAAACCCATGGACCATGAGATCATGACCTGAGCCGAAGTCGGACGCTTAACCGACTGAGCCACCCAGGCGCCCCAAGATTTTTTTTTTAAAGAAGAGTATCCTAATCAGAAATTAAAAAGGAAGGAAATATGCTCTAAAGTTACCTTTTTCAACGAAAACATAGACCACAGTGAATGCCTCGAGTCATTTTTTTCTCAACGTATCAAAGGGTGGTACATAGCTAACAGACTTTCTTTATAAGGGGCAGTGAGTAAATGTTTTCATCTTGGTGGACCATAACTACTCAATTCTGCTAAGTATGAAATCAGGCATCATTGATACCTAAATGAATGGGTATGAAATGTGTTCTAACAAAACTTTATTTACAAACGCAGGTGGCAGGCCAGAGTTGACTGATATCCAACCCGTAGCTGTCACTTCCTACCTTAGGGCACAAGGACTAAATATCTAATAGAGTCTCAGTTGAGAAAGACTCCTTCTGTGATTCTTGTTTGTTTTGTTTTAAGCATCATGAACTCTGTATAACCTGGTCTTCATTTGGGACCAATGAACAGAGCAATTTTTAATTTTCTTGGCTTTTAAATTGTAAACTTATTTCCTCTTTTAAATCCAGAATTATGTCAACTGTGTTGTTCTTTCTGAAGATTAATACTTTTTTCTTATTTTGTTGGCCATTCTAGTTTCTGTAAGCAATGAAGATAATACTTTAGAAATTTCATGGGTAAAGAAGAGATTAAAATTAGTGCTGAAAGCCAAGGGAAAGTTTTATATACCAAGATGCAAGGAAATCAGTAAGTTATAATCAGCAGCAGGAAATATAAATAGTTAATATGGAACTCTCTACGGATACTGAACTTTCTCAGTTCCTTGTCCAATTCAGTCGGTCTTGTGTGGCCATTTACTATTGGCACAGTAAGACGTGTTCGTTTTGTTTATAAAATAGGTTATAAATCATCTTTAAACAAATTTGGTAAGTTTTACTGAATTTACATGTTGCTATTCCCATTATCAATGTCTTAGAAGAAAAATTAAAGAGCAGGAAGATTTTTGCTTATATATGTCGGTGCCTACCTGCTTTTTTCCTCTTGATTTTATATAAATTGACAAAAGGTTTCTTAAATTACCCTCAAGGTTGTTTAACAGAAACGTGACAATAGAAAATAGTCAAATGTTCAGAAGGGCATAGTAGTTCTCCCTTCATTCACTTATTAACTCTCAGTTCTAAGTTTCAGGCACTGACCTGGTCTAAGAATGAGAAATATTCCATAAAACCATGATAATAGCAACATCAGCTCACATCATGTGCTGGCCAGACACTGTTGTAAACTCTTCACACATACTAATTTATTTAAGAAGTTACTGAGAGGAATCAGATTACAGGATTCCTGAAAGCCTATGGATTAAGGATTGTTAATCTACCCATTTTACAGATGAGGAAATGGAATCAGAGAGTGATTAACTCTGTAGCCCAAGGTCACAGAACTAGTAAGTGAAGAAGCTTAAATTAAAAAAAAAATTTTTTTTTTTTGATATTTACTTTGGGAGTGGAGGGGTGGCGGTGAGCAGGGGAGGGGCAGAAAGAGAGGGAGATACAGAATCCGAAGCAGGCTCCAGGCTCTGAGCTGTCAGCACAGGGCCCGACAGAGGGCTCGAACTCACGAACTGTGAGATCATGACCTGAGGCTGAAGTCAGACACTCAACTGACTGAGCCACCCAGGTCCCCTGAAGAAGCTTAGATGTTAACCCACCCGCCTCACTACTACCCTACAATGTCATTTTCCTCTAAGGAGCTATTTCCCAGTGAGGGAGAATAGTAATAAGACAATTAGAATTCAGTTGCACTGATGTGACATAGCGGTAAGGCAGGCTGTTAGGAGAGATCTGACCAGCCCAGAAAGGGATGTAGGAGAGAGAAAGACCGACAGAGGGTAGTTCTGAAGAAACAATACCTTATCAGCATGTCTGATAATGGAAAGAGACAGTTGAGGAAAGAGTCGAAGAATCAAGAAGTCAGTAAGTGGGAGACTTTGTGCGAAGGTTCAAAGCCCGAGACTGTACTAGATACAGGGAGTGTGTGGGGGCTTAGTATGTCTGTGTGACAGCAGATGGTGATGGCGGTGCGTGGAGGTAAGGCAGATCGTACAGGGCCTTGAGTGGGTGGAAAAAAAAAAAAATTGAGTGAGGAACATTCTGGAAGCAAGGAGGATAAGAGGATGTGGAGTGGGGGCAAGACCGAGGAAGGAAGACCGTGTCGTTTGGTAAAATTGTCTCCATGCTCAAAGGTCTCTGACAGACAAATGTGGCTGTTGTGCAGCTGATAATGGTCAAGGAAATGTGTCTGATGAGAGAAGAAGGCAGGGCGATTTAGACAGGCCCCCATCTCTGCAGTGCGTCTGAGGGGCAGCTGTGCCCAGCACAGCTGTGGTGGCCATGTCTGAGATGTATTTTCAGCCATGAACAGAGTACTGTTCTGCCCAGCTGCAGCACAGGAAGGAAGGCTCATGAGGCTCTACTCCTATTAATTCTTTGGCCATTCATTACTACTGTGACCTTAAAGGTCCTACTGGGCATTCAAGTGGGACGGCATGTGTAACTCTGCTGGAATATTCCATTGTAATTCAGTGTTTAAGGACCAAGAAAACTTTTACCCAACTTCTGGCAACTAGTAAATAAATAAGCTTACATAAAACTCTTAGAGCAAGGCTTCCTCATTCCTGACTGGGAAGACCCCATTCATATTTTCTTCTTCTAACTCTTCTCTACTTTCTCTAATTATCTTCCCTAATATTGTACTTGTTTCAAACGTTAGCATGTAACAGGCTAGCACAGTCACTGAACATGTAGCATCTAGATTATCTCAGACAGCAGGCTGGATGGGTCAGAAGAGTGCTGTATTTTATTTGTCCTGTCATGATGGAGTGTTGGCTTTAACACTTGTATCTTCGCACGGGCAGGGAAATCTCCACAGAGGAGACGATGAGAAACACGTAGGACAGGGAAGCCATCCCTGCAAATGGTCCAGAGTCAGGTTTGGAAGGCACATCCGTAGGAAGTAGAACTTCTGTTAGAAAATGGCGTCGAGAAATACTAAGCAGTGAAGATGAGGAAGGAGGTTAAGGGCAGCTTGAATCAAAGCGAGGGCATGGGGAGTGATAGTCTGATTCAGCCGGTGTTTACTCTGAGAGTGATGTGCTGAAAGGAACAAAGAATGAAGTCAGAAAGACCAAGGAGAGGGCCAGAGGCTAGGTGTGAGGAAAAAGTTCACAAGGGAGGATGAGAACCATGCCTCGTGAATGAAAGCATCGTGTGGGGTACATTACAAAAGAGTAATCTATAGAATTATATGACCAGTCGATCGTGTTTCCATGCGTAGTAAAGTCAGAAGAATTCATTTGTCCTAGCCTGGCAAATGAGAGAAATAATGGTTCCATGGGCATAAAGGTCAACTACTGGGACACCCAACTGGGGGAAGAAGTACTGGATGGGGCTGGACCCCCCCTTACCGGATGTAGTCAGTCATTTTTGTTTAGTGCTTTGGAACTGGGAAAATGATATTCTTAAGACATATTAGTAAGCCTGAATGATCGAATGAACAAAGAAGAGTCACTGATTTTTTTTTTTTTCCACTAACTGAAGGGTGTGGCTCATTTGTCTCACGACTTCCCGAGTCAGGGATTGCTTTCTTAGGAATTTAGGGAGCTCTCAAGTCAGGAAAACTAGAGAAGTCTGTGACAATGTTTCACCCAGTGTTTGATTTTGAGATGGAAAGCTTAGATTTATCAGGGTTTATCCACCTTGGGTGTTCTTGGAAACTAGCATAAGATATTCCATGATAACAAAGGGAAGGTCTAGTAAGTTCTTGAGTGTTAGAGGTATTACAGTATAATGTCTTTGAATTAAGTCCTCAGTATGAACAGGAGTATTGAATCAATTAAATGAGCAAAATACACCTTTTTACGTGTTCTAAAGTGCCTACTGTAGAGGGCAGTGAGAGGGCTCTTGAGCTGACTTTCTGAATTCAGATCCCAATTCTGCCACTTGTGTGGAAGGTACGTGATCTGGGGCCAATTATTTAACTTTTATGACTCAGTCCTCATTTATAGAATGGGAGTAATAATTATTCCTGCTTCATAACATTGTTTTTGTAAGAATTAAAGGAATTAGTACATGAAAAGAGCTCAGACCAGTAGACAGACGCATTACTAGCTTAAAAACATGGACTGTTATGAATATTATTTTTGAAAAACTGCCTTGACTTTCTTTTTCTGTGTCTTAAATTTAAAAAAAAAATGTAAACAGTGAATGTCCCCTTCTTTTTTGAAAACATTAAAATGCTCTCCGCTAACATTGTGAGTTGCTCAGGGGAAGACGCAAGAGTTAACGGACTTTGCTGTTGGGAGAGCAAATCTGACAGTGTGTTTGTGACAGTGTCTGATACACGTCTTCATTTTTAACACCCAGTGCTGATACACATGACACACGACTCGCTTGTACACACACAGACAACTATTGAGATTTTGATAAGGATTGCATTAATTGGGAAGTAATTGACATCTTGATAAACTTTTAAGTTTTCTAATGTACTCTTCTATCTATTCAGGCCATCTTGAATTTCTTCCAGTATTATTTTAGAGTTGTATGTATAGAAGTGTGACGCATTTTTGTGAGATATATTCCTAAGTCCTTGATTTGTTTCATGGTATTTTAAATGGTATCTTTTTTTTTTCAGATTGCATTTTTACTTATTTGTTCCTGGGATATAGAAGTGAAATGAATTTCCCCACACTGACTTTGTATTTCTAAATTTTGGTAAACCTAGTTATCTTAATTTTTATCTGAAGATTATTATCCTTAATTTTCTACTGCGGAAACGTATTTTTTAGGAATAATTGTTTATTCCTTATTTTCCAATCCTTCTACATTTTTCTATGTTTTCTTACTTTATGGTAGAACAGAATTGGCATGGCTGAACACTCTTCTCCTATGTGATATCAGAGAAAAAAATCTTTCAACATTTCGTTCTAAGGATGATGTTTGCTATAGGGTTTTGTAAAGATGTTGTATCAAATTGGGGAAGTTCCTTTTATTCTTAATTTACTAGGAGTTTTTATCGTGAATGTGAGTTGAGTTTTATCAAACTTTTCTTCTGCATTCACTAAGATGATGTTTTGTTTTGGTTTTTTTCCTCCGTTATTTTTGTTAATGTGGTCTATTATTGTGATTGGCTTTCAAATGTTAAGCCAGTGTTCCACTGTATGGAATAAACCCAACTTCATCATGCTATATAATCTCTCCTTTTGTATTTTGCTGTATTTTATTTACTGTTACTTTGCATAGAATTATTGCAGCTGTCATCACTAATGAGATTTGATCTCTAATTTTCTGTTCTTGAAAATTCCTTATGGAGAGAAGATTATTCTAGACTCCTACAAAGCGTTCTCTCTATCATTATCTGGAAGAGTTTGCATACGCCTGGTGTCATTGCTTCCTTTAAGATTTGCTAGAATTTGCTGGGGAAGCATCTGGGCCTGGAGTTTTCTTTTAGGACAGGTTTTCACTGAATATTCGATTTTGGTAAAATAGATGTGTTTGGCCATTCTGTTTCTTCTCACGTCTGTTTTTATAAGTGGTCATTTTCTGGGTTTTCCCCATTTTGTTTAAATTTTCTACTTTTTGGAATAAATTTGTTAATAAAATCCTCTTATTGGATAAAATCCTATCTTGAATGTCAGTAGGATCTGTAGCTTTGTCCACTTTTTTGTGCTTGATATTAATTGCGTTTAACCTTCTTTCTTGGTGGGGATTTATCAATTAAGTTAGTCTTTAGAAGGAGCTATCACTGGCCTTTGTTAATCCTAACTGTTAACCTGCTTTCTTTTTCATTAATTAGTAGTACCCTTATTTTTATTCCTTTCTTCCTTTTATTTTCCTTGGGATGAATTCAGTATTTTTTTCTAACTCTTTTCCCGTCTTTCTAATCTTCCTAACATTTAAAGAGCATTTAAAGTTCTACAATTGTCTATAAGCACAGCTTTAGCTCCAGGCCAGACATTTTGGTGTTGATATTTTCATTATCATTCAGATTTAATAAAAAATTTTTACTCCCTGTTTTTATTTCTTCTTTGGCCAAGAAGCATATTGCTTAATTTCCAAGTATTTGAATATTTCCTGGTTATCTTTTTGTTCCTGGTTTCTAGCTTAATTGCTTTATGGTCAGAAAATATTCATTGAGAAAATGGCCTACTTTTGTAAATTTTCCATGTGTGCTTGAAAAGGTTATCTAGGATATCGTTCTGGATATATATTCATTGATTAAATTTGTTGATTGCATTCAATATATATATATATTTTAATGTTTTTATTTATTTTTGAGACAGAGAGAGACGGAGCATGAGCAGGGGAGGGGCAGAGAGAGAGGGAGACACAGAATCTGAAGCAAGCAAGCTCCAAGCTCTGAGCTGTCAGCACAGAGCCCGACGCGGGGCTCAAACTCACAGAGTGTGAGATCATGACCTGAGCCGAAGTCAGGATGCTTCAGCTTCACCGACTGAGTCACCCAGGCGCCCCACATTCAATCTTTTATATTCTGATTTTCATTTTCGGTTGGGCTTCTTGTATCAATTACTTAGAGATGTATGTCAAAACTTTCCACTGTGGATTTGTCTATTTCTCCTTGTAGCTTGGTCAGTTTTTGCTTTCTGTGTTCCAAAGCTATGTTAATTGGGTTGTATGTATTAAAATTGCTATAGTTTCCTGGTGAATTAGATCATTAATCAGTTGGAAGTGATGTATTTATCTCTAAACAATAAATGAAATTTTACCTTAGTATCTTATATTAATATGGCCACACCACCTCCCACTTATTGGTTTCTTCATAATATATCCTTTCCTATTATTTTCTGTTTATATTTTAGGTATCTTTCTTCTTTCTGACCATCGCTAGCTTTTCATTATAGCTTGTAGTCCCCTCAATTTTTTTTTTTAGTCCCTTCAAATTTAATGTGGTTACTGATATGTTTAGATTCAAATCTGTGGTTTTTAGGGGCGCCTGGGTGACTCAGTTGGTTAAGCATCCAACTTCGGCTCAGGTCATGATCTTACCGTTCATGGGTTGAGCCCTGCGTGGGCTCTAACAGGTCAGAGCCTGGAGCCTGCTGTGGATTCTGTGTCTCCCTCTCTCTCTCTCTCTCTCTCTGCCCCTCCCCCACTCGTGTTCTGTCCCTCTCTGTGTCTTAAAAAATAAAATAAGACCTTAAAAAAATAAACAATGGCACGATGAACGTCGCACAGCTGTGCCCGAGCATGCGAGAAAATGACATCTTTGTGGTTTGTCTACAGCACGTTTAACTGGACAGTCCCATTCCTTTCCTTCCTGGCCTGCTTGATCCTGGCAGTGGCCACCGTCACTTTGTATTTTATTCCACTCCGGTACATCATTTTAATCTGGGGTAAGTTGGGCATGGGCCTTCTCCTAGCAGTCGATTTCAGGTAAGAATCAGTTACTCATTTGTAAAGTGGGACTATAAACTTTAAGTGTGCTCTTGTTGGCAATTAAACACGAGATTAAGGAAGGCGTTTGGGGAACAAAAAACTTCCAGGACCTCCCTGAAAAGGCCAATTGCGTGAACAGTCAGCACAGATATGTACAGGCCTCCTGCATAATTGCAATCCAATAAAAATGTGATGGTGCATGTGATTTCCCTTTGGGCTTTCGCAGTCATAAATACTCTTGAATAATATATTGCCATGGCCCGGTTAACTTTGAGGAAACAGTTATTCAAACAGTGAGCAACCACCTGCATCTCGCCCTTTACATTATGTAGAAGTAGATCTGGCCACTGCCGGGCTGCTTCTGACACTTCCTCTCCCCTGGAGGAAAAATAACCTAAACCCCATACTTAAATCCAGAAGCAGTAGAGAGGAAGGTGGGTAGCTACTCCCTAACCAGTGCCTGATGGAAGAGGAAGCTATTATTTAGCAGGGTAAACGGGGTGCCTGTATAAAGTTGAGCTGCTCTACAAAAGCAGAAACAAATTCACAAACTCGAAATAAATGTCACGGCTTGATTTACTACGCAAGCTAGCAGCTGGACAAAATACAAGCAGCTTTGTGAATATTTGTGTCTGTTGCTGGGTGGGCTCTGGGTTGATAGAAGGAGGGTGCATTACAGTCGGTTAATTGTTGGAGAAGCAATCAACCCTTTTCCGTAAGAGTCTGCCCGTCGTAGTGTTACTTGGCTCCTATGACTACTGCTGAGTTCTCAATCACAGCCACCCCCTTCCAGGGATCCTCAGATGTTAAAATGTTCCGAGAACTTACAAACACAAGTGACTGCATTGAGATGCATTCATCTTTAAGCAAAAACTGAGACGCTGCAAATGTCAGATAAAAAGCTACAACCTTTCTAAAACCATTAAATGTAGACCTTTTCAAAGAGAACCCACAGGAGTAGAGTCCTGCCGACGAGGAAAGCCAAGTGTAGACATTCTGAACTAGGAAAAGCCTTCGAAAAAATAGAATAACTCATAAAACTTCAGAGGTGGAATGATTTTAAGGGAACATAATCCACTGGTTCTCTGTTTCGTCGAGGAAATGAAAATTCCGTGTGAAGAAGGATCTCTCTTTTACCGCCAAGCCTGAGAAAAGAAAAAGATATTCTCATTTCCCTCCTTAGGGGTCAGTTTTGAGCCTTGATGACCTTCACTCTTGGGGAAAGTCTTCTAGACATGCTTAGTTTTTGTTTATTTGTTTCTGTGTTGTGCAACAATGCTAGCACATGGTTCTATGGACCCTTCGAAAGAGAGCGTGGAGCTCTTCAGATCCATTGATCAAGAAGGAACATTTTGTGAAAGTATTTCCCAGCATACCTTCTGTACTAAATGTTATCTATTTAGACCGAACAGTCTCACTCTTTCTTAATTGTTTTCCATTAAGAATGAGTTTCCGAATCCACTCAACTGGCCACCTTTAAAATGCAGATCTTAAAACTATTGTCTGCCCCTAACCAAAACATGATTCAAAATCACGAGGATTATTTGGCCAATATTCTGTTCATTTTTAAGCTAGTGTGAGTTGAATGCATGGTCAGCTTATCAAACCCCGTTTCTCATGATTTCCTAATCATTCTAGTGCACGCTTGATTTGCTTTTCTGCATCTTGCCCCCCACAAAGAAGACTATGCTATCTCTCCTCCTGTGATAGTCAGTTTTTGAATTCCAGTCCCTCTTTCTGTTTATCCAGAATTGCTTTGATGTCTGATCTCATCCTCCAAGATCTTGGCAGCTCTCCAACACCAAAGTTTGGCATCTAATTAATAAGATATTGCTGTTGTTTTAATTTAGCTTATGGATGAAATTATTGAAGAGAGTGGACTTTATTATGTTCTCCCTAGCTGACAGTAACCCTGTGAGCTTCGTCTTTTGCGTCTGGTCCTTTAGTTTTGCATTCTAGATGGGGGCTTATAGTTTATTGATGACTTCACCATATATGATGTAGTCAAAAGCTTTGACAGTCAACACATGATCTGTTGGCTCATTGAATGAAATCTGCCGTGCCATCACGGAATATACGGTACAATTCTATTTTCTTTTCCAAGACAAATTAGTTATTAGGTAACATGGACCCAGGGCATTCCTTTAGACATCTCCTATACGACTGTATCCTTGGTAGAGACTTTCTCATGTGGAAGATCACTTCATATGTCTTAAATTTCTAGTGTTCCTTTTCACTTTATTAAGGATCAGATTATTTATTATTCTGAGTTATTTATTCATTTCCAGTGAGTCCTAAAAGTGGTAAGATCCTGAGTTTTGGTTTTTTTTGTTTTTGTCTTTTTTTTGGTCCAATATTTTTAACCCTTTGGAACAAAGCTATTTAGCTGTATGTTCTCTATTTCCATATTCTACACACCAAAGGATGTTTTTGTAGAACTCATGATGAAGTATGAGAATGACTTAACATACGCCTCAGGAAGCAGCCTAATTTCATAATGGCCATAAGCAATGTTCCTTGACTCACCAACTCCATTGTAAGGTCTTGAAGGGTAGGACACTTTTCTTTCCTCTTTAGCCTATAGTTCCTGGCGGAGCAACATAAAGGTAGTAGATCTTTAACAAGTACTTGACGGATATTTAACGAGTGGAGGAGTCCTGCAAGTTTCATAGCTGTGGTCTACATGAATGGCATTTCTTTTGAGCCCACCACCCACCTCTCTAGTGTGGGAGTGTAGATTTGGAAAATTATATGAGAAGCAGTTTGAGAGGGATAGATGAAATTGTCTTAAGGAAACCAGATGTACTGAAGTTTGATCACTTATTTGATGTATTTCTAGGAGGCAAGACCTTTCTTAGGGTTAGATCCCAAGCGGGTTTTCTGTCCCCTTGGAAAGGTGTTTCATATTCCTTCCATTCTATTTACATCATAGATACTGGAGCTCTGCTCTGAGGTACTTCTGTTGTTCCAAGGTGGAGATGAACTCCCCAAGCTAGATTTTGAGCTTCTTGGAAGAAGGACCCATGACTTATTCAACATTATATCTCCATTTGTCATACCACAATGTCTTTTCGGTGGCAAGCACTTAGCGTTGGATACATGTGCAAGCAAGGACCCTCAGCCCCATCTCACCCACTCCTATTGATGTATCGAGGTCAGGGTACATCCCAAGTCACTCATAAAAGTACCTGAAAAATAGTGTTATAATTCTCTTTCAGGTACTTATTCACCTGTGGCCATGTGTGCCAAGCAGTCATCCAATTTTTCCAGCTTTCTTCAAGAGACTTTTTTATTTATTTATTTTTTAATTAATTAATTAATTAATTAATTAATTTATTTATTTATTTTTTGCTGGGGATCTCATTACACTCTAATGATCTGTTCAGTTTGTGATCCGGGACCATTAAATGATAGTGTCTTTGCCAAACGTTATCCCTCAGTATTTGGATTCCCACGGTTTTCGTGTGCTACAAAATTAACATTCACAGCAGAGGTGCCCTTTGCCTCTCTGTATTCAGGGGAAAAAATCGAAAGGCGTGTCTATCATGCTACCGAAAAAGGTACAGCTTCCAAATCTGGCTGTGTGGGATCACATGCCTAACAGTGTAACGATTCTTCTCCTATCCACGCCCTTTGGTTTGGGGCTTGTTGACATCTGGAGTGATGATGGTAGCCCCCTTCATTGTTACAGAATTTCAGAGTGCAGAATCTTCTAGCTTACGTTGTGCAACGTAATTCTGCCATCAACCTACGACACTATATATATAATAGGGCAGATCTTTTTTTGCTCAGATTTTAATGTAAGTAGTCTGAGTCACAGAAAGGTTAAGTGGTTTGCCTGAAACCACACAGCTACCACACGGGGATGCCAGAGCTGGGGCCAAGATATGGCTGTTCCGTAACGCTTGTTCCTCGCTTCATCGTCCCTTAATGATGACCCAGGAGTACCTGATCCCCTGTTGACACTTGGGCTCATGCAGTAAGTAATGACGCCATTTGATGGCTTTACAAAATAAGGTGGGCTTTTGCAGCACGCCATCTGAGCGCCTTGTAATTTTTATCCTAAGTTGTTCAAACAGACAGTCTCAGTGCATTATGGGGCTCCTTCTGCCCTTGTTGGTGCGTTTGAGCTACTGTGCAGGTTTATAATCTTCTCAGTGACTAAGAATGCAGTGTTTTGATCGGCTGCGATATTATCCCTGCCTTGCTGCTCATTGTAAAGGCTCCAGATGCGCACACTATATATAATTAACAATAGAAGATATATCTTTTCTCAATACGTCTTTGTCTCCCTTCATCATTTCGCCTTGTCTGTTTTCTCTCGCCAAAAAAGCCCATGCTACAATTAAGTGTCTTTAGAATAACACAGCGCGAGAGTATTTCAGTTTAAAGGAACTCGGGGCAATTTCAGCTAGAAACACGAAGCTTGCCGCGGGGGAGAGGGAAGAAAGGCCTAGTGCAGCTTGGACTTGGGAGAAAAAGGGTCGTCCGCAAGAAGGCTTCCCCAGCCCTATGGCCAAGACACCAGTTACTCATGAACAGTGGCTGGCTCCCATTTGCAAAGCAGATGTAAATCTGACCCTCGAAGGAAATGACCGGAGGTTGCATTGTGTCAGCTATCATGTCACTCAGGAAGCTCAGCCGTTAGAGGAAAGCAAAATACTATCTAATGAAGAAAAACATCAAAGCTTTTGTGTGTTGGGCCGGCTTTGGGGTAAAAGGGCTCATCGAAGGTGAGAATTCTTTCAGCATCATTGGGATGGCCAGGTAATAAACAAACACTGATCTTTGCTAATAAACAAGCACTGATCTTTGCTAGTAAACAAACACTCCATGGCAAGGCTTCTGAAGCCCACCACCCGGTCTCTGGGCTTTTGAAAACTCAGCATGGAAAAGAGTTGACCTTTGGTGAAAAGACAGTGGCTGATGAGCTCTTAGCAGCAGCTCCGAGGAGCAGAGTAGGAAACAGAGGTGGCCGACAGGTACATCCCCTCTGGAAAGAAAACCGCAGGCGGAACGTCCCCCCGGACATGCCCACGCACCCAAGGTGCACCCTTCAAAGACACCTTCCACGTTGAACCTCCTCTAATTACTACGGTCCCCGTCCTGAATTAGCAGGGACTCCATGGACGAGACAAACCCACGCACCGCCTTGCGGTCCGTAAATTCAGTTAGCAACCAGAGCAGGCTAATTTCCAGTGATAGCTTTTCACGGTTTCCTGTAGCATCAAAGTTACAGTCAACATGTCAGGTTCTGTTCTGCCGGGAGAGGAGAGAAACCGGTGCAAATGAGTTGGGGTAGGGGAGAGAGATTTCTGCAGTTTCTTTTTAACAACAAAAAAGGCAACGGCCGCCCCTCCACCTCCCACTGCTACGTGTGGTCCAGAGCCCCCAAGCAGAGACTTGTTTGGGCTAATGAAGGCCTTTTCCCATCTGGGACATTGGTTTTCTTAGCAGAGGGGGCTGTTAATCAGCCTAGTCCAAAAAAGCCGATGAGCTACTCTGTTTTCATGTGTGTTTCTGCCGCCCTGCTGCTGGGATTGTAATGGGATTTTCACAGTCCAAGAAGGCAGAGCTCCTGTCCCACAGAACCCCCACCCCCACCCCCGCCCCACCCTGCCTTCGTTCAAGACCAGGCATTTGTGAATGATTTCACATGACAGCAACGTGTGCGTGACATGAGGTCTAGTAATTGTTTTACACTAATTTTGACTTGTGAATGCCCCTCTCCCCCAGTCAGGAGAGTTTTTAAAGAGACAGACAGACAGATGGATACACAGACAGACAAAGAGATCTCCTGGTGTTTCTATTTTTCAGGCATAAATAAATTTACTAAGAAGCTTCGAAATCCCTATGCCATCGACAATAATGAGCTGTTAGACTTCCTCTCCAGGGTTCCGTCTGATGTTCAAAAGGTACGTAATGAACGGCCGCCACCAGCAGGGACCCCAACCCTGAAGTCTGGCCAGCCCCAGAGTCAGAGGAGCGCAGGGCTGTGCTTGGGTAATTGAGATAACGAATCAGAAAATCCTTAAAGCGGCCTGGCTTGCAGGGAGGTGGCAAGGAAACCTTTGTCCCGAGCCTGAGACGATTACGGAAAATTACCCGGAAAAAGAGCTACTTAAGAATGATCTGGAACCCCTACTGTGTGGGTATAGTGTGATGGTGTTCGTCCGTTTTATGATCGCTTGCCTCCCCCAGGAGGATAAGATGAGCTCAGTGAATGGGAGATCCCAAGCTGGGGGGATTCTTATTTTCCCCCTCTGCCGCGTGGCAGGCATTTTGGGGGAAGTAGTGGACAGGAGGATTATTATTATTTGTTTTAATTCTTCCTTGACCTTATCACCTCCTAGGCTTCCCTTCTATCTTTTCCCCTCTGAAGACTGAGGGATGCTGAGGGCAAAGCCCCCACTCACTCTCACACATAAAGGCAGACATAGCGTGACATAATCGGAGATCGATCGGAAGTATTATTCACAGGTACTTCGTCCAGCGGCATCTGGTTTCTGTGGATGCGTTGAGATTAAACGTGGCAACAATACCAGAAAGTCTCATAGAATAGCTGATCCAGGCCCCTGCAGATCAGGCTGCCATAAATCCAGAGGAAGGAGGGTAGGCAATGATTTCTCTAAAGGAGCATCGAGATCACAGAATAGGTAGATGGGGAGACCGTGGTGGGACGTACCAACGCGATGATCAAAGCCACAGCCCTTTATTATCTGAGAGCATCCAAATCAAGTATCGATTTTCGTCTCTGGGCCACGGTCGCGTCGCTGGTTCCCAGGTAGCTTTGTGCGGATTACAGTGACTACAGTGACTTGGAGGTGAAAAGCCCTAGAATTTCTTTCCCCTTCATTCTGAGTTCTAGAGATTAAAACAGACTCCGTGATGCTATTTCTTTCACCTCCATTTTCTAATATAATTAGCTAATAACTGCGCTCTATGAATATGAAGTTACTCGCTAACATTTGCATTAGATGATCATAAAACAGTAACCCGGCCCTGTTTGTTTTGCATTGAAGATTGGAGGGTATGTCACCCCTGCTCCCCTGGGGGACCCTCACAAAACACTCTAAGGAAAGGGTGCTTTTTTCATGTATCTGCTCTCGGCAAAGTGTAGCTCAACATATGTGATGGGACACGATGTCCTTGGGGAGTTTGGCACAAATGCTAAAAAACAGTGAGCACATGTGGTCTGTAATACAATACTTCAAATAAAGCCATTCTGCCGTCAGCCAATCAAAACCCACACACCAAAGCAATGCGATCGCAATGTGCAGTCACTTCAGTCGCAACGTGAGGTTGTCTCTGCCTCCTTGAAGAAAGGAAATCACCATCAAGCACGCCCCACCGCAAGGATTGTCTCTACACGGTCGACACGGCGGCCCCCCAGAGCGGCCATCCAGTTGGGAGGTGACGTGATTACAGAGGGACACAGCAAAAGAGCGAGGAAGATCTACAATATGCTAGTGAGATCCTCCCATGTGTCACCAAGAGTGCTTTCTAATAACACAATAGACAGTTTGCCACTGGGGACACCCTGAGCACTCTTGTTTATCACAGATGGTTTAGCCATTACATCGCGAAGGAAATTCATTTTTAAGAGAAATGTATTTAACTCTGTGGCCAGTATCCATTTCAACATTTTTGGGGGGGGGAGGGGGGGGCTTCTCTCTGGCCAAATAAATGTATATAATTTGCAGAGACATTTTTTTTTCCTCCAAGATTGTAGATAGTTTGAAATGACTCTTTCTTAGTAAGTCGCTGCATCGTGTACTAAGGGAAACACTCGCAAGAGGCAGTTACTAAGTGTACTTGTGGCTGAAAACGGGCACGCGCAAAACTGGAATTATCTGGCCGCGCCGAGAGCAGGTAGAAACCCAGGCATCTCATTAGAAAAATCTGCTTTTAATATTTTGGTTTCAAGAAATGATGCATGACTTCTCAAATCCTTCCTGCAATTAATCCCTTCATGTTCCTGTGTTTAGAAAATGATTCATTACCTTTGAACCTTCCTTCCTTTGCCTCGGTTTGTCCTTGGGGAGCCATTAACACGCACTGTGGCGAGCTAGGGTTACCTAACCGCCGGCGTCCCGTCTGTTTGTTTTCACAGGTGCAGTACGCCGAACTGAGACCCTGCAGCAGCCACAGCCCCCTTCGGAAGAAGCGCAGTGCCGTCTAGGACACGCGCCAACTCTGGCCACCGGCACCCGATTCCCTGTGGGGTCGGTGAGACCCGTGATGTCTCTGTTCCACCGGTGGTCCCCACGGTGTCTTTCCAAAACACGTGCTGTGTGGAGCCCTCCCCCTCTTCTCCCCGCTTCTCCACGGGCACCGATTGCACACGTGTGCGCACGTCCACGCACACGGGTGTGCCGGTTGCGTAGCAGGTCGGCCCCTCGCAAGGAAACAAGCCAGAGACCGTGAAAGACTGATGTCCCTTCTCCCGTAGAAGGTAACGTAAGGCTGTCAGGGGTCTCAACAGCCTCCTTGAAAACAGCCGGGAGTCCACCTGGATTCAAGAGGGACTTTGAACTTGTTATGGTACCTCCACCAGATTCTCCTGAAGATCCGGTCATGTCCACTCCCGTCTGCACACTGCTTTCAGATTGTTGTTCACGTGAGGCAGTCGGTTTCTCCGAGTTAGCAAATCCCTGGTAGCCATCGTCTCCCCACATAGTGTATATCATGCATAGATTTTTAAATAATGACCCAGATCAGCTCAAGTCTTTGGGAGTCTTTCAGCCGGGATTACTGAAGACCCGTATGGAAAATTGTGGTCAACACCTCGGCGCTGGATGCCAGCCTCTTTCACCGTCCATTGCTGGCGATGGAAGGCCCCGGAAAGTCCAAAGGGACCACTCGTCCAAAAAGCGAAGGTTTCAGGGAGAGTATTTGGTTGCCTTAAAAACGCCATTTCTTCTGACTTGACTTTGCTTTATTTCCAAAATAAAATGTCAATATTATAGCTGCAGGACGTGGGGGATGAATGAATGAATTCTGAAAGTATTTAGAAAGAAAGGTAAAGGCTGGGGAGCAAGGGACTAATGAATGAAGGTGGACCGCTCACCTGATTGTCGTAATCCCTTCATTCGCCCACATTTGGGGGCAGAAAGTAAAAATAAGGCAGCAGTCCAAAATGATCTTTCGTTCCTGAGCAAAATAATCTGCATGTAATACATCTATATCTCAGAACCGCGTTCCTAGAAAAGCATCATCCCCAAATCCTGAATAGTATCTGATGCCTACAGCCCCATTTCATAGTACCCCCCAGGTAAAAATCCCGATTTTGTGCATATATAAAATGTATGCCAATATCTTTATGTTCAAATGATATTTAAGTTGTAAAGACCGTATTTTGTTGACACATACTTTATGCAGTTATATATATATATATATTATATATATATATATAATATATATATGTGTATTGTAAAGAAAAGTCGAGGTTAAAAAAAACAGATTTAATAGTGAGTTTTGCTATTTTTTTTTCCTCTCTGGGTTGTAATTTAATAATCTTCAAACAAAATGTTTATGAAAAATGCCAAAGATTCTAAACCTTATCATCCCGTGTCTGTTTTTCTTCCTATTATATCTTCCTGGGTTTCTTTCTGGCTGAGCCAGATTTCTGCATGATTTGATTTGCTTCAAGTTAATGAAGCTAGCTGGAAAAGAGCCTTGCAGAAATTATAAAAGCTCCAGTAAATCTCTTAGTTGTACATACAATAGATATCCAAGAACCTCTTTTGTGAAACCAGTTACTCAATCTTCTGTGTAAACAATGCCTCATTGTCTCACTCCCGACTATCATGTAGTTTATCATAGTCTGTCATTTTGTAACGACCTAAGTCAGACATTTTTAAACAGACATGTGAGATCTGATCAGTCACTGGAATGAAAACTTTCCGCAAGCAAAATAACCCCTTATTTATTTTTAAAAGTAGCACTGATACTTTATTGTTGTTCTCCGGCTATGCAATTTCAAAATGAAATCATTTGTCCAACAAGGAGCCATCATTAGCGACTCTTACTCCCTCTGTCACCCCACAGGAATTCGGAGCGTTAAGTTTAGGATGCAGACAGCAGCTGGGATTCGGGACCGAATCAACCTTTAATAAACTGTCAATGGAAAACAAGTGTTAATTGATTAAGGAGGCTTTGAAGGTTAAAAAATGTTAGTTGTAAGGGGAATGTGAAGACTGGTACAAGTAATCAAACTCGGATGAAAGATTCCAGAATGCTTTATATAAAATTTATGGATTGTGGATTCACAGTACGATCATTAAAGATAATTTAGTAGGAATGTTGAAGTTTAGCCAAGCTCTCCTGGTTCTCTTCTCAAACCTCACGCTCCTGTTTCCAGCCCTGCCTGGATGTCTTAAAGGCGTCTATCCCTCGGTGGGTCAGAAACTCCATTATTGCTCCCTTGATGTGTTCAGGACTCCTAATGTCATAGTCTCCTTCTTGTTTCCTTATTTCCCTTACTGGCACTGGCATCTTCTGGCCTGGGAGACTCTGGGCATCCCATTTGTTGTTACTTATGTTGTTTCCCACACTTCCCAACCCCCGAATTTGTAGATCCAGTGTTGGCTGTCGTGTTATCTTGTCCATTTCTGATCACCACCCCCTAAGCCAAGGCCTCCATAACCTCTCACGAGTCACGGCGATTACATTATCCCAGATTAAACCTCATTCCGACTGTTCTTTTCACCAGGAGTACTTCCAGGTTTCTGAAGTTCTACCTTCCTTTATGTTTTTTTTAAATGCTTGTTGGGGCGCCTGGGTGGCTCAGTTGGTTAAGTGGCCGACTTCGGCTCAGGTCGTGATCTCGCGGTCCGTGAGTTCGAGCCCTGCGTCGGGCTCTGTGCTGACAGCTCAGAGCCTGGAGCCTGTTTCGGATTCTGTGTCTCCCTCTCTCTGCCCCTCCCCCATTCATGCTCTGTCTCTCTCTGTCTCAAAAATAAACAAACGTAATAAAAAATAAATAAATGCTTGTTTATTTTGAAAGAGAGACAGAGCATGAGCGGGGAAGAAGGGGGGGTGCGGGGTGGGTAAAGAATCCCAAGCAGGCTCTATGCTCAGTGAGGAGCCCGACACAAGGCCTGATGTCACAACTGTGAGATTGTGACCTGAATCGTTATCAAGAGTCACCAACTGAGACACCCAGGTGCCTGAATTCTACCCTTCTTTAAAAGTTTCCTGCCCCAAATAGACTTTCTCTAACATCCTTGTCTGAATTACATTCCACCCTTCTCTCTTGTTCCCTCACATCTTCTGTATCTTTCTGGCACTTGCCGTATTCTGCTATAGCTCGTAGTTACCAGAGGCTTTTGACCCCAGCTGTCCTCCACTGATGGAGCACCCTGTCTGGCACCTAATAGACACTCAGGAAATACATGATTAATTGAGTGAGTCATAGTCGACTTTTCTTCTCTGCCCTTTTCATGTATACAGAGGGCTGATCTGGGTAGATTAGCATGGTCGATCAGAGGAAGTAATTTCTTGCATTTAGTGCATAGCTTATATTGTGTGATATTATTTATAAGCTCTGGCCATGTCCACTATAAACATTTAAATGATGTCTTATATTGGTGAAGTCATTATTACCTATATATCACAGGAAAATATATTTGTGCATGGTAAAAAAAAAACAAAAAACAAAAAAAAAAACAACCCAAAAACTTTCTGATTCTTTTTCTTGTCATTTATCACTTAATGAACATACACTGAATACTGATGACCTACCTGAACAAAAGAGACTACATTCCCTTGGTAAAAGCAGACGTGAAACAGATACCTTTCAAAAGGGGCATGATGTTTGTAGATTCAAGTTTGAAAAAGAATATTCTGGCTGCAGTGGGTGGACTAGCAATTATGAATGTTCGCGGAAGAGCCAGCGTGAAGTCTTGATAAATTGATGGGCCTTCAAATCGTATCAATGGGAAAAAATACGAGTGAAAATCTGAAATTGTGAGATGGGTAGGAGAAAAAATGAGCAGAGCTTATCAGTTGCTTGACTATGGGGTGAGGGAAAGAGTAGAACAAAGATGGCCCTCAGTCTGGTCATTGTTGGGTCTGGGAAGGTGGTATGTGCTAAGAGAGAATTATAGGAGCAGCCATGAAAGGAACAGCATGAACCTGGTTTTAGAAGATGTTGAATTTGAGGTAGCTGATGAGGCTTCAGAAGGGGATCTCAAAGAGGTGCCAATATATACGCTTAAGGGTCAGCATTCATAGAAATGATTGAAGTCCCATGCTTTGAGAAATTGACTCAATACTCAAAAAGCCCTATAAAGATGAGTCCACCTAGACTAAACAGAAATATTAAACAAGAGAAAAAGCAGTAAGCGTACACTGTCATAGAATTCAACTGGTGGAGTGTATTCCAAGAAAACAGGTGTTTTTTAGACCAAGAAAACAGGTCTATAGTGCTAACTACCACTGAGATCACATCAGTTGAGGACAGAAGAATGACCTTTAGTTAACGGCATGGCAACTTGTGGAGACCGTGGTGATGAGTCATTTCAGTTGAATGGTAAAAAAAAAAGAAACCAGATTTGGGTTGAGAAATGAGTAGCGCTAGGAAAATGGAGGCAGCCTGGCGGTAACCCTTGAAAAATTCCACTAGAAGGAGAACAGGGAGAGAGCACAGCGACTCATAATGAAAGAAGGGGCATGGAATTATTAAGGAAAAAAAAAATTAGATGTCACGAACTCAGTGTATACCTATTCACAACAAAAAACTCTTCATTAGTACAAGATGGGATGATCTGTATCATTTGAAACTACTCTTGTCAAAACCCACCTCTCTTTTGTGTAGTATTAGTCTAACTTTTATGGTAGTAAAATGGTTAGGAAATCAAAATAGAGTATCTTCTGAAAATGTTACGAGTACCAGTGGATAATTGGATCAATGTTGGCAGGTTCCACTTAAAGAATGGCATAAAGCACATTGCTTCTTTATGGAGGTCTCTTTGTATAAAGCCTGCTTTTCTGGCATTTTAATGTGGTGATTTACACGGGGAAAATGGATAGTTAGCATTTTATACCATTTATTAATTGCCAGGTACTTCCTATATGCTTTAGATGTAATAAATCATGTAATTAACAACAAAAACAGTGTTATGAAATTCCTTTAAATACTTATGGAAAGAATAATCTCGTGCAAACTCTCCCAGAAAATAGTAAAAAAAATAAAAAATAAAAAAAGAACACTTTTCTACATATTTTATGAAGCCAATATAATCCTCACTCCAATATCCAGCAAGGTGATACAAGGATAGAAAATGACTTACCAAAATCCCTTATGAATATAAATACAAAATTATGAAAGATGTGTAAGCTTCCACGTTGAAAACATGATTGAGAGAAAGAAGATAAATAAATGTAGGGCTTCGCGCATTAGAAGATTCAGTATATTAAGATGTCAAGAGATTAAATGTAAGCCCAATAAAAATCATAACTTTTGCAGAAATTAAGCAGCTGATTCTATAATTACATGGAAATGCAACAATCCAAGAATAGTCAGAGCAATCTTGCAGATGATTAACACTGGCAGATAACAAAATGTATTATAAAGTTATTGTAACTAGACAATGTGCTATAGGCACAAGTGTAGACAAATAGATTAAAGAAGTAGGAAAGATCAGGACACCCACACATATTTGGTTAACCTCTCACCCAAGTTATGTCAAAGGTAACGTATTTTCGGTGTGGGAACCGCCTGCAGCGTAGGGAAAAAACCTTTTTGAAAAATGACACTGGGTCACTTTAGTATCCACATGGATAAAATAAATATTGACTCCTGCTTTATTCTCACGAAAATCAATCCTGCATGAATTGCAAATCCTAAAAGCGGAAGGCAAAATAGATTTCAGACATAGAGATATGAAAACGTTTTCATGTCTACGTGAAAAGCAAAGATGTCTTACATGGAAAACAAAAGGCTAATCATAATGAGAAAATACTGATACATTGGAGATCATTAAAATTAACTTTTTCCTCAAGAAGTATGGTTAAGAGAGTAAAAGGATTAAGCCACAGAGTGAAAGGCAATTCATAATCTCTGTATGTAATCTGGCAAAGAATTCTATCCAGAATACAAAAAGATTTTCCACAATGACAAGGCTGAAAACACAATACAAAAATGGGCAAAAGACTTGAACAGTCACTTCACCAAAGAGCCTATCCAAATGGCCACTAAACATATAAAAAGGTGCTTGACATCAGTAGTCATCAGGCAAATGCAAATTGGAACCTCTGGAAAATGATATTACACATAGCCAAAATGGCTAACATGAAAAGTCAAGTGTTTTTAAGGATACGGAAAAACAAATTCCTATATACTGCTGGTGAGTGAGAACATAAATTGGTAAAAGCAATTTGGAAAAGAAGTATCTATTAATGTTAACCATATGCATGCCCTATGACCCTTCCCCCAGTGTCACTCTTAAGTATATAACCAACAGAGGTGTGCATGCATTGGATAAAAGATGGGCCCGAGACTATTTAGAGCAGCACTCCTTGCATAATTCCAAAACCAGAAACAGTATATATTCATCAATATCTGGGACAATCAATTGCTTGTGACTCTGCAATGAAATACCATACAGAAATGAAAAACGAATGTTGCATGCAACAACATAGGTACCTTTCACAAATAAGGCTCAACAAAAGAAACAAGACACAGCACAAATAAGTGAAAGATTTCATTTGTGTAGAGTTCAAAAACAGGAAAATACAATCCATGGTGTTAACACTCAGAAGGCTGGGGGTGTAGTGGGTAAAAGGAGCCATAAGTGGAATTCATGGGTTCTGCCATTCTGGTCTGGATTCTTGTTACGTGAACCTGTTAACTTTGTGAAATTCGTTGAGCTGTAAACTTATGACTTGTGTAATTGTCTGCATGTTTACTAAGAGGAAAGAAAAATTATGAAGCATGACAATTTTATTCCTCATTTACCATTAAAGAAACTGAAGCTGATCATGGTTAGTATTTTCAACATGAAACAAGAGCACCAATCAAAATAAACATTTTAAGTTGTCGGGACTCATTTTAACGTTTATTTATTTTTGGGACAGAGAGAGACAGAGCATGAACGGGGGAGGGACAGAGAGAGAGGGAGACACAGAATCCGAAACAGGCTCCAGGCTCTGAGCCATCAGCCCAGAGCCCGACGCGGAGCTCGAACTCACAGACCGTGAGATCGTGACCTGGCTGAAGTCGGACGCTTAACCGACTGCGCCACCCAGGCGCCCCAAGTCGGGACTCATTTTAAACAAACCCAAAGCAGACAGTTCCTCCATAATCTCATTACCCTTAAATATTCAATTACATGTGAACACAAATCCATCATCCTTTTTTAGAGATCTTCATTATTAGGAATGCAAAAAACGACTTTCTCTAACTGATCATCTCCTGAAGCATTAAACATTGCTTTACATGCACAAATTGGCCCATGAAACTTCAGGATCTGAAGTGTTCCAGAAAGCTTTCTCTTTTTACTGGTTATACGTATTTTCATTGAGGCTGGCATCATAAGTAGGAAAGTTTTGGAGGAATCAAAAGTTATACCTGGCTTTTCCACTGCATAGGGGGTCAGCACTCCTAACCCCCGCCCCCACATTGTTAAAGGGTGAACTCTACATACGTACACATACATTCCTAAATCTCTGTGAAATTTCACGTATTTCCAAGCATTGATCCATAGACTCCAATTAAGAACCAGAGAACCTGTGTTTTCAGGCAAAACCTTCAGAGTTTGCTTCTTGCTGCCTTTGAAACCTTAGGGTGGAGGATGTGTTTTTCTAGAAGCCCAGTGTCAGCTGTCTGCTCTCCAGAATTCAATTCATTCATTATTCAATCCAGCTTTGTTTTTTTCTGCTGTTTTTCTGGGAAATGTTTTATTAGGCGAGTCTTCATAGCTGAGAAATCCTGAGATTTCAATTTGCTTTCCATTCCTTTAATTCATTACAGTAATACATGCAAGCTTCTCTTCTCCATGTATTTTCATTATTAGATCAAAGCAACTGGTTGGAAAAGCAAAAACACATGAAATCATTTGTTTAACTGGATAATGAACAGCTGGCATTATGATGTAGCATGCATCTACCAGAACCGTTGTGATCTACGTAGTGGTAAATGCCATGATTGTGTTTTTGCTTTTATCTCAAAAGCTCTGCACAAGCTGGAGAAGTTATCCAGCAGAGAAAAGCGAACAGGGACAAGTAGAATGTTCCTTGCACAATGAAAGGAAACATTTTCCTCCCCTGAGGTATGAATCGCCTGTACGCCTCACTGCACGTCGGGCTGAGCCCAGGTAGAAGACCGAGGATTCTGAATGAGAATCTCAACAAGTGGGAGACAGAGTCTCTGACTCTGTGAAAGGGTCAGACAGCAAGGTCTGGTTGTACAGAGAGCCATCATCCTGGGCAGAACTGAGCTCACAGAGTGAGGGGCCCAGGCATGTGTTATCTCCAACTCTGAAAGTTTTACCCTTGATTATGTTTATTGTCAGCCTCAGGTTCAGCAACTTTTGTCCCGGGAAACGTATCACATGACTGATTAGAGACAAAGCCTCTTATCAACTAAGAAGAGAATTTCTTCTTTTCAGATTGTCTGTTATTTATCTAGCTAGCTAGCTAGCTATCATCTATCTATCTCATATTCTATTTTAAAATTACCTAAAATGTTTGTGCTATATCTCTTTCTCTCTTCTGAATCATTAATAAAGATGCTAAAACATGGGTAACCTGGGTGGCTTAGTTGGTTAAGCATCCGACTTCAGCTCAGGTCAAGATCTCGAGGTTTGTGTGTTTGAGCCCCATGTCGGGCTCCTCACTGACAGTGTGGAGCCTGCTTGAGATTCTCTCTCTCCCTCTCTCTCTCTGCCCCTCCTCCACTTGCTCTCTCTCTCTCTCTCTCTCTCTCTCAAAATAAACTAAAAAAAAGATGCTAAAACAGCACATAACCTTGATTCCTTTGACCCACTGACCAGACACCTCTCTTTAACCAGATCCAATAGCATTGACCTCTATGACCACCTTAAAAAAAATATCAGTAGTTTTCAACCTATCAGCCTGCATTTTTTCGCCAATTCAACTTAAAATCGGAGCCTTGTGAGATCCTGCTGAATCTTCTACTGCTTATTTTAAATAGCAGGGGCGCCTGGGTGGCGCAGTCGGTTAAGCGTCCGACTTCAGCCAGGTCACAATCTCGCGGTCCGTGAGTTTGAGCCCCGCGTCAGGCTCTGGGCTGATGGCTCAGAGCCTGGAGCCTGTCTCCGATTCTGTGTCTCCCTCTCTCTCTGCCCCTCCCCCATTCATGCTCTGTCTCTCTCTGTCCCAAAAATAAATAAACGTTGAAAAAAAAAATTAAAAAAAAAAGATTAAAAAAAAATAAATAAATAGCAAACAGATCTTCAGATTACTTCTAGATAACCACCCCCTACTCACTATTGTCAGGTTTAACCTTCATAATTTATGGCAATGTATTTGCTTATAAGACTCTGGACCCAGTTACGACCATACATGTAGCTACCATGTATTGATGGTCATTCATGGTCAAGGCACTTTAAGATCATAGTTTTAGTCAACTACGAAGATAGTTTGCATAATTCACATGGTATGTCTGGGCTTATGGTTTTGATCTGTGCTCCAATTCTTGATATTTCCGAACCACTTCAAAAACAGTCATGGTAGGGGCAGTGGGGCGGGGGTGGGGGCTTGGGGAGTAGGGAATACGCTGAAATCTGAGCAATTTTAGAACTATTGACTTTTGAATGATGAGGTTTCCTGACATTCTTTTCCCTTGCTTCTTATAAATGGTTACTTGCTCATGCTGTCCATTTCTACTGAGTATTCATATTGGCTGTTCCTGTGAAAGATTTCCAAATGAATAGTGTCACAGCTATTTAATAATTAATGCCTCCTTTTCTCCTAACCCTTGGTTTTTAGCCTGGATTTCGATTATTCATAGTCCTGTGGGAGTGTGCACGAATTCAATTCACATGTGGTCCTAAAACTGCCCAGTTAGTGTTAAACTTTAGTAGTTTCAAACTTGTCTCCCAATGCCTTGATGACCTATAAAATTGCTACCTTATTTGAGCTGTGTTTCACCCACTTTCTCTTTTGTATAGCTGTCCATTCCCTCATTCAGAGGCAACAAAAATCTTACGTGTCCTAAAATAGACAATTGAAAAAGGGAGAAAATTCAGAGGACTGGTTGACCCCAACTTTGGGCTATACCAAAATAAAAAGCCAGGTTTTTTGTTTGTTTGTTTGTTTGTTTGTTTGTTTTTGTTTGTTTCAACTGCCTGTCATTAGCATTTGATTGCTGCTAGCTTAGAGTTGGATGAGGTCAATGACCTAGAGCCAGAAAGATAAGGGTTCAAATCCAAGGTTTGGTCCTAAGGCACCAACTTACTGGCTGTGTTTGGGCAACCCGGTTATCTCCCTGGAGCCCAATTTCCTCATCATTACAATAGAAATAATAGCACTCAAATTATGAAGGTTTTGCATAGGAAAATAAATGCTCAGCACATAGTGTTCACTTTTATTGAATTAGGAAAAGGGCACAAGAAAGTGCACAGAAAAGCGCACAAAACATAGGTATGCACCTTCCTAAGTTTTCACAAATTGACTGTTCTCATGAAACTAATACCCAGATCAAGAAACTTAACATGGCCAGCCTCCCAGAAGCCTCTTTTGTGCCCCTTTCGATTACCACCCCTTAAGGGTACACATAAAGTTTCTCAAACTGGGCCCTATTGACCGTTGGAGCCAGATAATTCTTTGCCGTGGAGTGATAGGATACTCAGCTCGGTAAGAACATTTAGCAGCATCCCTGATCTGTACCGATTAGAGGCCAGTAGGATCTCCCCGGGTCTGGCAGGATGTGAGAGTCAAAATGTGTCCAGATATTGCCAAACGCTCAGGGGCGTGTGAGAATTCAAAATCCCCCTAAGTTGAGAACCACTAGGATATACAGTTCTTTTTGCTGTCCCAAGTCTTCTCCACTCCGTGGAGACCCAACCTTACCAGCTGCAGCCAAGAGGAATTTCTGAGTCACTGGCAGGTAGGTTCATCACCTACCAGTTCTGTAAGGAGGTGGTCCCTGGGTCTGGGGCCTCCGAATGTCTTGCATGTTTTCCCCTTTCTCCACAGCTTTTATCACCCCTGGCCAGTGGAAGTTTAAATTGGCTCGGCCACTTTTGGGGCACCTGGGTGGCTCAGTTGTTTAAACGTCTGACTTCGGCTCCGGTCACATTCTTGTGGTTCGTGCGTCAGAGCCGCATGTGGAGCTCTGCTCTGGCAGTGAGGAGCTTGCTTGGGATTCTCTCTCTTACCCTCTCTCTCTGCCCCTCCCTGACTCCCTTTCTCTCTCTCTCAAAATAAATAAATAAAAGCGTTTAAAAATTTTTAAAAATAATTTGAAGGAAGTTAGGAAGGAAGGAAGGAAGGAAGGAAGGAAGGAAGGAAGGAAGGAAGAAGGAAAGAGAAAGAAAGAAGTTGGTTCAACCACTTTGGAAAACTGATGGCAGTATTTATTAAGCATTTACTAAACTAAGCATACGCTTACCCTGACGATTCCCTTTTCAGTATCTATTCAATCACTTACATCTAACCTTTCCCAGAAAGAACTGAAATAACTTGCAACTCACCATGTTGATATGTTCATTAGCCTTCCTTCCTATTTTAGTGGAATCTCACAGGTGAAAATAAGATACACTATTTCCATGATATAAGCTATAGCACATTGAGGACCTCAGGATTAGTATTAAGTGTTTTGTAACAAATTATTTTATTTATAATTTGAATCAAATTCTGAATAAGTCTACGTATTGTGACTATTCTGATACGTCTATGCCTATTTTGAAATCTCTTTAAGTTATTCTGTTTCTACTCTGTTCTTTTTTCTTGCAATTTATTAGTTGAAGGAACTGGTGTTTTGTCCTATAGAGCTTCTGACCATATGAAGTTTTTTTTTTAATGTTTATTTTTGAGAGGGGGGAGGGGCAAAGAGAGAGGGGGACGGGGCAGACAGAGGATTCAAATCATGCTTGGTGTTGTCGGTGCAGAGCCCAATGTGAGGCTCCAACCCACATACCGTGAGATCATGACCTGAGCCGAAGTTGAACACTAACCGACTGAGACACCCAGATGCCCCCAAGAAATATTTTTTAAATAATATACATCATAGGGGCGACTGGGTGACTCGGTTAAGCATCCAACTTCAGCTCAGTCCATGATCTCACCATTCATGAGTTTGAGCCCCACATCGGGCTCTGTGCTGACAGCTCAGGGCCTGGAGCCTGCTTGCGATTCTGTGTCTCCCTCTCTCTCTGCCCCTCCCCCACTCACACTTTGTCTCTCTCAAAAAGTAAATAAACATTAAAAAAGTAATATACAGCATAAATTCATGCTGATACTTCAAACTACAGAGTTTTTACTTAAATTCTTTAATCTTATTTGTGTGTCTTACCCCAAATGAGGAATCCCAGTTTTCAATAACCTTCCTAATGATATAATTAGAATATTACATAATAAAACATGTCATTTATCCCAGAACACAGTCACGATAGCCTGAGAATAGCACTACCACTCATAACGTCACAGAACTTTGTTCATTTATTTATGTAGTTCTTCAATTTATTGTTTTTGAGTTACTTAGCATAGATTCTCTCTGGCACTGTGCTACCAACTGCCGACACATGTAGGCTCATTTGTTTTAACTTATTTTCATTTTTAGGGATGGCCTTTTTAATATTTAATTTTTTAAATAATAGGTAAATAGGTCACTCCCTTCCAAAGTCACATCTACAACACAAAATATAATCAAGTAAGTCTGATTTCTATCGCTGCCTCGTCCGTATCATTCTCTCCTCCCATAAGTAATCGTTTGGAACAAATTCTATGGCTTTCTCTGCCATTATGTTTTTTTTTCAGTTTTCTAGCATACACACATACAGACACACATATATTTCTCCCCCACCCCCTTAGAGAATAGGTAATCTAAAACATTTCCATGAAAATCGTTTATGGAACACCCAGCTCTGGAGAGTACCCCACCACAGTATTAAAAGGTGATCACATTCTGTTTGGCAGCTTGAATGTAACAAGCAATAGATATTTGGGTTTTTTTCCATCTAGTGCTTTGCAAATGACCCTGCCACGAACTATTTGGCACGTACACGCGTTTATAGTTTTACCAATGATTCCTTTGGATAGATCTTGAGAAGTTGGATTTATTGGTCAGTATATATGTAATTGTGGTAAATATTGCTAAATTCTTTACAGCGCTCTTACAATTTGTATCGTCCGGTGGTGTTTGGGATTGCCTGTCTCCTCCAGCCTCGCCAACCTCGTAGGTTGACAAACTTCTGGATTTTTCCAATCTGGCAAGTGAGAAATAGGATTTTAGCATAGGTTTGAGTTTCTCTCATTGTGAGAAGTGCTTTTCATATGCTGAACATCCATTTTGCATTTCTTTTGCTTTGAGCTGTCTGATTACTTATCTAGCCCATTTTTTTGTGGAGGAATTTTGGCATTTTTTTTCTATCTTTAGAACCTAATTATATAGGAATATTAGCTATCTGTGATATAAGTTACAAATATTTTTTCCAAGTTTGTTATTTTTTGAACTGTAAAAGAAACCTTTAATTAAAAGAAGAAAGTTTTAGTTTATGTATATATATATTTTGGGTTGTCCTATAAAATCACTTAATCTATATTTTTCCATACTGTTCCTGAATTCTGATTAATCATTAATGAACTTTTCCTCATTCACAGGCGACAGGAGAACTCACCCTTGTTTTTTACTTGTTTTATTTTTAAATACTTGAGTTTTTTTTTTCCTGTTTGTACCTTGAAATCCATTTGATTTTCTTCTGTCATAGAGGCTGCTGTCAAAAAGTCTAATGTCTGTCTGATTTTTCTATTACTTAAAAGCAACTTACTATTCTTCCTTGGAAGTTCAATAGTTTTACTAGAACAATGCCTCAGTTTGGACCTTTGTTATCCAGCGTTGTCCACTTTTTCCAAGTAGACGGTGTGCCTATTCAAAATGGAATTTCAGTCAATATTCAAGGTCTGCTGAGTAAGTACATCGGAGTAGACTTACGGAGTCATAGGGTATGCGCATCAAGCTTTAGTAAATACCCTCAGTTTTCCCAAGTGGTTGAACCTATCTGCATTTCAACCTGTGCTGTGGGAGAGTTCCGATGGCCCCACCTCCTCCCCAACACTACATATCTCCACCTGGTCCATTCTACCTCTGGGGATGCCTGCGCAGCGGTATCTCGTGGTTTGAATCTGCATTTCCCTGATGACTAAAGAAGCCGGGCACATCTTCATACCTTTCTTTCACTATTTGGATACAGCCCTGTCCCCTACCACCCCCCCCCCCCGTGATGTAAGTTACAAATATTCTCCTAAGTTTGTCATCTTTAAACTGTAATTATTGATAAAGTTTTGGGGTGATGGTGGGGTGGTCCGAAGCTGATGGCCACGAAAGGATTCTTGAAGACGTCTTTGGTGCAACAAAAGGTGATTTTATTAAAGCAGGAAGGGCTGCACTGGGGTTGTGGCCAGTGGCCAGTTATGAAGGTGGGAAAAGTAAAGTCAAAAGATAGGCCTCCAGAAGGACTTTGATATGTTAAAGAGGACTCCTAAGCTACTTGAAGCCTTGCTATTGTCAAAGCTAAGGTTGTTCTCCCTCTAGTAAGGCTTTCACATTAGGACGGTAAGGGGTCCCTGGAGAAATGTTCTACTCCGTATTCGCCTCAAGTATTTGTCGGTGGGCTGCAGGTGATAAGGAAATTTAATTTTACCTGCCATTTTTTTTCTTGCCTTTGTTCCCCATATCGCTGTAGAGGGGTGATGTTGGGGCTCCGGGAAACCAAGTCTATGGGTTTCTGGAGATTAGGCTATTGATAAGATGCCTTTTTCTTGTAATTTAGGAAGATATTTGTAAACTGATAGAGACTCACATCCTTTATGACTGTGGTGTCTATCAGTTAACCATTGGTTTTCTCTCCTTTTTTTCCTTTGTCCTAGGGCAGCCAGGAGTGCCTGGGGAATATCACACACATCCCATCCCACCCTGGGGGTGGGGGTGGGGTGGGGTTGGGGGTTGGGGGGTTGGGGGGGTTGCTAGCTTGTATTTTTGCCCTCAGCCTGCCTCATGCTCCCTTATCAATTATGATGGCTTTTGTAAAAAAAAAAAGAAAAGAAAAGAAAAGAAAAGAAAGAAAAAGAAAAAAAGGAAAGTTTTAGTTTTTATATATATTTTTGCTTTTTACAAATTTATTTGGTGGTTTTGCTCTCTGTAGTTTCAGTCACCTGCGGTCAACCATGGTCCAGAAACAGATGATCTTCTTTCTGGTGAATGGTGAGAAAGTCTGTAATAGCCTAAAATTACATCACAGCGTCTGCATTTTTCACCTCCTTTCATTTTATCATCTCACATCATCACGAGAAGGATGAGGTACAGCGTAATATGAGATATTGAGAGAGAGAGACCACATTCACATAACTTTTATTGCAGTATGTTGTTATAATTATTCTATTTTATTATTAGGCGGTGGTGTTCATCTCTTACTGACCTAATTTATAAATTATCCAAGGTATGTATGGGATAAACGTGATATACATAGGGTTCGGTGCTATCTGAGGTTTGAGACATCAACTAGGAATCTTAGCGTGTTCCCCTGTGGACAAAGAGAGCCACCTGTAATTCTCCTTTGTGAAGTGTTTATTCAACTTTTTGCCATTTTTTTTCCTATGTGAATTACCCTGGCTTTCTTTCATTGCATTATAGAACGTCCTTACGCATAATCTGCATATGAATCACCTGTCAGAGATATGGATGGCAAGCATCTTTCCCATGTTATGACTTGCCTTTTTACTTCTTATGACTTGCCAATGATGTCTTTCAATGAAAAGAAACTCTAAATTTTAACGCAGTGCAATTTATTGCTTTTCTACTTGTTTTAGGATGGAGACGTGGGTCAGAATAGCTTCACAGCTATTGTTCTTGCAAAGCGATTAACAAACACGGCTTTGCATTTTGAATGCTTTGTATTCTCCTTTGTAACACTGGTGTCTAAACCTTCTGCCTCCTTCACCCTTTTCTCCATGTTGCATTCGATTTCATTTCCAGTCATAGCAGTTTTTAACTTATGGGGGGGCGAGGGGGGGACTTTGTCCTAAAAGGAAGCTTCGGTCTATTGGTTTTGAGATTTGAGTGTTCATAGTACCGAGATGGCTCCAGCTCGCTCAGACCTTACCAGGCACTCGCCTAAAAATTGAAATGTGCAAAAGTCCCTGCTAGTCTCAAGGACTGCCATACCTCTGAGTACTTTTTGGAAATTTGAGTTGAGTTGTTTGGTTCGTTAGGTTTTTTTGTTCTTTTTTTTTTTTTTTTTTATCTCAGATCCATCCGATGTCCCATGCCTCCTTTGCTGATATCATGTAGGTCTTGAAACTGTCAAGTTTGTCCTCACCCGTTTATATGTTGAAGTTCATGGGGATGTCATGTTACCTACTTTGGGTGACTTCTGTTATAGATAGGATTTGGTTATGCTTGCCTTCATGAAATGATTTGGAAAGATTATATATGTGTATAATATATATAGTCTTCATCATCTTCCCTGAATTTCTCTCTCTACAGTTATTATCCTCATCGTGCAGAGGGGGAGCCAAGCCCTTAGAGAATCTTGGTCAAAGCCAAATAATGGAAACATGTGGATTAAGAATCAAGCCTATCTCTACGAACTCTAAGGTTTTAATACCTTGTACTTCTACTTCTGTTTTTACTTCCCCCATTCTATGGCCTACTTATATTATTTATATTATTGATTGATTGATTGATCGATATTTTATTTTTAAGTAATCTCTACTCCCAATGGGGGGCTCAAACTCACAGCCCTGACTGAGATCAAGAATCGCATGTTCTACTGACTAAGCCAGGCAGGCACTCTTATTTCTCCTTATTTTCATCTAATTAAAAAAAACAATTCCTGCCTGGCATGTTTCAGAAAGTATATAATATTTTAATAATCTTGTATAAACATATAATTTATAAATAAACAAAACTAAATTATTGGAAGCTGTTCAAAATACCTTAACTGCTCAGTATTCACAGAGTTTGTTTTTTTTTTAATGTAAAGATCTAGTAACTTAATCAGTGTGTATTAAGCTATGTAATAGGAAGTTTGAGTACTTGCTATCATGAAGAAAATAAGAATCCTGACAACAAAGATTCATTTTCATCTTCTTTATAATAGCCAGTTGTTATAATGTGAGGAAAGACAATGAAAATACATGAGAAATTATAAACAAGTGTTTTCATATTGTGGATTCTGATGCTGTAGATATCCAAATTTCGAATGCAACCGAAAATACAAATTACTGGAGTTTCGTATCACATTAGCTGAATTGGGAAAACAACATCTATTTGGAGAGATAAACATTTGATGGAAATTGGCGCAACACTACACACCAGGCTATTTTTTTCCCTTCTTTCACTGTTGCTTAAAAGTATAATAAAGAGAAGTACAGTGAGAATGCCTGGAAGAATAAAGTCTCCCAGAATCATTAAACAACACCAGTTGGATCATAAGCAGAAATATTCAGTGAGGTTTAATTTGGAGGCAGGGTTTCCTTCTCAGGTCAAAAATGATAGGATGCATTAAAGAGACTCCTTTGTGTTGGTTGCTATGGCTGTTATAATAGATTACCAGAAACTTAGCGTCTTGTTTAGACATATTTGGGGGCACCTGGGTGGCTCACTCGGTTGAGCATCCAACTCTTGATTTCAGCTCACGTCATGATCCCAGGGTCCTGGGATCGAGCCCTGCATCGGGCTCCATGCTGAGTGTGGAACCTGCTTAAGGTTCTCTCCCTCTCTCCCTCTGCCCCTCTTCCCCACTTGCATTTTCTCTCTCTCTTAAGTTAAAAAAATATAATAAAACATTTGGGGGCGCCTGGGTGGCTCAGTGGGTTAAGCGTCTGACTTTAGCTCAGGTCACAATCTCACAGTTCATGAGTTCAAGCCCTGCGTCGGGCTCTGTGCTGACAGCTCAGAGCCTGGAGCCTTCTTCAGATTCTGTGTCTCCCTCTCTCTCTGCCCCTCTCTGGCTCACGCTCTGTCTCTTTCTCTCAAAAATAAATAAATGTTAAAAATATATGTATAATAATATTTAAAAAAAAGCAAGAAAGGGGCGCCTGGGTGGCTCAGTGGGTTAAGCGTCTGATTTTAGCTCAGGTCACAATCTCACAGTTCATGAGTTCAAGCCCCGAGTCAGGCTCTGGGCTGATGGCTCAGAGCCTGGAGCCTGCTTTGGATTCTGTGTCTCCCTCTCTCTCTGCCCCTCCCCCGTTCATGCTCTGTCTCTCTCTGTCTCAAAAATAAATAAACGTTAAAAAATTAAAAAAAAAAAGCAAGACAAATTTGCCTTATAGTTCTAGAAATCAGAAGTCCCAAATGATCTCACTTGGCTAAAACCAAGTTATCAACAGGACTACATTTTTTTTTTCAACATTTATTTATTTTTGGGACAGAGAGAGACAGAGCATGAACAGGGGAGGAGCAGAGAGAGAGGGAGACACAGAATCGGAAACAGGCTCCAGGCTCTGAGCCATCAGCCCAGAGCCCGACGCGGGGCTTGAACTCATGGACCGCGAGATCGTGACCTGGCTGAAGTCGGACGCTTAACCGACTGCGCCACCCAGGCGCCCAGGACTACATTTTTTTTAGAAGCTCCAAGGCAGAATTGGTTTTCTTGCATTTCCCAGCTTCTAGAGGCCACTCCCACACCCTGGCTCCTGACCCCTCCTCTATCTTCAAAGCCAGCAATGTTGTGCAGAGTCCTTCTCATTCTACCTTCCTCTGTTTTTTTTCCAATTCCCTATTCCACATGCAAGGACTTTAAAACACTCTGTGTGTGTGTGTGTGTGTGTGTGTGTGTGTGTGTGTGTATTCATATGAACAGCAACCTTGACTCCCCTTTGCCATGTAGCCTAATATAGTCACAGGTCCAGGAATTAGGATGTGGACCTCCATAATGGGTCATTATTCTGCCTACCACACTTACTAAGGTTTTCTAACCTAAATTGACAAATTCTGATAGAAGCACATTTCTTTCTTGTTTTTTGAGGGGATTCTGTCATCCATATTTATTTTCAAAGCAGAGTGTCTTTTTCTTTTTTTAATTTTGTTAATGTTTTATTTATTTTTGAGAGAGAGAAAGAGAGAGAGAGAGAGAGCGCGGGGGAGGGGCAGAGAGACAGAGGGAGGCACAGAATCTGAAGCAGGCTCCAGGCTCTGAGCTGTCAACACAGAGCCGGACGCGGGACTCGGACCCACACACCACGAGGTCATGACCCAAGGCCGAAGTTGGTCCCTTAACCGACTGAGCCACCCAGGCACCCCAAAGCAGAATTTCTTATGCTCGTGTCGATTAAGCCCATGCCTTCACATGGGCAAGTGCACGCACACATATATACATACACACAGGCCGGCTTTATTTAGATCATTGAAAAAACAATAGTACATGAAAAAAAACCCACATCCTATTTATAACGAGAACGTGTCTTAATCGAGTCTTGAATGCAGTGTGGGAGGATATCAAGAGAATCAAACTAAGAATCAGAAAATCGATGTTCTCCACCCGATTCTGCCCTTTTGTAAACTTTAACGTAAAAGGTTAGTAGTAGCAACACTTGAAAGAGCTGTGTAGACAGTCATGGGCATTTAGTTATCTTAGAGGTATTCCCCATCATTAAAACTCCATTAAGGAGGCTCCCAGCCAACTAATGGTCAGGTCCCGAGGTAAAGAACTGAAGGAAGATAATCCTGTTGTAAATTGAACCGAGAAGGAAATGCTTTCTTATGGTAAAGCCAGGATGGGAACCAAATAAAAGCCAGAACTCTAAAACTCTAATTCTTGATGTCATGGCTAATACTAACTCTTGAACTGTTGAGTACGAAGGTGCAGTACGTGGTACCTAAGTTTCTCCACTAGGGTAATAGGATGAGATACTTAGGAATAGCACCCTGCAGACTGGCTTTGTGCGTGAAACGTGTCCAGTTTTCAAGATCCTGGCATTAGATTAGCCTATTTTGTTGTGCAACAACGCTGCCTCAATGTGCAGCCAAAGCGCATGTTGAAACTCGTCATTAGATAGAGTTTCGGCTTCTATTTCCCCAATTTTCGATTTCACACACCCATGTTATGCTTGTCTCCTATCATTTCAGAAAATCCCAAATTGCCCATCGTAATTGCATAATTCTTTTTGAACACGCTGTCAAAACTAGAGGCTTAAATCTAAAAATTCAAGTCCTTTCAATTGATTGGTTTGGGGAATTTGCTCGCTGGATTTGGCCCAAGATTGGATTGAAGTCGTTGATTATCTTAATAGTATACTTAAATCTGAACCACACAGCTTCATTAGTTTTGATTCACGCTAGGAAATGATTATGTCGGAACTGGAAACCGTAAAGCTAGAAATTGTACAATGATAGAAATACCACTTAAGCTGTGAGTGGCAGAGGCAGACTTGAACCTTGCTGAAACCTCAAGCCAACAACCAGCGGCATTTCTTTTGCCTCCAAATCTCTTTTCTCTTAAAAAATGAGTGAGCTGCACGGAACTCCGTCCGCCAAAGAGATATCAGGTGCACGCATTTGGAAGTGCACGCATGCTTTTCCGCAGACAGACAACAGGTCGGGCTAATGAGAAGTGTTCGCCTGAGGAATTCATCACGTTTTAATAGGTTTGTCATCCTGATGTGAGGGATCACGTTAGTCATCATTTCCCACAAAGGTGAATCCCTGCACTGGACAGTGGTTTTGCATTCTAAGGCTTGATGAGTGAAAATTCCACCGCCGGCGTCTACTCCTGCCCCCTACTATCATTTAGGACATACATCTAGCCGGGCTCAATTTTGCAGAGAATTTTTTTTTTTTTTTTTAATTTCAAGACCAGGAGAAAAGTTAACTTCTAGCTATGTGAACTGAAGTCAGTTCGTGCCACTGGGTCTTGCTTTTCTGATTTGTCAAATGGGGGCTTGGTGTGGAGAAAGTCTGGCAATTTCATGCAGATAGAAAGCGATGAGAGAAGAGAGCTAGACCAGCTGTTTAAGCAATTTGGAAAAGCGCGAGGTATTTTCTCTCATTATTGGAAATGAGACATTTTTGTGTCGGATTAGGATAATCCATACTGTTTAATGTATAGATTTCTATATTGTGAAGTAAGTCCCGGTTACATTTGAATTTTCTTTTTCTTTAAGCCTAAAGACCACATGCCTTTATTTTTTTGTTCTGTTGATTTTAGTCCGTGTTTCAACTCCTCCGGGTTTGAGCTCAGGATGCCAGTGCCCCATGGGCACCCACCTCATTTCCCGCCCACCTGCTACTTCTTCTCTTGGGTCCTATCTACAGCATCCGGGGCCACATGCCCTTCTCTTCCTTGATTTTCTCTCTGATTATGCTGAAGTATGTCTAGAAACAAACTTCTAAGACAGACTATATAGAAAGTTAAGTATTGGAGCCTTTTACCGTCTCAAAATGTACTTATTTGGTACTCACTCTTGTCTTAGGTCAAAGGTTCAGTGTTGATTTCACGATACTCCCTTGTTGTAATCTCTGGGAAACTTCTCTGAGTTTCTGTTTCAATCTTTCAATTAATTGTCTAATTTGAGGGGCGCCTGGGTGGCTCAGTCGGTTAAGCAGCCGACTTTAGCTCAGGTCATGATCTTGCGGTCCGTGAGTTCGAGCCCCGCGTCGGGCTCTGTACTGACAGCTCAGAGCCTGGAGCCTGTTTCAGATTCTGTGTCTCCCTCTCTCTGTCCCTCCCTCGTTCATGCTCTGTCTCTCTCTGTCTCAAAAATAAATAAACGTTAATTGTCTAATTTGACCAATCATAGTTTAAATTTGTTATTTTTCCCATAACATATATTTCTGTTGTTGTTGCTGTTGTCGTTATTGTTATTGTTGTTGTTGTTGTTTTTCTTCCTTTTCTTCTTCTTCTTCCTATATTCTCAAATCTGAAGGTAATAGAATGTTTTCTGTTTTCAGTTTGTGCTTTTTTTTAAACTTTATTTATTTTGAGAGAAAATAGACAGATGAGCGGGGGGAGGGGCAGGGAGAGAGGGAGCGAGAGAGGGAGAGAGAGATTGAGAGAGAATGAGAATCCCAAGCAGGCCCCACGCTGTCAGCACCAAGCCCGATGCAGGGCTCAATCACACGAACCATGAGATGGTGACCTGAGCGGAAATCAAGAGTCAGATGCTTAACTGACTGGGCCACCCGGGCACCCCTCTGTTTGTGTTTTTATATGTCGTCCTGAGTCATCTTTTTCTTTCATGTTGGTTCTTCTTTCACATTACTTTTTTCCTCACAGGCCTGTGGATCCATTGGTGATTTGTTTTATTTTGGACCAAAGAACTCGATTGGCCGTTCTAGGCAAGAGCTGCAGTTTTCTCTGCTGAAGGACAAGTAGGTCCTTCTCAGGATAAGTCTGCCTTTGGAAGAAGATCTCTGTCTGGGAAGACTGTGCCCACTGGCAGCACCGGCTTCCGTTCGGGTAGGTAGCGAGTCTGGTCCAGCCGATGGGTCCTTCCAAATGCTGGAGTAAGAAAGACTTTGTTCTGAGCTTGCCGTCACCGCGCTCTGAATGTTGATGTTACTAACAGATGACACTTAGGCTGTTCTAAGTATTTCAAATACTTAGAATAATTATTTAATTATTTAATTATTTAATTATTTAATTCTCAAAACAACTATGTGAGGTAGTGCAATAATTATCCCCCGTCTTACAGATGAAGACAATGAAGCACAGAGAGTTAAGGAAATCGTTCAAGGTCGTAAGGAATAGACCTGAGCTTTAAATCCAGCCAGGCTGGCTCTGGAGCCTGTGCCCCTTGACTGTTACATCTCCTGTCTTAAGAAAAATCCGTTGGTATTCTCACAAGAAGAAATCTTGAGTTTTATGGGTCAAGACCATGCTGGCTTGCTGCGAATCCCCCTTCTCCCAGAACCTCTTCTCCTTCATGCCCCTTTGACACCTTGCCAACTTAAAGCTGAGCTTTCTGAGTATCGCCAAGGGCGAAATCTCTCCCTTCTCCAATCCACCTGTGTGGGGACGCCATTGGTGCCATCTCCTATTGGCATCACCTCTACCCTGCTCTCAGCATGTTCCATTCACCCCCACACTGTTCCCTAGCTCTCGTCTGTGATGCCTCCTCCACTCTCTCAGCTCTTTTGCGTTTATTCTCTCTTGCACGATGCTCTAATTTTATTAGCTTCCCGCTAAAGACGAGCCATCCCACCACGTTCAGTTAACCAGGTTTGATGAAACCAACTTAAACCCAACGTTTGGCCCTTACTTACATATTTATCCGTTCACATGATTTAAAAACAACCTGTGTCAATTAACACCACGACATTATTATTCTAAACTAGTAATTAGCGTTGATTAACCCGTGCTAGTCTAGTGATAAAGACAGGAATGTAGTTTATTGTTTCCAATACACCTAGACTTCAAGATGTGCTTTGATACATCTAGAAGCCTAGGCATAATAACACGTCTGAAGACACTTGTAATTTTATTCGGAAAGGGTCATACTGTAAAATCGTATTCAATTTCGACTCGTTCCTTCCATAATTTTTGAATACCGACTGTGGACCCAAACACTGCGCGAGTCTTAGGATCTCACACGGGAGAAATTCTCTGCCTTTTAAAGCCCCATAATTTGTTGTCACAAAGCTTCATGATAGGTCTATTTCTCAGGTGTTAGAGAGAAGTTCTACAAATATAATAAAAGCTAATATTTTAAAGTTTAAACTTTCTTATTATTACTTAAAAATGAACCAGTGAAGTCAGTCCTTAGACATTTCAAGTCACTGAGTATTATTTTCTCCTAAGAGGGAAGGATCAGTAGAACCGTAGCCAGAAACTTTACTGAAAGTCAATGCCACCTCTTTGCACTTATCAGGGCCAATCTTGCTCTGCATATTTTTGTGGTATTCGCCATGCATTGTTAACGGTGATTGTCATGTAATTAAATCACTGCTCATCACAAGAGCCTGTTTTTATGCTGAGATAAGCATCCAAAGCCTGCTGCAGGACCCCCAGATCAATAAAGATGTTCCCAGTAGGATTACAAAGAGGCTGGGGTTGAGCAGGGCAGCAGAATTAATTAGGAATGATTTCTCTTTTTCTTTCTACTTTCAATATATTTTTTAATTGTTTTTCCATGTTCAATGGACTATGCCCCCCTCTTTTTTTTTTTTTTAATTCTACACTGATGCTCAGACACTTCTGTCCTGAGATCTGTGAAGGCTGAGCTCTTAATCTTTCTCACTTTTGAGTCATATCCGCAACTGACTTTAGTTTCACTTATCTCTGAGTTTCATCGTTTGGAAAGAGACTTTGGAAGAGAGTTGGCCATCCAGTTTCAGAAAGCTCTTTGAACATTACAGTACAAGCTTTGAACTGCAGGTGGATTTCTTGTTTTAGTTGGCATGCTCTTGAGAAAATGTGACATCAAGTTTTTAGAAGTATTAGTGTATTCTACAATGAGACACAACTCAAATCAAATGTGAATTTTGTTTATTTTTAATTTTTAAAAAAATCTTTATTTATTTTTGAGACAGAGACAGCGTGTGAGCAGGGGAGGAGCAGAGAGAGGGGGAGACACAGAATTCAAAGCAGGCTCCAGACCCTGGGCTGTCGGCACAGAGCCTGACACGGGGCTGGAACTCACGAACCGCGAGATCATGACCTGAACCGAAGTCGGACACTCAGCCGACTGAGCCACCCGGGCGCCCCTCAAATGTGAATTTTTTAAAAAAAGAAAACTCCCTGGTCTTCCATTCGCTGCGTGGGACACCTCCTTGGCGAGTGACATGTGAAAGTACCAGGAACGTGAAGGCTTATTATTTTTTTTTTTTTTTTAGACGGGAAATGTCGTCTTCTAGCAATAGGTATGTCCCAGTGCAGACGGGGATGCCGTAACAGTGAGAGCTCCTGTATTCCTAATTTCAAGGATTATTAAAATTCCTGGCTGCAGCAAGGGAGACCAGAAAATCAGCAACGCCGCAGCTGCAGGAGGTAGGATTAGTGGGGAAAGAGAGGCGATGGTTTCCAAAGGGTGAAAGGTGATGGGAATATTTCCAGGAACTGAGAAATCTATTACACAGAAGAGGAGAAAAGAAGGAAATAATCAGATATTTCAGAACACGGGAGAGAAAGTGATCAATTAATGGTGACCCCCCAATGCCCTGATGCTAAGATTCTATTGTCAGGTGGACATGGTCACAGATGGGCCTTGACAGAGCAATAGATGGGTCGAGTGGGGACTTTGATGCTTCTTATATATCCTCTGGTCTTCAATAATTAAATCATGCGTACATTCTTCCAATCAACCCACACTGAGTGCCCACTCGCAGGGGTTGATAGCATTTAAGGGGGCTATAGCACCCCCTTTGCCATCTGAGGTCAGACCAAGGGATAGATGCAGGAGTCAAACAAATGGAGGTGAAAATGTTTTTGTATTACTGCTGCTGAACAATTGAGGCTAAGTTTCTGAATACTGAACCCCAGAATTAAATAGTCAGACCCAGGGGCGCCCGGGTGGCTCAGTCGGTTGAGCGTCCGACTTCGGCTCAGGTCACGATCTCGCGGTTCATGGGTTCGAGCCCCGCGTCGGGCTCTGTGCTGACAGCTCGGAGCCTGGAGCCTGCTTCTGGTTCTGTGTCTCCCTCTCTGCTCCTCCCCTGTTCACACGCTGTCTCTCTCTCAAAAATAGATAAAGATTAAAAGAGTGTTGGATGCCAGAGCCCTCCCCACATGGGGGTATTGTCTGATCCTGTAAGACTCAGGGCAGAAAGGAACAGAGCCAAAGGCCCACTCGGTGTAGACAGGCAGATCCCAAAGAGAAAGAGGAAGTAGATCCGAGTGGCTAGATCTCCTTCTTCCTCCCTGGGGAGGCATGTTGATAAAGGTGCTGGAGGGAAGTCAGGAGGGTTACTCCAACAGAGCTCTCCTCAGGGCAGTCTCTTGAATAGTGGACTGGGGCAAAGGAGCATTCCCATTGACTAGGCCAGACACACACCTAGATACCTGTCAGGCCGGAACCGGATATATAGTTCATGCCTTCTTAAAATTTTTTTTTCAACGTTTATTTATTTTTGGGACAGAGAGAGACAGAGCATGAACGGGGGAGGGGCAGAGAGAGAGGGAGACACAGACTCGGAAACAGGCTCCAGGCTCCGAGCCATCAGCCCAGAGCCCGACGCGGGGCTCGAACTCCCGGACCGCGAGATCGTGACCTGGCTGAAGTCGGACGCTTAACCGACTGCACCACCCAGGCGCCCCAATAGTTCATGCCTTCTAAGAGCTTTCTGTCCAGTATGGCGAAAGGAGCAGTGCGCAAACAATAGTAACACATGTGAGCATTTTTCTTTTCCAACACGCAGGGCGTGTTGGACAACGTGGACAATAGCTGGCCCCAACCTAGCTTTTATTTATTTATTTAAAAAAATTTTTTTTAACGTTTATTTATTTTTGAGACACAGAGAGACAGAGCATGAACGGGGGAGGGTCAGAGAGAGAGGGAGACACAGAATCTGAAACAGGCTCCAGGCTCTGAGCTGTCAGCACAAAGCCCGACGCGGGGCTTGAACTCACGAACCGCGAGATCATGACCTGAGCCGAAGTCGGACGCTTAACCGACTGAGCCACCCAGGCGCCCCCCAACCTAGCTCTTAGAAGTATATAATAATACTGTTCCAGAAATACGGTCAATTGCACTCAAAATGTCCTACCCTGGAATCCTTAATACGCACACCTGCTTTGATCTGAAATCGCCTTTTCTCCTCTCTCTGGCCCTCTCTCTCCCAGTGACAACCATTCATTTTCAGCGCTTTCCCCACATTGCACCTCTCCAAGGAACATTTTTTGAGCCTCGCCACGATGCGTTACCTTTCCTGCTTTTTTTCTTTATTAAAACTTTTTCTTTAATGTTTATTTATTTATTTTGAGAGATAGAGAGCGAGCAGGGGAGGGGCAGAGAGAGAGGGAGACAGAATCCCCAGCAGGCTCCGTGCCATCAGCACAGAGCCCGATGTGGGGCTCGAACCCATGAACCGTGAGATCATGGCCTGAGCGGAAACCAAGAGTTGGATGCTTAACCAACTGAGCCACCCAGGCGCCCCTACCTTTCCTGCTTTGACGCCTACACTTCCTTGGTTCCTCTGCAATGACTCCATATTGTATCAGAAGAATGCATAGGCTCAGCTCAGCTCTTCTTGAAGCAAGACATCCTCATCCCCAAATGTCTGGGGCACCCGGGTGGCTCAGATGGTTAAGCATCCAAGTCTTGATTTCGGCTCAGATCATGATCTTAGGATTGTGAGATTGGGTCCTGTGCTGGGCATGGAGTGTGCTGACAGCTCTCTCTCTCTCTCTGTTTCTGTCTTGGTCTCTGTACCTCCCTCTAAAATAAAATAAAATAAAATAAAATAAAATAAAATAAAATAAAATAATAAAATAAAAATAAATGTCTTCTAACATCTAACACGGAGGCTTTGCAGGTGGACATATAGAAGGGATGTTAAGTTAAATGGAGAGAAACTAAGCTCCCCTCCATTGATGACCGGTCAGGCTTTTACTATCTTCTCAATTCGCGCTGGGTGCTGAGATATCCCCACACCCAAAGAAGGAAGCATCGAACCACACACTTGTGCAACTTCCCCAAGCCCTATGGCTATAGTGCCTTCATTTCTCCACACAGACCTGCAAGGGCCATTTACCATTTCAAGGTATTTAAATCTAGAAGGTGGCAGATGTGTTGTCCAAGGGAATTGGGGTTTTCTGAAAAGTTCCAGAGGAATAAGGAATGCCATTATTTGCTCCCTGCCGTCGTCGCTCCATCCCTACATTTTGTATTTTTCATAAAACAAAACCTTTTCCCTTCGCAGTAGAAGCTCTGAGTGACCTTCGTGCTGTTTATTGCCTTCCTGGCTGTATTAAAACTCCAAGCTGTGCCGTGGGATTTCTAAAGGACATGGGCCTCAAACCTGCCAACCTATCAATTTAGCGGGGAGAAAAAAATAAACATGAGTGTGCCTCTCACATGCCTGAGATTGTGTTTGTGACTAACCTTCAGCACAGACCACACTGTTCTCTAAGAGAGACCTATTCCCGGAGAGTTTAGATCAACTTTCCCCCGCCCTTAGCCATCTTAGACCTTACCCCCGCTTGCTTTCGTCCCTCAAGATGGAATTGTCCCTTCTCTGTCCACAAGTAGCTCTTCTCTCCAAGGTCGGTGATATAATGTCTAAAGCAAACCACGCCAGCCCACGAGTCCCCAGTAGTGGCTTGGGAGGTGACTTTCAGTGTAATGAGGTCCCGAAGAAAATTATGCGACAGAGTATACCCTTGGCAACCCTCCAATTTCATATCTGATGCTCTCCACGGGCAATCAGTTTCTTGGTTTTTGTTTGTTTGTTTGTTTATGAGGATTTGGGGCTTTTAAAATTTGATGAATTGAAAAAATACCCTCCCTGGTTCTTTCTTCTGCTTATGGAGTGTTACTGTCTATTGACCGTAGGCAAGAGACCCAACCAGGACCGGAAGTTTCCTAGGTTTCAGATATAGGCATTGAAGAGAGCTGTTAGATTTTTATCTCAATTTGCCAGGCTGAAAGGGGCTCCTGGCAGCTATCTTGTCTGCCAAGTGGACAAAATCAGCCTGCAGAATCAAATCCAATAGACATGACACTAGGAGATGGGAGGGAGCTATTAGGACCCCCTGGGACCAAAGCAAGGCTCATCCCCAGATATCCCCGTTATCCGATTCAATCATTTCCCCCTCTGCATAATGTACATCGTGTTGGGATTCTGTCACTATGACATGAATCTTGACTAATGCAGATGATAATGCAAAAGTGCTTTCTCCTGCTAATTTACAGATCTTTGATTACATATAATACTGAGCATTAATTCGTGCTTCCTGGATATTTCTATTTCTTCCTTAATAATTTCTTCATGGTCTTCGCCCATATTTGACAATTTTCTTTTTTGTTTTGTAATAGCTTTGTATATACTTAGAGTATTAGTCTCTTTTCTGTCATATGTGTAGCAAATATTTTTTTCCCCAATTGTCATGTTTTTTGACTTTGATAGGTTTTCTTGGCGAATAAATGTTTCTTTTTTTCTCCTCTGCATTCTGCCTTTGGCATTATGCTTTAAAAAGTCCTTCCTAATTCAACATTGTTTTTCAAGTGAGCAGGCAGAATAAAATTTGAAAATCAATAGCATTCGTCCATACTTGGAATAAGCATTCAGAAAAGGAAATAAAAATTATGATACCTTTTAAAATAGCAACCAAAGCTCTAAAGTGCCTGGGTTTTACCTAATAAAGAATAAGCAAGCTTGTATGAAGAAACCCTAACAGAATTGGAGGACATACAAAAAAATAAAGGTTAGATTAAAGAAAGAGGTATTCTTCGATGGGAAAATTTAATAAGAAACTTAAGATGAGTTCATATCTACTTAAGGGATATAAATGGTAGGTGTTTTCTTTTTTGTTTCTAAGTTCATTTTGAGGGGGAAGAGGCAGAGAGAGAGGGAGAGAGAGAATCCCAAGCAGGCTCCATGCCGTCAGCACAGAGGCTGATGCGGTGATCAATCTCAGGAATCATGAGATCATGACCTGAACTGAAACTGAGTCAGATGCTTAAACAACTGAGCCACCCAGCTGACCCTTTCTTCTTCTTTTTTTTTTTAAGTTTATTTATTTTGAGAGACAGAGAGAGAAAGAGAGAGAGGGAAATGGTAGGTGTTTCTTGTTGTTGTTCTTTTAACATTTATTCATTCTTGAGAGACAGAGAGACAGAGCATGAGTCGGGGAGGGGCGGACAGAGAGGGAGACACAGAACCCGAAGCAGGCTCCAGGCTCCGAGCTGTCATAATAGAGCCCCATGCGGGGCTTGAACCCACAGACTGCAAGATCATGACCTGAGTGGAAGTCAGACGCTTAACCAATTGAGTCACCCAGGCGCCCCTAAGTGGTAGGTGTTTTTGAAAGGGCTTCTCACCGTGTTAGCGTTTCAGATGCTCACTAACCCTAAGGGGGGATGCTATTAACAACATCAGAGTGGATGCTGGGTGGGGTTGGAGTGTATGAAGCCAGAGAAGTAATGGGAATGAGGACAGGGAGAAAAAAAAAAAAAAAAAGATGGGAGAATGTGTTTTTACAGACTGATGGATGACAGTCGTGAACTAAGGAGTATTTTTATATCATGTTTGTCCCCGATGTCCAACAGTGAGGAAAGCATAAAGTGAAGTAAAACAAAATGAAAAAAAAAATCAACCTATATTATCTTCTAGTACTTTTAATGTTTTATTTTTATTTGGCAGAAATTGTGAGTGAAGTACAGACCTTATCGGGTTTTCTCTCCCCCTAAAATTATTTAGCCAATTGCTGAAATACATCTTATGAATAATTCCTTCTTCCCCACTGTTTTAAAATGCCAAATGTATTTTATAATAATATACATATGGATCTGTTTCTGTCTTTTTTGTTTGTTTGTTTGTAATGATCAGTCTGTCTTTTCTTACACCAGAGTAAAACTTTAAGAGAGATCAGCTTTATACAGGTCTTTTGGCTTCCCGTTTGATCAGTCACCAATTCTCACTCATTCTACCTTCTACACGTCTGTCAAACCTTTCAGTTTCTCATTTCCGGCGCCCTCACTCTGGTCAGTTGCAATACCATCTTCCTCCCGGAACACTGCTGAACTCACCACCGAGTCGCCCTGCGTGCATTTCCCACACAACAGAAAATAATACACTCCTTAAACCATTCATTTTATTGGGTCCCCTTCCCCGCTCAGGACCCTTAGGGAGACTTTCACTGCACTCAGATAAAATCTATTCCCTGTTGCATGGTCTGCATGTGGCCCCGGTTGTTTCTCTCCCCCCCTTAACCCTACGTCTTTCTCTGGAGTTCCATTGTTTTGTTGAGGCTGGACTCCTTTTGTTTCTTGATTGTGCCAAGATCCTTTCATTGCAGCCCTTTCAAACCCGCATTCCTTCTCCTGGGAATTCTTGTTCTCTTTCCATCCTTCTTTAAAAAAAAAATATATATATATATGTATATATATATATATACACATATATATATATTTTCTTCTTTAAAAAAATATATATATACATATATATTTTTTTTTAAAGAAGAAAATTCTTCTTCTTTCTTCTTTTTTTAAGAAGAAAATATATATTTATTTATTATTTTGAGAGAAAGAAAGAACAAGCAGCAGAGGGGCAGAGAGAGAGGGAGAGAGAATTCCAAGCAGGTTCCTCACTGACAGCGCAGAGCCCGATGCGGGGCTCGAACCCACTGACTGCGAGATCGTGACCTGAGCTGAAGTCGGACACTTAACCAACTGAGCCACCCAGTCGCCCCAGTGTCATCACTTTTTAATCTCTCTCTCCTTCACTAGGCCGTAAGCTCCTTGAAGGCTGGGCCATGTCTCTTCTGTCTCGATCTCCCACAAGCAAAATGCACACAGTAGGTCTTCAAGTATCTACTGAATGAATGGTGAGCATCGGGTTGGTCATGTTATTCCCTATCCTTTATTTTATTTTATTTTATTTTATTTTATTTTATTTTATTTTTTCAACTTTTATTTATTTTTGGGACAGAGAGAGACAGAGCATGAACGGGGGAGGGGCACAGAGAGAGGGAGACACAGAATCGGAAACAGGCTCCAGGCTCGGAGCCATCAGCCCAGAGCCCGACGCGGGGCTCGAACTCCCGGACCGCGAGATCGTGACCTGGCTGAAGTCGGATGCCCAACCGACTGAGCCACCCAGGTGCCCCTATCAATCTTCATTTTAAACAATTCCAGGCTGGGGCGCCTGGGTGGCACAGTCGGTTAAGCATCCGACTTCAGCCAGGTCACGATCTCGCGGTCCGGGAGTTCGAGCCCCGCGTCGGGCTCTGGGCTGATGGCTCCGAGCCTGGAGCCTGTTTCCGATTCTGTGTCTCCCTCTCTCTGTGCCCCTCCCCCGTTCATGCTCTGTCTCTCTCTGTCCCAAAAATAAATAAAAGTTGAAAAAAAAATTTTTAAACAGTTCCAGGCTATCTGTCCCAGCTTCTTCTTCTACCTAAACGTTCAGAAGATTTTTTTTCCATGTTCGAAAATATCCTACTGCGATTTCATTATATTCGTAAACTATTTGTGGATGATTTACAATCCTTGTGATACTAATCTGTCAATATGTGAACATGACATAATATTTTACAGCTTTAACATTTTTTTTTTACTGTTTATTTACTTTTGAGAGACAGAGAGAGACAGAGCACGAGTGGGGGAGGGACAGAGAGAGAGGGAGACACAGAATCCGAAGCAGGCTCCAGGCTGAGCTGTCAGCACAGAGCCCAGTGTGGGGCTCGAACCCATGAACTATGAAATCATGAGCTGAGCCGAGGTTGGATGCTTAACCGATTGAGCCACCCAGGTGCCCCATAGTATTGTTTTTTACCTCATACAAATTCTACTCAGTTCCTATGAGGATTATTTACACTTTATTTTATATTTTTGGTTGCAACTGGGTGCAATCTTTTTGGAAAGGAGGGCTCCTTTTCTTATTCTGTTTTCAAAGTAGATACATTTTTAATACAGGATCTTGCTGGTATTTTCTATGTTTTTAAAATGTATTTAAATCAAGCGTTTGTTCTAATTACTTTAATAGATCTCACTAACTTTTCTAGGTAGGCAGTCATGTAATCTATGGACAACTTATTCTTTTAATTTTTTTTAATATTTATTTCTTTTTGGGAGAGAGACAGAGACAGAGAGTGAGCAGGGGAGGGGCAGAGAGAGGAGACACAGGATCCGAAGCAGGCCCCAGGCCCTGAGCTGTCAGCACAGAGCCCCACGTGGGGCCCGAACTCACAAACCACGAGATCATGATCTGAGGGGAAGTCGGACACCTAACTGACTGAGCCACCCAGGCGCCCCCGGGCAACTTATTCTTTATCCCTTTCATTATTAGAACTATTATTGCATTTTCATATTTTATCTCATCAGTTATTGTTTACACAATAATTTTAAATAATAATAATCAAATGAGATAATTTCATTATGTTTGTCGTCCCAAAGATAATTTATTTGTTCATCATTAAGCATGATGCAGTTACAACTGTGGCATAGATTAATTTTCATGCAAAAAAGCAATTTTTAGAGGCGCCTGGGTGGCTCAGTCAGTTAAGCATCTGATTCTTTATTTCAGCTTAGGCCCCACAACCGGGTGGAACCTGCTTGGGATTCTCTGTGTCTCTCGCTCTCTGTCCCTCTGCACCTCCCCCCTTCTCTCTCTCTCAAAATAAATAAATAAACATTGAAAAAGCAATTTGTATCCCTTTTACCAAGAAATTTTGTATAAAAAATGGTATTCAATTTTATTAAAGGTGCTTGAATCCTCAATACAAGAATTAGAAAGAACATGATTTGGGGGCCACAGTCTTGAGCGTTCCAATCTGAGCGACCTCATGGACATCTTTTCTCTGATGACGATGTTGGGATCCACACAAAACACCACTGGCTATTAGCTTCGCTGACTTTTCCTGGCCTGCAAACCAAGTTCACTGGTTCATCGGACGCTTTGCCGCATGCTGGTCTCTTTATTATGTTTTTCCTCTGATTTGGCTACGATTTAGGAAAGGGTCGCACCTCAGATGTTCGTTTTGCAGATAAGGTGGCTGAAGGAAAAAAAAAAAAGTGATGTTAAGTCTCACATTTCGGAGATACTTGGGCTTCTTCTTCTTCACTCTGAGATAGAAATGTATCTTCCAATTTGCTCGGCCCTCTAAGCTCCTGCAACATTAAATGTGAACGTTTCCGTGAAAAGTAAGTGATTTTTTTTTTTTTTTTTTTTTTTTTTTTGCTGGCTTTGTGTTCCTCTTTGTTAATCTGCTCATGTGGCCAAAAATTACACAGAAAATTATTGCGAGAGCTACAGCTCTTGGAGCATTTTTGTCCCAGGGAATGGATTCCCTTTTCTTCCTTATTATGAAGAGTATTGAGTGTGTGTGTGTGTGTGTGTGTGTGTGTGTGCGTGTGAGTGTGTGCGTGTCTGTAGATGCATTTTGAAGCAAAAACTAAATCACAAGAGCCATCCCACAAAGGCCATCCTGCCAGGGTCCACAGTTGCATGGAACCATCTCTCTCTCCTCCCCCCACCCCACCTCATCTCCACCTCCCAACCCTGCAAGTAACTGGCAGTGCTCTCCTCCTCCTCCCTGGCCCTCTGTTATCCCAGCGGCCGCCGCAAACTCATTCCTCACTTTCACCAAACTGATTTCTGTTTGCCGAGCAGCTGGCGGGAGCTTTCCGAGGCCAGGCGCTGCCTGAGAAGCAAGCCTGCTTCCTTCCACGGTCAGGGGGCTTTTAGAAATAACACCCTCCTCGGAGGAAGTCAGAACAGCAACAGGAAAATAAGTAAAACCTATTATAAAACAGTTGTCCCAGAACTTGGGCACGGCGCTGGGTGGAGATCGATATACTTGTGAAGGTTAAATCTATTTTCACACTGTGTTCTATTTCACAGTTTAATGGTGTTTTAATGTGTCTGTCACCGAGCCCCTTCATGTTATGCAGGTAGGGCCTTTACAAAGGAGAAAGAACCCGGCTTTTCAAGCTTCGCTGTAACATCTTATTTACCAGCTGCGATCTGACATTTTCTTTTCCTTTCCAGAGCGACGGCGGGGTCTGGCTGTCCCTCTCAACCCCTCTGGCTCTCCTTCCAATCCTCATTTGTACTCCTAATTTTGCAAGGAGGCAGAGTTGAGACCCTGAGAGAGACTCTTAGGTATCTCTCTGAAAAGCTCTCCGGCATAGTTAGCCGTATTTAAGAAGAAGGTAACTAAGACCTTTCTGATTCGTCCTCCCCGTGTCCTCAGTTGGCCTCCTACATTGTGTGGGGGATCCCAGCTGGTTCTGGCCAAGCTCACTGCCTTCCCTCGCCTGCTGGGGTTTCCTGCTCAGCCCCCAACTTTGTCTCTCTCTCTCTCTCCACCTTACACGTCAGTGAGCACGTGGTCAGGGGTCTCGCTTTGCTTCCCCACCCTCATGAGAGAAATCCTGACTATCCTTGCCCCCGAAGAGATCTTTCCTTCTACCTTGACACAAGTCAGCCATGGGAACTGTGTTAGTTTTTCCCAGGGCTGTTGTAACTAAGTGCTGTAAACTTGGTGGCGTAAAGGTAACAGAAATGTGTCCCCTCGCAGATGTGGAGGCTGGAAGTCTGAAACCGAGAGCACGCAGGGCCACGGTCTCTCTGAAGGCTCTACGGGAGCCTTTCAATTAACTTCTAGTGTTACGGGAAATCCTTGGCTCTCCTTGGTTTGTGGATACCTCCCTCCCACCTCTGTCTTTCTCATTATACGGTGTTCTCCCAATGCATTCTCTTCTTATGAGGATACCACTCATGTTGTATGAAGGGCCAGCCTACTCTACCATGACCCCGTCTTACCTAATTGCATCTGCGATGGTCTTATTTCCAAAACATGGTCACAGGCTGAGGTCCTAGGAAGGATGTGAACTTGGGGAAACGCTATATGTGATGGCTAATTTTATGCGTCAACGTCACTGGGCCACGGAGCTCACCTTTCTGGTCAAATATGGTTCTGAATGTTCCTGCGAGAGTGTTTTTGATGAGATTACCAGTTAAATCTGTGGACTTTGAGTAAAACCGATTGCCATCCATAATGTGGGTAGGCCACATCTAATCAGTCGAAGGCCCAAATGGAACAAAGGCCTGCTCTCCCCCAGGCAAGAGCAAATCCTATTAGCTGACTGACTTCAGACTTAAACTGCATGATTAGCTCTTCCTGAGTCTCCAGCCTTCACATCACCCTGCAGATTTGGGACTTGACAACCTCCATAACTGCATGAGCCAATTCCCTAAATCTTTCTCCCTATTTACACACACACACACACACACACACACACACACACACACACACTGGCACACTGGTTCTGTTTCTCTGGAGAACCCTGGCTAATATATTATCTAACCCAGTACAGCCCTGTAGATAAAGTATATAGAAAGTGTCCTGTGGGAAAACACATATTATTTAATTATGCTCGATAAGGAAGAGACAGAATTTAGGCACTCAGATTTCTGGGTTAGAGTAATGGAACCAGCATGACATCTCCCTGTTTGTCATGAATTCCAAATGGCTGGGTTTTCAGTGGAATTCAAATTATAGGGAGGGGAGGGCACCTTGACTAGGTATAGCTTATAGCAGAAATTTCCAAAGGATGGTCCTTGGGGATATCTGAGACTGTTGCAGAGGATCCACAGAATTAAAACTATTGTCATAATGATAGTTTTTTTTTTTGCTTATTTTAATTGAAATTGACCTTTAAAAATTTTTTTTAATATTTATTTACTTGTGAGAGAGAGAGACAGAACATGAGCAGGGGAGCGGCAGAGAGAGGGAGACACAGATCTAAAGCAAGCTCCAGGCTCTGAGGTGTCAGCATAGAACCCGATGCAGGACTTGAACTCTCGAACTGCAAGATCATGACCTAAGCCGAAGTTGGATGCTTAACCAACTGAGCCACCTAGGCGCCCCTTGAATTGACCTTTAAACTGATGAAACCGACGTGTAATGTGTCTCAGCATGAGTCAATGCATTCCCCCCTGCCCCCCAGGCATTGTTTCTTTACTAAAGTGGACTTTCAGGGCAATAAAAGCCAGTTTTATTTGAGAATGCCATTAGGAGAGCAATGAAAATTAATAATTGCGTTAATTCTGACATTTTTTGTTGTGGTAGAATCAGAAGTTTACCCGAAGCAGTTATGTGTCTTATCAGGTATGATGGTTACCTGGAGGAAAAGGCCTTGTGTGATTGAGTTGCTAGCTGAACTAGCCACTTTTTTCATGGAACAGTATTTTTACTTGACAGAACAATTAACAAAGTGTACTTACTCAGACTTAGGCACTTGGCAAACATTTTCTTGAAAGTGAATGACGTGAGTCTGTCACTTAAAGGTAAATGAGAGTATTTGTTACAAATGATGAAAGACAGACTTTCAAAAGAAAATTAGAATTTTAGGGGTGCCTGGGTGGCTCAGTCAGTTAAGCCTTCAGTTCAGGCCATGATCTTTCAGTCTGTGAGTTCGAGCCCCACGTCAGGCTCTGTGCTGACATCTCAGAGCGTGGAGCCTGCTTCCCATTCTGTGTCTCCCTCTCTCTCTGCCCCTCCCCTGCTCACACTATGTCTCCCTCTTCCTCTCTCAAAAATAAACATTTAAAAACATTAAAAAAAAAAGAAAATTAGAATTTTAGAGAACTTGTGTCTGCCATTATGAGCTTAACAGCTCTCTTATGAGGCTCACAGTGATGTTGATTGTTGATGAACATGATTATTACTGTATCATGAAACATATCAAGATTTAGAATGTTTGCCTAACACAGTGAACTATTATTTTCCAAATGATAAAGGCAAGATATTACAAAAATCACATGTGAGTAATAGATCCATTCAAACAAAAAGACGAACTAATGTATGTTAATGTTCATTCATATAATTTCAGATTCCACATTGCAACTCACCTTTAAAAATTATTACTTGTCAAGTTTTGGTGTAATATGATAAAAGAATACCTATAATTAGCAAACAGGCTATTACAATACTCTCTCCTTTTCTAACCAGACAGATGGTGAGACCAAACATTCATCATATTCTTGAACCAAAACAATATATTGTAATAGGCTGAATACAGATGGAGGTGGAAGCCCCAGTTGTCCTCTATTAAACCAGACATTAAAGAGTTTAGCAAAAAATGTAAAACAGTGCTACACTCCTCACTAATTATTTGAAAATACAAATATGCTATTTATTTTAACATGTAGATTTGTTATTATTTTAGATGGAGACGTAACTACTCATAAAAATTCCCAATTTTAATTTCCAATACAGCAAATATTGATATAACCCATATAAACAAAAGCTCTTTGGAATCCCCCCCTCAAATTTTAGGGTGCCTGGGGGCTCAGTTTGTTAAGAGTCCAACTCGTGACTTCAGCTCATGTCATGATCTCATGGTTCATGGGTTCCAGCCACACCAGGGCTCCATGCTAATAGTGCAGAGCTTGCTTGGGATTGGTAAGGCCTTTCAAATAATTGAATCAGGCCCACCAAGATTATCTATTACAGCTCGAAGACAGATTTTCTAGGATTATCTCCTTTGCTTCAAGTGAACAGATTATGGGATTTAATGACATTGACAAAATAACTTCACAGCAACACAGATTTTAGTGTAAACAAATAAATGAAAGCTATTGTCTAATCAAATTGACACATAGAAAAAGACCATCACAGTCCACCCCTTATCAACCTGGCATCCATACACATCTCTTTAAACCATATTTAAAATCCAAACATTCATTCCTGAAGGGTTTGAGCTATTTGCAATCCTACCTCACTGGGTTGTGGTAGTTTTCCACTGACTTCAATCATAGAATGTGGTAGTAATAAGAGATAACCCTAAGGGATCTCCCTTATTCCAGACATATTCTTACATCCATTTTGTAACTCATTTACACTTGTAATCAGGAACAATCCTGCTAGCCAATACAGTAGCCTCCTTATTTGTCTATTGATCGAGACCCTTGAATTGCCCAGTGGCTGGGTGACATCTTGATTATACTGGACTGCTTATATCATAGATGGAACAGCACTATGTTCTTATTGGCCATAGATAATTAACTCTACATATAGATCTGTCTTTCCTGTGTGCCTTACTCTTGTCAAACTACCATCTGTGGGCTTACAGAATACGTATTGTCCTTTGTTTTACTTGGCATCCTTACTCTTGGGATTAAGACCCAAGCAATGGTCTCTCACTGAGACAGCAAAGACTCGGAGAGGAATACTTCGCAATCAGTTGTTGGACAAATCAGTTGCATGTTACTTGGATAGGTCAAAAGATGTGCAGAGAATCAATATATAGAATGTTTGAATCATGGGACTAGATGACAGAGAGAGAGAGAGAAAAGTAATAGAGAGCTCCCCCTGCCCCCTCCCCCACAACCCTTGAAGGGAGATATAACAGAGAGAAAAGAAACAACCAGAGAGATTAAGAAGTAGTTACCACTGACCTGAGGGGCTAAAAATATGTATCTTTCTGAAGACTAACTCACTTTAAGTATTTTGAATTTTGTAGTGTTTCACAAAGAGAATCATGCCTTCTGCTGGTCTGCCATGCAAACAAATGTGGGAATCATGGTAGAAAATTTTGTGCTACAAACCAAGTATTTATTGATCTCTGCTACAAAGAAATGAAAGAATAATGAGGGCTTAGGATAACTCATTCATTCATTCAATAAGAGGTTTTTCAGAAAATAATACATAAGTGACATTAATTTAGGCATGACGAACACAAAATTTAATAAAATTTGCTTCCTCGCTAAAGGTAATTAAGAAACGTTTTGGTGAAAATATAAGACCTGACTCAGCATTTTATTTCGATGGGGATCCAGGAGAAGACTGAGAACTCTCAGATTTGGATTTAAACATCTCATCACAGGGTTTAACAATGCTCAGTGAATATGAATTTGGGAGAATTAAGGGAAAAAAAGACCAGCTCAGTTAACTCCTGGGATATTTTGAAACATTTCACTTCTCCTAGAATTGAGACACTTTTTTTTTATCACCATTTTGCACTTTCCCAGGGAGGGTATGAACCAGCTGCCTATTGAGCAAAAATATTACCATCCAATTAATATTTTGGAAGCAATGACAGACTATTCTAACCTCCTGGCTCAGCAGTCTGTTCTGAGAGTCTGATCATACAGGAAGTGAGATAAACGTGGGGCCAGTCAGTTCATCAGGCCCTCACCACAAAGAGCAGAGGCCACGTACTGAAGTCTGTGAATCACAGAAGGCTGCAGCAGGGGATTTTGCATTTGAATTATGAATATTTAAATAGGCTTATTAAAACTGTGTCCACAGAGAGCAAAAATGCATTTGCTTTTAAAACAGTTAAAAATATAAGATGTAGTGCAGAATAGTTTCTAACTCATGGAATTTGGAGGCAGAAGACACAGAGTGGATCCCTATCTCCAGCACCTCCCAGCTATGTGGCATGGGGAAATGAATTTGACCTCTATAGGTTTTACCCAACACTCCACTTCACTTATTCTCCTTCATTTAGTAACAACAGCAACAACAACAACAACAAAAGGAGCATGGTCTTTAGAGCCACTCTGTCTAGATTTGAATCCTGGCTCCATGATTTCATAACTGTGCATGTTATTTAATCTCTCCGTGCCTCAGTTTACCTATCCATAAATGGTAATGATGCCAGTAGCTATGGCAAGGCCTTTTTGTAAGATTACATAAGTTAATTCATATAATATGTTTAGAACAGTGTCAAGGACATAATAAGCAAAAAACAAATGTCAGCTCTGACGGGAAATACTGTGTCATTAGTGTATGCTAGGTCTGTGCTTGGTGATCAGACGAATTAGTGAACACGATGGACAGTCTTTGCCCCCCGTAGAGACAATTAGACACACAATGACAAAAGAGGGGCTATGAACATTTAGTATGGAGACTGCAATGTTAAAGAAGCTCCTAAATTAGTGTTAAGGGGTCATGGAATGCATTCAAAGAGAAGTGAAGTTTAAGCTGAGGCATGATAGATAGATAGGAATTAGCCAAGAACAAAAAGGGGAAGGATATTAGAGAGAAAGAAAATATGAATATGGGTGGGAAGTATGGAGGATGGACAGAGAGAGAGAGAGGAAGGAAGGAAGGAAGGAAGGAAGGAAGGAGGAAAGGAAGGAAGGAAGGAAAGAAAGAGGAGAGAAAAAAAGAAAGAAATGAGAAAGAAAGAGAAAGAAACAAGGGAAAAAGAAAGGAAGAAAGAAAAGTCACATGTCAAGTTGTAACAGGGAAAGGCTTAGAATGAAGTTTGAAAGGCCAGGTCACAATTCACCTCGAAAAACGTATTAAGGAGTTTGAACTTTATTTTACAGACATCAGAGAGCTCAGGAAGGAATGATGATATTCCATTTTTTTTAGTTTATTTATTTATTTTGAGAGAGAAAGACAGAGAGAGAGAGAGACAGAGAGAGAGAGCGAATCGATAGCAGGCCATGTGCTGTCAATGCAGAGCCTGATGCAGGGCTCAATCTCACAACCCTGGGATCATGGCCTCAGCTGAAATCAAGAGTTGGACGCTCAACTGACTAAGCCACCCATGTGCCCCAATATTTCTGTTTTGGAAGTACTCTGCACTGACAGGGATTAATGGGAAGTGTGACTTGGAGTGGTCAAGCAAAAGCAGGGATACCACTAAGGTGGTTGTTACAGCAAACCAGGCAAGGGATGATAGTGTCTTGAGGCATGATAATTCAAAGATATATTCGAATCATTTTTAAGAAAGAGAAACACAAGTCTTTGGTGATTGACTGGATATGGGGAATAAAAAAGGGAACACTCAAGGCTGGCTCCAGACTGATGGTTTGCGCAAGAGGTGCCTAGTGATGACCTTCACTGGCATGGATGAGGGGACATCAACTGTAGGCTAGGTTTGGCTTGGATGGAATAAGAAAAGAAAATGTGTCTTATTTGGGATCTATTGATTAAGGATATCAAGAGCAACAACCAACTAGAATTCTCCAATGGGCAAGGGAAAGGTCTGGGCTGGAGACACAGGGGACCTGTCCATATGGAGGTCTCTTACGGGTAATACAGAGAATGAGAGAAGAAGAAGGCCTTCCTGGTGGGGAACCCTGGAAGATACCATCCTCAAGGGTGGACCTAGGAAGAAAATTCTGGAGAGAAACTGAAGTGTTATTGCAGAGAGGTAAGAAAGGTGAGAATGTTAAATGCTATGTAGGTCAAGAGTTGACAGCGTTCTTTAAAGTGGGAAGGAGGAGTAGTCAAAAATGAAGAGGGTTCTACAGCTTGGAGGCCATTGACAACTCTGGGTAGGGCAGTAGTAGTGAGGTGAGGAGGTTTGTGTTGTTGTTATTGCTGTTGTTATCATTATTTTGCTACTAACTTATATGAGTTCTTTATATCTTTTGAATATTAACTTCTTATCAGACACATGGTTTGAAAATACCTTTTCCCATTTCATAGGCCGTCTTTCCATTTTGTTGGTGGTTTCTTTGGCTGTGCAGAAGTTTGAGTTTGTTGTAGTTCCAAAGGTCTATTTATTTATTTTTTAATTTTGTTTCTTGTGCTTTAGGTGTCACATCCAAAAACCCAGCATCAAGGCCCACATCAAGTTGCTTTATTCCTGTGTTTACTTCTGGGACCTCCATGGCTCCGGGTCTTACATTTAAATCTATCATACATGTTGAGTTAATTTTTTGTGAGTGGGGTAGGACAAGGGTCCAGTTTCACTCTTTTAATTTTTTTTTTTTAAAGTTTTATTTATTCTTGAGAGAGACAGTGAGACAGAGTGTGAGCAGGGGAGGGGCAGAGGGAGAGAGGGATACAGAATCGGAAGCAGGGTCCAGGCTCCAAGCTGTCAGCACAGAGCCTGATGCGGGGCTCGAACTCAGGAGCCATGAGTTCATGACCTGAGCTGAAGTCAGATGCTTAGCCGACTAAGCCACCCCGGCGCCCCCAGTTCGATTCTTTTAAATGTGAATAATCAATTTTCAGAGCCTCATTTATTGCAAAGACACACTTTTCTCCATTAAGCGTTCTTGGCCCCCTTGCCTAATACTAGTTGACTGTTTATGCTTGCGTTTCTTTCTGGGCTCTCAGCCGTGTTCCATCTCAATTCTGTTTTACACCACCACAGTAGTGTTTGATAACCTTAGCTTAGAATCAGAAAGTGTGATGCCTCCTGCTTCGTTCTTTCTCAGGATTGCTTTGGCTAGAGTCCTTTGTGGTTTCCTGTAACTTTTAGGAATGTTTTTTTCTACTTCTGTAAAAAACGCCATTGGAATCTTGGTAGAGGTTGCATTGAATCTTTTGGTAATATTGACATTGTAACAATGTTAATTCTTCCAATCCATGACCATGTAATACCTTTCCGTTTATCTGTGTCTTCTTTGATTTCTTCCATCAGCATCTTGTAATTTTCAGGTTAGAGATTTTTGCTCTCCTTAGTTAAATTTTTTCCTATGTATTTTATTGGGGTTTTGTTTTGTTTTGTTTTGTTTTGTTTTGTTTTGTTTTTAAGTAGGCTCCAGGACCAGCATGGAGCCCAACACGGGGCTTGAACTCACAAACTGGGAGATCATGACGTGAGCTGAAATCAAAAGTCGGTTACTTAACCAACTGAGCCACCCAGGCGCCCCTCTTAGTTTTTGCCTTGTATGTTGGATACTCTAATGTGAGGCATTATCTATGTCTCTTTTTATCATTTTTAGTTTAAAATCTATTTTGTCTCATATAAATATAGCTACCCCTGCATATTTTTGTCACCATTTCCTTGAAATGTTTTTTCCTCCCATGTTTTCACTCTTAGTCTATGTGTGCCTATAAAACTAAAGTGGGTCTCTTGTAGGGAGTTTATTTTTGGATCATTAAAAAAAAAACGATTCAGCCATTCTATATCTTTTAATTGGAGAATTTAATCCATTATGTTTAAAATAATTATGAATAGGTAAAGACTTACTATCGCAATTTTATTAATTGTTTTCTGATTATTTTTTAGGTTCATTGTTCCTTGTTTCTAATCCTTTTGTCTTTCTTTGTATTTTGATGTATTTTGATATCAGTATGCTTTGAATTATTTATCACGTTCTTTTGTGAAATCACTACAGGACTTTTCCTTGTGGTTATGGGGAAGCTTACATAACATATCTTCTTTTTTTGATAAAACTTTCTTTTTTCTTTTTTTAAGAGAGTAGGGGGAGAAGGAGAGGGAGAGAAAGGATCTTAAGCAGGCTCCACACCCTGCACGGAGCCCTAGGTGGGGCTCAATCTCATGACCGTGAAAACATCACCTGAGCTGAAATCAAGGGTCAGACACTTAACTGACTGAGCCACCCAGGTGTCCCAACTTACATAAAATGTCTTAAACTTATAACCCTACTCTAGTCTGATAAATAGAATTTGTAAACTGTATGCTTTTACTTCACCTCTTACCTCACATTTTAGGTTATTGCTATTATAATTTACATGTTTTTTTTTTTATATTCTGTAACAAATAGCAGATTATAGTAGCTATGGTTATTTTTACTATTTAAATTACAAAAAAACAACAACTGGGGTTGTAAGCGAATTATGCAACATGATCATATTCCAGAATCTAACAGTGACTATATATTTACCATTACCAGTGAAATTTATACTACCTTTTTATGTTTTTATGATGTCAATTAGCATTCTTTTACTTCCACTCAATTCCTTTTAGCATTTCTTATAAGGAGATTCCTTTAGTGTCTTGTAATAAACTCCCTCAGTTTTTGTTTGTTTGGGTAAGTCTTTATCCTTCCTTTATTTCTGAAAGATAGCTTCACCAGTTATAGAATTCTTGGTTGACACTCCCCCCCCCCCCAATATTTGAATATATTATTCCATTTTCTCCGGGGCTAAAAAGTTTTTGTTGAGAAACCTGTCATTAATCTTCTCGAAATTTTCCTGAATATAATTTCTCTCTTTTTTCTTTCTGCTCTTAAAATCATTTGTCTTTCAGTTTTGCCTATTTAATTATAGTATATATTGATGTATCGGGTTCAGGTTCAACTTATTTGGTGTTTTTTAGGCTTCATGGGTCTGGATGTCCATTTTTGTTCCCAGGTTTAGGAAGTTTTCAGCCATTATTGCTTTAAATATGCCTTCTCTCCCTCCCTTCCTCCCTCCCTCCTTCCCTTCCTCCCTCCCTCCCTCCCTTCTTTCCTTCCTTCCTTCCTTCCTTCCTTCCTTCCTTCTTTCCTCCTTCTGGAATTCCTAAAATGTGACTATTGTTTCTTTGCATTGTGTCCTATCATTCCCATTAATTTTTCTTATTAATTTTTTTTTCTCTTCTGACTGGGTAATTTACAGTGGTCTCTCCTCAAGGTCTCTGATTCTTCTACATGGTTACTTGAAACTTTCAATTAAATTCAATTAAATTTTCAGTTATTGTATGTTTCAACTCTAGAATTTTTTTTTTATGGTTGCCATTTCTTTGTCAAACTTCTCATTTTGTTCATTCATTGTTTTCCTAATTAACTTTATCTTTCTATTTTTTGTTTTTTTCGTTCGTTTCTTTGTTTGAGTTTACTAAACTTCCTTAACGGGTTATTCTAAATTCTTTGTCTGGCAGTTCATAGATCTCCATTGTATTTAGGGTCGGTTACTGGAGCTTTATTAGTTTTTTGTAGTAACGTCATCTTTGCCTGAGTTTTTATGATTCTTGATTCCTTTCATTGTTTTCAATGCATTTGGATAACTGGGCTCTTTTTCTAAACTTTACAGGTTTGCTTTGGCAGAGACAGTTCTTAACCAATCAGCTCAGTTTGGGTTTCTGGATGTGTCAGCTAGTAATGTCTTTGGGCAGGTGGGGTCTGCTATTACGGTCTATTTTGGGGTGAAGTAACTGTTTGCACTCTGAGGATGGGGATGAACGGAACATGCCGTGGGCTGAATACAGTTGGCTAGAATTGGCTGCCTCTGTTCCATACCCCAGTGAGGCTGTAGGAAAGGCTCTGTATTTGTCTGCATTCATGGTCAGGCTTACCAGATGGTTGACACCACGTACTATAGTCAGTATTTGAAGGGACGACGAATTAGCGCCCCTGCCCTGGCAATACAATAGCACAGGACCCAAGGCCTTTACAGGTCTTGTTTGAGGATCCAAATCAGGCCAGAGTTTGCACTGAATTCCCTGGCCAGGTGAAGCCATTGTTTTTTCCCTGCGGATGGGGAAACTACAAGCTCTACACTCTGTCAGGTTTCCTGGATGGACAGGGTGAAGGTTGTATTCAGTGATGAGTTGAGCTATAAATTAGATTTCCTGCCCAGGTACAGCAGAAACAGCTCTAAAGCTGGTAAACTCTCTCTCTCTCTCTCTCTTTTATTTTTTAACTCAATCCAACTCACACCCAAATTCTCTGGCTGAACAAGGCCACTGGCTTTTATCTGCAAAGTATTGGCTCTGCCCCTCTGCTTCTGGTCCGATGGAGTTGAAAGACACTCTCCACAGCAGGTGGGCTCTCAAGCAGCTTCCTTTCCTGAGTGGGAGAGGCAGGGGCTGCTCCAGCTGACTCTCCATTTCCCAAGTGGGCTTTCTTGTTGGGAGGGGGCGGGAGCTACCCTCAGCCTTGGCTGTGAACTAATCCCCCTGCCTGTGGGTACCACAGGAATGCTCTGTGCCAGGTACTGGCTTGTTCTGGGGGCGATCGGCTCTGCCCCCTGCCTCTTGGCTCAAGTGCAATGGAATCTCACCACTTTCAGGAGTTTTCACTGGCCCTTCCGGTCAAATGGAGCTAGAAGACATGCCCTGTAGTGGGTGAGGCTGTAAGTCAGCTCCTTGGCTGGTTGTGGGCAAACTAGGCCCGTAGGGCCAGCAAAACTCATTTGGGGATCTGAATTAGGCAGATCAGCACACCCTCGAGTTCCCTGGTCAGAGAGCACCCCCTGCTTGGTCCAGTCGGTGAGCAAAATTGCTGGCTGAGCCGAATAGTTCAGCACGAAAGGTATGCACTTTGTGCCAAGATCTGTGTACTGGTGGCCACAAGGCCACCCTGCCTTCTGGGTCACAGTCGGATTCCCAGTGGTTGGGCCCCACAGATTCCGCGGCGGTCCCTGTGATGTGAGATCAGAGTGGGGGCTCTCACAAAGCAACCCACAATGTCGGAGTGGCTGGTTGTCCTCCCTGGGTTCTCTTTTCCCACTGGAGGAGCTGGGGCCCAGGGGACATCTCTCTGCACGGTGCTGCACTCGTCTTGGGGAGAGACAATGTGGTCAATGTGCAGCCGTTCCTCTTACCCTTCTAATGCAGCCCATTTTGGTGTCTATCATACTGGGAGGTGTTCAGCCTCACCCCTGCAATTTTCCGATCCTCCCGGTAGCAGACTTGCTCTTGAAAAGTTGGTAGTTGTTCTTGTGAGGGGGAGTGACGTCAGGAACAACCTATGTCACCATGTTGGTGATCCCCCCCTTTCTTATAAATTTGATTTTGTCTTATATCCTCTGTCCCCTTTCCCTTTTAAGGCTACTGGCAAGGATGAACATAAGTAATTGCTGTTTAATAGCAGGTGCTTAGATGGAAAATGGATTCCATCACATGGTTTCAGGCACAGCACTGAAATTTTCTTTGTGAGAAATACAATAAGGAGTGAAAATTGAAGACGGTTGAAGATTACAATTATGAATGTTATTTTTAAAACTGTGAGACAATTAGATATGATGAGATGTGGATGTTCTCTGATGTGTTAGAAGCCTCAAAATATTAGCATTGTAGCATTAGCAAAACATTAGCTAGCATAAGCTTTGAAAATGTTTTCTAGAGACAATATTTTATCCGGAAATACAAACGGCATTGACCAATTATCACCGTTTAAATTCGTCTAGCTCTTGCATCCAAGAGCCACAGAGGCGGTGTCAGTATAAGAGAAGAAAATAGGGGCGCCTGGGTGGCTCAGTCGGTTAAGCGTCCGACTTCAGCTCAGGTCACGATCTCGCGGTCCGTGAGTTCGAGCCCCGCGTCGGGCTCTGGGCTGATGGCTCAGAGCCTGGAGCCCGCTTCCAATTCTGTGTCTCCCTTTCTCTCTGCCCCTCCCCCGTTCATGCTCTCTCTCTCTCTCTCTCTCTCTCTCTCTCTCTCTCAAAAATAAATAAACATTAAAAAAAATTTTAAAAAAAGAGTTAGAAGAAAATAGGAAAAAGATTTCGATGTTGACATTAACGGTGCCCTGTTGGCAAAAGCCCATGAAGTGGCATAGTTATCAGGGACAGTTCTTTAGTCCTTATGTGTGCTCTTGGTGAGGGGAGGGATTAGAGACTTGGGGAAGCAGATCCGGTTTTGCTTTATTTAATTGTTCAGTTTTTTTTGGAGGGGGGGAGGGCAAGCGGTAGGAAAACAAGTATTTTGCTTCGACACTGACTCTTGACCAGGGAGTTGACAAAGTTTGAGGAAGAAGAGCCTCTTTCTACCCATGTTTTAGGAAAATCACTCGAATGGTCATTTAGCATACTTTCTGGTAAAGTATGGCCCTTTAGCAATTGTGTAGTGGCCTGAGTAATAACCTGTCTTTTTTGCACGTTTCTATGGAAGGAAGAAGCTATAGTGACCCGTAGCCCCTGGGACCAGTGTCTGTCCCTAATGTTGGATGCCTGTCCAACTTAAAGAGCAATCATATGATTTAGTGTAGGACGAGAGAAAACAGACTAACTTCTTAATACTTTATAGGTTTGGGGCAAGTTTATATCACCAGGGGTGGGTAGTGATTATTAATGAGATTCTTTGCTTTAAACATAAGATTAGGTGGCCTTTGCTCCCTGAGATTTAATTTCCTTCCATCAAATTTAGCAGCACCTTGCTTTCTGTGGATTCCATCCAGCCACCAAATATTACTGAATTCTCTTCAACGTCAGGATCTGGTGTTGCCTACAGAATGGTTTCTTCCTTCATGGACTTTATGCCCAGTTTTAAATGGAAACAGGTAAAAACATGAATGATATGGGTGTCAAGAAAGAAGGAGAGGGGGTGGAAGGAATCAAGGAATGATATGCAATCCCATGGGTTCAAAACACTCACAGATAGGGGCGCCTGGGTGGCTCAGTCGGTTAAGCATCTGACTTTGGCTCAGGTCACGATCTCACGGTCCGTGGGTTCGAGCCCTGCGTCGGGCTCCGTGCTGACAGCTCAGAGCCTGGAGCCTGTTTCAGATTCTGTGTCTCCCTCTTTCTCTGACCCTCCCCTGTTCATGCTCTCTCTCTCTCTGTCTCAAAAATAAATAAATGTTAAAAAAAATTAAAAAAAACACTCACAGATATTTTTCTAAAGAATCCCTTCACCTCTGTTCAGGGTTACCTACCATGGGCCAGGGCAGATCAGGGTTCTGAAGTCCCCTGACACGGATATCCACATCTGAGCTCCTTCTTCCCCAAACTAATAAGAAGTTGGGTCTAAGCCCACGGTGTTTCAACTCAACTCTCTTCCGGTTTCCCCAGCCATCACTGCTGTTGTAAAACCTACTCACCCTCACTACTTGTTTCTAGCTCTCATCCCCCTCACTGATGATCATTACCCGGAGGTAACAACAGATCAATGTGTTGTTCAACCCAAAAGCGAGACCGCCAAAGTACATTGGTCATGGAAGTGGAAACTGGTAGTGACTTCTCAAAGATATCTGTGTGAGTAGTCCCAACACGCAGTCTCCCCCACATAGTTTGGTTCATCCAAGGAAGTCCCTCAATAGAACATCCTTTAGACATTGTCTTTATAAAACACTCTTACCCATTTAACCATATGACAAACTTGTTGCTCAGGAAATGATTGCATTTCCTTTCATCCCCGCAGAAATAAATCATTAGTTATTCAAGTGTTCAGTGGCTTCAAATGAAGACAACATTTGTAACCAAAGATACCGGGAATATGGCAGAGAACAAGAGAGACCTGTTTCTTCTCTAAGGGAGCCTATATTTTGATGAGAAAGATAGACGTCGTCGAAAAATTTCATTAATTACTAATTACAGTGCTGTTAGGAAAAAGCACCAAGATTTGTAGAAAATTACAGACGACAATCTGAGATTCTGGGAACCCAGTATTTTTCATCCAACTCATAAAGATCGCCTCTCCCGGCTTTAAACTTACTGCTTCTGGAATCACAAGGGACTTAGCATTGTTCATCTTTTTTCAGGTTCTTTGACTTTCCTCTTGAAAAAGAAAAAGATTATTAGTTTCTCCCCTTCAGAAAATTAGGGAGAAATTTTTAATACATTTTGGAAGTAGGAGGACACAGGAGAAGTTTGTGCTACTTAAAGCTCTTTTCTCAGGAAAACCCTCAAGTCGGCCTCTTACTCTGACGAGTCAAGGTTGTTCTTTCTGTGGCCACAAAAGGGCCTGCTGCCCAATGAATTCTGGTCCAGGATAATCCTCGATTCTAATTAAGGTGCTTTGCAAGCCCACTTATCTGACAGAAGCACGCAGCAAACAACAAGTGATGAGGCACCAGCAGGAGGAAATGAAACCTTTGTCTTGAAATCCAGGCTTTTACTTCCTCCCTGTTTAAACTCCAGTTGCCTTGAGCACAAAAGAAGCAGTGACGATCGTGTCCGTGGCTCCAGCAGATGCTTTCCAGTCTATTCAGCTAAACTCAGGAGGGAAACCACTCCAAGGAGTGACCCGTTCAGCCATTATATTGACGGGACCGCATTGACGCCCAAGAACCGCATTTGCATTTTTGTTTTGTTTTGTTTTGTGTTTTTTTTGCAGTCACCCAGCAGTTGACTGACACTTGTTCAGTTTGACAATAAACAGACAAGCGACCACATCTGAAAAGTCGCAGTTTGCAAATATTCTCACTTTACTGCATGACCTTTTTCTCTCCCTGCCGGAATAGCAGTCTCTGAGGAGAGAGGGCTTAGGAAGTGAGTGTAAGTTCCTTTTTAACGAATTATATAAAAGTGTGATGGCAGGGCATTAGGGTAAATGACTTAAAAGCATAGGGTTTCAGGGGTGACTGGGTGGATCAGTCGGTTGAGTGTCTGGCTTCGGCTCAGGTCACCATCTCAGGGTTTGTGAGTTCGAGCCCCGCGTCGGGCTCTGTGCTGACAGCTCGGAGCCTGGAGCCTGCTTCAGATTCTGCGTCTCCTTCTCTCTATGCCCCTCCCCGCCTTGTGCTCTGTCTTTCTCTGTCTCCCAAAGATAAATAAATGTAATAAAAAGATTTTTTTTTTAAAGCACAGGGTTTCAGGATGGAAAGAATTGTGGGGATTTTATGTGCTTACCCTAACTTTTCTTTCTTTCTTTCTTTCTTTTTAATTTTTATTTATTTTTGGGAAACAGAGAGAAACAGAGCACGAGCAGGGGAGACCCAGAATACGAAGTAGGTTCCAGCCTCTGAGCTGTCAGCACAGAGCCCGCCGCGGGGCTGGAACTCACAAACCGTGAGGTCATGACCTGAGTCGAAGTCGGACGCTTAACCGACTGAGCCACTAGGCGTCCCCCGGAAGCACTGACTTTAAAGAGCAAAATGAGCAAAAACACAGTACTGAATTCTTAAGTAGATGTTGGACACACATTCAATAATCACACTGGTTTGACAAGCAAGGAAATGCAATAAACATCAAATATAAAGTGGTTGAGAAATTTTAAGGACAAGGGGGAATAAAATCAGTAAGATGAATCTCAAGCGTAATATGAGTCTATTAAAAAATCCAAACCACAAAGAGCACATGCTGTAACCACTTGGGGAAAGGGTGACTGGAAAGAAGTCGGGGGTGCTGGTCAAGGTCTATTTCTTGATCTGAGCGCTGGTTACATGTCTATGTTCACGCTGCAAAAAACCAGAAAACTGCTTACTTATGAATTGGGCCCATTCCTATATCACAATTAAAACTTTAGGGGCGCCTGGGTGGCTCAGTCGGGTAAGGGTCTGACTTCGGCTCGGGTCATGATCTCGCAGTCTGTGGGTTTGAGCCCCGCGTCGGGCTCTGGGCTGACAGCTCGGAGCCTGGAGCCTGCTTCGGATTCTGTGTCTCCCTCTCTATCTGCTCCAACCCCACTCATGCTCTGTCTCTCTCTGTCTCTCAAAAATAAATAAACATTAAACAAATTCACATATTTTGACCGTAGAAGATGAGCCTTTCTTCATTTTCAAAAGCAATGAAGCTGCGTTCAAATTTGTATTTTTTAAACTGTACGAATATGGGAAGTCGTATCTTGCGAGAGAACCTTGGAAAATCAATTAATGGCTTGAATTCAGGGCGTCTCCAGATCCTATCATATTCCACTTAACTCACTTGCTAGTTTTTGTCTGTAAAAGGGAGATAATAAGACATTTACCATCTTGGAAACTACAGGCCATGTGGGAGGGCTGTTGAGGTCCTTTCCGTTAAAATGGGTGATGGTGTCGTGGGGGAAAAATGTGTCCAGTGTGGAGCAAACAGAAGCCCTCCCTCTCCCTGTAGAAACACTGCCTCATCGGTTCTATAAATCACCTGTATATTCTGTCCTTCCAAAGTCACTCTTCTTGTGTCAGAAGCACCACGCACCATCCAATCTTTGGTCTAATTATTCAAAGGTTTTTAGTTTGGAGTTCTCTTTTGCATTTTTGTCAAAGCCACATATCCAAAAGTGAGGACACAGTGGTGGTTTTGAAACATGGTTGCAAAATACCTTGACATTTCCTCTCATGGAGAAAATGTCTCTTGTGCCAACCATGGATGACGGGCTATGGCCCTTAGGCCAACAGCGTGGGAGTTCTGAGGCGTAGTCATGGCTTTGTTGGGATGCTTGGGCTTAACGTCTTGAGCTGCCATGTAGAGGGTCTACCCTGAGACTGCCACGTTGGGAGAAAGCCAGACCATGTGGAGATGCCATGGAGAGGTGTTGCGGTCTTTGAGTCCTTCAAGCCCAAACGACAGGCATGCAAGTGAAGAAGCCTTCAGATGATTCCAGGCCTTAACCATGAATCACCTCTCTCCACCCCAGCCTTTAAGTGATCCCAGCTAAGGCCCCAGACATGGGGGACAAGTCTTCACCACTGTGCCCTCACTGCATTCCTAGGTCACAGAATCCTGGAGCATAATAAAATGGTTATTTTAAGCCAGTAGGTTTTGGGGGTAGTTATGTAGCAACAGAAGGGGAACCTAAGGAATTCTCAAAGTTTAGTGAAGTTTAACCGCTATCATTCTGCTAGAGAGACTGGACTCTGTATATACAGGGATGAGTGAGGCCACTTGAGATGTGAAACGGAGAGGTGTTGTGGGGCTGATATCAGAGAGATGTCGGTCCCAAATGCCACACGTGGCCATTGACGGAGCTACAGTCGTATCATTCACCGGGAGAGGGATTCCAATGCCTTCCCTACACAGCAATGCGTACGCAAGCAATATCTTTCTGAACTATAGCTCATCAAAGGAGTAGTTGCTATTTTTTTAGGTTTATTTGGGTGGGGGGCAGAGAGAGAGGGGGCGGAGGATACAAAGCAGGCTCTGCATTGACAGCAGAGATCCCGACGTGGGGCTCGAACTCAAGGTCTGTGAGGTCATGACCCGAGCTGAAGTCTGACGCTTGACGGACTGAGCCACCCAGGTGCCCCTGTAGTATCTGTTCTTAAGAGTGATGTCTTCTCAAAGACAGATATTGTATGTCTTCACTCGTATGTGGAATTTGAGAAACTTAACAGAAGACCATGGGGGAAGGGAAGGGGAAAAAATACTTATGAACAGAGAGGGAGGGAGGCAAACCATAAGAGACTCTTCAATACAGAGAACAAACTGCGGGTTGATGGGAGGGATGGGGGAGAGGGGAAAATGGGTGATGGGCATGGAGGAGGGCGCTTGTTGGGATGAGCACTGGGTATTGTATGCAAGCGACGAATCACGGGAATCTACCCCTCAAACAAGGAGCACACTGTACACACTGCATGTTAGCCAATTTGACAATAAAGTATATTAAAAAAAGAAGAGTTAGGTCTTCTCCTTGGCGAAGATGATTTCATACTGATCCTACTGACAGTCTTTTGTCTTCTAGCCCAGGTGATATTGTGAGAGACCACAGGTATATCCAAGAACGATGGGACCATTGAGAAGCGCCACCTTATTGGCCTTTGAAAGGTAAAGCATGACTCATGGTCAGTTCTGAGCTGTGACCATAGATGGGCCGGGGAAAGTAGAGCAAGGCCCAGGCTGAGGGTCAGAACAGTGCAATGTGCACTCACGGCTGAGGCACCTCTCACCTACTGCATTTTTTCCTGCAGAGGAAAATGGTATTTGAAGAGGGCTGACTAGAGCTGGTTTTTCATGACTGTTAGATACTATATCTTCTCTCACCAACATTTAAAAACTGGGAGCTTAGGAGCTCCCGGGGGGCTTAGTCAGCTATGCGTCCGACTTCGGCTCAGGTCATGATCTCACGGTTCGTGAGTTCGAGCCCCGCGTCGGGCCCTGTGCTGTCAGCACGGAGCCTGCTTCAGACACTCTGTCCCCTTCTCTCTCTGTCCCTACCCCATTCATACCCCCACCACTGAAAAATAAGTAAAAATTAAAAAAAATATATAAATCAAAACTGGGACCTATGAGGTATCCAAGCTATAGGGGACGATTCCCCCACACTGGAAACTAAAGACATCCCTGACCTCTTTTGACCACAGAAGACTGCAGGATGAAGGATGAACAATTATCTGGGCATCATCGCCTCCTTTCACTCTACTGTAAAATGGGTATAATATTCCTCAGCAAGAAAACTTATAATTAATAAAAGTATTTGGAGTTCATGGGGCAAGGAAAAGAGTTCATGGCCCATTCATATGGAATTTGCGGAGGAATTGCTTAATACCGTAGAGGCTTTGGCATGGGTGGGGCGCTAACCTCAATAAGGTATAAGGGAACTAATTCTGAATATCAGATTAAATTTGCTCTTGTGCTGTTTTCCTTTTTTTCTCCAAACAGTATTGTGCTCCATGCATCCTGTTGAAGTCCCCTCCCTGGCTGGATGCTGGATTCCATCCCCCACCCTGTATCTCTTAACAAGCTCCTTGGTGCAGCTGGAATTAATGCTTCCTGTCGTTTTAAATAATGTGACATTGAAATACAATTTTTTAATGTGCTGGCATTTAACATGCCACAATATTTCAGTTATTTTACATTCATTTGGGTGCTCTAGTGTTATTACAGCTGTTATGAAATTCTGACAAAGAGGTGCATTTCTTTCTTCTCTTCCACCATAATTGCTTTTTGCCGCATCTCTGAACCGTAACCATGGCGATCTGCAACATTCATCAGAGGACCCCTTGTTATTCCCTCGTGTGAATGAAAACAAAGTGGTATAAATACTCAGAGAAGTTTGAAAAAGGAAGCTTTTCTCTTTCTTTCTTTCTTTCTTTCTTTCTTTCTTCTTTCTTTCTTTCTTTCTTTCTTTCTTTCTTTCTTTCTTTCTTTCTTTCTTATTTTTCTTTTTTCTGTTTCTTTTCTTTTTTCTTTACTTCTTTCTTTCTTTTCCTTCTTCTTCCTCCTCCTCCTCCCTCTCCTCTTTCCCCCTCCCCCTCCTCCTTCCCCTCCTTCTTCTTCTTCTTCTTCTTCTTCTTCTTCAGTTTCCACATGTGGAGGGTCTGTTGAGGGGAAATTAAGCTGCATGCTTAGATATTATTTCATTTCTCTATTTACCTTTAATGAGGCATTTTCTATACATAGCGCCTTTCTGCAGAAACCACAGAAAGAAAATGAGAGCCTAAGTCCGTGCCTTCAGGAAGAAGGAACTGCTGTCATTAAGAGTGAAAAAGGGAATGAAAGGTTCAGTCTTCCCCAAATTTGACTCATTACAAATAAGTCCTTGTTTGAGCTGCTTGATGGGGGAACATCATTACCATATTGTTGGAGCCATTTTGTTGATGTTTTGACTTGTTCTTCCTGTTTATGGGGGGGGTGGTTGAAATCACCATGTTCTGGTTGTGCTTTAAATGGCCATCTTTATGCCGGTTTGGAAAAGGTTGGGAGGTCGGCTCTGTCTCATTTATCTGTACTCTTCTCATCTCTTTCGTCCTGTTCAGGTTGATCAGGCATGAGAAAGATTCAGGTAAGACGGGTATAGAACTTCCATTGGGTAGCCTCCGTGAAATCGCGGTACAGGCACCCTGGAGGGGCCCCACTCCATTGGTATGCCAGTACGAGTGACACCTGAGACTCAGCTTTGCCTGACACGTGAGTTAATTCCCAGTGGTGCTGCTGTTTCAGTGATTTGAAAATCAGGAGGCGGGGACCCTTCTAACTTTGATTTTCCTAGAACTAACTTCAAAGAATTTACCTCACATATTTTTTTTTCATCGTTTCCCCGGCACTTCCTTTTGGGTACCTAAAATATTACAAGATTTGCCCTTTCTATCAAGCCGAAGATGGACAAGAAGGAGTCTAGACTTCGGCGCTATCTAAAGCTAACGGGCTTACTTCTGCCAAATCTTCAATATTCTACCATACAATTTTCCCGGTGTGTCTGTTGTGATCAACTCTTGAGTTCTTACGGGCAAGATACAGCAAATAGCAGTTATAAATTTTCAAGGCACAATCATTCCAGAAGCAACTGACTATGAATGAGAAGTATCCATGGAATGGCTTGCACCAAAACTTCAACATCTGTGGAAGAGAATTGTTTTTAAGGAAATTCTGGGATTGCCTGCTTCAAAGCTACTTGGGTTTGATCTGTGGTCGCATTAGGTTCACCTCTCCCCTAAAACGTTCAGCCATCCCAACGAACTAATTCTGCTGGCCCGTGGTTTTAATGTGTTAGTAGAAACTTTTAGTGATTGTGATCACTGTGAGAATGTGATTTCTGATGCCCAACTTCATGGAGTTTAAATAGTCCAGATTTTCAGCTGCAGTGCCCTGAAGACCATTGCTCCATTTGCACCTAGGCCACATTGCCCATGAACTACATGATCGAGCCAATGATTGAGCGTACATAAAGTAAATATTCTATAAACAACTCATCTTTTATACCACCGGGTCCAGAGTATCTAAGTTTTTCACCCAAGTATGTCATTATCTTCAACAACAATTCCATAGGTTGGCTTGGGAAATCATGGTTATCCTTAGTCTGCAGATAAGGGGCACTAGAGATCTCAAGTAATATGACTTAAGACTTCAGGTACCTTATTCCAAGTTTTCTAGACCCGACTCCTCTTCTCGATGAGCAACATTTCATTTACTCACCCATGTGTGTATCCAAAAAAATATCTGGTGAGTATCCGCTAGGTCAGATACTCTATTAACTGATGGGAGTAAATCACCATTGATATCTGTTAATGAGGAATATCTGTTGTTGTTAATGATCTTAAGGTTAATGATCTGTGAGCCCAGCAACAGACACCTGGGTGATTCTGCAAGACAGTATTTTGAGATGCCAAACATGATCTGAGTGTTTGTCAGATCGCCCAAGCCTATCTCTTGCTTCTCTGCATTCTATTCTAAGAGAGCTCAGATGAAGGAGTCTCCATTCCATGTCGAGTCCTAAATAGACAAGCCACCTACGTGCTATAAAAATAGAAGGAAATTCATATGAAGAACCAAAGGGCTTTAAACTTCATTCCAGGAGGAGAATTATCTGAGGAAACGGAACAAAACAAAACTGGCGCATAATGAAAACATGGAAGTCAACTGGAAAAACGCAGGCGAAGCATGGAACGTAACAATAAAGCCAACACACACATATTAGAAGTAACGCCATGTAGGATAGCTGCTTTTGAGGATGGAAACCACATTTGAACTGGAATAGGCAAAATTAAGAAAAAAAAGAAATGAAAGTAAACATGATTGGCCCACGGATTCAAGGAACGTTTGAGGAGCAGGTAGACTCAGGGATACCTGTAACTAGACCACAGATAATGCCAGGAAACTTCCTCCATCCACATTGCTGTTAGTGGGCATGTTAGATTTATACTCTCTCACTGTGGGCTTTCTTTCTTCATGTCCATTGACGGCTCCAGAATCTCCATGGTAAAAATTTGCACCAACAAATAGGGGGTGATTAGGTTTCTCAGTTTCAGTTAGAAAAGTTCCAAGGAAGCCTTCTGAATGACCCACTTCTTGACTGATTAATTGTAGGTGGTGAAGGGCAGGGTCAGTGGCAGGAAGGTCCCTGGCGAAAGGGTAACACTTGTTGGGCAAAACCCTGAAGATGTTCACTATAGAAAAAGGATCGGAAAAAATGTCACATCCTGACAGCGTGCCATCATCAAAATAATTCCTGCTTGAATAAAAGTGTAAAAGAAAATACGTTAACAATTCAACAAGAAAGAAAAGGTGATTTTTAAAAATAAGTCTCTTAACAAAGTTTTTTTTTAATGTTTTATTTACTTTTAAGACAGAGAGAGACAGAGCATGAGTGGGGATGGGGCAGAGAGAGAGGGAGACACAGAATATGAAGCAGGCTCTAGGCTCTGAGCTGTGAGCACAGAGCCCAACGCGGGGCTCGAACTCACAAACCGCGAGATCATGACCTGAGCTGAAGTCAGATGCTCAGCCGACTGAGCCACCCAGGCGCCCCTAAAAATACATCTCTTTAGATGGAGGTGATCTGAAATGAAGAATAAGAGAAGTATCACATTGATTGTATAAGTTTCTGTGTTCTCTTTAAAAATATAATGAAAAGCCAAAAGGCAAACATAAAAAAGAAAAATATGTTGCAAAAATTATTATGTAGAATTGATACCCACGATAATGTGTGAATTGATTTTTTTTCAATTAGTGAAAAATATCATAGAAAACGCTAAGATATTAGGGAAAAATTATGGACAAGGAACATAGACCATATGCAGAAAATATACATACGTATATTTTAAGAATGTTATCAATGTGTCAACATCATTAATAATCCAAGAAACGCAAAGTAGAACAATTAAATGTCATTTTTATTCATCATAATTGTGAAAAGTGAAAACACTCAGTGCTGGTGAACTTCTGGTGAGCTAAGCACACCCAAACAAAGCGTAAGAAGAAATTAACGTAACTTTTATGGGGGCAACACAGCAGCGCGTTTACAATCCTGACCATATCTGTGTGGTTTGGTTATTTGATTCCATTTTGGGAAATCCACCCTAAGAAATAAATGAGAAATCTAAGTAAGATTTCTATATAAGTGTTCACTGCAGAGCGAGTAAATGAAACAACCCAAGTATCTGACAATAAGGGATTATTGTATCTGTCTTCAGTCCTCTTATCATTGCCGTCAAAGTGCAAGACTCCCGATTTCAACGGGTCTTATCTTTACTCTAAACTGTCTTGCCCTCTGGAGTCTCATCAGTCCGGTGTCTGATAAATCCCTAGTCCTAGATGATTCCGTCCACCACTGTCTACTTAGTTCCGTGTCACTCTTATGAGCCATCCCACCTACCTCCGTCTTTCATGAACCCCTGAAATTGCCTTCTAACTGACCCTGTGGCCTCCACTTATGTTCCCACCCATTTTCTGCAGCACAGTCAGAATGGTCTTTCTGTAACTCAGATGTCCTGATTCTCATTTCCACCCCTCCCCACATGACTGCCTTCAACAGCTTAAAACCACTCCATGGAATGAAAAGAGATTCCTCTCAGGGTCTAGTTGCTGTGAACCCCACCTACCTCTCCAGCCTTATTATTTACTTCTAGACCTTGGGTTTTAGTTACCTTGTTTTTATAGTGCCTCAGATATACCAGACTGTCCCCTGTCAATTGGCCTTGCATATGCTGTTCCCTCTGCCTGGAACAGTCTTTCTCACTTTGCTCCATTTTTTTTTTTTCCAACCTGTTTCACTTCAACTGTTCCTTCGTATCTCAGCTCAATAATGATTTTCTCATTTCCTAACCTTCCTAGCAAGGTCAATTGCTACATCGTAAACTTTTCTATTTCAATACTCCTTTACTCTTAAGGATACCTCTTAACTATAAATGTGTGTTTATGTCCCTGAGTCATTGATTAACGTCCACCTCCTTCACTACTCTTTAGTGAGGATCTTTAAGGATCCATATATGCACCCTCTTCTCCCCCCACTCCCACCCATTGGCTCTGGCAGCCACCTATCTGTACTCTATTTTTATGAGGTCTCTTTTTTTTTCTCTTTAGATTCCATATATATGTGAGACATTATGGTATTTGTCTTTCTCTGACTTATTTCACCCAACGTAATGCCCTTAAGGTTTATCCATGTTGTTGCAAGTGGCAGGATGTGCTTCTGAGGGGACATGTAATGCACAGTCTGATGACCCCAATGAATAACCATTCACACTATGCATGAAATGTGTATTAGAGCGTCGCGAAGAGTGTCGGTCTTAGAAGTTGTCATCACGAGAAAAAAGTTGTAACCGTATGAGGAAATAGATGTTAACTAAACTTATTGTAGTAATCATGGTGCCATGGGCACACGTATCAAATCACTTTGTTGGGCATCGGAAGCTGAAACGATGTTATATGTCAATGAGAGCTCAGTAAAACTGGGAGAAAAGATTGACGTCAGCAGACAATATGGCTGCTTTGCAAATTGCTGGGTTCCCAGGAACTAGCACACCCTGGCACATAGTAGGTACCTGACACGTATTTAGTGAGAATGAAAGATTAAATTGTGCAACATTCTTAGATAAGGAAAAATGATGCATCGTTAAAACTGAAGACTTTTTAAAAACACGGAAGCGTTCTAACACACATACACAAAATATCCTAATACAAATGCAATAACATTCTAGTGCAAAAACACAAACCCGTATACAGAGCATGATCACATGTGTATATAGATGGCCACGTATGTGAAAAAAAATGCTTAAAATTAATTGCCTCTGGATTTCTATACAGTAAGCTTTGTTTCCTTATTTCTCATTGTCTTGTAATTTGAAAAGTGTTCACGACGTGTTTATCAGAGTTTTTTTTTTAATTTTTTTTCAACGTTTATTTATTTTTGGGACAGAGAGAGACAGAGCATGAACGGGGAAGGGGCAGAGAGAGAGGGAGACAGAATCGGAAACAGGCTCCAGGCTCTGAGCCATCAGCCCAGAGCCCGACGCGGGGCTCGAACTCACGGACCGCGAGATCGTGACCTGGCTGAAGTCGGACGTTTAACCAACTGCACCACCCAGGCGCCCCCAGAGTTTTATTTTCAGAAAAAAAAAATTTAAGTTTTTATGTTTGTTTATTTTGAGAGTGATAGAGAGCAAGCGGGGGAGGGGGAGGGAGAGAGGGAGAGAGAATCCCAAGCAAGCTCCTTGCTGTCGGCGCAGAGCCCCATGTGGGGCTCGAACTCACGAACTTCAGTATGCACCTTCATTGAATGATTAGAGCATCTTGCATTGAAATGCCCTGATTGTCCTGGGCCTCCCAGATGGGAGTATTGGCCCACACTGCTCATACCCTTGGGGTTTTGAATCATATAAATAAGGTACATCGACTGTCTCTCAAAAACTTTAGGTGCCCTTTTAGAATGGCCATCTTTAAAAACCAAGTGAAAACTCTAAGCAATAAATAATGTGTGTGTGTGTGTGTGTGTGTGCGTGTGTATATATATTATATATATATTATACATAATATATATACATATTATATATATATTATGTATATAATATACATAATATATACATATTATATATTATGTATATATAATATACACAATACATACATATTATATATTATGTATATATATTATGTATATATATTATGTATATATATTATATATATATACATATATATGTATATATAATGTATATACACACACTATATATATATATATATACACACATTATTTATTGCATATATATACATGTGTGTGTGTGTATATATATATATATATACACACATTTATATTTCTACATATGCAGGGGTGTCTGGCTGGCTCAGTTGGCTAAGTGTCTGACTTTTCATTTTGGCTCAGGTCATGATCTCACAGTTTGTGAATTCGAGCCCTGTGTCGGGCTCTGTGCTGACTGCATGAAGGCTGCTTGAGATTCTCTCTCTCTCTCTCTCTCTCTCTCTCTCTCTTTCTGCCCCTTCCGTGCTTGTACTCTCTCTTTCTCTCTCAAAGTAAATAGATTTTAGGGAACAGAAGCCCTCACCTCAAAACAAGTTACCTTGTTCTTATCTTACATCCTAAGGAAAGGTAGTTAATTCTCTTCTTCGCTATTTTAAATCCTGGTCCCAGCTTGCTTCCTCCGTGAAACTAACCCCGTAGACAAAGAATGACAAACGCATTCAACTGAAGTTGCAAGTTCCGATCTGCTATTAGTGGCTGCAAAGTGTCGTTCTGAGAGTACGAAGGTCACATCTGGGCTCAGGGGAAAAGTACATTTTGGCCAAGAATGGAAGGCGCTATGAATTTCCCACACTTGCCCTTGTTCTTTCTACAAACAGCTTCCCTTTGAATGGCACTGACAATGCCACGTTTGACAGTCCCCGGACTCATGGCCCCGGATCTGTCTAAATTTACCGACTCCTTATCCCTAGAGGCAACAGAGGTGGCATCCGAAACTTCTGCCATTTAAAAAAAAAAAAGTTTATTGATTTATTTTGAGAGCGAGAGAGAGACAGAACACGCGGGGGAGAGGGGCAGCGTGAGAGGGGGTGGGGAGAGAGAATCCCAAACAGGCTCTATGCTGTCAGCATAGAGCCCAACGTGGGGCTCGATGTCATGAACCCCGAGATCGTGACCTGCGCTGAAATCAAAAGTCAGACGCTTGCCGGTCTGAGCCACTCGGGCGCCTCGACTTCTGCCATTTTAAGGAACACAATCGCGTTTTGCGGCCCAGACAACTTCGAAACCCGTGCAGGACATCTAGTGTTTTATTTTCATTTAACTTCCCGTCTCTGGCTGCTGGCAACACAGAGCAGATGAAGGGCACGGAGTGAGGCATAAGCCATTAAAAACTGGCCTGGCTGTTCCCTTCCCAGTGCACTGGGAGACACCATGTGGTGTCAGGCATTCATTTGCAGGTATAGAGTCTGTAAAATTGTATTCGAAAATTAAAAAAAATTTTAATTAGGAGGCAGCATCTGTGAACCTTTTGCTGGAAGCCACTGGTTTTTTTTTTCTTCTGATAAATGATCCCAGCTCTGTGGCCCCTTATCCCCTTCCCACCATGGCAGAGATTGTAAAACCAGCCATCCTTTTTGTTGTTATGCTGGGTAAGGGTCCGATGGAGACTTCTCTGCTGAATATTTAACAAGCTATTGATGCCTCCCCGAAAACTTTGAAAAATATCTAATTTAAAGGCAATTCTTTCTTCACAGATTCTCTGCACTGCCCTGTTTTCCTCTCAACCCCTTATTTCCAGACACTGTGTGAATGGGAGCCGAATATGGAGTGTATCAACTCCTTTATCCCTCCCTGGCACCATCTTCTGTTGTCAGAGACAATATGATCCACTCCGGCAGCCAGTTGGGGGAGCCACGAGTAAAGACATTTTTATTTCAGCAGCGCCTGGGTGGCTCAGTCGCTTAATTGTCCGACTTTGGCTCAGGTCAAGATCTCCTAGTTCGGGGGTTCAACCCCACATTGGGCTCTGTGCTGAGAGTGTGGAACCTGCTTTGGATTCTCTGTCTGCCTCTCCCTCTGCCCCTCCCCTGCTCTCTCTCTCTCTCTCTCTCTCCCCCCCTCCCTCTCTCTCAAAAGTAAACATTTAAAAAGTGAATAAAAATAAAGACTTTTTTATTTCAAGTAGGAACTATTTAATCAGGCGTGAAAAAAAAATCCTTTCTACCAACCATGGTGTCGCGTTCTTCTCTGAACTGAGCAGGTGTTGAGAAGGGCAGCTGTGAGGCAGTACTACAGACCACAGTGCAAACAGGCCAGAAGTACCTGTGGATGCCGAGGGTCTGAGCCATGAGGGTTCACGGCCAGGTTAGTTGAAGACCGAGGGCCACTAAGTGCGGGCGGGCTGTCAGGGTCTCAGACCCAGCTGTGTCTTGAAGGAGAAAGAAGCAGGTGGAGAGTGAGCTATAAAGACCATCTGGGTCTGAATCCCCGAAACGAACACAGAGGAAAAAGAAGAGGTGGCTGCGGAGATTCTAGTTTCCAGGGCCAGGGATCGGGTATGATAAACCAGCAGAGATGAAAGTCGTAGACATGGACTAGAAGCAGCCTAAGGGGCAAAGATGAGAGAATATAGGTTGGAGAGGCTGGGTGGCAGGGCTCTGCGAACCTTACCGAGTAGGTGTTATGGGTTGAACTGTATCCTTGCAAAAGGTGTGAAGTCGCTCCTAACACTCAGTGCCTGTTCTGGAAATAGAGTCTGCAGATGATCAGGTTAAGATGAGGTCGGCAGGATGGGCCCTAATCCAATATGACTGTGTCCTTATAAAAATAGGAAATTTGGACATTGAGGCAAACACAGGGAAAATACCACATCGAGATAGAGACAGAGATTGGGGTGCTGCGTCAGCCAAGGACTTCCAGAATTACCAGCAAACCATCAAAAGCTCGGACAGAAGCATGAAGATACTCCCTTAGAGCCCTCAGAAGGAACCAATATGGACCCCTGATATCGGACTTCTAGCTCTCAGAATTGTGAGACCGTAAATTTCTGTTGTTTGAGCCAGCCAATTACAGTACCTAACAGCCAATGACAGTACAGTAGGTTTCACAACCACAAAGCAGATCTGGCTAGTCTCCCAATATCCAGTCTCCGTTCTTTTTTTAGTGCAAGAATCTTGATTTCTTACTGGTTCCATTGCCAACACCTGTATTTCCCATTCTTCTTTGCAGCTGGCTGTGCAAGTGAAACGTAGGATGATGAGATGTGGGAGACTTTAGCACAGTTTTTTGTTTTGTTTTAAAGTTTATTTATTTATTTTGAAAGAGAGAGAGAGACGGAGAAAGAGACAGAGAGAGAGAGAGAGAGAGAGAGAGAGAAACAGGGTAGGGACAGAGACAGAGGGAGACAATCCCAAGCAGGCTCTGTGCTGCCAGCACAAAGCCCAATGTAGGGTTCAAACCCATGAACCGAGAGATCATGACCTGAACCTAAACCAAGAGTCAACGATTCAACCAACTGAGCCACCCAGGTACCCCAGCAAGGATTCTTAAAAGAAAGGGAGCAACAAGGGTTTTTTCTCTTCCTTCCTCCCTCCCTTCCCTCCCTCCCTCCCTCTCCCCCTCCCTCCCTTTCCTTCCTTCCTTCCTTCCTTCCTTCCTTCCTTCCTTCCTTCTTTCCTTCTTTCTTTCCTTCCTTCCTTCCTTCCTTCCTTCCTTCCTTCTTTCCTTCCTTCCTTCTTCCCTCTCTCCCTTTCCTTCCTTCCTTCTTCCCTCTCTCCCCTTCCTTCCTTCCTTCCTTCCTTCCTTCCTTCCTTCCTTCCTTCTTTCCTTCCTTCCTTCTTCCCTCTCTCCCTTTCCTTCCTTCCTTCTTCCCTCTCTCCCCTTCCTTCCTTCCTTCCTTCCTTCCTTCCTCCCTTCCTTCCTTCCTCCCTCCCTTTCCTTCCTTCCTCCCTCCCTTTCCTTCCTTCCTCCCTTCCTCCCTCCTTCCCTTCCTCCCTTCCTTCCTCCTTCCCTTTTCCCCTCCTTCCCTCCCTCCTTCTATTCCACTCTTCCTTCTATCCTGTCCATTCTTTCTGTTCTTCAAATTTCAGTTGTACTCAGGTATAATTGACAATTTCTTTCCTTTTTCTTGTTTCATAGTCTTCTCTGCTTTCTAACCTTGGAATCCAATTCAGATATGAGGGCCGGAGCTGGAAAACTAGTGTGGAATGGTAAGCAGACAGGTGGAAGTAGCTGGGTTCTCCACTGCTACGGACCAACTCTGCCTTGCCTTCCTCCATTCTTCTTTTCTTTCCCCCTCCATTCTTCTTTGATATTAAAGAGAAATAAAGCTCTATCTAATTTAAGAAGGGTTGTTTGGGCTTTGCTGTGTTAACAAGAGAAGCCTGTCCCTTACCAGTATGTAGTTGTGTGCATGACTCAGGGAAGGGATATGGTTCACCCATGACCATATAACGTTAACGCTTGACAGATTCTCAAATGAGTCTTTGTTCCCTTCCCTACTCCAGCCTTTATCAAAGTGTGGTCTATGTACCCCCGTTTATATCACAGGGAGTGCTGGTTAAAAATGCCAAGCTGTGTGTGTGTGTGTGTGTGTGTGCGTGTGTGTGTGTGTGCGTGCTCAGCCCTTCTGAATTTCAGCCGCTGGAATAGGAGCCTGGCAAGTTACAAAAGTGTAACTAAGTCGATTCTTGCTCACCCTGAAGATTGAGAACCTCCCCCTGTTCGAGCCACCTCATACTCAGGAATCTGGGAGGCAGAGTTGGGGACCTGTAGACATCATTCCGCACTTGTGGTTTCATAGTCCACTGACCTGAGGACCCTGTTGGAGTGAACTCTGCAGACGTGAGCGAACAGGAAGCACAGCCATCTGCCACATTTGCCCTAGTAGAGGATGGCGTGTTGGAGACTCCCACGGGTCCCTGGGTGTGTGGGCTGGAGCAGAGAAAAATCCTGGTTATAGCAATCCCTGGGCATTCTTCCACACGCCCCACTGAGAGGTGAATATGACTCATCCCTGCTACCTATTGCCGCTTCCACATGATTGTCCTCCTGCCTTTCCCCTCGAACTTCTGATTCTTTGAGTCTCCGTCTGCTTTTCTATCCTTCCCTTTCTTCCTCCCCATGTCAACCATTGACTATTGTCTTCACTCCCCTTTAATCCCCGAAAACCTGGGCAACTGGTACACAGTCTCCCTCTGCGTCTCAACTCAAACTCCTGGCCTCTCGTTGCTGAGCTTCTCTTTCCCAGTGACCTCAACCTTTCCACCACCGTCACCCACTACCCTTCTCCAGCTCTGAAGCTTCCTAGCAGAGGCGGCGCCATGTTGAAAATCACCAATCAAAGCAGCGAATTCTCCCAAGGTGACCCTTTTACTGTCCTGGCTCCTCTGCTCGAGCAGCTCCCTGGCCACATGGCATCAAAGCATGAGTTGCAATCTTGGTCTCTCTCCATTCTCTCCATCAACTAGCCTCTCTTCCTTTCGGTTTGCATACCTCCAGTTAAGAGTGCCTTCTCCATCGAGGCTTGGATTCTTTTGCAAGCATGCCTACCGCCGTTTGTCCATTCTGTCTGAACAAAATCCCAATCCAGAGCAGACCCAATCACTTTCATTCTCCAGCTCATCTCTAGCCCCAAAACTAAGCCCTACCGGGGGCGGGGGGAATCACACAATTAGATTAGAATCATTATGAATTCATAATCTTTTAATCACCTGCCTCAGCTGGGCTCTCATTAAAGCCTAGCACACCATCTATTTCTCTCGTCAGCTTGTCCCTCACTGTCCTATCAAAGGAGGATCCATCTGCCTGTGGACTGGTTCCCAGAGCGTGCACTGCCTTCTTATTTCCTTTGCACACAATATCTTAATCCTCTTTCTCACTTCTGCCCCCTTCCCATCAGCATATAAGCTTGTTTGGGCCTCTCTCATCTTTCAGAAACAAAAGCAGGCGTGAAAGCCATAACCCTCCCACGGACCCTACATCGCCACGGCTACTACCATTTCACTTTGCTCATTTTCACAGCCACACTTCTCAAGGGCGTTTCAGACACACTCCCTTCGCATCAACACCTCCCGATCACTTGGCAATCTGTTAAAGTCTGCTTCCAGCCCTGTCACTGGTACCCAAACTCTGCCCACTAAACCCCTTAGTGCTCTTCCTGTCCTTGGATCCAATCAGAGAAAATGGGAATGGTCCTCATTTTACATAGGGTGTGGGTTTCTGCGACTGATTTCCCGTCTCGTTCCAGGGTCCAAGCTGATAGACTCTGCCCTGGGACATACCATTCTTGTTACAGAGGGACAAAAAAAAAAAAAAAACAAGAGTCGGTTGAACAAAGGCTTCTGTGTTATCTATCGGGATAGGGCAAAGGTTAAGTCTGCTTACTTCACAGCGGCCAAATCAAGTCACACGCGTGGCCAGGTCCAACGTCAATGGGGGGAGTGGGTCTGCACCCCTCTCAAGGGTGGGGACATAGCAAGGGTTGCATAGCAACAGGCAAGAATGTATAATATGAGGACGCTGCTATGGCCTGCCACAATTATTTGAACCATTTGGTTCTTCCTTGTTCTCTCTTTCCATCAGTTGTGTCAGTCTTACTCACCTCTGTATCTTCTTGAACCTCATGTCAAGGCATTCACAGTAATTTGCCAATTTCCACCCACTTGACTATCTGCCATTTCCATCTTGTGTTGTCACTCTCTCTATGCTTTTGCTTTTGCTTTCTTTCCTCCTCCTCCTCCTTCCGCCCCTCTTCCTCCTCCTCCTTCTTCTTCTTCTTCTCCTTCTTCCTCTTCTTCTCCTTCCCTATTGTTCCTGTCATTGTTGAATAAAGGGGAAGAGAAGAAAAATTGTCGATTGAGTCCACGAGATGGGCATAATGTGGGGCCCTCATTGCTGTAGGTTTTCATCCCTTTATTATTGACTTTATAGTACATACATTGGAGTGGCTATTAAAATAAACTCCACCTTCTCTGTCTCTGAGTCTCTCCCCCTGTGAATGTCTTCACTGCAGTGCACAAACAGGTGTTTGGTTCTACAAACACATTTGGAGCCACGAGACTTGTGCTCCATCAGTCGTCTTCCTTGCTAACTCCAAATATTATGGTGTATTCTCCCTCATACTCTCCTTCATTCTTCACAGCACAAGAAGTGTTTCTCACTCTGGAAACATCCAATTCTTCTTGTGACAATATTATGACCTTATCTTATTCCACTTAACACTATTTACCAAGAGTGCCTTAATGACTGGTATATGGAAACTACGAATAAATAATGTGACTTGATTTTCCCAAAGACAACTGGGGTTGCATACATGTCAAAGAAAACCTAATAGATCGGGATTTATTTCTCCATTAGCTTTTTAGGTTTGCTTATCTTTCAGAGTAATTTAAATTGAAATGGAAGACAAATCCTTATTTGATTGTGAGGCAATTCAGTGCTATTTATATTGCGTGAGATGGTGTGGGATCTAAGTGCACTGTTGTTAAAAGGCTATTTAATGTCACATAGAGGACCTATTAATTTTTTCAATAAATTGCTGGAATGTCCAGCCAATTGCATACATTTAACAGGGAGAGTCCGTTCTTCTACAAGTCTGTCTCTGTACTTTGTGGTAATGGTGCCATAGTTTATGTGCTGTTAGACATACTAAGGCACTGCCTTTGTCATCAAAAATCTGGAGATAAATCTCAAAGTAAGGGTGCGATCCTGTTAGAAGAAAATCAAAAGAATGGCAGACCTTTGTAGCACAACTCGGAGTCAACAAGCAGAGAAGGGTAGGGATTTAAAATATATATTTCTTGATAATTTGCTTTGTGTTAATAATGAAACATATGATTGTTAATGTTGAGTTTAACACGATGTTGGTAAGGGAGCCTACTAATTTAGGCTTGAAATAAAACTTGGTCATGGGCATTACTTTTTTACTTGATCTGAAAGACCGGAGCTCATAAAGTTGCCTTCATTTTCTTGTGTACAATTGTTTCATAATGCTAATTAGTTAATACTCATTTCTGGTATATGTGCATTGCCTGTTGAGAGCAGAGAGACCTGGGAGGACAGGGACAAGATTATCATAAGTTTCAAATATAATTGTATGTTTACACGTGACTACTTTTAGTTTTCATGTAAATTTTTGACAAACAACATAAGATATAACACAGGGTCCATAAATCAAGGGTCTTCTCTGTTTTATTTGCTAGTATTTCCCTAGAACCTAGCCTGATGCATAACACATAGTACAGTCGATAAATATTTGCAAATAAATTAATGGATAAAAATATGATAAAGAAACACAAATGGCACTTAAGGTTTTAAACTGGTGCTGTAAAGATGCAATCTTTTTTTTTTTTTACTTTCTAAATGTCATACACTCACCAGAAGAATGTTGCTACAAAACAGCTGAAAATTTTGACAAAATAAATTGCTATGGAAATAACAACAACAAAAGTAGTAATAATAAACTTGTGGTTAACAACAACTAACAATGAAGTTGTGGTTTATAATTTTTTAAAAAATCAGGTTAAGAAAGGTTATAAATATTCAGGGAAGATAGAGCAAGGCAACCCAAAGAGATAAAACATTGAGCAAGCAGGGACGCCTGGGTGGCTCAGTCAGTTCTGCGTCTGACTTCAGCTCATTCATGATCTCATGGTTCATGGGTTTGAGCCCTGCATGTGGCTCTGTGCTGACGTCTTGGAGCCTGGAGCCTGCTCCGGAATCTGTGTCTCCCTCTCTCTCTGCCTCTCTGCCATTCACACTCTGTCTCTCAAAAATGAATAAACGTTAAAAAGAAAATTAAAGAAAAAAACATTGAGCTGGCAAACCTTGGGCATGGCATGAAGAAAGAAAAATAAAATCATCACCAAAACAAAGGCCACACTTCCAAGAGCATGAAGTAAAATGGTCTTGTTGAAAATACAGCAAGAAAGATGGGGAGAGATTAAAATACACAAGCAAAATAAAAAAGAAATGAACAAAGAGTTAAAAGGACTAGAATAAGCAAAGAATAAAAGGAGATCTGACCCACATATTATCAATGTGTCCAAAAAAGAAAGCTGAATTAAAGGAACAAATAAAATCATCTAAATAAATAACTTATATTTTTAAATTTGATTTTTAAAGATTTTCATTTTAAGTAATCTCTATATCCAATATGGGACTCACACTTATAACCCCAAGATCAAAAGTTTCATGCTCTACTGACTGAACCAACCAGGTGCCTCTAAATAAATAATTTTTAAAATTTTCACAAGGAAAATAACACTTGAATCTGTAGATCTATAGTGCCAAAGGGAGAAAAAATGAACACAGAACAATCCACCAGTAAGACTTAGATAAATAAAGTTATTGAACTTTAAAGATCAAGAATATTGTTTTGGAAATCCAGGTAAAAACATCCAACCCGCCCCTAAAAAGGACAAAACGTCAAAACTGGCCTAAGGGTTCTTTTCTCTCTCCATCCTTCCTTTCATCCCTCATCCTGCATGTATATAAGAGACTATACCATGAATTATATATATGTGTGTGTATATACATATTAAATATTTATACATATTTATGGTACAAGAGATTGGAGTAGTGTTTATAATATTCCTAAGGTTAAAAAAAGTGACCTCAGAATTTTATACCCGGCCAAACTACTATTACCATATAAATATAACACACACTTTCAAACATACAAGAATTTAGGAAATAGAGTTAACATGAGCCCATCTTTTAAAAATAAATCTAGGGTTTCATGTAGATAAAAATAAACATAATTTCCAGGAAAAATTATACAAGAAAATAATGAAAGAGAGCTAGCTATACTAGACATCACACTTATTATAAAGAATAAAAATAATGAGAACAGTGTGTAGAAGAGAAAGTCCAACTATAGCTCAAATCCATGTAGGATTTTTATATGATGAAAGATATACCAGTGAGCAAAATCTGAATTACTGAATGATGGGTAGATACTGATCTGGATTAAAAGGAAGAAGCTGGGTTTCTATCTTACACTTTATACCAAAATAAATGTTAGATTCATAAGAGTTTTAAAAGTTAATGCTAAAACCATAAAATACTATAAATGGTATAGGAGAATTTATATTTATGTTGGGATAGCAGGGAAGGTTTTTCTAAGAATGATAAGATCTCAAAATTCAGAGAAAACAGATAAATTTAAATAGATAAAAGTTGAAAATTGCTACAGGACAAAAAAATAAAAGACCAGAAAGTAAAAATACAAATCGCAATTTGGAAAATAAATATTTGCAACTATATAATAGGCCCAAAACAATTTTCTTTTTTTAAAAAAGTGTTTATTTATTTATTTTTGAGAGGGAGAGAGGGAGAGGCAAAGAGGGGCAGAGGGAGAGAGCATCCAAATCAGGCTCCATGCTGTCAGCATACAGCCCAATATGGGGCTAGAATTCATAAACTGTGAGATCATGACCTGAGCCTATATCAAGAGTCAGACACTTAACCAACTGAGCCATCCAAGTGCCCCCCATGCTAACATTCCTTAGCATGTTAAGAGCTCCTGGTAATCAACAGGAAAGACTTAGTGAAAGACTAAGGAGCTAAGAATCAAAAGCAAGCGTTAGGCACCTTAACAGAAAGTGAAATGCACAGAGCTATTAAATCTATAACGAGTGGTTCAAATAGTAATTCTTACCATAAGGTAAATGTCAATTAAAACTACAGCCGGACTTTTATTATATATAATATTGTCAATAAAAATTTAGAAGTCGAAGATTCAAAAAAAATTTTGAAGTCAAATATGCACTCTCATACTTTGCTATTGGAAATAAAAATCAGGGTACCTCCAAGAGAGAAATGGAGTAAAATCTGTTAAATTTTAAACGTATACATATCCACTTGACCTGGGAAATTTTGCTCCTAAGAATTTATACTGCTGACAAAATATACAAAAAATTATAGGGGCGCCTGGGTGGCGCAGTCGGTTAAGCGTCCGACTTCAGCCAGGTCACGATCTCGCGGTCTGTGAGTTCGAGCCCCGCGTCGGGCTCTGGGCTGACGGCTCAGAGCCTGGAGCCTGTTTCCGATTCTGTGTCTCCCTCTCTCTCTGCCCCTCCCCCGTTCATGCTCTGTCTCTCTCTGTCCCAAAAATAAATAAAAACATTGAAAAAAAAATTTTTTTTAAAAATATACAAAAAATTATATCTGTATAAAGATATTTATGGAAGCAATTGTTTGGTAGTAAAGTTTGTAAAAGCCCAAAATGTCCATAAATAAATTATGACACATTCATACAATTGAATACTAGACAAGACAAGAAAAAGGCAGTTCTATATAAAGTTGGATGGAAGGAGCTTCAAGAGATACCATTAAATGAGAAAAAAAAAAAGAGGAGCTAGAAAATGTGTAACACATACCGTCATTGTTTTTTCTTTTTAAGGAACATCCACATATAGCTGTATATCCAGAGACATCTGTAAAATTTACATAAGAAACAATTAATAGCCTCTGGTGAGAAGAATAAGGGAACCAGGAAAGGGTGAGAGAACATCTTAGACATCTTTGATTCTGTCTTGCTCTAAAAGAATTCAGAAGCACATCTAGGTGCATTTGGATTCTTTTCGAACTCATCAACAATGGTTTGGATCATGACTCTTTTATTAGTAAGTTCAAGTAAAAACATTTAACTCTTACTCGGGTGTCAAACTCGCGAGGTTTGCACATAGCTTTACAACCCTTGGTTAGGATTCTACTACTTCTCTGGCAATTGAGTGGGGTTCAGACTTCCAGTCCCTGGATCTCCACAAGAGCTGTAGGCTTCCTTAATTTCCCAGACAGAGCAAATTTTTCTTTGGCTGCCCCTTCTCCCATTTGATTTGGAGCCTCCTCAATCTCAAGACTGGGAAGTTAAGAATGTAACATTTAGGGGCACCTGGGTGGCTCAGTTGGTTAAGCATCTGACTCTTGATTTCGGCTCAGGTCATGATTTCATGGTTTGTGGGTATGAGCGAGCCTGGTTGGGATTCCCTCTCTCTTCTCTCTGCTCATCCCCCTGCTCTCTCTCTCTCTCTCTCTCTCTCTAAATAAATAAATAAATACCCCTTAAAAAAAGAATGTGCCATTCAAATATGTTTGTCCTACATTTGTTAGTAGGAAACTTTGGTTATCTTTTTTTCCCCTGCAAAGTGCATTTCTTAGCCCCCTGAAACACTCTGAAAATTCCTTCCTATATCATTAAGAAAAAAACAAAAAACAAAAACCCCAGAACATTTGACTGTAGAAGTTCAGTTTAATCATTAAGCCTTTCATTAGTGCTGTCGTGCCTTCCTGATAGTGGAGCCTGATTCGTGGAAGTTGTTGCTAGGATATTTTGAATTAACAAGGAAAGTTTTAGGAACACCCCCCCCCCCCGCCTGGAAATTGTTACTTGGTCATTTGTAGATTAATGATGTTCTCCTTTTACAAACAAGCTGACTTATTTTGGTATTGTGAGTTCCTCTCCCAGGATGGAGGGCAGCAGGGGCAAGGGCATGACTCTTTCTATACTTGGAACCTTCTCTGCTCTGCTAGCCCCCTTAGCGGTGTGGCACCCCTGTCCCTACGACCTTCAGAGAACTTGAGCGCATTTTCTCAGAAGCATTTTCAGAGACAACTTTGTCCTTGAAGTCTTGACCTGAGGAGGCCGGCTGCCGGACTGTAAAATTTATGGTTTAGCCTTTCAAGTTAGTCAGGTTCTGTAAATAAAGTTTTTTGTTGTTTTATTTTATTTTATTTGATTATTTTTTTGGAAACGGCCACACTTATGTATTGTCCGTGGCTGCTTTCATCTGACAATGGCACACCAAGTGGCTGCAATAGAAGCCATATGGCTTTCCAGTCCTAAAATACTTACTTACTGGCCCTTTATAGATAAAGTTTCTTGACCTCTGCTCTAGATCAAAGTCTATAATTGGGTAGCTTCAGTGTAGGTGGAGACACCCGTTTTTCTGAATACCAGCCACATCCTCAGCCCCATTCTGAGGGCGACTCTCTTACAGCCTGGTTCTTCACATTCTCTGCTGAGATACATAACCCGCAGGAAGAAAGGAATCCCTTGGGGCAGGGAAGGGAAAGGTACAGAGCTTACAGGCTGGTCTCTGGAGGGTGGGTGTTACCCTGTTTCTATCACCCCCCATCTGAATGATCTTGCCCAAATGATATACCCTCTCTTCAAAAGAAAGGAATAAGCATGTACTTCATAAAGTCGGGAAGTTATGGCACTTGGCTCACGGGCACGTGGTAATGATCATTTAATGGTATTTATTATTTTTGTACCTCAGACCCCAACAGCCATGTTGTTTTTCTGTATGGCCACACCATCCTGACCAGCCTCTTTGGATCAGCGAAAAGCCTGTAATCCAAGAGCGAGTAGGTCCAATCTATGGGCTGCAAGGAATCCATGACGTGACCAGGAGCAAAGTGTTTGTCTGTCCATGGTGGCTTATGCTTGGGGAGAATTCGTAGGTCCCGGTTTATCCTGGACAGTTCTGACGTATGCACATTGTCTTCTCAGGACTATGAATAGCTTACCGTTTTATTCTTAGAGTGCGTCCATGTAGACGAGAAACAGTGCGGTCTCGGTGTCCCTACCGAACGGTGACTGTCTAAAGCAGATAGCTTTGGGAATGAGTTAATCTTGGGAGAAGCGAGGAAGCCAGAGGCATGTCAACAAGCAAGGACTCGTAGGCCACCAAAGGCTCCACGGGCAAACAGGCTCTGTGAGGTGCGCCTTGATAGAACAGTCAGGAGAGATTCTGCCACGATATCTAAATCGAACTTCTGAGATGAAACTTGTACTACAAGTGTGGCTGTGGTTTGACACACAACGACAGAATGAAGCGTGTCAAATCTAAGTAGAGAGATAGGGTGATGGCAAGGCTGCGGCTTGGTCTGAGGTCAGAGTTTCCTGGAGTTAACTAGGACCTGACGGGACCTAGACCAAGGAGGGGCTTATCAGAGTAACTCACAGGGATGGTGGCTGTTTGTATCAGGGCTGTTGGGACTCTTGGGATGGAGCTCTCCCTCCTTAGTGAACTTCCATCTTTTCTGGAAGTGTCAATCCTAAGATACTTTTGACTATAAGTGAAACAACTTGTTAACAGCTTTTTGGGTGGGGAGCAAGAGACGATGTATAGAAACTAGTGGCTTAAAGAAAAAGGCAAACACAGAGGCAAAACCCGTAAAATGTACTCATTTACAAGAAAAATACCAATTTCAGAAACGTTAAACTATGAAAATAGGTTTGTCTCAGGTTTACAGAAATACGGTCTTTGGACTGAGGTAATATGGCTCTGAAACCAGGCAGGCTGTTTGTAAGAAAGCTGCGGGGTGAGGCCTCAGGCTTGTGCCCAGGGTGGGGTGACAGGAGGGGGTGGGCCCATTTGTAAGTGCTGGCTCTCAGGACCCCGCTGGACCGGCCAGTATCTACTTACGTGCACTGATCCCAGTCATGCGGATACAGCACTAGAGGGTCCATTAGGGGAGGCCCGGCAAGGGTGACTCAAATGGTGGTGACCCAGGACAGCTGTCACATTCAGCATGACCCTTGGGTCCAGGTGGAGGCTCAGGAGGTGGATCCTATCTTCTAAGGATGCGGTGATCATGAGAAGGATGAGAAACTTTCTGTCCCGCTTTCTTGTGAACTTGGACAAAGAAAGGTCTGGATTGACATTGACCTTTCTGGGTGAATTAGATTGTGAGATCACATAAAGCTGCAGGCAGCCGTGGAAAGACTTCAGCCTGCGATGAGCTGGGGACAACCTCTGGCAAAGGGTTAGTACAGTGAACCTTCTAGATTGTTCCATGTAGTTTAATGAAAAGCTTCCTTTGGGACCAGAAAAGAAGGTGACCTGCCACTCAGGAGTTACTTTTCTACAAAGTCAAAGATGGAAGACAGAAGAGGAGGAGGAGGTGGAGGAAGAGGAGAGGAAGGAAGAGGAAAAGGAAGAGGGGGAGGGGAGGGGAGGAAAAGGGGAGGGGAGGAGAGGGAAGAAGAGGAGAAGGGGAAGACAGGGAGGGAGGGAGGGAGGAAAGGAAGAAAAAGAGGACACTGAATTATATAAAAAATGCAATACTACAACAATACAATAAATTTAATTTGATGCATATTGTATCAGTGCGGGTTACATCAGAGAAACAGAACCAGTGTGGCATACACATATATAAAGATATTTATTGGAAATAATTGGCTTATATTATCATCAGGACTGGCTAGACTAGTCTGACATCCAAAGGGCAGACAGGTAGGACAGGCTGGAATCTACCCAGCAAGGGCTGACTATAGTCCACTGTCTGACTTTCTTCTTCCAGATCCTTGGGTCAGGCCCACCCACATTATCCAGGATAAACTCCTTTATTAGATATTGTGTATATATATATATATATATATATATATATATATATATATATATATTAATCACATCTACAAAATACCTTCACAGCAACATCTAGCTTCACATTTGATTGAATAACTAGGAGTGTAGCCTAGTCAAGCTGACCCATGAAACGGACCATCACCATCGTGTCTAGTGATTTCTGTAATTGTATCTGTCATACTTAAGCATTAGAAGTAAGTGCTTCTCAGGTGTGAACTGATCTGTTGTTCTCATACAAAGTCAAACTGAACTTTTATAATTTTAATACATTGTGTTGACAGGCGAATAGTAGGGTTAGGCGTTTTTCTAGGCTAGGGGTATTCAGAATCCACAGCGGTTCTTCGTTGTCTCCCAATGTGTCCAACCCCATCCCAACATACCCTTCCCAATCATTTCCTTACTTCTTCATTCCATGCTTCTTCATTTCAGCTGCTTATTTTACCATTGTTTCTTGAGAGTGCCACATTCCTCCATGGCATACCTGGTGATGTTCTTGTGTCAGCCTAGAATGGAGGGTAAATATCCAAGTAAGTGAGAGAGAGAGAGAGAGAGCAGAGACAGATAAACAAGGCACAGACATGTTGGATGTCATGGCCAAAGTTTCAAGAATTCAAGAGCACAGGAATAGTGTAGTCCTCAGGTGAGCACAATCATGCCGACTTTCTTGGTCATTTATCCTGACTGAGTCAGGGCACTGGCTGCTAGTGATCTATATGGCAAGCTATTGCCCCAAATGCACAGAACTCCTGCCTGACACCCAAGTGCTCTGCCCAGTCCCCAGGAAAGGATCGCATCAGGGCTCCTGGTTGCAGAAGGGGTACAAGACCCCTAACCTGTGTGGTTAAGTAAAGAATGGGAAGCAAATGGAAGCTCTTATAAAAATTCCTCTTTTGAAGAAGGTACTGGGGAGTTCTGTCATCCTTACCACAAAGTCTGTGGTCTGAAGCTAGAAAGTTCTAAACAGTTCTCTGTCCCCAAGCTTCTTCTTTTGGGTTTAGGGGAGGTTTTTGTTTGTTTGTTTGTTTGTTTTTTGCTTTTGTTTTTGTTTTTGTTTTTTATGGTAGGAGAAACCTTCCTCCTCTTTTCTGTAAGATGTAAAATAGAGCTGAATATTTTTTACTCTTGTAACTAGAGTTGGGACAACATTAGTTAAGATGTTTGAAATAGCATTAACTGGGATTCAGAATTAAGCAATCTTAATTAGAGGTTAACTCTTTAAAGGATTACATGACTTTAAATACCAGTTTTATTGGATGTCTGAGTTGAAGAGAAGGGTCCACGAGTGGGAGCCACTGAGTCTGTGAATCAGGGCCAAAGATAAATTATTTCCACTGGAAATCAAGTTGAGTCCCACAAAACTGACTCTTATGCCTGAAGCCATTTGAAATTTTCCTGGGGCAGCATTTCTGATAGGTGGAGGCCATCCTTAGCTTAGAGAAAACCTCATAGACAAGCAAATAAAGAGAACACGTTCCAGCTCTGGTCATGGACACCTTTTCTGAAGGATCCCAATGTGACTTAGCTTGGACAAGTTCAAATTTTTGTTCTTAATCCATTAAGGAGATTTCTGTGTGCTTTTAATGGATCGATCCTCAAGTACATGAAAAATATGGTGTACAAGACAACAAAGTAAAAAAATGACAACCTTCTTTTCTAGTTGTCTCTTCATGCCTGGTAAATGGTACAGTGCTTGACTATTTTACTGAGGATACTAAGAATAATGGTTGAGTACAAGGCTACAGAAGTTCAGATCCCAGCCCAGCCACCTGTTGGCTGCATGACTGGCTCTCCCTGACTCAACTTTGCCCCCCATAGAAAGGATCTGGTAGTGATACTTTATCTTATGTTTCTAAAATAAATTCAATCATAATCCAAGCTCCCACACACCTAGATGTGAGATATCTTAATGTATGCCAGCCTTGAATTGTCTCCTCTTTCTAGGGTGACACAAGAAAAATGCAGGGGTGAGGGCTGGGGTAACTAACCATGTCTGCTGAACAAGGTAAGCACCTCTTGACTAATGGCTTGGCTCAGGTGCTCATTGTCCAAGTCCATTGTCTGACCTCCAAGCCAATATTATAGTTTATTTCCCCATCCATTTCAGGTCACCCCATCAGAAGTATTTATACTTTTCCATCTCCAGAGGCTGACGTATTTATACTTGTCCAGCCTCTGGAGCTGGATTTGAGCTCTCCAAGTTAGAAGAAATGAGGGGAACTAACTGAAGGAAACGTTTTTCATGACATATTTAAAAAGATTTCAAGCAAGGGCAATGTCTTGAACATGGTTGAATTGTTTAGGGGAGGGTTTGATGGCAGAAACCAAGCCAGTCTTGAGACATCCTAGTTGGTGCCCAGTCGGAGAGAAGCCATTCTTCCATCTCTGCCCAGAATGCCATGATGTTTGGCAACCAAAGGCTGGAAGCTTCCAGAGCATCTGGCTGCCAGTATAGAGTTCCCATGATGAGCGGTAATAATCAGGCTGAGGCCTCGTGGACAGCAGGTGTGGACAGGTGGGAGAGGAGCGGAGAGCAAGCCCAGTGTGGTATGGAGACTGTCGAACACAAAGTGGTTTAAGGAGCCCTCAGAAATAACCGGAGGGCACTTGGAGGTATATTAATTTTTAGCAGTCAGGCCTGTCGGGGCTTCAATGCCATAATGAGGTCATTAAAAGTAAATGGGATAGAATTTTATATTGAACCAAATGCTTACTCAAAAGGGGCTGTTGGAATAAAAATATTTTCAGATATCAAAATGGAGACATAAAAGTTCATTTTACGCACAGGCAGGTAGCATTTGGGTAGTATATCCATCTTCATATTTATAAATAAGGCCATGTTTCAGGCTGATGGAATGGTACCCAGTCTCAAGACCCGGTGTCAGTTACTCCCTGGTCCAGAGCTGGGTCCTACAATACCTGAAGTCAGATTTCTAAAGGAGGCAGGTGGATACTGGCTTGGAGACCATAACTGAGCATACACTGGACAGGTCTGGACAGCAGAAGCTTGGTCTAGCTGTCCTGGGAGTCTCAAGCTGGGCAAAAAGGTGAAGATTTTCTGGAGAACTTGACATGCAGTCCTGTGCTATCTGATTCAAGTGAAAGAAAAATCCTGATGGTGTGAGTGTGGCCATAGTGGCTAGGGCAGCCATGGAGAGAATTTGGGAGATGTGTGCACTCCAACAGACAGCAGACAGTGTGGACCCCATGAAAGTGGGAGCGTTACCTGAGGGCAGGTGCGCGAATGGGAATCTCATCGGTAAGGGGCTGGGGGTGAACCTCCAAATGTCCAGGCAGAAGGCATTCTACAACAGAATGGTGGTAAGGGACCACAGCTAATGCCGGGGAGAGAGATGTCTGAAAGTGCCAGAAAAAAAGTCGTTACCAACTGTCTCAATGGAAGGAAGAAACCAAAGCTGTAATGGTGGTGATCCCATAAAACCTTTCTTGTCCCTTGCGTCTTGTCCCCTGTTGCTCACTACTCAGTGCCCCCTGTGAATAAGAAGAATAACAAAACAAAAATTCCCCAAACTCAAACAACAACAGAACAACTGTTGAAATTAGAAACCTTATTGAGCAAGGCAGACAGGGGAGGAGTTGGCATAGTTACAGAGAGAAGCCGACCACACACCACCTTCTTGACTGCCAGTTGGTTGGTGGAGTGGGGAAAATAACATTTTTTAAAAAAAATTGCACCATACAAGTCCTTTACTTAGTGTTAGTCACAGCCACCCACAGACACATCCCTTATGCTCATTGGCTTCAGCCCCTGCATCACTTTCCTTGTCTCTATCTTACCCAGTTTCCCAAAATAACAATGGCATTCTCCCTTGTTCCTCTGCCTAACCCTGCCGCATATATCTGTACTCCCATAGTCCTCCTGGCCCTTGGGCACAACCCTAAACCCCACCATGCTTGGCCAGGGTCCTGAGATGCCACCTAGCAGTCAGTAGCCCTTTCCCTAGGAAATTAGGTGATGCCCAACATAGCCCAGCTCCTGGCTGAGGTCCAGCCAAGGTGAAACTTCCCTCCTCCTCATTCCCTCACTCCTACTCTATATGTTCCTCCTTCTTCTTAGCCCTGTGTTATTGCCAGACTTTCGCATGCCCTAGTCTGAGCCTCTCCATAGTGACCCTTGAAAATACAGATGGCTTTTGGTTATTCTGGTTTGGGATTTTTTTCCCCTTTCCTTTTTTTCCCTCCCTTGGCTCCCCCCTCCCTTGAAACACCTGGCCCGTGATGATAGACAGCAACTCTTTAACATGCATCATGTACTTCTGGTGTCATGACGGAAGTCCCTTTCATAGCTCCGTCTATTACATTACCATCCATCCCATTTCAACTTAAAGGGAATATCCTAGGAAGAAGTAAGAGTTTCGTTGACAGAATACATGCTGGGTGGAGTTGGATCGAAAGCTACGATGGGAGAGAAAGACAAAGCTCATACTTTAAAATTCCAATTTAAAAGTTTATGGATTTAAAATAATAAAAAGGGGGGGCCATCATTATTGTGAGTTCCAGTTGAGCTGCAAAGGTGTGGGTGGTCAGATCTTTCAATATTCTTGTCTCTTCAGTCACCATGACAGCTAAATTGTTGGTAAGTGTGGTGAGAACATGCTTTATAGTCAAGAAGGTGAATTTCTCAAGAAATAGACTAATATTGAGGTTAAATTAATTGATTGAAAATTTGGAATAAATGCTTTCTTAATTTCCTCATGATTAACCCAGACCTCTGGGAATAAAAACACTTTTTTTTTAATGTTTTTATTTCTATCCTCCCTAAATCATCTATTTGGTAGTAGAGATGCTTTTGTTCCTCATAATTACTTTTTTTTTTCACTTAAAAGAAATGTTGAGTTTGTTTGTGGTTCCTTCCTTAATGTATTTCTTTATAAGTATTCAAATTGTGGAGACTGGTTTAAAGAGCTTTCTACTAGGTTAACAAATGAGATTGCCAATATATGATTCATGGATTATAAAAAAAAAAAGTAATTTCATGTGGTTCCACTGAATCTATAGGTCTTGAGGTTGGTTACTGGCCAAAAGGTGAGCTTAAATCTCCTTTTGTAGGCAACATCATATAATCTTTGATTCCTAAAGATACCCTCTATGGCTTACTACATTAGTAATAATTTGAACTCAATAAAGTGTATACATTTCAAGCAGTGGGAAAAGAAGGGAATTAGAGCATGACTTGTATTGTGGAAAATATTCAAAACAACCAGTTGAACATCTTGTCTTAAAACTGTACTGAACTGAGTACATACTGGTAAGACCATTCATGTTGAATGTGGTAATAGAGGGGATGAGAAAACCAATTCATTCAAAAGGAGTCTGTTCAGTGGTTAGTAATAAATCTACCCAATATGGCTGTGAAATCTGTTGGGATGAACATGGGAACTCTCTATTGTTGAGAGAACTCCTTAGTGAGAGAGAACATTGAGAGAAAAGGGACACATTTGATGAAATAGCTAGAGATTCTCATTACTTCCATATTATTATCACCAGGGGAAATTGGAAAAAAAAAAACATTAACTGGGAGTTTCCCATTGTCCTACTTTTTGGAAATAATCGTGTGTACTGAAACATCGTTCTTGGTATTAACACACAGCCTTATGGCTAGAAATGGCGGGTTTCAAAGAAGCAAGTAGTCTGGAAGGGCTAACAATGGCTAACAGTGGCCAACAATGGCTAACAATGGCCACCTCCTCCAGGCTCTTGGAGGAGACCTATTTGCCAGTCCTCTGGGAGCAGAGAGGAAATGGATCCAGAGTTATAATTGAGGTTCATTTCACTGGGAACAGCAAATAGGTAAATGGGGCCCAGATAACCAAGCACCTTTGGATTGCAGAAGCCACCATTACATCCTGGAGTTAAGTATAGATGATCATAGACAATTAATTAGAAAATAGAGTGGTTAAGCCTATCAGTCAGGGTTCCATCATTGGAGTAGAACCACTAAGTTGGTAGGTAAACAGATATAGACTTACAGCCATAGATACGTTATAGTGATCCCACCTTACAATTCCCTGTAGGGCTATAGTCCTCCTGTCCACTGCTGGAGCTTGGAGACCATGTGGCAGGCAGGAAAAGAAGATGGATAGGTGTATGAAGGTGGGTACGGGCACAAGCAGAAACCCACAACCATGAGCTGCAACCCACAAGGATGGACTAAAGTCTGATTCAGTTCTTGTTGCCTCTATGCTTGTGGTGGGTGTTGATGTGGGTGTCTTCATCATGGAACAAAACATGCACGTGGCCCAGAGTCAAAGAACCTCCGAGAGGGTTTTCTCCAGGAGAAAAGCGACCATGGTGCAGGGCTGTCTTGTGCTCAATAAAGAGAGTCAGCAGTCAGCAACAACGTGTGTGGGCTACAAAATGGCAGCCGTTTCACTTCTGCTCTCCGACTCTTACCCGAGAGACTCCCCTGTGGCCCACTCAAGAAGGAACCATACAAGTAATGAAATTTTGGGCAATATAGTGCGGCCTGGGCAAATTGACACATTACAAAGCCATTACAAAAGACTTAAAGAATTTGGGGGGAGCTGATCTCCAAGCATTTCCAACATGTTATCTGCTGGTAGGCATTCTCCATCAACAGAGTGCTGGCCGCTGGAGACAGTAGTGGGAAAGAGAAAGAACAAAGGGTCAGGGACTGGCTAACTCTGCTTTATTCACCAAAACATGATGTCTTACACTGCTTTGAGTCACAAGCCATGAAGGAAGTCAGTAAGACCAAGAATAGCAAAATGGGCAGAGCATCAAATTGGTTGCTAAGAGACAAATGTGCAAAGGTGGGCTCCTTATTCAAGAAACAGGATTCAGAAAGATTTTTGCTGTTAGATATCAGAACAGACTCCAGGAATCAAGCAAAGGTAGTAAAGGCAGTCTGTTTGCAGAACAAGTCCAAGCCTGGTAGACGGGGACCTGGGGTTGCTCCTCTTCTAACGCCATTTCCTAGTTTTTGTAACTTAACGAAATCAAAGTGGCTCCTCCCCAAAGGCCGACTTGTCCCCCTCGCCCTTCTGAGGCACGGTAATGCAGGGAAATGGAAACTTGGGATCCTCCTGATGACCTAGGTGTAACCTATTGCCTGACGTAGGACATCATCCACAGGTCCTGGGAGTAAGCTTTTGTATAGTCTCTCCAACAGTACTGTCCTATGTACCAATAATAATGGGATACTGTCCCCTTTTTCCCAAACTGGGATATTATTTTGTAGTCATCCCAGTCACTGGACTCGAGGCCTCCCCATTTGGACCAAGAATAATGCATGTTACCCGTGGAGCCCAGACTTTGAGCAAGATGAAACACGTACACGTGCCCTTGTGGGGTCTTTCTTTGCAAAGGAAGTAAGTGGGTTGTAGTTGTGTATTTTATATCAGGCAAGAAAATTATTTTCAATAAATATAAAGTAAAATAGCAGGAACATGGATGCTGAGTGGCCATAATTGAACATGAGTGGGTATGTACTGTTCTTGTCTGCTCAATATTCTTTCTTCTTTAAAAAAGTGGACTCTTCTTCCAATCTTTGATTTAATGGGAACTTCAATCATAGCCTTGGTGACTTCCAGATCAAAGCCATGACATGGAATGTAATGTTTTCTCCCTTCCTTCCTCCTTTCCTTTCTTCCTTCCTCCCTCTCTTCCTTCCTTCCTCCCTCCCTTCCTTCCTTCCTTCCTCCCTTCCATCCTTCCTTCCTCCCTCCCTTCCATCCTTCCTTCCTCCCTTCCTTCTATCCTTCCTTCCTTCCTCCCTCCCTTCCTCCTTCTTTCCTTCCTCCCTCCCTTCCTTCCTCCCTCTCTTCCTTCCTTCCTTCCTCCTTTCCTTCCTCCCTCCCTCCCTTCCTTCCATCCTGACTTCCTCCCTCCCTTCCTTCTTTCCTTCTTTCCTTCCATCCTTCCTCCCTCCCTCCCTCCCTTCTTTCCATCCTTCCTCCCTCCCTCCCTTCCATCCTTCCTTCTTCCTCCTTTCCTTCCTCCCTCCCTCCCTTCCTTCCATCCTGCCTTCCTCCCTCCCTTCCTTCTTTCCTTCTTTCCTTCCTTCCTTCCTCCCTCCCTCCCTCCCTTCCTTCCATCCTTCCTTCCTCCCTTCCTTCTTGCCTTCCTCCTTCTCTTCCTTCCTTCCTTCCTTCCTTCCTTCCTTCCTTCCTTCCTCCCTCCTCCCTCCCTCCCTTCCTTCCTTCCTTCCTCCCTCCCTTCCTTCTTTCCTTCCTCCTTCTCTTCCTTCCTTCCTTCCATCCTTCCTTCCTCCCTCCTCCCTCCCTACCTTCCTTCCATCCTTCCTTCCTCCCTCCCTTCCTTCTTTCCTTCCTCCCTCTCTTCCTTCCTTCCTTCCTTCCTTCCTTCCTTCCTTCCTTCCTTCCATTATCTATCATCTCCCTCCCTCTCTCCCTCCCTCTCTCTCTCTCTCTCTACTTTTCTCCATACACCTATAGATATCTAGAGATGGATATAGATAAAAGTGCATGTATGTGTTTATATATATGTAAACAATGCTCACTTTCTGATAAGTGTGCTACTAAGTGTGCATGCAGGGCTCTTCCCTTTCAATCTGTCTCTGGCCATGAAGCAGAAACCATCTTCAGAACCATAGTCAGAAAGAACAAGATCCCAGCACAAGGAGAATCAGAGCTGAGAGTCGAAGATGCCCTGATGATAGATCTTGAGACTGTGGATAGAGCTATGTCCAAACTTGTACTTTCAAGTTACTTGAGGCAACGCATTCCCTTGAGCCACCTTGAGTCTGGTATCTGATACTTTATCCATATGGCTCTTGACCAATACTAAATGTCTCTTTGCCCCAGTTTTTGTTTGCGTCCCGTGTAATCCCCCCAATAAAGCAGTGCGTGGCATTCTCTTCTCTTCTTTTTGAGTTAACAGACACACTGAGAGTGTAAATACAATATCCGAGGTCACATAGTGTGTTAGTGGCTGAGTTGGGACTTGGGCTCGGGCCCGGAGGATTCTGCAGCACAAACTCATTCTTTACGTCCCTCTAATTTTTTGATGTTCCGATAAATAAGACATCGCCTTGACTCCGAGGCCCAGACAGCCAGTGGCACCAATGAAGAGGCAGCCATGTTCAGACTCTATGCAGACAGAAGATAGTTTGGGCATGCCGCTAATTTTTTAAAAGAGACAAAAAAAAAAAAGTATATGTATCCAGAATTATGTTGACTAAGCATAGTTATATATGCATTAGGTGTGACTCTTTATATTTTATGGAGCACTAAGACATACACTGTTTTCTTAATAAGTCGCTTTAATAATTTTGGGAAGCTAGCATTGTAATTATCATGATCGTGCAGAGGCCGTTTAAAAGCTCAGAGAAGTACTATTTCTTGCTTCCTGCTTCAACACCAGGAAGTGAGAAAAGCAACACGTGAACCCAAATGTTCTGCCTCCAAGCCGTAGCTCTTCAATGAACAGGAAAAAACAGCATTTGTAACGGAGTGACCATTTTCCGTTCTTCTATATGTCATGTTTGAAACTCTGCTGGGTAATTCAAGTAAACATACTTTTCTCCCCCCGCCGTGTCTGCCGTCCACCTCCTCTTCTCTAAATCCCTTACTTACCCTACGTAACCACTGACCCAGTTGTTAAGCCCAGGAACAAGAAATACGTTGATACGGTAACGTGTGTGTTTCTGACTCAAGTGTACATCAAACGAAGCCACGCCGTGCTGTTGAACAGTCACTGCTCAAATTCATATCCCTTCTCTTCTCTTCTGTTGATACAGCCCTGCTGTAATTTTTATCACACAAGTCCCTGTTTTAAAATTCATACCCTGGCGTGCCTGGGTGGCTCAGTTGGTTAAGCATCCAATGCCTGCGTTGGGCTCAGTTCATGATCTCAGGGTCACGACACTGAGCCCCCCATCCGGCTCCGTGCTGAGCACGGAGCCTGCTGGGGATTCTCTCCCTGTCTCTCCATCCCTCCACCCCTCGCCCCCCTTAAAAGGAAAGGAAACAGCCAGAAGAAAGCATGCCACAAGTTCCTGCACCAGAAGCCTGTGGCTTTTGTAGCTTCCTCGTCGGGTTTCCACGTATCTAACTTGGTTTGTGAGATCAAGGTTAAAAGACAGAGGGGAAACCATCTTAAATAGATAACGCTCTACGGAAGCATGCGATTTTGCTTTCAAAATATCCATGGAAAAGAAAACACTTCAAAATGTGCTCTTTCAACACCCCCCAAATTAATATTAGCAAAAAGAAATGGCAATGTGCAACTAGTCTGAATTTTCGCACTAATGAAATTAAACGGGAATTTGATTGTGCTGTGTTACAGCTACACATCATGTTCTCAAGCATAACTTCTGCAAATCTGTTAATTCCGCTGGTGATTATGTATGTGCATTTCAACACATCTTGCTGCCCTTTGAAAACTACTACCATCGAGATGCTAGATTGTAAGTTCTTTTCTGCTTACTGAGATGCATTTCAATCCCCACCTTTAATCAACCGAAGATTCCCACGGTGACTCAGATACCCACCCTGGTGTGTGTGCGCGCGCGCGCGCGCGCGCGTGTGTGTGTGTTTTGCACACTCCCAATTGACGTGCAGTCACTCCCGTCTCTGGCAACTCAGGATGTCTCTGGTATTAATAAAGAATCTGTGTTGAGTTTCATTCAATTAAAAATGAGGGGGGGCACGGGGTTGTTGGAATGGCTCTTTGTAGCTAAATCCTAGCGGGGAGCCCCGTGGCATGGCCCCTCCTGTCAGGGTCTATACGGGAAGGAGGAGCTCAGTGAGGCGGAGGGAAGGCAGCCAGTTGGTAGGAGACGCCTCGCAGCCCTCTGACCCTCGGGTTAAACTGCTGTCTGGGCTGCTCAGTCTGGTAAGCCGAGTCCCAGGGAGGGAGGCTTGCCATTTAGCTGTCAGTGTGCCAACGCCTGGACTGCATCCCAGGAAAACACAAAGGCGAGATCTTCCTAATGGCTTTCTCCTTCGGGCCCCCCTCTGTCTGCAGCCCCAAGGCCACTCTGGTGTATACAATTTCGGGAGTTTCCAAATTAGCGAGGGACGGATGACTTCTCTGGACCATCCCAGGGAAAGTCAACGAGGAAATGTGCTTCCGGAACATTGTACCTCAGGCTTTTATGTGGCTACTGCGGCCGAGAAGACGGGGACGTGTGCTCCCCCAAAGTCCTGCTGTCGCCGTGAAGAAGTCTTCACCCCCGGGATTTAAATGAGTGGCAGAGAGGATCTCTACCAGGGGTCTTCGTCAGGGACGACGGGAGGGTTGGGAAGGAAGGACACGGTTGCGGAATGTGCTGGATGTCAGGAGGAGAGCTGGATACAGCGCGAGAAGGCCATTTGGCAGAGGGTAACGGGGCCAGAGACAGGGAGACACGGGGAGAAAGAGAGACAGCCATGCGAAGGGAATGGGGGAGACAGAGAGGCAAGGAGAGAGCCAGGCAGACAGAGACATGGGGAAACTGGCCCAGAGACAGAGAGAGACAAGGCAAGGGCAAGACGGAGGGATATACGGAAAGAGACACAGTACAGATAGAAGACAGAGCAGACATACAGACCCAGGGAAACAGAGGCCTTGGAACCAAGAGGTCCTCCTGGTTGAGCTACGGAGGCAGACACATGCATTGGCTCTTTTTCCACCCTCCTCCTCAGAGGCCTGCCCCCCTCCCCTTTCTTCTCCCTTCCTCCTCCCCTCCGTCTCTCCACTCTTTTCATTGTCCTTCCTTCCGCGATGGCTCTCCTCGCGAGTATTTTCATTCGGTCACCCACTCATTCTACAAATATTTACTGAGAACCTGCTCTGTTCTAAGCCTGTGTCTGGTCACTGGGGACAAGCCAGTGAAGTGAACCCTAGTCGGGCCTCTCCTTAATTGAGGGTTTTGTCGCTTGGGTCCCCACCGCATGCATGCGAGACCTTTGTAGACCGTAGGGGCAGGAAAGCAGAGCCGGAGACTGATGTACTAGAAGAAGAAGGCTAGGGCAGGGTGACGACAGGATCTGCACGGTGCCCACCGTGCGGGGCATCAGGCGGGGGAGAAAACATCTCCCACTTCCCGGGTGTGCACCTAGTGGGCATTTATTAACAGCCTACTATAAACACCAAGACCCGGGTCAGATGGCTTAGTATGCAATTCAGAGTTAGCCGGTCCAACACGAATGGATTTTTTTTTTTAATGTCTATTTATTTATTTCGAGACAGAGAGAGAACAGAGAGCAGGGGAGGGGCAGAGAGAGAATCCAAAGCAGGCTCCGCGCTCAGTGCGGAGCCCGACGCAGGGCTGGATCCCATGAACCACGAGATCACGATCTGAGCCAAAATCAAGAGTCAGACACTTTAACCTACTGAGCCACCCAGGCGCCCCAACACGCATGGATCTGAAATCTGAGGTTCGTGCCTTGTTGCCCTCAACGAAGGGTGTGTCGCCAAATGCGCCGACGCCGAGGAGAAGTGCGGATAAACTAAGTCTGAAACCAAACGTTGTTTGCCTGTGGGACTCACTGAGGAGAGGTGGGCATCCAAGCAATGACGACCTTGGCCTCCTATCCCAGGTCTGTCTGCTGTTGAATGTTTTGGCTCAACGCCCACGCAACTAAGACCCCATGACGCCCACCAGCATGGGTACAAAAGTTACACTTCTTAGAGATGTGCAGCTGAATTATGCAGAAAGCGAGCCGCGGGGGTTCTCCAGTGTGGTCCCCCAAGGACCGCTGAGATCAGCGCTCAGGGGGGTGGAGGACCGCCCTCTCTGGAGCCGTGGAAACACTCGAACAGGAGTCAGAGCGGAGAACGGAAGTGAGAGTAAGCAAAATGAGCTCCGCTTCCTGGACACATTGTCTCCTTTGCAATCACGTAGCTTTCGCTTAGGCTCCGTTTACACTGGCGTGAAGTGCTGCGGCGTGGCCTTGAACTGGCTCCCATTGGGGCCTCCTTCTGGAACGTGGGAAATCCTAGTGCAGTAGGTGGTGCTGTCTGCCTTCAAGTCAGTCTCAGACCAGCCCTGGACTTTACACCACAGTGGCCTCGGAGTTGGAGAGCTCAGTTGATATTCCGGGAAACTCTAACCGTTACCGCAACATAAAAGAATGTGTACTATTTTATCAAGAAGGTTTTTAGGTACAAACAGCCTAATGGGACCATTTTCCATGCTCTTCTAGAGCTGTTTGCTGGCATCACCCAGGTGGCGTTTATTCATGCTTTCACTTATTCAGACCAGAAAATAGATGTTGAATTGTTCTTCTGTGCAAGGGAATGGGGAGGATTCTTTCTGAGATTCTATGAAGAGGAACCAAAAAAAAAACAAAAACAAAAACAAAAACATAAAACATAACTTGTACTCCCTAAAGTCTTCAAATGTGTTAATAAAATACATTAGTTGAGTATCTGCCATATGGTGGATACTAATTTGATATATATTGTTGCTAATATTTTAAGAATTTTCACTTTCCCTGTGCAAATGGAGACTTGGAAGTATTACATTACTTGCCCAAGGTCTCACCGCTATGAAGGGGCTAAAATGGAGTTCAAGGCCACGTCTGCGATTTTAATTCTGTGGTTTTTTTTCCCCCCTTGTAATAAGGTTATAGGGCCCGGGCTATCCTAAGAGGAGGGAGATGCCTGGTGTCCTCACTTTTCACCCTGATAAGAGATTAGCAGAGAGGAGGGAGCAACGTATCAGTTAAGAGCAGAGGCCCCAGAGCCTGCCTTGCTGGCTTTGAATGCAGCTGTCACCTTGAAACAGCCATGTGACATCAGATGGATGACTTGTTTGTGCTGGAGCTCAGTTTCCTCATCTGCGAAACGGGAATTATAAGAGCACAGGGCTCTCAGAGCTATTGAGGGGAGTAAGATATGTACATAAAATGCTCGGGGGGAAGAGTGATTAACACACACTAGATTTTTTTCTTACCGCGCTGAAATCGTTACATCAGAAGGCTCTATGTGAGAAATGCCCTCGAGAATGGCGATTCAGGATTTCAGAGGGGGGAGAGATTGCTTCCACTAGAGTAATCTTGGAGGATGCATTTAAGTTTTGATAGGATTGCAGGATGTTGACAATGGCAGGTAATAATATTTGTAGCAACAATGGCAACTATCTGGCTTTATCCAGTCCTTGCTTTATACCAAGCGCTGTGTTCAATGCTTTGTACATATCTGCTCATTTAACTCTTGTAAGGATTCTGTGGGTTCAGTGATACTCTCGAGTATCATTTTGAACTGAGCCAGTCTCTTTCCGTCCAAAGTCCTCTCGTTGGCAAGTAGCAGACTAGAGATTCAGTTCCAGGTCAGCCTGGTGCCCCAAGTTCATGCCCTTAGCCTGTGGGCAGCACCACGGGAGAGAGATCAGGGAACAGGCAAGGCAGGAAGTGTATGTGGCTCCATCCCCGGCAGGCACCCCCGGCCTATTCAGGGCACAAAGAGAAATCCACATTAGCTCACACGACCTGCCTGTGTGGGACGGGACTTGAGGGGTAGGAGGGGCCAGAACTTAAACTTGAAGGGTCTTCAAGGACAGGCTAAAACGCTCGGATATGACACGGCCCCGAGCGGGGAACGCTTGTGATTTGGAGATTTGGAATAACAAGTGTGTTTGCCAGATACATTTATATGATAATTGAGAAGGAGCTCGAATGACCTATCGTTTGGTCAGACTTACATTTAAGAAATAGCCAATTTAGGATTAAATCCTTCTATAATCTTGTACTGTTGAAATTACAGGGTTATTTGTATCTATCCTACGAGAAGCTGTTGGGAATTTTAAATGAGTGAAGGAAAAAGGTGCCGGACAAGTGGGGAATTTTAAAGTGCCGGTGGGTTATATTGAAGTACCTGCTTTGGCTTTCCATTTCTGCCGCTTTCATTAATTCAAATGCATGTACCTCCCAGGGAAGCATTTGGAAAATGCACCCAGACATTCTCTCGTGATAGCATGGGCTAAGACACTTCTATAGAGCCCAAAGAAAACTGAGCTCTGAACATGAAATTTAACTTTGCATCGAGACCTCATTATTATCCAGAAAGATCCAACTACAGTCCTTTTTACGGTGTACTTAAATACCTACGCCTCTCTCTTCACTCTTATCCTGTACAATATAATCGAGCGTAAGGGATCTCTGCTGTCCTTCCCTGTTCTAAATTAATTTTGCCATATACCAGGAGCACTGCTAGTAAATGGCAGGAGACAGGGACCCAGCCTCCTTGTCTTTCAGCAAAGCAGGCTGGAAAAGAGAACTCATAGTTATAGTGGTTGTGGTTTATTTATTGTTTTAATGAGCCTTTGCTGCGTAACCACAACACCATTATGACGGGACCACACCACAAGGAGAGGAAGTTCCCGTACTCCTCTTCCTCACTGTCTTTTCATGTTGCTGGAATTCGGCTCCTCTTGGCTGTGTGCTCCATGAGCTTCCGGACTTGGCTGGCTCTTTGTTCTTATCAGTGATGCCCTCCTGTCTCCCATCCCTCCCTCTCCCCCCTCCCTTCTTCCTCCAGACCGTGAGGCCTCCAGTATCAAGCCGAGAAGGCGGAGGGGAGCACAATGAATAACGATTTTTGGACCTGAACCATTGTGGACAGAGATGTCGGCCAGGAAAGGGAGGCGGGCTGGTGGAATGTCAGGGTCCAGCTTTCTCCTCCCTGCCTTTGTCCATCCTAAATAGAAACTGATATGGGTCACGTGATGTCCCCAGGAGACCACAGTTATTAAGAAAGTGCCGATGGTATATTGAAGACGAATAACACAGAGGAAGGAAGTGTGTGCATGTGTGTGTGTGTGTGCGAATTGGTCTGAAATTGTACAGTGGGATTTCGTGCACTTTGGGGGAAACTTGGAATTGGGAGGAGAAGGTAGGGTGTCGCCAGAGAACAGGGATTCCAGAATCCCAGGACTTCCATCACTTTTCCATCACAGCGCTGGGCAACTTTTTAATAACTCCCTCTCTACAGGTCACCCCACGTGAGCACAGCCCCCTGTGGTGTCTGTAAGTTCGGTCCATCCACTTTGCTTGTGGGGCTCAGCCCGGCGGTGAAGAACGCAGCCTCGGAGTTGCACGCCCTTGAACTCGAATCCCATTCTCACCATTCTCGTGGGCACAAGGCTTGTAACTCCTCTGAACCTCGGTTTCCTCGGTCGTATGACAGGAAGAATAGTACCAAGACATAGATACTTCGCAGCGATTATTAAAGAAACATACGTAAAACACCGGCTAGATAGTAAGGTCTAATTCTTGTTCTCCTCTTCTTCCTCCTCTGATTTTTCTAATTGTCATCCCGGCCCCCACCTCCTCCCAGGGAACTGTGGAGCATACGGATCGGTTCCTGAGTCCCAGGGCGAAGGGATCTCAGCCACAGGGACTCTTGTTCGGTGTTGCCATATGCATAGAGGGGTGACTTTCCAAGTAGAGCTTCTCAAAGGCATGCAGGGGCTCCTGCGTGTCACCGATGGAAAGGAAAGCTAGAAATACAGTGCTAGGACGATTCTTTGACAGTATCTTTATCCCCTGGAGCTCCAACCAAGCACTGGGTCCCCTCTCCTCTACACCCACAGTGATCTGAGGGCTCAGAGGACGGAGGTCGGAAATTTCGTTGAGTTACTGTGACTTAGAATGCGGAAGTGAGGCACACAGCACCGATGAGGACAGTGCCATTTGTTGTCTTTCCTAAAAGCCAGGATTTTCTTCAGAAAAGATTGTTACGTTAAGAAGCGTAGCTTGAAATCAATGTGAGTCCCAGTCACAAACAAAACAATGACCATTTATTTGTTTTACTTCTTTCAAAGAAGACTTATCGTCTGCCACTCAGGTACCGGGCACTGGTAGAACGGTGGGAAACGAGACTGCCTCCCTAGCGTCGGTTGCCAAATCTGTGGGGGCCAAGAATTCTTTGACAATCCCCTGAGATTTCTTTGGACTCTGGGCTGCCCCCGTGACTGGCTTCTTGGGCTCACGGTGATGCCATGCCAGTGTATGGATTTCTGAAAGCTGCTGTAGCCACACCCTGGCTAGCTTAAACAGCAGACATGCATTCTGTCAGAGTTCTGGAGAAAAAAGTCCAAGGTGAGATTTGGGTGGGTTGATTCCTTCTAAGAACTCGAAGAGGGGAATCTATTCCATGCCTCTCCCCTGGCATCTGGTGGTTTTGCTACCAATCTTTGGCTTCTAGATGCAGCATCCCAACCTCTGCCTTTACATTCACAAGACAATGTCTTCACATCGTCTTCTCTTTGTTCATGTCTGTGTCCGTGTCTAACTTCCCTCCTGTTTTAAAAATAGTTAAAAAGAATTTTTTTAATCTTTATTTATTTTTGAGAGAGAGACAGAGTGTGAGCAGGGGAGGAGCAGAGAGAGAGAGAGAGAGAGGGAGACACAGAATCGGAAGCAGGCTCCAGGCTCTGAGCTGTCAGCACAGAGCCCGATGTGGGTCTTAAACTTACAGACTAAGAGATCATGACCTGAGCTGAAGTCGGAGGCTTAACCGACTGAGCTACCCAGGCGCCTCTGCCCTTTTTGATAAGGATGCCAGTCATGTTGGATTAGAGCTCACCTTAACTTGACTAAATTTGCACAGTCTATTTTCAGATAAGGTCTGAGCTTACTCTGAGCTATTGGAGGCTACGACTACATCTAGAACACCCATAAAATTCAACACAATCAGTATTTGGGCCTGCGTCTTAAGAGATCAACAACTTCTACCTCTTGTCTGTTGGAACATTGCTTTTGGAAACCAGCTGTCCTGTCATGAGGAAACCCAAATGGTCTGGTGGAGCTATCCACCTGGAGAGGAAGTGGAGCCCCCTCGCCAACAGCCCTCACTTGACTCCCCAGCACGACGTACCAAGATGGCTGTGCCTCAGCCATCTTGGAAGGGGATGGTCCAGGCCCTCCAGTGGAGTTGCCACAAGGGACCCTGTAGGCAGTTGCCAGGTGCTGTTGCTGATGAGCTTGACCCCACACTGAGTACTTGTGAGCCGAATAGATAACCTGGCTCTGTTTTAAGCTACAAGTTTCATGAGGATGGGTAACCATAATGATGTCGGTGAAAATAGACATTAAACAAGTAGTTATTTGTGATGTGAGGAAGGAGAAGCCCAAGGCCCCAGGGGAGTGTAAACAAGACAGCTACCTTGGTCGTGTACTGGTCTGTTTGTTACTAAGTAAATGCTTTTGTCTGTACGGGTCAATTACAGGTGCTTTGCCGGTTTGCCGTTCCAGGCGAAAGGCATTTGTTCCTGCCTCCCTGACTTCCTGAGAGGCGTGTAATTTGAAAACACCTTCACTCTCTTTGCATCTGTGTCTCCCTTTTGGGAAGAGGGGAGGGTGGAGAAGTACATCAGTGGGCGATGGCCGTGCCCGTCCAAAGTGAACTCCATTTGCTTTCCTCTCCTTCATAATGGCACAGAAAATGGAGCATAAAAATATCCCGCAGAAGGTTAAGTGCTCCGGAGTCGATGTGGAGGACGCGGAAGAGGCAATGAAGCGAGGGGCCGGGGTGGGCGGGGAGGGGTGAGTCCAGATGCAGGGTTTTGGTTTGGCTTTTTTGTGTTTGTTTTTTCCCTTTTACTACCATTCAGACGAAGCCACGCGGTACGATAATTAATTGTAATGAGAGATGGTGTGGCACACAGGCGTGGGTGACCTCCTCTGCTGGGAGACCCTATCAAGTCAGACAACCCAGAGAGGGACGCTCCAACCAGCAGACCAGGACAAGGCCATTTTGCCTACTAAGAAAACCCGAGGCCAAGCTATTTGTACCCGGACTCTGGGCCATTTTGATCCATGTCCCATGGCAGAGCCGTGTTGGGAGGCTGGGGTGTGTTTTGTTCAAGGAACCCAGGTGATCCAAGCTTGGGATGGCCCTGGAACTTTATTTATTTATTTATGTTTTAAAAATGTTTTATGTTTGTATTTATTGTGAGAGAGAGAGAGAGAGAGAGAGAGAGCATGCGAGAAAACGGGGGAGGGACAGAGAGAGGGAGAGAGAAGAGAATCCCAAGCAGGCTCTGTGCCATCAGCACAGAGCCCGATGCGGGGCTCGAACCCGTGAGCAGTGAGATCACGACCTGAGCCGAAGTCAAGAGTGAGACGCTTAATGGACTGAGCCACCCAGGCGGCCTGGCGCTAGAACTTTAAACCTGGCGTCCCCGGTTCATTCATTTACCAGATTGTGTGCCTGACGCGTGCCAGAAATCGTTGTAGGTGTTGAGGTTGGGTCCTCGAAGGCCTAGTCTTGGGACACATTCATTCTAGTAAAGGAAGAGACACGATATGCAAACAGCAGACAGGTAAGTATATAGATGTACAACGTTTAAAAAAAATGTTTTTAACGTTTATTTTTTGAGACAGAGAGAGAGAGACAGAGCATGAACAGGGGAGGGGCAGAGAGAGAGGGAGACAAAGAATTGGAAGCAGGCACCAGGCTCTGGGCCATCAGCCCAGAGCCTGACGCGGGGCTCAAACTCACGGACCGCGAGATCTTGACCTGAGCTGAAGTCGGGCGCTTAACCGACTGAGCCACCCAGGCGCCCCTACGTACAACGTTTTAGAGTAATAAATGAAGTATTAGAGCTAGCGGTTCCTTTATTCAGACACCCCCCATTCGAACCCTGATATCTCCTTCCGACTTGCAGAATAAAGTCCAAATGACTTCTAGTGACATTGTAGAGCTTGCACAACCGAGTTCTTGTTATAGCTCCAAAATCACTCTTCTTTCTCCTTCCCTCCTTCCCCAAGACACACCCATATGTCTTGGCCTTGTGAGGAGGTTAAGAATTCAAGCTCTGGAGTTCAGACTGCCTGGGTTCAAACCTCGGCCCTGGCGCTCACTAGCTGTGTGACTTTAGGTGAGTTACTCAACCTCTCTGAGCTGTAGCATTTTTTTAAAGTTTATTTACTTTGAGGGAGAGAAAGAGAGCAAACAGAAGAGGGGCAGAGGCGGGGGGGGGGGCGGAAGAGGGACAATCCCAAGCAGGCATTGTGCGGCCCGATGCGGGGCTCGAACCCATGAAACTGTGAGATCACGACCTGAGCAGAAAGCAGGAGTCGGACACTTAAATCGACTGAGCCACCCAGGTGTCCCTGAGCTGCAGCTTTGAGGTTTATACAATGACTAGCATGGGCCAGAGACGTTCCCCCATCGAATGGGATCACGGCCGTTAGAAAGTAGCACCCTCAGAAAACAAGGTGCGACGTGTTTCCTGGTGATCACGGCTCTATTATATTCGTGAATGGGTGCATGCATGCACACCTGCATACGCTGCGTGCCTGATTTAATCAGGACCCATCCTACCTCCACATGGTAGAGTGAGCCGTAGACGCTAAATAAACTACACTCAACTGGGGCGCCTGGGTGGCTCGGTCGGTTAAGCGTCCGACTTCCGCTCAGGTCATGATCTCACCGTTGGTGAGTTCAAGCCCCGCGTCGGGCTCTGGGCTGGCAGCTCAGAGCCTGGAGCCTGCTTCGGATTCTGTGTCTCCTCCTCTCTCTCTGTCCTTCCCATGCTCATGCTCTGTCTCTGTCTCTCAATAATAAATAAAACATTAAAAAAATTAAAAAAAAAATAAAACTACGCTCAACTCACTGGCGCGTCTTGCAGAGAACAGTCGAGATCTTTAAGTGGGCACGATGCCATTTCACAGGGCTCAGAACGGGTAATTAGGAGACTGTCAGTACGACACGGGGAAGTATACTCTTCAGCTTTAAGAACTACGATCGGGGGCCACATTAGGAGAATCCGAACGTACCGCTTGGCAATGTTAGGATCCCAAGACAGAGCCGTCTTGAAAGATTGCCCCCCCCTTGCAGGCGGACGGTGAGGTGGCCTGGGCGCCTCTGGGAACAGTGGTGAGCCTTTTACCATTTCTCTATCATGCCAGCAGGGCAGAAAAAAAGGGACGGAATACTGAAAATAAAAGTTAATTAAAAAATAAAAGCAAGAGAAATGTCTCTCTGAGGCCACCTCTGTTACAGAGACCACCTGTCCTTCAGCAGTTTCCTGTCCATAAACCCGGGATTGGAAGCCGATGGACTCTTCCGTTGGTTAATGTTTAATGTCTCCTGTCTGGTCACCGAGGTGGCTGTTCTCATCAGAGGCTGTTGCCCAGAGAAAAAGCGAGCAGTGAACCTTCCCCTGGCCGGAACTGGCATCCACTGGGACCAACCTGCTGCGGGACCGATTCCACCCTCTCCGCCCTGGGAATTTGCTCTTATAATGATGCCAGTCTGTTCCCTCCTTGCCAGGGAATCAGTGTGAAAAGAGAGCGATGCAGTGTCCTCGGGGGAAGAGACCTAAATGGTGACTCCTTCGCAAAGAGCCTCTTTCAACTCCATCGTCTCCACTTTCCCAGGTCCTCGGGCCACTCATTCGATCCGAATTTATCGAACAACTACTATGTGCCCGGCATGGTGGGAGGTACGGAGGTGGAAGTGATGAAGACATCAGAGAAAAAAAACCCTGTTCTCATGACCCAGACGTTTTACTGAGGGGTTAGGAGGAGAATCAACACGTTCACACAGAAGAATTCATTTCAGATGACGAAGGTTCGGGGAAGAGAAAAACTGGTGATGTGGTGCCCTGGGAGCGGGAAGCGTGAGAAAGAGCCACGGACGCTAGAATCACGGGGAACAGTGTTCCAGGCAGAGGGAACAGCCGATTGTAAAAACACAGATTTGGAGGGGAGCTTTTTGGAGAAACAGAGACAAGTCAATACGCTTAGAGAAGGGACAGCAGGCAAATGATGGATCATCGGGCAGTTGAAAGCATCTGAGGGCTTCAGGGCACCGGAGACAAGGGGAGGATGTGGTTTATGGATTAGGTTCACACGTGGGATCAAAATAGCCGGAAAAGGTCTCCTCCTGACACAAGCGAAAGACGTGTGAGCAAGGTCACGAATTCATCTTCAGTGAGCGGACTTGCTCGGCTGTGCCTCCGGGAGAAGAGGAATGACCCCCTGTGCACCTGCTGCCTGAGTCTCCGCGAGGTCCTGCCCCGTCCTCTGCCCGCACGCCTGCGAAGTCCCTGGCCGGGGAGGCTTCCCTCGCTCCGGGGCCGTAGGATTCCTTTGTCCGACTGTTTCACTGTCGCCTTCCCAAAACGCACTGATGATGTCTGCTTCTTCCCTCCCGCACGCTCAGGAGTGTCCTTTAGATTTCGACATGAAGCCCCGGTCCCTTAGGTCAACACACAAGACACCCACGGTCTGCCCCTTGCCAGCCCCAAAGCCACATGATGGGTCACCAAGTCCCGCAAACACACAGGCTGGAGTGTCCCCTGAGCGCCTCCAGCGCCCTCACCTGGGCCTTTCTCTCTGCCTTGGGCCGCTCACCATCCCCCTCAACACCTGGAAGGTTCTTTGAGATAATTTAGAGGGGGGAAAACAACCAAACCCTGCGGCGTATTTATGAAGTGACACGATTAAAATGAATTTTTCCTGCAGCTTCTATCATGAGAGTCATAAATAGCACATTTCATGTTCACAATCTCGTTTTTTGGGGGGAGGACTTTAATTTTGTTGTTCCAGGAACGTTTCTAAAGTGAAAGGGAACCCCTAGTCGCATCAGCGAGGGAAGCTATTTCAGAGGGACCCCGAGAGATTTACACCCCTCCCCGCTCCTGCCCTAATTAAGGCATTTTTGCTGTGTTTCAATAGCTCCGAGGTGCATTGTGCTGGCCTTGACTGGGTTTATAAACAGCTTATCCTCGGGGTGGGTGGGGGGGGAGGGAGAAGGGGAAGCTTCCTTGGCAGGTTATAAAATGTAATTTCGAGGGGACCAGCAAGCTGTGCTGTGACCCACCCCACAGGTCACCGTGATGCCCGCTCAAGTGTGAGGGCCGCTGAGCTAAGGGCACGGTTTTCATGGGGTCTCCATAGGCCAGGCGCTCTGCTGGGGCCTTGCTACTCAAAGTGTGGTCCTCAGACCGGAAGCACGGAGGTCACTTATGACGCATGTGGCACCCGGTCGTTCGCTTCACCCCGCTGAGCTCCCGGGGCTAACCCGTGGGAGAGACTGGATCGTCACGACGGAAAACTTCTTAACATTTCTCCCCCCCTGAAATCGCTCTTTTTCTTTTCATTGCGCTTTCTTCTTCCGCTTGGCCGTTTCCAGTACCTCAGAAACAATTTTCCCTGTTTGTAGTAAAGCTTCTACTTAGCCCCAGGTGCGTCACTTGCTGAAACAGAGGTTTATTGACTCCATTTCTCTTTTTCCCCTCCATCTCCTCTGTCGTTCTCCCTTCCAGATTGCCTTGACCACGCCATTCATTGGGTGTCCTGTTTAATTACTCAACGCTTGGGATCTGGGCAGTTAGAGTTGTCTTTTCCCTTGATCTCTGTGGTAGGCGGCCTCTAAAATAGCTCTCGGTGGTCCCCAGTTACAGATATGCATGGTTGTATAATCCCCTCCCCTTGAGTTTGGCTCGACTTCCACGAACAGATGATGCTAAAGCAGTAGCGTGTCCTTGTGAGATTAAGTTATAAATGACTGGGACTTGTGTTTTGTCCTCTCCCCCGGGCTTATCTTGGGTGGCTCACTCTGATGAGCTAAGCCCTGTTGGGAGCCACCCTGTGGAGAGGCTCACACCTGAAGGGACTGAGGACAGCCTCCAGCCAATAGCTAGCGGGGAACAGAGGCCTCCGTGTAGGAACTCAAGGAACAGAATCCTACCGACAACCATTGAGTAGATCTTGGAAGCAGATCGCCCCCCCCCACCCCCCGTTGAGTGAGAGGTGACTTCAGCCTTCGTTGACACATCCCTTGTAGCCTGGGAGACACCTACAGCCAGTGGCCCCAGTGAGGTCATACCACACCTACATGCCTGACTGACAGACACTGTGGAATAATGAATGTTGTTGTATAAAGACGCCCTGTGTGGGGGTAATTCGATATGCAGTGATTGATAACTAATACAATCTCGCTGCAGTTGAGATTGTCTAAGGCTAGCTTGTCAAATTGATGGAGGGGCACATGGCTGGCTCTAAAAATACCTGGAAAAATCTAGTACAGGAGAGACTGTCAGTATTCACCAGATCTGGGTTTCCTCCCCTTTGCAATGTAAACACATTTCTCAGGCTACTTTTTTAAAAAATATTTATGCATTTTTGAGAGAGAGATGGTTACAGAGCGAGAGGGAGACAGAGGATCCGAAGCGGGCTCTGCACTGACAGCAGAGACCCCAATGCGGGGCTTGAACTCATGAGCTGTGAGATCATGACCTGACCTGAAGTTGGACGCTCAGCTGACTGAGCCACCCAGGCACCCCTTCCCAGTCTACTTTGAATGCAGATGGAAGCTGAACATGATACAACGTGTTTGGGAGCGATGCACATGGGTCAGATGCACCCATCCCGTTCCAGAAGTTTCCCTGTCCAAGTCCCGCCCCCTTTTAGGAGATCCCTTCACGTCCTGCTTTGCTTGTCTGCGGGATGGAGGCAGAGGACCCAGGAGAGGGCTGTCAGGAAGATTTAAAGTTTAGCGAGCTGATGGAAGAGTTGCCTAGGAAGAGAGTCGCCTTGGAAACTGCCAACCGGAGTATGCACGGTGAATCGTGTTGGGACAAGAATCAAGCTTTGTTGCATTAAGCCTTTGAGATGCTCGGGCTGTTTGTTACGCAGTAACATAGCTTGTCCTGACCAAGTTACCTATACCTTCTGTGTTTTGTCTACTTAATTTGCTCTGTACTTTTTAGATCAGTTACTATGTTTTGGTCCTTTCAATGCAACTGATCTCGCTTAATACTTTATGTAACGTTTATTCATTTGCTTTGCAAATATTTATTGGTTGCCAGGTGCTAGGCTTCTATCCGTAAAAGGGCACAGATTGTCCTCTTAACAAATTCTCAATGAATGTGGAAAATAGACACCGAAAGGGGCAATTTAATTGGAATATAATAGGGATATATTTATGGACCTTGTTGAAATTCCCTTTATTCCTAAAGCACTACCCCCTACACCGATCTTTACCTGCACGAACACTTACACCTTCTTCCCGTTTCTTAAATATTGAGGAGGTAGAAAGGTACGGCTGTTTGGTATTACAGTGAATTTGGTTCAAGTGGAGATATTATGCATGTAGGGGACCAGAAATGAAGCGACAGAAGGAAAACATCCCTAGATATTTGCGCTTTATTCACCAGGTGCTAGGGAGCCATTGATGGTTGTAGAGGGAAGATGCAAGAGCCACTTTTACTTTAGGAAGTTTTATGTAGCAAAGGTATGCAGAGTGGCCTAGAAGAGGGAAGAAAACATGCATATCGGAAGACTCGGTGGGAGGCTCACTGTGTAGCAGATCAGACGTGAATCAACAGAGTCCTGGTTGAGGGCAATAGGAAAGGAAATTAACTAGTGGGAGTTAGCTTTGAGAGAAAAACCTATAAATCTGCCTGAGAGAAATTACCTTCCCATGATCCAAGATCATTTCTTGCTGTTTCACCTTTTATTTCTTCCACCTGAATTTAGTTCTGTGTGTGTGTGTGTGTGTGTGTGTGTGCGTGCGTGTCAGTCACTTTCACTAAATGAGATGTCATACGATATTTGGAAAAGGTACCATTTCTATAATGCTATAGTGAATCGTGCTTGTTTCTATATTATATTTTGTGTTTAAAACAAAAAAATCCTGGGGCGCCTGGGTGGCTCAGTTGGTTAAGTGTCCGACTTCGGCTCGGGTCATGATCTCACGGTCCGTGAGTTCGAGTTGGGCTTTGTGCTGACAGCTCAGAGCCTGGAGCCTGCTTCAGATTCTGTCTCTGTCTCTCTACCCCTCCTCTACTTGCTCTCTGTCTCTCTCTCAAAACAAAAAAAAAACATAAAAAATTTTAAAAAATAAAAATAAAAAGTAAATAAAAAATTAAAAAATAAGACAAAAATCCAACCATGTATGAATTCTATTGTAGTGCTTAGGGAGAATTAAAAATGCATCCTTTATATATATGACTCTTTGGTGGGTTATTAAGGGAATAATTCGAGACTATGTCAGAAAAGGCTAAGAGTTAATTGAGAAGTTGAAGGACAGAGAGCCTTCTGTGACTCCTATAGAGGAGAGAGGGCCCTTCATTTTGTTTTTTGCTAAGTGGTAGGTACTTGAGTAGAACCACTTAGAAAGTTTGACCTGTGCCAATTGTGGGTGTCAGAAGTGGGCGTTGGGGTGGGGACAGATGTCAGACTCGCAAATGAATGTAAGAGGTGGTGCTGCCCTTGGGGAACATTGAGGCTAAGAGACAGGGCTGCATTCTGAGCTTGGCTGGACCCATGACCTTGAGTTCTTCAGGGGCTGTCAATGGAGTCTTGCAGGGAAACAGGACTGTGTCCTTTTGAAAGAAATCCATCCACGAGGACCACAGGAAGGGCCTTAGCTGTGGAGCCATTGGAAACAGCATTGTGGGTGTCTTAACATGGCCATTTGAAGGAGGCTTTGTTCGCATCGAGGTGACAGTAGGATAATGACATTGAACAACAGGAGGTATCTAAAAACTCTCACCCCAAGTGGTACTTCTCCATGACGAAGAGCTTCAGCATCTGGATTATGCCCCATCTAGACGCCATCCATGCCGGATTTAACAGTATCCACCGTGGAAGACTTTTCCAGGGCCTCGGCTTTTCTGCCCACCGTGCTCTAGCTTTAGTGGGTCTTAAGCCGCAAAGGGTAAGTGGTGGAAAGAGTGGCTGAAGGAAGAGGAGACTCTGTCTCTGGTTTCCTTTTCTGTCTTTCTTTTATTTTTAAATAGTTGTTTTGAGAGGCAGAGAGTCGTGTGTGAGTCGGGGAGGGACAGAGAGAGAGAGGGAGAGAAAGAATCCCAAGCGGGCTCTGCATTCAAGCCCGACGTGGGGCTTGATCTCACGAGCCATGAGATAAAGACCTCAGCCATCCATTATCAAGCGTCGGATGCTTCACCGACTGAGCCACCCAGGAGGTCCTCTGGCTTCCTTTTCTGGCAAGTTTCCTGGCCCATGGATTGAATCCTGAGCCAGAGAGGAGAAAGGTTTTCAATTGACTAAGAGCTTGGAAGTTTGCTGTGGCCCTGGGCTCGATATTTTCTCACTCAAAAGTGACCACACGATTTTGCTCGCTGAGGAGTGAGAACTGAAAAAACTTTAGATTCTGCTCAAGACTCGAAGCAGGTGGGGGAGGTTTGGGGCCCAGAGCGGCTGCACCAAGGTGGGTGGGGGGAAGGACCGATTGCTTCTTGTTTACAACCACTGAGTCTTGTCCTGCAAAAACAAAACAAACAAACAAAAAAACCACAGATAAACAAAAAAAAACCCCAAACGTGAAAAACACCCAGCCAACACACATACACACACATACACACACCTGAATAACTTAATTTTCCGCCTTCTGTTAGTATAATTTAAACACCGTTTCTGGTTTGGCCTGAATCAGAAAAAGACTGATTGGCAAAGATTTTATAAGCCCTCCAATTTAAATCTCCTTCCCTAATTCCAGCTCCAGCCGCTGCCGTGCTGAGCCATTCTGAAGCCTAAAGCAAGAGGAAAAAATCGGTAACGCTGACACTGTGCTTATTTAAAATTTTGAAATTTGGGCCATCGTGGGTTTTTGCGTGAATTTCGATCTTTCGAATATTGCGCTGAAGTATTACTTATCTTGAGTCTTGAAGTTTTGCTTTGTTTTGTTCTGTTTCGGCACCTCTCACATGGGGTGCCCAAGGCAGGTGCCTCACTTACCAACACGAAGTCCCGGCCCCGTCTCCACCCCCAATCCAACACCCTCACTACCCGTTTCAGTGCTAGCAGTGGTTGAGGGACACGTGAGGCTTGGACCTTCGGTTCTGCCCCATTCCCGTTGGTCAGTCTTGCTTCCCATTCCAAACCTCAGTTTACCTGTCTGTAAAATGGCACCTCATAGGACACACGTAAGCATGCAAGAGTCTCTTCAGCGAGGCAGAACTGGAAAACCTAATTCGAAGGGGGATAAAGCGAGAGCTGAAGCCACAGAGGTAAGTGGGGTCGTGTGTTAAGGTGCCTTTAGTTTCAGCGCCCAGTGGGGTAATCCCTGAACAACGCTCAGCTGTGCACAGAGGGTGCACGCACTAAACAAGACCTACTGTCATTGTTAGACTTTTACATGGTCAACAGTTTTGCTCGTGCTGAATCTGGGTGAGAGTATTCAAGGCAGAAGTGTCCGTCCTTTGGATGTGTCCCTCTTTATTTCGCTGTTTTAGCCACTCGGCCTAAATTGGGCAGATCGGCCTGAAAGTTATGTTGGGTCCTCAGCAGGGTGGAGGAGAGGGGTAGAAAGGAGGACCTCAGCCTTGGGTGTGTGAAAGGTCCCCAACCTGGCCTGGGAAGACCACGGAGTTCTACAGGATGGAGGAAAGCAGCCTTGGTTTGGGTTGGCACGGGGGCTAAACTCAGATACAGTCACAAGTGTCCCCACAGTAAAGGGTTCTCCAGGTCAGGTGGGCAGGCCATGAGAGCAGGGCTGGGGGCCAGAGGTGAAGGCTGGGCTTGGCAGAGATGTACCAACTCCAACCCACCTGGAGAAGTTGCCAGGCACAGTATTTGGAGGAGGGCCCTGAGGCTGTGTCCAGCTCATTGGGCACAGTGCCCTGATTAATTAGTGACGCCAGGCCATGGCTCCAGCAGTTTCTGAGTTGAGGTTGTTCTGATGTAACATTTCAGACTATTCTTAGGCCACGGGCCGTGACTGGGAACAAACGTAGAGGTGTCCGACTTCCCCGGAGAAGGGGTCACCCAGATTTGCGGCAGAAGAATTAGAAGCAGAAAACGGTGCCTCTCTCTGTGCCCATCCTGGCTCCCACTTAGGGAATAGAGTTAGCAAGGCCTGAATATACCAAGACAAATTGCAGAGCTCCAGCCCCGGTGGATAAATTGGTAACAAGGAGATGGGTGGAGGTCTTGCAACCACGTTGGATTAAAACAAGACTATCAGTAGGGGAGGCTGTGACCACGGGTGTCCCCAAGTACGCAGGGACCCCTTGGTCTGAGCCCACAAACTGATCCTCAGCTGCATCCACCTGACAAAGGTCAGCTGTGTGGGAGACAGCCACGAGAGGGGAAGGCCCTGGGGGGCTGGAGCAGGGTGCATCTCGGACATCAAGGCCAAAGCCAACTGGTGGTGGAACAAGGGCACTTTCCCCTGGGCCAACCCAGCTTTATTTCATGTTAAACTGTTTCCAGCAGAGGTTCTTCTGTTTGGGCATCTCGCTCCAATAGGTCAGGACAGGGGAACCAATCCTTCCTTCTGCCATTTCATCATTCATAATCTTGCTTTGATCTTTGTAGAGATAAGGAGTAGGCCATTGTCACCTGAAAAAGAAAAAGACGAGATCGAAAGAAATGGTTGATTCCGTCAATTTTGGAAAATAAAAGTCACCTGTGAAGAGTAGAAGCGTATTAACCAAATTGCGATTGGGTCTCCCGGAAGGGAAAGAAAACAAAATTAGAGCAGCAATGGACGATAAGAAATAACAACAACAAAAAGGTTGCCTGTGCTTGGCAGGAAAGATGCCCTTAGGTCATCTGGGGGCCCAAGAGAGAAGAAGTGTTCAGAGAAGGCTGCACAGAACGTAGCAACGTCCCAACAGACAGCGGGCAGGCTCAGGCCTGGCAGAGAGAGCAGTGCAAAGGAAGACATGGAGGCCTGGAAGGGTCTGGAGAACTCAGTTGGCTGGCTCCTTGCTTTCAAAGTCTGGTTTGGACTGGCAACACCAACATTACCTGGGAACTTGGCTGGAAATACAGCATCTCACACTCCACTCCCATCGGGCGAGACGGGACTTCAGGGCTGGGAGCAGACAGCCCTTGGGGAGCCGTCACTCGAGACCACATCGTTCGGAAGTTTCTCCCAGGAGCTCAGTGCCTCCCCACAGCACAGTGCACACGGGCGCCCATTTGTTTGCCCAATGAACCCTGTGCTAAGTAACGTGAAGACAAGATGTTTATTAACTGACCAACCCCAGTTGGTCACCTGACCTCTCCGTCTACTTTACAAAGTTGGAGTCCTAGCTTGTCTCTTCGAACAAAGGCAACCGAGTGGTCTTTTGTCTACATGTTAAAATAGCTCCCCCCTGTGATAGATCTTCATGCCCACAAGTTCTGCTTCCCTCTGGGTCCCGGTCTCCCAGGCTGAGGACCTGGCCCCACTGTTTCAACGGCAGACATCGCAAGCCCTGGTCGTTGCTGGTGTCATTTCCAAAGTGCTTGAATCTCACCTGAGATTAAGACGGGCGCAGCCTGAACGTGGTTGCTGTTAGTTTAATTATGAAAGACACAATGAATAAACACAATAAGGAGCCCCTGGAAAGAAGAGAAGAAACTTCCAGCCACGGTCCAGCAGGTGAATAGGCTTTCTCTGGAGCCTGGGGCTCGGGCTCAGACTTCCCAGGGCCCGTGATCCAAGAGGAAGCCTGGCAGAGCCAGAAAGCCATGCGGATCTCATCTCCTTGACAGTGTGACTGTAGTGATTTTATGAATCCGTTTCCCCTTGCGCCGAGCAGGGCCGTCCTGAAGGGGATGGAGATTGCAGATAAGTGCCCACGTCTACATCTCTCTCGCGCTCAACGAAATCTGTCTGTGGCTCTGAAACCATACTCAACGCGTTCTTAGAAGGAAGCAGTGATTTGCTCCACGGAGCGGCACGTGCTCACTGTCACCGATGCTGTTGGAGGCGGTCCTTTTCCCTGGTAGCAGACGGAGTGTGTGTGTGTGTGTGTGTGTGCGTGTGTGCAAATCCACAGAAGCACCCATGCCTCGCTTCCTGGGGAGGAGACGATGTTGTTGGGCTCTGCCATGTTTCGATTTTTGTTGCACACATGATGTCTCGGAAGAGGGATGTGTCTTTTCTAACCACCATCATTTTTATATAAAATGGAAGGTATTCACATTATATCTTCATCGTCTGGATCTCAACTAGTAACGATATCGGAACTACTCCCTCCTGACAACTATATTCATTTCTCATTAAAGATATTTCATGTTTTATTCAGGAATTTAAATGAAGCTATCAGAGCCCGGAATGGCATCCGTTTGGTATAATTGTATCTCACTGACGCCAGCCCCAAGAGTTCTAATTAATATATATTTAGCTCCCTGACTGTCTTTAGACCAAACGGTTGAGCATAGAAGACAGGAAGAAAGAAGAAAAAAACACACTGAGATTTGAACAGGAAAGACTTTTTTTTTTTTTTTTTTAAAGAGGGCATTTTTGGCAATTGTGTGCTTCAAGTGCTTTGCTCCTATATCCGTGTCAGAAATTACTTTCAGGCCGTGGAGTGCTTTATGAAAAACGGCTGCACGATGATAATTATTTTTATTGATCACACATTCAAGTTATTAATTTTTTAATCTCCTTTTTTTTTCTGTTGCAAAAATGTTCATGCCCAGGGAATTACTATGTGCATTCACAATCCTCCTTAGGTTTACTCTCCCCTTTTCCTCCCTCTGCCCTTTTTCCCTCCGACCTCACACTATTAAAAAGAGATATTGTTCCTCTTTGCCAATGTGAAAATGACTGGAGCCATCTTGGGATTACTTGGCCTCCCTAAACCTATAATATGAAAAGAAGCTAATTGGGTACCAACCTCATTCCTTATGGGGTTTTCCATTCCCCCGGATTCCCTCCAACCACATCCCCGTTCTCACTTGCAGGAAATGAGTTTAGGGACATTTCTTGTGCTGATCTAACATTGGAATTCATAGCACTTGTGTTCACTTAGAAGCCTCAATGCACTCCCGGTCCTGGGATGCTCTGGGATTGTGGTTTATAAATCACTCCTGTGGTGCACCGTGTGCAGAGATCAAGACCCCTGTGAGCTCCAGTCATATTGAATTGTGCCGGGCAGTGGAGTGTCCTTAAGAGTTTACAGTAAGGAAAAACAAAGGCCTTATAAATAGAACGATTCATCTGACACTTACAACATTTACAAGGCACTATTGAAAAGAGAGAGAGGATGCTCTTTTCCTTTGTTCCCAATCTCAGTCTCATTCACTGAGGTGGTAGCTCTTCAGTAGGACATAAATTGGGGTTTAGAAATAGCCTGTACCAAAACTTAAGTTGTTATTTAAACCACCGGTAGGGGTCATTTAGTGGTTTATTAGCCCGCCATAAACCTACCGTGAATCTGGTTTACAGTGTGAAGATTTGTGCTTGCCCCTGGCCCATTGGTGGCGAAGACACCATTGCCACTTCTCATTAGTATGGGAAGGTGGCAAGCTTTTTCATTCATTGGATGTGCGATGTGGGTGAGGCAAGCCACTTGGTCCCCATGAGCCAGCGTGAACCAAGGACATACAAATATGTTTATTTCACTGGGGTCTTGTTAGACCCACTGCGATAACAACAAAAAGAACCATTGAGTGTATTGAGTGCTCACCATAGCCGGGCCTGGTTCTCAGTGCTAAACACCCATTTTTCGCTCTCGGTGACAAACAAAGATATATTATACGTTGTCAGAAGTTACATTCTCATACCAACGGGGAGCGTATTTAAAAGTGTGCGTTTAACTTGGTTAGTATTTTTCCCCTTGCAAATCAGACCGGGCACACGGAGGGAAAGAGTACTTGGAAAAGATTTCTGCTGGAAGGTGGGTCCAGTCTATTTTCCTCTCTGTCCCAAGACAGCAGCTTTCTAAGTGAAAACAATCCTCCCAAAATGGGGGCTGGGGAGTGCGCCCAGTGCTCAGGCAATCACGCTCAGTTGATTCCCAGATACATTAGCACACAGCCTTATTGACTACCATGTCCATTTGACCAAGCTCGGAGGGGTTTTTATTATCTGAAACGCCTCGCTGCGTGGGCACGATGACAGGTATGTCATGAGGAGAACAATAACCAGAAACAGATGCATGGAATATTCACTAATATGTCAGCAACTACAGTGCATGTCAGCAGTATGCGTCCTCACCAGAAAAAAAAAATAGGAAAAGAAGAACATTTATTTCCATGAAGCCAATTTCCATGCCAAACAGAGCATCTGTCTGGCTTTTGTGTTTGGTATAAACAGGGCTCGCACACACTCAAAAATAATGTCAAAAGTTCAAAGGGTGGAGAGTCGAGAATTCTCACGTGGGCAAATAAATGAGGTCTGCGGATTGGCTGGCCTTCACTCGGCTTTACATGAAGTGTCTCCTTGGGGCTGGGGTGATGTGTGGCTTTGATTCTCTGCCCTTGTCCTTCTATAACCTGGTTTGGAATGTAGCCCAGTCCTAAGAGACTGGGGGTCACTCCGGCTTGATAGTGTAAGGTCAGAAAATGGAATGAAGCTCGGATATCTCAATTGAGATTTGAGTGTATAAAAGTATAAATCAAAAAAGCAAAATCCTTGAAGGGACACCTTGCAGCTGTCGCTACAAATGAAAGGTTTCAAAATAAGTAGATACAAGAACACGGAGGCTGGTGCAGCTAATAATTCCCCGGCAGTCCTCCTGGAAGAATATGGAGTCCAGCTCAGGACTCAGAAGAACAGAATACACATTATTCTAAGCAAAGATGCTGGCCTGAGTGCTTTAACGAATTTGTGTCGCTTCAGGGACAATATTTAGAGTGCTTTGCAAAAGCAAATAGAACCCCTCCTTCACGTGCTTTCTTGCAGGATGCAAATGAGAAACTGTACCAAGTCACAAACATCCGAGATCTTGAGAATATTTGTTCTTTGTTCTTGGAAAATCTGGATATTGTCAAAGTTGAGTTCATTCATTCAGGAAGGGGAAAAAGTAAATGGATTTTGTCTGCCTCGACTCCTAAATGCCACTGTCTTATTTGGCTGTAGGATATTTATGATTTTATGTTTATTTAAACAGACATATTTCTAGTTTATGGGCATATTCCAGAATAGAGCTGCGTGTTGCTTGGAGTGTAATTCGTATGGGCAAACACCTGATCCCCTTTAATAAAAGATAAAAGAGAAACAATTCCCTTGCCGTTCAAAGACCTTGCTGTGCCTAGCTCATAGTCACAACCTTGTTACTTGACCTTTCTAATCAGTACAAGAAATCCAGATACTGAACTCCAGGTATACTGATTCTAAATGACCCTTCCAGCTGCCACATGAAATCTGTGTAGCAGAAATTGTTTGAATCCAGAGGGCTCTACGATTCTGCTGACCAAACGAGACTCGGGCTTTGCAGAGGTACATGTGACAGGTGCTGAGAACTGTCACCGAATTATGTCAGATTCACTCCTCTCTAGATTATTTTTAAGGGAAAGTTTTCTAAGAACCCTGCTTTAAGGCTATAATTTTTTTCATATGGTCAAAAAAAAAAGACATTTCAATGTTCGGAACACTCACCCTTAGTGGGTTTAGCGTTCAAGTTATTTCTTCTTGTTTGGAGGAAGACAGTAGATCATAGTTCTACGATTGAAGTTGTGTACAGATGAGCTAAGATTTCCCAAAGTGTTTCCTGTGGTTCACAGATGCCCCCAAAATGTTAGCACATTTTAGGGGAAAAAGGAAGTCCTGGCTAAAATAAGTTTGATCCACACTGAATTAAGTGTAGTCAAAGAGTTGTACTAAATGTAGGACTTCCCAGAACCTTTAATATGCAAAGTAGCATGAGATTTCTCAGTGGGAGATGCACTTATTCTGTTTCTCTGTTTTTTCAACCATGTATTTCTTTTTTTCGGAAACCATCTTTAATGACTAACGCTCCAAGAATCTTATTTTAGGTGGGGCAGAACTAGGTGCAATGACACATATCTTAGACTACTTGACCAAAACATAAAAAAGGAAAGAAAAGAAGGGAAGAGAAGAAAAGAGAAGAGAAGGGAAGGGAAGGGAAGGGAAGGGAAGGGAAGGGAAGGGAAGGGGAGGGAAGGGAAGGGAAGGGAAGGGAAGGGAAAGGAAAGGAAAGGAAAGGAAAGGAAAGGAAAGGAAAGGAAAGGAAAAGAGAAAAGAAAAAAAAAGAAAAGAGAAAAGAAAAGAAGAGAAAAGAAAAGAAAAGAAAAGAAAGGAAAAGAAAAGAAAAGAAAGAAGAAATGAAAAGAGCAACTTTTTAAGACAGCTAATATCCACAGCAAGTAATATTGGATCTTGAATTAGCTTAACTGGCCAATGATTCTATCTAAGCCAAAACTGAAAGTGGAAAAAAACAAAAACAAAAACAAAACAACAACAACAAACAAACAAAAAACCCAATCTCATAAGCTGTTATTTACTGGAGATGGAAAGGAATAAGAAAGAAAGGGCTTTAAAATATGTTAAGTAACCTCTTCGGCCCATGCCCACATACAACTTCATAAATCACTTAACATGTGTCAAGGACAAGAAACCTCATCAAATGAGTACCCAAATAGTTTACTCCTCAACTTTTTCTTATGGCAATCAGATTGTTCCTTGAGTAGTCATCTTGACACAACTAATTATTGCTATCCAAGAAAAAAGGGGGAAAAAAAAGAAAACCTCAAAACGTAGTTTTGGAGGAAAAAGAGAGTGGATAGCATAAATGCAAATATGTCTCTCTGTCATCTTTCCACCCTGGCTGTCCTATATCGGTTTCCCTGCAGCCCTTTGGGCTCTCTTCCCTTTTCCCTTCCCCTCTCCTGCTTACCTTCATCTGTCTCCGTGGCCCACAATTTGAGCTTCTGGTCTCATTAAAGAAAACCTGCATGGATAAAACCAATTGAGAAAGGCCACCTGTGCTGTAGCAAAGGCTTATGGGTCATATGGGCCCGGTGTGGCTCTGCCACCCAGGGCTGGGAACTTGACCAGGTACTCAATGTTCCCTGGCTCCATTTCTATCTCTGTGAGATGCCTCTGTTGGACCACATGGCATCTGGAGTTCTACATTTATTATGATGATGACTTATCATCATCATCATCATCATCATTATTGGTCTTCATTCCCCGGGTCCTACAGGAAGCAAAGCAGAGGAATCTGCCTGTTGACCGTGAGGCAACATCAGAGTTCTCAACAATTGGCTAAGTATGGTCAGCGTTGCCTTTGAAAGAAATGACACTTTATGGGGGAGGGGGTGGTCAACTCCACCTGTGAGAAATGAGAAGGCTTTTGGAATGTGCGTATTCTGGACTTCTGATCATTGCCTAGAAGCTAATGAGAACTTCTGTCCTGGGGCTCTTTCATGGACAGCTCCAAACCAAGCCCGCCTACATTAATCATTGTTAAGACGGTATTTGAGAAGCTAACGTGAATACCTGCCCGTATTTCTCTGCAGCAAGGGCGGTGACAGGATGGGTCTTCTCACCATTTCCTCTCGCAGGGAAAGGAAGTTACACGTGGTGCTTCCTCACCAGCAGGAGCCGGGCATTCCCTCCACTCCCGAATTGGGAACCTCTGGCCCTCTTTGTTGTTTTTCTCTGCGGTCATTTCTGCAACATAATCTGCGTTTCCATGTGCACCCATACCCAGGAAGGCGAAAGCTAGTCACCGAAAGTAGAATTGCCCAAATATTCCGACACAAGCACAATTTGTTTTTGCCGGAATGTGGGGCTGCTTCCCCGTCCTGGCTGGTTACGAGATTGTTCCAGGGAGCGTGTTTCCGAGGATGAGAATGAGGCCAGTGACTGCTGATGTTAAAAGGATATGGCATCTGCACAAGTCCTGAGACGGGGGGCTGGTTGCACAGATTAGAGCCAAATATATCATAGCCCGATTAGCAGATGTGGACTTGGGTGTGTTGTCTAGCATTTTTTTTCCCCTCTAAGTAACAGGGAGCAATTAAAAAAGAAGAAGAAGAAGAAAGAAACAAAAGAGGAAGAAAAAAGAAAGGTAACTCCATTTGTTTTCTATCATCTTTATTTCTCACTCTCCCTCGTCCTGGTTTCTCACTTCTATTCCTCTGGGAACCCAAGTTACAACTGAATACAAGAAACAAATTTCCATGTAAGGGGCCATTTAATCTCACTCTGCCTTGTTCTGGTCAATGGGAAATTTCCTCCCAAACGTCGCTTGGATAGATAAAGCCACTGAGGAAAAACAAATGCATTCATATCACGTTGGGACAAAATTAGTTCTCTTCCTGGCAAAAATCAGAAATGCGCGCGCGTGTGTGTTTAACATTTAGAATTTGATGGAGACACCTTTTCCCACCTAGAGGGTTCCTCTTAATGGGTGAGATCACCCACGAAGAGCTTCAATTACTTGATGTTTTAAAAGAATTCCTTATTATATTAAGAGAGAGAAGAGACACAGGCAAGAAGCAAGGGAGAGACATTTGTGTAGGAGACATCTCAAGCTGTATGTGAGAGGCAGAGAGTTTAAAACGCAGTGTCTTCCGGGAACAAAAATTCATTCCCACAGTAGGGAGCTCCTTTGAAAATGTTTCACGGCCTGTTACCAGGGCAGAGGGGGGATAAGAATTCCATGAGTCAGGAGGGTTGTGAGTTGAGCTCGCGCAAAACCGGCGACTGCTAATTTAAAGCGAGCCAAAGGACCAACCCAATAAAAACTTTATTTATTTATTTATTTATTTATTTATTTATTTATTTATTTGTTTATTTACTGTCTTCACATTAATTTGTCTCAGGGAACATCGAGTGAAGGCCTCACAGGCCTGGTATGAAGAGTTGTTACAACAGACACTCGTAGGAACTAAAGAGACTTCCTGCCCTCCTTCCGGACTCAGACTTCCTTTGTTCCTATAATCTCGAACCAGCTGTTTCCTCTGGAATCCCAAATCCCAGCTGGCGGGGAGTCTCTACCTCCCGGATCCTGCTGCACATAATGTACATCAAATCTGAATGTTGACATGCCGTGTCCTTCTTTTACCCATCCTCCTCCCCCACCCGCTCCACCCCTCCCAGCCCTGTATTCACTTTGACCTTCACAGAGGGAGCAGTTAGAAAACGAGTGACAGAAGCCTTTCAAATTCAGACCTCTCCAATGGCAAAGCAAATCCTAGGGAATATTCGGAATCTCAGATGTCAAGTTTGGAAACATGTCCAGAAACCTTTGTGAGACAGAAATCGGAGAGTTGCATCATTTTCCCAGCTTCCTTTTAGAAATCAGGACATCAGTATGTTTTTTTAAAGTTTATTTATTTATTTATCTTGAGAGGGAGGGAGAGAATCCCAAGCCGCCTCCCTCCCCACTGGCAGCGCAGAGCCCGATGTGGGGCTCAGACTCACCAGCCGTGAGATCATGACCTGGCCTGAAATCAAGAGTCAGCGGCTTAATGGACTGAGCCTCCCAGGGGGGCCTAGAAATCGGTACGTTTTAACAAACATTAGTGTGTTGGCTGCTCTTTGGTGGAAACTGGGCTAGAACTCTGCTCAATGTAGAAGAAATGAATAGGGGCCAGTTGTTCCTCATTCATAAATTTGCAATTTTATTGATTGATACCTTCACTGAGACTTCTGGGGTATAAGAAGAAGAAAGAGGCTAGGTCTCACTTACGGAAGAATTTATGAATAAGTTTGGAAGAAAAAAACGTACAGAGAAAGAGAAATAGAAAAAAAATGCGAAGCCCTATTTGAACTACTGCAAAATGATGGAACATTTCTCCTACACTTTATACGCAGGGTAAGGACGCGTCTGTAGTGCCGGCGTGTTGGGGAAGGAAGGTGGGAAGTTTGAGTCAAGGGCAGCCCATGGATGAAGGCGTTCTGTCTGAGTGATTTGGGAAGAGCAGGTCAAGACAATGGGAGCCGACGCCAATAAAAACCCAGAGGGGAAGTCACAAGCGTTGGCTTGGGGTAGACCTTAAGCCACATGGGCTCTTTCCTCATTAACCACAGCACACAGTGAATTCCAGTGAAGGATGAGTCTCACGTCAAGTCACAGAATGCCCAGGAGTCAAAGGGGTGCAGGGAGCACCACTGCTCTCTTTCCCCTGCACAGCCCCACTCCGGCATTTGCCTCTCGGAAGTCTGTGCGGGTCATTCTCTGCGTGGTGATTCTCGTGATTCTCAGGCTGGCGTCTCCAAGTCAGGAGAGAGAATGGGTTCAGATCTCAGCGCTGCGACTTATTAGCCATGTGATCTCAGGCAAGTTGTTCTACACTCTGAAAGCCTCAAATTCCCATCCGTAAGCTGGAAATAAACCGGATCTTCCTCCTTGGGCTATGGTGAGGGTTGATCAAAGACGTCCCCAAATAGCTGTGCAATTCAATACATGTTTTCTTTCTTCTAATAATAATGCCGATCATTATCATGAGGGACTAAGGAAGTCGGTAGGAGACTGACTTAACTAGAGTCAATATGTTCTCCGAGAAAGTGCAATGAAATTAAGCTAGGCAGATAAAGCCACCAAGGCGATATTAAAGAGCAATTGATTACGGGTAATATTTAAGAGGAACAGGAGAACTTCTTGGAGATTGTTTCATTTTATAAAATGGTCTCTCCACGTGTGAATTGTCTTAACAATTCTTAAGCAAAAATTAATGCCTACAGAATAATTGATGCTTACACGCGTTTACCGCAGTTTATTGCATCATATGAACACAGCGTATGGTCTTCAAGAGCATGGACAGTTGAGCCAGACAGCCTGGCATTAGAACCCAGATCTGTCATGTGGAGCTATCAGTCCTTAAGACAAATCACTTAACCTCTCTAAGACTCAGGTTCCTTATTTGCAAAACAGAGATGGGGTTGTGGAGAGGACGGAATAAATTAATATCTACAACTGTCTTTGAACAATGACGGAAACGTGGCTGGCGGACAGTATTACCACCAATCCTTTTATTATATAAATAATAACACAATAGCGGGCAATAAAAAATAATACACCAATGCAATATAAAATGAAAATGATAAAAGCTACATAATAAAAATGATCACAAATATATTGCAACTAATACAAATATCACAGGTAGAGGTTTTGTGTGATAAACACATAACTAACTTATGAAGTTTTGGACTATTATTTCCACCATTTTTAGTGTGGGGGATGCTTTAAATGCTTTCGATATCTAGATCTTACAATGTACCAGGTAGCAGCAATCGCAGAGATAGGCTCCGCGCTTGGGGTGAAATAATCAGCCTTATAGAGGTTGAAATTGACATTATAAGTCTGCGAGTACTTCACGTTTTATAGGACCTGCCATTACTTTTGTGCTTGATTTATTTCAGTCCTCATGCTTATGGTGTCCACTGCGCTGGGGAAGAGAATTTCATTTAAACTCTCTGAAAACAAATATAGTGGGCAGATTGTTTGCTGAAACATTGGTGAAACATCCACCTAAGCCAGTGGTTCTCAAAGTGCCCCTGTCGACCAGCAGCAGCAGCAGCTGGGAGCTTATTAGGAATGCAAGGTTCTTGGGCACCCCCAACCTGCTGCATGGGAAACTTTGGTGTGGGTCCAGCAATCTAGGCTCTACCAAACTCTCCCAGGGATTCTGAGCCCTGCCCAGTGGGAGGACAGTTAAATCGATATAGATAAATCAATATAGATACCAGAACTGGCATAAATCAAGCATTAAACGTGGTAATTATGGACACTGGACATACCATGGACCCTGTTGGATACTGCTGGAGGAGCATGTACACATTTCCCCCCCTTCTACTCCGTTTTCTATTTGTACCCCCATCTGCTGACACATTCTTCCTTTTGGACGTGTTCATACTACTAACCAGGCTGTAGTGACGTGACTTCCACTGAACTTCAAAGTCATGTCTGGCACTTCCTATTATCTGTTGATTTAATTAATTTAACCCTTGGAAAGCAACTTTATTTTCAGTTACTTGAATCGGACCCCCCACTCTGTCCATAATTTACCCTCCAGATGGCTGCCACTGATTATAAAACTCATGTGAAGAAGACCACACTCTTAGGGGTGTGTTGGCAATAATTAGTTTCATCCTTGGAGGGGTTTAATAGGGAGGGTGCGTTTAACTAAAATGCAGATGCTGGGATCTTCCTGTTTAAAGATCATCTGCTGCTAGAGCAGCTCTGGATGTCACGGACAAGGGAGTGGACAGGGAATTAGAGGAACAGGTGCATAGGTGGGCTGGAATTCTGGAGCAGAAATGAAATGGAGGGGCCCGTAGACATCCGAGGATATGACCGTGGCGATCAATTATGAACTGATTTCAGATGTTCTGTACTACTGCCTATCTTAGTTGAGGGTAGGAATAGACAGTTGTATCCATCCGTCCACCCATCCGTCCACCCAACAGGCAGCTATTGAGCATCTATTGTATACCAGACAGTAGGATAGCAGTGGACAAACAGAAAAAATGTCTGCTCTCATCAAGCTTTCCTTCTAGTCTGGGACACAGATTAAAAAAAAAAAAAGCGAAAAGTGTAAAGGTGATATTTTTAATGGAGAACACTAAAGCAAGAAAGGGAGACCAGTGGAGCCTGAGCGGGAGGGGCTCCATTTAAATCAGGTGGTCAGGGAAGGTCTCCTTGAGAGTACATTTGGGAAAAGACCCTGGAGGAAGAGCTTTCCATCAAAAGTGAACAAGTGCAATTACCAGACGTGAAGGTGTGTCTGGTGTGCTCAAGTTCGGCGGGAAGCCTGGTTCTGCCAGAGTGGAGTGATCCAGGGTGAGTAGCAGGAGGGAACGTTACAGGATAAGAGATGCCCAGATCTCGTGGAGCCTTGAACACCGCTAGGGGAGTTTTGCCTTTATTCGAAGAGATCTAATGAACACAGTGTAGTGAGCCAACCAGTGGTCCCTCCCAGAGAAGGGTTGATGTCGTAAGAAAGCGCCTAGGATGCGGTGGACTCACTGGGAAAGAGTATCTGCTGGAATCCTGAAAAAGGAAGAGAGGACATGGTCAGTGGCAAAAATAAGAAAATGGTGACTCAGAGAATAAGTGAGTTGGTCCTTCTTTGCCTTCACGAAGACTCTGAGAGTTGAACGTGGGGTGTGAGGGTTTCAGTGTGTCCAACCAGGCTAGCAGTACCCGGCGACCACTGAATGTAGGAAGGTGGCCATTTCCCACCAGCTGAGCCCTGGTGGGTGGGGTGACAGACATGCCCAAGCCAAAGAATAAGACAACAGTGGAGAAACAAGGCTCTCCAGCTTCCCTTACCACCCCTGAACTGGTGAGAATTGGACAGAATTGCTGCTAAGAGCCTTGCACTCCTGTCCATACCTGAGCCAGCCTAGGGCTCTGGGAGGGGGCAGCATGGCAGTAAGAGCCATGACAACAGCCAGTCATATTCTAGGACGTGAGGATATGAGTGTATCCAAGAACCACACGGGTGCTATATATCCAGCTAACTTGACCGTGGGCGATTATAAGAAACACCGAGTGGGACAAAGTCTTTCAGGATCACAGAAGATAAATGATTGCCGGGCTGGAGAATCTAAGAAGGTTTCCAAGAAGTGGAGACACTGAGCTGGGAGGGCCTTGAAGGAACTTGGAAAATGTTGGAAGCATTGATACAGGTAGTACAGGTAGAATTGATGTGCAACACTTTCTAGAATAATCTTGGGCAAAGGATGCTTCCCTCATGACCCTGTTCTTCAGTCTTTCTGAGCATCCTATCTCAGGTGACAGCACAGGGGTAGCCCGAGTATGGCACCTAGTGCCCTCCCTGGCTGGTTGGGGGTGTTGTTGGACAGACAATGATGAGGCTGTATCCTGACACTGAGGAGAAAAGGCTTCCTAGTAACTTACGCTATGTGCCTGCCGAGGAAAGTCTCCAAGAAGGACAGGACCCTAGTGTCGTACTCAGAGCTGTGTCCCTTGAGGCCCCGCCCACAGCAGAAAACCTCTACAGAGTTTGCTGAATGTCCGGTGGCCTGTGACCCACGTGTCATGCATGTGCCGCATCTGGGGTCACGGGTGGAGCTTGATTTAAAGTTAAGTTTGAGTCCGAGCTTGTTAAGTTTGAGTCCGGGCTTCTCCCTTGCCTGGCCATGCAACTTGCAAAGGGCACTTGTTCATCGCTGCCATTTCTTTGTCTGTGCAATGACAATGGGGACTTCACAGGTACTGCTGGAGGAGGGGGGTGCTGGGATAGGCAGGCTTCAACGCAAACCATGCAACGGCAGTTGGTGACAATAGCCCGACACTTGTAGTTCAATGTGGAAGAGACCGATAGAATTAAACTACAGACCCGTAGTTAGAGCAACTCAGCAGAGATTCTGCCATGAATCATAGGATTTTTTTTTTGGCAAAGTGAGTTTTTTTTTTTTTTCCTAGCAGTTCTACAGTGATAGAACATATATATCTCACCTAGAGAGTTAAGTTAGCAGTGATAAACTCATGCTATGGCTAGAAGTTTCCCCCGGAATTTTTAATAGTCTATACAATACACGAAACAAAAAACCCAGATTGACATAGTATGGATTTTTTTAATAAAAATAGGTAGCATTTTATTGTGTCATACTGGCAGTAATAGAAAGGGGGTATAAATTTTAATGCGAGTGCAACTATAAGTGAAGGAAAATACTCGCGTTTCTTCTTGCATATTTTTCCTTATGGTTGCCACCATGTGATTTAGGTGTCATTAAGGATTTGATTTAAGGTCTCATTAAGATAACATTTCTTCTGGAGCCAGCAGTGGGCCGGCCGTGCACGACTGGCGTAAACATGGTAACTCAGTATTACCCGTTCTTCCTCACTCCGGTGCTGCCTTCCTCAATTTTTTATCCTACAATTCTCAAGATGCCCGACTTCATCACTTAGAAGAATATAGAGCTTACTGTGTGCAATTCCATAACTTCCCCTATGGGGAAAACCAGGCCACTTTGAAGTTCCTTTTATTTTCAACCTTCATTAAGTTTATGACAGTGGTTGTCTCAAATTAGGTTTATAGAGAGAGGCATTTTGCAAATTTGTCATTTATAGATTGCATTAAACTGACCTGATTTAGCTGCGTTGTTTAGAGAAATGATATAATGTGTATTTATTCCCAACTATTAGATAGTAAATATATAGCAATTACTACAAGTGTGCGGACGGGCACGAAATCCCATAAGTAAGTGATGTATCTCTTTTATCTTTTATCTAGCAGCCCAAATGCTTTCGAATTCACTTACTTATTAACAAAAATTTACCAAGCACCTATTTTCTCGCAGTGGCGTTGTGCTGAACACTGAGATCTTAAAGACCTGTAAGCCTGTAGAGGGAGTGAAGAGCCCCCCAAAATCTGTATGACCCCCACGAAGGGACACATGCTGTCCTGAAGGACCCACAGGCAGGCTAGAGGAGAAAAGAGGGCAGAAACTCTCCTAGGACAAGTCAGGGAGGCATTCCACAGAAAGATGGCATTGTCAGAAGGACAAGAGATGAGTAGGAATGTGCCGGAGGGCGAGGGAAGAACCTTGTAAAGAGATGGGATATTGCAAAACCCATCCATTCTTGGGGAAAGTGGGGCAGTCCCGAGCTATGGGAACAGAGTGCCATTGAAGAGAAGAGCCAGCAGTGAGAAACAGAGACAGTCATGAAGGCCATGTTGACCTTCCTTTGGAGCCTGATTGCCGGGAAGAGAGACCCAGCTGGATTTGTGTGTTAGGAAGATAGCAGTGAAAGCAGTTGTGCAAAAAAGAACTAGAAGGTTGGAGCGTGAGGCTGAAGGAGGGGCAAATAAGCCCCCAGTATGTGCGAGATTCCAGAAAAGAAAGGCGAATCTGCTCTAAGGCAGAGATAGAGCATGGCAAAGAGGGGATGGGACGGAGAAATATTTCAAAGGTTCAGTTAACTGCTGAGATCCTTTCTCCCCCATGAATTTCCATCATGGTCTGAGAGCAGCTGGAACTGAAGGAGAGATGGGGAAACGCTTGTTCCCTTTGGGTTGATTGACACATGCCACAGGCTCTGTTCCCACCGCAATTCGAGGGGCCAAGGGTGCGGGACATTGTCTTCTTCTGTTCAGAATGGATAAAGCAGCCCCTCCCGCCTAATTATTTCTCTGAAATGATAGACTATCCTCCTCTTTCTTCCTTCTGCCTTTCTAGTTGCTATCCTGATGGTAGAGTCTTGAACCTGACCTTCTTTCTCAGTCAGGCAGAGTCAAAGTGCCAATAGAGTAGAGTCCATCCCAGAAAAGTCACTATGTCAGCTACACCTCCAGTCATGGAAAAGAAGGATGATGAAGAGGCTCTGAGGTTTCTGGGTTGTGGTGAGTACCTTTTAGGTACCTGAAGGTTCGACTGGAGGCTCTTGGGTGGGGTCGTCATGATGCCACAGTTTTGGATGCTCTGGCCTTGCTCTTACAGAGGCATTGTTAAAAATGGCCCATGCAGGAAATAACACCAGTTTAGGAATCCTATAGATCTGGTTTGCAAAATTATAGATGGCAGCTCTGTTGTTTCAGGCAACTTACTTGACTTGTATGAGCCCTATTTCCTTATCAGGAAGTGGGGATCAAAACCTAATTTGCTTTGTTGCTGTGGGTGTTCAGTGTCATAGAAAACACCGAGTCCTGATACAGTGTAATATCCTTTTTGTCTTACCTTCCACGGGGGAAGGAAACTCCCAACTGGACTATCCAACTGGACGAGCCAATAGGTGTCTCATGGATTCTTTTTTTAAAAATATCTATCTATCTATCTATTTATTTATTTTTAGGAGAGTGCAAGTGGGGCAGGGGCAGAGAGAAGGGGACAGAAAATCCAAAGTGGGGTCCTCTCTGACAGGCTGACCTCAGCCAGCCTGATGTGGAGCTCAGACTCACAAACTGTGACATCACGATTTGAGCCCAAGTCAGACACTCAACGTACTGAGCCACCCAGGTGCTCCTGCTCCGTGGATTTGAATACAACCCAACTTTTTCCTATATCTTGCCTAAATTTCCCACAGGCATATACCTTTCTTGGATTACTGACATTTTGAAGATAGGCTATGCAAAGATGTATCTCCTTCTCTTGTGCTTGAAGTGGTCCTAATCCACACAAAAGTGGTTCTAATCTAAGTCGCCATCCATCTTAAATATGAAACCATGCTCCATTTGCCTTTCAAAATGTATACCAAGAAGTTTTCTGAAGTTCAGATAGTTTGAGAAATTTGGAATCCATTGTTGTAATGGCATAGTTAGGCATATGGGATGATGACAAGGAAAGAAAATGGCATTTGTTGAATATGGAGTGTTCCATAAATTTTATAGTAGACCTCAACAACTCTTTAAGGTAGGTGCAGCCATTAGTATTAGGTGTCCCTACACATATTAGACTCCTCCTCCCCCAAATATCAATGGCTGACGCAAGATAAAAGCTGATTTCTCCTTCACATAAAAGAATGCAGAAGGGCAATATGTAAAAGGGCTCCACACATGTCCTTCTATCTTGATGTTCCATCATCCTTAGCGTATCTCCTCATGGTTCAAAATAGCTGCTTGAGCTCCAGCTGTCACGTCCACATTCTAAGCAAGAAGAATGGGGAAAAAAATAAGGGCTGTATCCTCTCTCTTTTTTTAGAGAATCGTCCAGCTGTGTGATCTTTGGCTTTCACTTATATCCCTTTTGCCAGAACTTAGTCTCACAGTCTCTACTAGCTATTAGACAGTCTGACAAAATATGGTTTTGGGCTGGGCAGCATGTGCTCAAACAGTTGGGAAAAAAGGACATCATGGGCAGCTATAAGTGCCTGCTGCAGTAGGTCCCTCACTTTTCAGAGGAGAGCGAACTGAGGGCCCATGCGTGAATTTGTGTATTCTGGTTATCTATTGGTTATCTATGGTCAGTCTACCCTGCTTATCTCTCTATTACTTAGTGACTTAAAACTACAAACATTTTCTTATGATCAATATTTTATGGGTCAGGAATTTGGGTGGGATTCTTTGGAGATGGCTCCTCTCTGTACCACGATGACTATGGCTTCATCTAGAGTGGCTTAAAGAGGGAGTATGGCTGGGGTCAATTGACTGGGATCAAATGTCTGAGGCCTCATTTCTGGTATCAGTTGGGTTCCTCAGTCTTTTCTATCTTGTGACCAATATTCACTTATTCACCATTTATTCACTCTCTTGCCTGCCTGGGGGGGCTGGAGAAGCTGGGGCTGGCCGGGCATCGGTCTTTCTCCATGGTGTTTTTCCACATGGCTGCTAGCTTGGGCTTCCTTACAGCATGGTGGTCTCTGAGAGTTGGATTGCTTCCAATGGTGACTGGCTTCTTCCAGAAAGGATGTTCTAAGAGACAAAGGCGAAAAGCTTCACGCAATTAGCCTTGGAAGTCACCCTCGTGCCACGACGCACTGAGGCCAATCTAGATTGAAGGGCTAGGTGACTGAACTCCACACCTCTTTGCGAGGGGTAGCAAAACGTCTGCAGCCATCTTTACCCTACCGCCAGTGACTGCTCAAGATACCAGCTAGAGAGCCGGTTGGTCACGCCTGGAACACAGACTTTCCTCTACACCGTGTGGGTCCAAGAAGCTTGTCTTGGTACTTTTAAAGGGCCAACTAAACAAGTCGATTTTTTTTTTGAAGCATGGAAAGTTATCGCTGGCTACAGGATAGCAGTAGGTAGTAAAAATCTGTGGCGATAACGTCTTTGTTGGGTGCACAGTCTCCAGCCCTCAGCGGAGTGTGCCCTGAGGGTTTACACTCAGCTCCTCAAGCTAAGTCTTCTGCTAAGTGTAGCAGCTATAATTTTTTTTTTGCCTCCTCCCTCAAGCCCCTTCCCCCACCTCCTTCCAGCTGAACAACTGGGCTGCTGCTTCCCTGTCTCTTTCATATTTGTGAATACTCTCTCAGGTCTGGAAAATCAGACTGTCTCATTTAAATTTAATTTGAATTTCTGTTTGAAGAATCAACCTGAGACATCAAAGAGAATCCCAAAAATGCACTGCAAAATAAATGATCAAATGACTTCTGAAAACATTGCACTTTTATATCTGGAAATATGGGATCAAAACTCCAATTTCTTTTATTGTTAAAATTAAAGAGAAACTTAAAAAGAAACTGCTGTATAAGTTTGACACCACATTTAACCAACAGACAAATTGTTACAACCTGGGAGGGTTATAACCATCAATGCACGCATAACCATCAATGCACGCATTCTCTCTCTGATTCCAAATGAGCCTGATTCTCCCAGTCACTAAGCTTCAACTTGGGTTTTCCTGTTAGTTTTTTTCAAGTCAGAAAAATATCATGTAGAGTGGTCACAAAAGTCAGACTTACAATACTGGAAGAGTGAAGCTGTCAGTTTATCTGCTCAAAACAGGCTGAGTTTTGTGTTGAAATGCAGCCTTCTCAAACGATGATGTTACTTTAATCATTTGCGCCTTCAATTTTTGAAGATCTGAAGCCCCTTTCCACTATTTTAATACATTTTAGAGGGGGGTATGAGAAGGTTCAGCGCCCTAGTGAATTAGTATTTACTGTGGGTCCTGGCAGGTGCTTGTGGAAACACACAAGAGAAAAAGGGCATGTACTTTACCCTCAAGGGTGTGAACACAGCCTGCCAAGAAGTGAGAGGAGTACCTGGTAAATGAAGGAGTGATCACAGCTTGTCCCATTACGAATCTGATGGGTGGTTGGGGCACCGGGGTGGCTCAGTCGGTTGAGCGTCCATCTTTGGTGTCTCCCTCTCGGCCTCCCCTCTGCTCAAACTCTCTCTCGAAAATAAACATAAAAAAAAATGAATCTGATGGGCGATTAAACACTTGAGTGATAGTACTTTAACTTCTCAAGAACAGCCCAAACTAATGGTAGAGAAGTCCTGGGTCCTAGGTACAAAAGTATCAGCCAAAGGTCATGGTCCAGAGAAAATACTACCCTTTTCAGCTCGGGTGGTTAGGGATGATTTCCTTGTCTTCTACTGACCAATAGGACTGGGTTGGGAGAATCAATAATGAAGAATTAAAGTCAAGAATTAAACTTTTTAAAGGAAGAAATAACTATGGCATTCTAGGAGAGGAGAGGATTCCTTCCAGGTGTCTGGGAGGTTGGCTTTTTTCATATTTAGGAAAACCACCTGATGGGGTTTTGGCCGGTTCCAACTTCCCCTCTCTCTCCAGCTTGGGAGTCGAAGGAGAGGATTCTCACGAAGGCAACTGAATTTGTCTGTTTAATAGAGTTGCACCAATGTGAAATCTGTCCCTTGGCAACGCGGTTTGGATTTCAGAATGACTAGAGAGACAAGAGAGAGAGCGACAAAGGGAAAGTGACTCCTGGTAGGAGAGTAAGCCTCTCCAACAAAGCAGCAAGTAGCACTTCAAAAGGTAGCAAAGCTAGAGAAGCTTCTGGAGGCAGGCAGCTTCGGGAGATCTAATATTTAAGCTTACATTGACTCCTATTCTGATATGTGCTGATATCCACCCCCCCCCTTCATGCCATCACCCTCACTGGCTCACACAGATAACCCCAGTAATGGTGCTGTTGGGGGAGAGTGGGGAAAAGGGGTCTTTCTGTGCTAGGGGCTATGGAGAGGGAGTCCCTAAGGACAGCCAAGCACAGGAAGTAGGATGCTGGTTATTAACTAGGCTACAGCAGCTAAGCACACGGCAGTGTGGCCCCACACAGAAAGATGTGAGCCGCATATCCGTCCCGCCCCCGCCCCCAATTCCGGAAGGGGCTCACCCCTCAAGTGCACCATCTATGTTGGTATGTCTGTGAAGAGCCTCGGGGGGCGGGGGTGGGGGCAGCCCTGCATTTGCAAGGCCACGAGCTAGTCAGGATTCCGACCCTCGGATCGCGTGTGCATGCGTGCGTTTTAGAGACGCAGCAGGGTTCAAGTGGATACCAGAATGGTTACAATCAGCTTTCCTCAGAAAGGAAATGTCTCCATGCCTCTCTGGCAGCCCTCACTCCACATCAAAAAGCCCCTCGTGGGCTCCTCCTTCGGCGCTGGCCGTGTCCCTGCGGGACACGGCACCGGATTTGTTTGGTCCTCTTTGTAATAAGTCCAGTAATAAGAGCTTCTACCCATCCTCCTGGGATTTTTTTTTTTCTTTCTATTTCTGTGTTATGAACTCACTGTATGGATTTTGGAAGTTGTTATTTTAATTGAGCAGCCAAGCAACAGAGAATTGTCTGCCAGCCCGGACTCGGTAGAATCGGATTGTTCCGAAATGAGAAAAATCTCCAAGCGAAGGAGTTGATGGGGGAAGGTGGGGTGAGGGTGGGAGGGCCCCAAATCTCCACCTCAATCTCCTTTTATCCTTATCCCATCCAAGCTCATTAATCCTTGAAACTCACCCCCACTGGATTTCAAAAATACCACCTAACCTCAGCATCGTTTCTTCCCAGGGATCAAGTGTGTTTTCTTACCGAAAGGCAGGGATTGCAGCTTATCAAAATGAAGCCGGTCAACGTGACTCAACTCTGGCCCCTGCCTCTATTCCCTTGGCCTCTGCCTCAGGCAGAATTCTCGTGGCCCTCTCCAGGTTCCCATCCCCGCACCGCTGCCAAAGCTATTTTTCTTCATATCATGCCACTTCCTCGCTGGAAATGCCACCGTGGCCAACTGTTGCCCTCCAGAATCTGGCTGCCTTCCCCTTCCCCCGCAAACCATCCTTCCACCGTTAAGCAGGTTAACCACGTAGAAACCTTCAGGAGCGAACTGGTCATACCTCTCTACCTAACAGTTGGCATACGCTTTCTTTTTAAAGACAATATCGCCATGTTTAATGGTTAGTGAAAGAACTAACCTGTCTTCAAAGGCTTGCATTGTAAAAGAGAGCAGGGAATAAACAAGTATTTTCATAAATACTGTATCGTTCTTATGATGTTGATTTGAGGAAAATCAGCAACGACACAGTGTCCAGCCTGTAGCATGCGAACAAGGAAGGGATAAACCCAAAGGGATAAACAAAGCAAAAATACTTCGTTCTCTGAGGTTATGGTTCCACAGAATTTCAATAAATTGCATAATTATGCTATAATAAATTATAATTGTAGTGCATTATTATTTGCTCTACATACTACTATATAATTATTTATAATTAATTCTAGTGCAAAAAATAACCATAGTGGACGGGGTTGATGCCGTGAAGTTCTATGGCCTTTACATGCCAAATAGCTAGCTAATGTGGAAACATATTAGAAACTATTTTGCAAACTATTAAAAGAGTGAATTTTGTGGAAAAATATATTCTAAGTCATGGGATGTTATTTCAACAAAGAAGCTTGATCATGAAATTTTTGAGCAACCAAGCATTGTAATAATGAGCTAACATCAAGGATAAGCTGGGACATTATTGGAACGCAGGGGGCACAGTGACAATATGGAGATCAGAGCGAGGGGGACAAGGCAGAAGGAGGAGGAACAAAGAGAGGAGTGGAGACGAGCGTGGCTAGGTAGCAGTTGAAGAATGGAAAGGAGAGGGAATTGGGAGAGAAGAAAAGAGACTGCAACTACAAGAGAGAGAGAAGGGAAATAAGAAAGAGAACCCCCAATTTTAACTTGTGTAAGGATCCGCTTCTCATGGAGTCCAAGTTGAACCTTTGTGGATATTCGTTAAACCGTTTGGACCTCTCTAGTAATATATAGTTGACCAGGAAAATAATTCCTTTCTAGTCAATGGTGCAAACTGAAATTCGGAATCTACTTACCTGCTTTCACAGTACAAAGCTGCATAGACACAAGCAAGGGTATATTCCAGGGCAAAAATAAATCAACTCTGACCACAACTGAAGATGATTCGAATAATAATAATTCAAGGTCTTTTAAGTCTAGGCCATTAACGATGTATTCATTACACTTGGCACAAACTTGAGATGTTTTAAAAACGTGGGGCGCCTGGGTGGCTCAGTCGGTTAAGCGTCCGACTTCGGCTCAGGTCATGATCTCGCGGTCCATGAGTTCGAGCCCCGCATCGGGCTCTGGGCTGACGGCTCAGAGCCTGGAGCCCGTTTCAGATTCTGTGTCTCCCTCTCTCTCTGCCCCTCCCCTGTTCATGCTCTGTCTCTCTCTGTCTCAAAAATAAATAATAAACGTTAAAAAAAAATGAAAAAAAAACATACTAACTCTATGAAATCTGCTCAGAATGAATGCAAATAAAAAGATATAATCATCTTTAGTAGAGACGATTAAAGAAATCGAATATGATGAAAAACATGATGATACATTGCACTTGGGATGAATTATTCGTTGGTAAGAGTTTTTTAAAGGACCAAGAGCCCATCTTACAACATGTAAAAGTCAGTAACCGAAGAGGCAAATGGAAAAAATAATTGATGTAATTGCTTATGAACAAAAAGCACAAAACCACATGTCTAGCTCATGTGACTAGAACCCCTGCTCTGTTTTTCTAAATTGGAAAAAAAAAACCCAAACTTGGCCTAAATGAGGGACTAGAAGAAGGCCTGGAGCAGAGACGTGTGCAGGATAGCACAAAAATGTGGTCAGAGAAGTAGATGGGGCCAGATGCCGGTACACATGCCGATGTAAGAAGTTTGAGTTTGATTTTGAGCGCAGTGGGAAGCATGGACTTAATCACGCTGGGGGCATGATCTGATTTGTATTTGTAAAAGATCACTCTGGCGGCTATGGAAGAACACAATAAAGAGACATAAGCAATCAGTTAGGAGGCTGTTGTTGTAGTCCAGTCAAGGAATGATGAGGGTTGGTATTATGAGGAAGGAAGGAAACAGAAATGGCTAGACTACAGATATAGTTTGGAGCAGAACTGATACAATTTTGTAATATATTAGGTAGCAGTGGAGGGAAGCATTCATTTGGAAGAGGGAGTCATCTAGAATAGCTCCCAGGTGCCGTGCTTGCCTTGCTCCTCTGAATAGATGGTAGAACCATCTGAGATGGAGAAGCTTGGGATAGAGATAGGGATGGGTTATGGAGGGGACATGAGGAGTCATGTTATTATATATGGTGTTATGGATGCTATGAGACCAGAGGCAGAGCTGGTGAAGGAGGCAGAGTCAGCTGAATCAGATGAGTAACTGTGGGAGTTACCAACATGCACATGGCACTAAGTCCTTGGCAATGGATGAGATCTTCTAAGACCACAGTATAGAGAAGTGATTGAAGAAAGTCTACTCAAATGTCCTGAGGAATCACAGGAGGAGAAGCCCATGAAAGAAACCAAGAAGGAGCAATTGGAGAAGTGGGAGGAAAATCAGGGTTATATTGGCACAAGTCAAAAGAAGACAGTGTTTCGAGAAAGGTGGAGCAATCAGCTTCAGTGAGAAGAGGATAGAAAAGGGTCCGTTGGTTTGGACGGCGTGGGGGATCATTAGTGATGCTAATAAGAGAAAATTCAGTGGATTGTTGAGTGGAATAGCAATGGGGGCTGAAGCCTGGATGAAATGAAAGTTAAATGGGGAACAGCTTCTGTGGACAACCGTGAGACATTTCTCGTAACAGAGAGAAGAGAAATGAGATAGCACCTGAAAGAGTCGCTGGGGTCCGAGGAGCAGGATTTTTAATGAATGGGAGATGTTACAATATGTTGATGAGCTGGTGGGAATGTTGCAATAAAGAGGGGAAAATTGAAAATTGGGATGTGAGAAAGAGGGAGAGCATAACTGGAGAAATAATGTTCTTGACGAAAGCCTGTTCTGGAGAGTCTAGAGCCTGGGGGAACGGGGAGGGGGGGACACAGGGAAGGTACATATGGACCCAAGTGGATTTGTGGTGGAGAGACACAAGAACATCTGGTGATGACTTTCATTTGCTTGATCACCTAAGAGACATGATCATCAGATGATGGTAAGGTGGAGAGAAATGGCAAAGCAGGGGGGCTGGCAACAAGGTAGAGGTGTGATATAATTGTGACAACAACAAAGAAACACGAAAGAGGTCCTGGTCTCCGTGGATCACCTCATTTTAAATTCAGAGTTTATTAATTTAGAATGACAACAATCTGCCTACAGAGTGATGTTCTGCAAAATCCCTTGGCTGCAGTGGTACAGGCACAAAAAGTGAATGGATATGTAGCTCTTTCTGGGTGAGTGGAGTGGTGGGAAAGGAGATCAAAGGATTTGAAGATCATTGAAAGGGAGTGATTGCAAGAATGAGCCATGGGTTCTTCCTGGATATGAAGATAAGTGAAGAAAGTGATTCTACTTATCTAACAGAATGGCTAAAAAAATGGTACAGCTACACTGGAAAAAGGTAAACCCACTTCAACTATAAGGTCCAGCCATTTCTCTTCTAGGACTGGACCATGAATATTCACTGCAGCTTTATTTGCAATTTATCAAGTTGTATACTTTATATTTATGTCAATTATACCACGTTAAAAAATTCCCGTGGTGAGGAAAAAAAAGGAGGGTGCTAATACAATAGTGAGAAAGGGATGGGATCGGTATTTAGACATCTCATCGTGGCTTAAAAATTGACTTCATGAGAGTATTTGCGCAACTGAACGCTAAGCATAGAAGTTATATTTGGAGAGTTTTGTGCATAAATTATTTGTTTCTGAGGTGGGGCCGTTTCCAGTGAAGTCAAGGTATGACATGGGAGTGGCAAATTAAATTGGAATGAGAGGGGATTGTCTTTAGGGAGCAGGAGGTCCAGGAACTGGGAGGTCTTTACGTTGTCTGACTTATCTATGTGCATATTAAAGGCATCAGAAATGATACCAGAGTCAACACAGAGAAACATGAACCAGGAGCTAACACATTCAGTAAATTGGGGAGTCACTGGGAGGCTGGTAGATGGTAGCAACAAAGAAAATTCAGGAATGGTAAGCCAGATGCTGCAGATCTAAGAGTAGGTTATTACAAGCTGGGTTTTAGAGGTGTAATGGTGTGACCATGGCAGTGGGGTTCAAGAAGCTCAGAGATCCCAGGTTCCTTTTAAGGAATAGTTCAAGGAGACAATGGAGAAGTTCCTCTTCCCAGAGAAGGTTGCTGCAGAGGGTGGAGAGGAGGGCTTTGGGAAGGAGTTGTTGAACAAAGCACATGAGGCTGATGAATCAAGGGTTAGTGTTCTGGCAATCACTAGCCTACAGTGTGAGGCATGATGGTTCCTTATTTATTTCTGCTTGCTTTATTTTAAATAGTTTACCACGTGTTAATGAGTTTCTAAATCTAATTGTTTCATTTTGCCTGATTTTAAGTTTTATACAAATGGAATAATACTGTGTGTATTCTGCTGTTGTGTCTCCTTTCTCTCAACTTTATGTTTTAGAGACATGTTCTTGTTAACGTGTAGACCTGTAGTTTATTGACTTTTATTGCTGTTTAGTTTGGATATGCCCTCTTTTATTCATCCATTTCTACTGTTGATGGACATTTGTATTGCTTTCACTTTTTTGGGGGGGGGGGCTGTAAGAAACAATGCTGCTATAAGCACTTGCTATACGTTTCATAATGCAAATATGAAGAAATCTTTCCAGATTTTATGCCTAATAGAACAGCTGGATCATAGTGTATATACATGTCCAACTTTTTTTTTAATGCTTTTTATTTATTTTTGAGACAGAAAGAGACAGAGCATGAGCAGGGGAGGGCCAGAGAGAGAGGGAGACACAGAACCCGAAGCAGACTCCAGGCTCTTAGATGTCAGCACAGAGGCCGACGTGGGGCTCAAACCCACGAACCATGAGATCATGACCTGAGATGAAGTTGGATGCTTCACGGACTGAGCCACCCAGGTACCCCCATGTCCAACTTTTTAATTCGATGCCAGATTGTTGTCAAAAGTGGTTGGTCCACTTTACACGCGGTCATTCCCCATCCTTACTAACACTTGGAGTGTCTGATTCCTAAGTTTTGTTATTTTGTTGGGTTGAAAGTCTTTCTTGGGCTTTCAATTTTCATTTCCCTATTGCCAGTGAGGTTTTCATTTGTTTATTGACCAGCCAGTCCAGCATGTCTTTCTTTTTTTTCAATTTTATTTAAAAAAATTAACGTTTATTTATTTTTGAGAGAGAGGGAGAGAGAGAGAGAGAGAGAGAGAGAGAGAGAGAGAGAGAGAGAGAGAACGAGCCGAGGAGCAGCAGAGAGAGAGGGAGACACAGAATGAGAAGCAGGCTCCAGGCTCTGAGCTGTTAGCACAGAGCCCAATGCAGGGCTCACACTCACAAACCATGAGGTCATGACCCAAGCCGAAGTCGGACACTTAACCAACTGAGCCACCCAGGTGCCCCAGTCCAGCATGTCTTTTTACTAGCTGTGAGAATCTGAGTGAGTTGCTTTACTTCCTGGATCTTTCTTCATCAGTTAAAGGAGGATAATATACGTCACACAAGATATTGCCCTTTAGAGAGGACTTACCATTATTAAAATGATATTTACTTAGCTTACTTGTGGATATCACTTGGACCAGTGCTGCTCTTGGGAGTAGGTCACTGGGGAGAATATGGAAGTATTCTGAGAAGACTGGGAGAAACAAGAAGGCTGAATCAGGTGGTAAAACAAGGAAGCAAACAAACAAAAAACATAAAACAAACAACAACAAATAAGAAAACAACAACAAACAAAACCCAAAAACCCTAAAGTTCATTTTTCTTTAAGGTAACTTTGACAGCTTTAAAAACAAACCTTAAATTTCAGTGGCTTAACAAAATACAGTTTCTTATTCCTGCATTTTCAGTTAAGAAACTGCTTTTGTCCAGTTGATTTATGAAACTCGGCTCCAATCACATGACTCTATTATGCCCTCAGGCCATCGAGTCCCGTGCTTCCTGCCGGCAACAGAGGAAATAAAGCATCAGGAGGTCCTGATGCCCACCCACTTATTGAAAGTCCATACTGTGAAAGGAAATTTCTCTTCCGATCACATTTCTTCAGTTAGATACAGTCACATGGCCACATCTGTATGCAAGGGGACCTCAGAAATGTAGCCCTGGCTTGGGCTGCCATCTGCCAGTAACAGCAGCATGTTATGAAAGGGAGATCAAGTTATACACAGTGTTAACCCATTTTTCCATCCCTCCCCATCATTGTGAAGACAAGGATAGGTAGCATTGCCATCCTACCCTCTCACCCCCACTTAGGCATCATGATTCCACTGTTAATGTTGAATCCCCTCTTAATGTTCATTTTATTTTATTATTTTATTTTATTATCTTATTTTATTTTTTACACTTTTACTGAGACATAACTGACTTACAGTCCTAAGTCACTTATGGAAGCTTAAGGTATATCATGTGTTGATTTATACACTTATATATCACAAGATGATTAGCATTGTAGCTTTTGCTAACACCTCTATTGCCTCACATAATTTGTAATCCTGTTTTGAGGTGAGAATGTTTAAGATCTATTGTCTTGGCAACTTTCAAGTATATGATACAGAATTGTTAACTACAATCACCAGGCTCTACATTAGATCCCTCCAATTTATTCATCTTATAACTGGAAGTTTATGCTCTCTGACCAATATCTCTCCATTTCCCCTGCCCCTCAGCCCCAGGTAACCACAATTCGACTCTCTGTTTCTAAGATATTGGCTTATTTATTTATCTATTCTTATTTATTTGTTTATTTATTTATTTATTTATTTATTTATTTATTTATTTATATTTTAGAGAGTGAGAGATAGAACGAGGGAGAGAATCTCAATCAGGTTCCATGTTCAGTGTGGACCCTGGTGCAAGGCTTGATCCCATGACCCTAGGATCATGACCTGAGCTGAAATCAAGAGTCAGACGCTTAACAGAGTGAGCTACACAGGTGCCCCTTGGCTTTTTTAGATTCCATACTGTTAGTGATATAATACAATATTTGTCTTTCTCTTGCTGTCTTATCTCACTAAATTCACAAGTTCTATCTATTGAAAATAGTAGGATTTTCTTCTTTCTCATGGCCAAATACTATTTCGTTGTACATACATATGATATCTTCTTTATCCATTTATCCACCAATAGATACTTAAGTTTTTTCTATACCTTGGGTATTGTGAATAATGCATCAATAAATGTGGGAATGCAGATATCTTTACAACATCCTATCTTCATTTCCTTTGAATAGGTGTCCAGAAGTGGGAGTGCTGGATCATATGGCGGTTAATTTTAAATTTTGGAGAAACTTCCTTTCTGTTATCCATAGTAGATGAATCAATTTACATTCCTGCCAACAGTGAACAACTGTTTCCTTTTCTTCACATCCTCCCCAACATTTGTTACATCTTGTCTTCTTGGTGATAGCCATTCTAACAGGTGTGAAGTGATATCTTATTGTGATTTGGATTTGCATTTCCCTGATGATTAGTGGTGTTGAACATCCTTTCATGTACCTGTTGGCCATCTGGATGTCTTTGGAAAAAAGTGCATTTAGTTCCTCTGCCCATTTTTTTCTAATAGGCTTTTTTTCAACATGAGTTTTTATATGTTTTGGATATTAACATCTCATCAGCTGTATACTTTGTGGATAGAGTTCCCCATTTCATAGGTTGCCTCTTCATTTTTTTTCTTTAACTTTCCAGTAGACTTTTTAGCTTTTTAGTGTTGTTCCACTTATGGATTTTTGCTTTTTTTGCTTATGCTTTTGGTGCAACATCTACAAAATCATTGTCAAAATCAATGTCAAGGAACTTTCCCCTATGTTTTCTTCTAGAAGATTTATGGTTTTAATCCTTATATTTAAGTCTGTAATTAATTTTGGGTTAATTTTTGTAAGTGGTGTAAGATAGGGGATCCACATGTGATTTTCCAATTTTCCCAACACTATTTGTTGAAAAGCCAATTCTTTCTCCATTAAGTATTCTTGGTTACCTTATAAAATATTAGTTGACCATATATGCAAGGGTGTATTTCTAGGCTCTTGATTCTATTCTATAACTTTCTGTGTCTATTTTTATGCCAGTACTATATTGTTTTGATGACTCGAGCTTAGTAGTATAATTTGAAATCAGAAAGTAAAATCCCCTCATGTTTTTTCTCACAAATGCTTTGGCTCCTTCGGGTGTTCTGCGATTTCATGAAAATTTTAAAATTGCTTTTCTCTATTTCTTTTTAATTTTTTTTAACATTTTATTTATTTTTGAGAGACTGGGAGAGACAGAGCATGAGCAAGGGAGGGACAGAGAGAGGGAAACATAGAATTTCCAAGCAGGGTCCAGGCTCTGAGCTGTCAGCACAGAGCCCGACACAGGGCTCAAAGTCACAGACCGTGAGATCATGACCTGAGCTGAAGTCAGATGCTCATCCAACTGAGCCACCCAGTTTCCCCTGCTTTTCTCTATTTCTGTGGGAAAAAAATGCCACCAGAATTTCCATAGGGATTATACTCAATCTATAGATGGCTTTCGTTAATACAGATATTTTAACAATATTAATTCTTTTGATCCATGCACATGAGATTTTTTTATTTCATTTATTTGTGTCTTCTTTAATTTGTATCTTCAAAGTCACATATTTTTCAATGTACCGAGTTTTCATTTCTTTGCTGAAAATAATTCCTAAGGATTTTAGTGTTTTTGACACCATTGTGAATGGGATACTTTTTATTTCAGATATTTAATTTTTTGTGTATAGACATGCAGCTGATTCTGTGTATTGATTTCGCATCTGCAACTTTACTGAATTTATTAATCAGTTCTAATAGCATTTTGGTGAAGTCTTTAGGAATATATATATTCATAACATCTGTGAAAAAAGCAATTTTACTTCTTCCTTTTTGATTTGGATGCCTTTTATTTCTTTTTCTTTCCTGATTGCTTTGGCTAGGACTTTCAATACTATAGTGAACAGACTGGTGTCGATAGGCACCCATGTCTGCTTCGTGATCTTAGAGGGAAAGCTGTCCACCTTTCACTATTAAGTACAATGTTAGCCTCAGGCTTCTTTTAAATAGGTTTTAGTGTACTGAGGTGTGTTCCTTATATACCCAATTTGTTGAGAATTTTTGTCATGGAAAGATGTTACAGTTTGTCCAATATTTTATCTGCATTGATTGATACAATGATACAATGACTGATTGATACAAATGACTTTTATCTTTTATTCTATTAATATTATATATAATATATATATAATATATATATTATAATAATATATATAATAATATATAATATAAATATTATTATATTTATTCTATTAATATGGTGTATCACATTGATACACATTGATATGTGTTTGTTGAACCATTCTTGCATTCCAGGGATAAAACACGGTATGATCCTTTGGTTTGTTTGTTTGTTTTTAATATTTATTTATTTCTGAGAGAGAGAAAGAGAGAGACAGAGTATGAGTGGGGGAGGGCAGAGAGAGAGGGAGACACAGAATTTGAAGTAGACTCCAGGCCCCGAGCTGTCAGCACAGAGCCCGGCGTGGGGCTTGAACCCATGAACAGTGAGATCAAGACCTGAGCTGAAGTTGGATGCTCAACTGACTGAGCCACCCAGGAGCCCTGTGTATGATCCTTTTTAATGTGCTCTTGAATTCAGTTTCCTAACATGTTTAGAAGTGTTCCATCTATATTCATCAAGGATATTGGCCTGTAGGTTTCTTTCCTTGTAGTGTCCTTATCTGGTTTTGGAATTATCAGCAAATTATTGGGTCATGCTGGACTTATAGAACAGTCTGAGATCATTCCCTCTTCTTCAATTTTTTGAAAGAGTTGAGAAGATTGGTGTTAAATCTTCTTTAATTGCTTGGTATAATTCACCAGTGAAGCCATCTGGTCCTAGGACTTCCTTTGCTGGGAGGTTTTTGTTTACTGATTCAATCTTACTACTCATTATTGGTCTATCAGATATTTTATTTCTTCATGATTCAGTCTTGATAGGTTACATGTTTCTAAGAATTTATCCCTTTCTTCTAGATTATCTAATTTGTTTGCATATAATTTGTTCAAATAGACTCTTATGATCCTTTGTATTTTTGTTGTATCAGCTGTAATATTGTCATCTTCCTTTCTCCCTTCCTTCCCTTCCTCCTTCCTTCTTTTATTTTTTTCTTCCCATCTTTCTTTCTTGTCTGTCTCTGTCATTTATTTCCTCTCTGATCTACATTATTTCCTCCCTTCTTCTAACTTTGTGCTTAGTTTATTTTTCTTTTCTTTTTTTAAAGTTTTTTTTCAGTTTATTTTAGGAGAGACAGAGAGTGGGGGAGGGACAGAGAGAGAGAGGGAGAGAGAGAATCCCATGCACTGATAGTGTGGAGCCTAACATGGGGCTAGGTCCCACAAACTGTGAGATCATGACCTGAGCTGAAATGAAGAGTCAGACACCTAACCTACTGAACCACCCAGTTGCCCCCATTTTTCTTTTCTAATACCCTAGGGTGTTAGGCTTAGGTTAGTTTAGGTTGTTTATTTGAGATATTTTTGTTTATGTTTCCTTAATATAAGCATGTATAGCACTGCGTTTGTTACATCCCATAGATGTCACTAGGTTGTGTTTGCATTTTCCTTTGCATCAAGACATTTTTGATTTTTTATTTATGTTTTGATCTATCCATTGGTTGTTCGAGGCTCTGTTGTTTCATTTCCAGATGTTTGTGATTTTCCAGATTTCCTTCTGTTACTGATTTCTGGTTTCATACCATTGTTGTCAGAAAAGATCCTTGGTATGATTTCAGGTTTTTTAAAATTATTCTAAGACTTGTTTTTTGACCCTTCACATGATCTACCCTGGAGTATGGTCCATGTGTGGTTGACAAAGATGTGTTTTCTACTGCTGTTGAACAGAGTGTTCTGTATATGTCTTTGAGGTCCATTTGGTCTAAAGTACAGTTCAAGTCCATTTCCCGTATTGATTTTCTGTCTGGATGATCTATCTATTGTTGAAAAGGGGGTATTGATGTTCTCTATTATCACTGTATTGTTGTCTATTTCTACCTTCAGATGTTAGTATTTGTTTAATACGTTTAGGTGCTCTGATGTTATATGCATGCATATTTATAATTGCTATATCTCGTTGATGAATTGATCGCTTTATCATTACACAATGACCTTCTTTATCTTGTTACTGTTTGTTGTTGTTGTTGCTGTTTGTCTTAAAATCTGTCTTGTCTGATATAAATATAGCTGTTAGTGCTTTGTCTTGGTTTTCACCTGGATGGCATATCTTTTTCTATTCCTTCGCTTTGAACCTATGTGTTTCTTTAAAGCTAACATGAGTCTTTTATGGGCAACAGAGACTGGGGTCTTATTTTTTACCCATCCAGCCACTTTGGCATGATTAGTATTGATTCTTATATTCTCTGGTCATGGCTCACACACTTTGACTTGATGGTATTGTTCTGGAGACTTCTACTGTAGTTCAGCAGAGGAGAGCATTGTGGGAGTCTTGCCCTGCTGCTTGCTCGGTACAACGGTCTTCTAACAGGCTGTTTAGAGTCTTGAGGTCTGATTGCATGGCTATTTCAGCAGGCCTGTGAAGGAGGAATGACAAGACCTGAGAAGAGGTGGGGGAGTGGTAAGGAGAGAGGGAGAACTACTTACTGCCTGAGCAAGGCCTACCTCAGTAGGTGAAGGGAGGGCTGATTAGAGGCCGCCATCTTGTACAAGTTCTACCTGGCCTTCTGAATTGTGGCCAGGTGTGAACTATAGGATGGAGGGGGGCCCAAAAGTTGTGGAGGTAAGAATCATGGGGAAGGGCCCAATACCTCAGTCTACAGGCTTTAGCGAAGCATGTTCCATTTCCCCATAGAATTGATGGCTGTGTTCTCTGAGCCCGGTTATTACTTTCCACACACCCCCATTATGGGATTATCACATTGCCTTGGAATTACCCCTCACCCCTAGACTGCTCATTTTTCAATGACGAGGACGATGTAATTTCATCTCTGAGACTCATTTTTCTCTATACCACCCTTTACTCTACCCTCTATCCCAAACCTAGGGATTGGCATGTTAATGGATCTTAAATAAAAATCTGTTGAGTGGATGAATGGATGAGTGAATTATTCACATCAATTTTGAATTAACAGCAATAAATAATCTGTATTTTGAAAAGTTTTTATTTTTGAGAGAGAGAGAGAGAGAGCAGCAGAGGGGCGGGGTGGGGGGTGGTGGTGGTGGGAACAAAGGATCCAAAGCAGGATCTGTGCTGACAGCAGAGAGCCTGATGCTGGGCTTGAACTCATGAACCATGAGATCATGACCGGAGCCTATGTTAGACCCTTAACCGACTGAGCCACCCAGGTGCCACTGATCTGCATTTTTTTGACCCGAGTCACCGATTTCTTTTCTGTGGGAACCCCTTCAGACTTCATTTTGTTTGAGACTTTTTCCAGTTTGGAAAATGCAAAATTCAGGACACTGGTAATCTGTACTTCCTCAAGGTTCCAAAAAAAAAAGGTGTGTTTTTTTTTTTTTTCTTTGAACAAGTCCCTTTCAGTATTAGTGCTACTATGTACTGGCATTGAAAGGAGAGAAAAAAATCCAATCCGCTCCGAGTTGGCCATTAGCATTTTTTTTTTAACTTATTTGGGAGGGAGTTATAAACATAGCATGTGGAGAAGAGAAGGCAGCTGTGGAGGCTGGGACAAATCACTGAAAATGGAAATAGTTAGCAGAAACCTTGATGGAGAGCGACGCTGCCTCTGCATCCGTTAGGGAGCGCGCAGGGCAGTGTGCTGCGAGGTGGGCGATTTGCACTAACAGGAGTGCTAATATGATGTATTAAATGTCAGACCTGCATCGCCGGGTATGTGTCTCTCGCCTGTGGTACCGCCTGTTTATGCTTATTCAGCCCTTTGAATAATTTAACACATTTCATACTCTAAATTACTCCCCGCGATTTGATGGGGATCCTGGCAGTTTACTTGAAATGCTCATTGTTAGGTCAACATAGGGTCCCAGCTTCTGCTCCATAGAAGTACCCCGCCTACTTTGGAAAAACATAATTAGTTTTCTCTGTGGATCTCCTGGAGGGTGGGGTGGGGTGGGCGAGTGGGTGGGGGGGGCGGGGAGCCACGAGGTAGACACCGCGTGTGTTCATGCGATTGTCAGTCCAGAAAATGCCAGGGATCCAAAGGTTAAAAATTTAATGGGGCAGGAAGCTGGCCTTCAGGAGAAGGAAGAGTTGAAGGGCAGCGAAAACAGTTGGAGTTTGTGGTGCAGATGGGTGTGTATGATAAATTACCCTAATTTAGTCAGTACTGACAGTGGCTGAATTCTCCTTTCAACGTAATCCTTACATGCTAGTGGCCTGTCCCAGCGAAGACGGGTCACAGTGGTGTTGGAAAAGCGCCGTGGTGCTGAGTAATTTGTCCAAGTGAAATAGAGAACCTCTAGCCGACTGGGAGCCTCTTTGTTCCTCACTGTTTTCCTCAGTTTACCTGTGTGTAAGCGGCAGTGATGATACAAAGTCCCTGCAAGTCTTGATTAGTTTTCCTGCTCTCCCTGGAACCACAGTTTCCATGCATATAAGAAAAAAAAAATTAAACTTTCTTTGTTCAGAGCTGGAGGTACATTGGTTTCTTTAAGGTTCTGAGAATGTGGTTTTAAGAAGTATCTTTCCCTTCACCCTTTTCTCCCTCTCTCGTCTGCGACCCCCAGGATGGAAAGGGTATGGTCTTTGTGAAAGGTGAGCGTTTTCAATTAGGACTTAAAATCTTACTTTGATGATGCATCACCTTGAGTGAAATCCCGAGTATTCTAACGACCCCAGCCAGCCAATGTGGCTGCAAAATGATGATGCAAGAGTCCAGGGGCTCAGCTCTTTGTTATGTGACAGCAGGACTCTGATTGACTGTACCCTTTGGGTTTGAATTCCTCCACCGCTCTCTGGATATGCTGAAAAATCTTCTTGGGGATTTGAAGTCTTACATATACTGAGACTCCAGAATGAAGTGTTTGCTTATCACCCATTTTCCCCCCTTTGAAATAGTCTGAGCCTGCATTGTAACCTTAGGTCAAAACTATTCGGGGTGGTGGAAACTCATGATAAACACATGCTTTTGAAGGTTAGAATGCCATCAGTTTAAGAACATCAGATTAACCTTTTTATTTAAAAATTAAAAAAAAAAAAACCTCTCCCAAGGGGTAGGAAGACCAAATGTGTGCCTATGTGTATCTATACCTACATGCATGCATTAATCATAATCGAACACAAAAAGAGAAACGTTTGCACACCAAAATATATAGACAACTATTTTGAACTGTTTTGTGAAGAAATTAATGATATTTTGAATACCTAGCAGTCTTAAAAACACTGTATATTTGTCATCCTTTGCTACACAGGGAAGAAACATTTCATCCTGTATCTGAAAGTCTGTTTTATTTCTAACAAGAAAGGGAACAATTATATTTTCTTAGAAATGAAGTCGCTCCATTTCATGGAGTAAGCCTCTTGGATAACCTTTCCCAACATATATTTATGGAATATCTTCAAAATGTAAAAAAATTCCCTTTGCTGGTATCATTGCTTTGTTTTTTCAGGAAAGCTTTAGGCCTTTGTTCCCCTTTTTGGCCAAAGAGGTACAGTGGATGTATAATATTCATTTGTTCCATTAACTTTACTCAGAAGGACAGCCACAGTTTTTCTCAATAAATACACTACACCCATTAGAAAAATTGTATCGGTGTTGTGATATCCGTTTGGGGTATTTTTCTTCCCAAGTGGAAGAAAGTTGCCTTTAGTAAGTCTACATCAAAAGGAGCACCTTTAAATTCCCCCTTTATTTTATTTATTTATTTTTAGTATGAAATTTATTGTCAAATTGGTTTCCATACAACACCCAGTGCTCATCCCAAAAGATGCCCTCTTCAATACCCATCACCCACCCTCCCCTCCCTTCCACCCCCCATCAACCCTCAGTTTATTTTTAAGAGTCTCTTATGTTTTGGCTCCCTCCCTCTCTAACCTTTTTTTTTTTTTTCCCTTCCCCTCCCCCATGGACTTCTGTTAAGTTTCTCAGGATCCACATAAGAGTGAAAACATATGGTATCTGTCTTTCTCTGTATGACTTACGAATTCCCCCTTTAGGTTTCTATACATCTGCTGCTTAGTGGACACATGGCAAATTACTGTATTAACTGCCTGTACTACAAGGGACCCCTCCCCTCAGCCCAGTGCTGGAAAAATCTAGTTATGATTGAGCTGGGTTTTTCCCCATTGGTGGCCAGTAATAGGGGTAGTGTTCATCAGCAGGGAATTGACACGTTTGCGGCTGTGCATAATGCACAAAGGGCTCGGGGGCCTCGGGTCTGTGGGGACAGTGTATTTGCAAGATTTATTCTGCAGGGAAACTGAGCATCTGGACCTCAACCACCCAGAGGGCAGATACGTGACGTCTGAAGGTGGCATTTCTCAGTATCCATAATCCCACTTGAATGCGCGAGTACCTTTGGCTTGTAGCATTTGGGTAGCCGGTATTAGTGTCCTTAACTTTTAGCTCATTCTCTCCAAGATTATTTTTCACCAAGGGTCAAGGTGTCCATTCACTGAGATGTGCAGTTTTTATACCTTTTGCCTGTAAACAATAGATTTTCCACATGGAAAGAAAGGGCAAATACAATTTGCTGTCACTTTTGACTCAGCGGATAGATGCAGCACGCTGTCTCTATTATTTCTCCTGCAGCTTGTTGGTGACTGTTGCTAGGTAATGCTTTTTCCGCTAAGCATCAGGGATCTAATGGGAGGGTTTGGAGACTAGGTTCCATTATATAATTAGCCCTTGATGTGTTCCAGAATCTCACCCATCTGTGTGCAGGAGAGAGAAAAATGTCCCGGGCCAATCCCCAGGAACAGTTGTGGCCGGACCGTGCAGTGACCGCACAGAATTAAAAAAAAAGTAGCCTACTCCTGATAACTCAACCCTTGGTATTTTGCTGCGAATATCAACCAGCGTTATTTTCTTGGGGGGTTGCAGCTGGCAGAAAATAGAGAAGTGTCAGAAACACCTGTAGAAATGGGAAAGCTTTGTGGCACCCTCATCCGATGACTACATTATCCTCAGAAAGTGGAGACTTCACAGAAGATAAACAGACAAACCACCCATGACCTCGGGAAACTTCTGGAGCGGCTCTGGGGTTGTACCAAGGTGTGTGTGCACAAAGGAGGACCCACTACCCTCTGTTGTTTTCAGGGGTGTCCTGAGGGAGCAAAAGGGAGAATGGGGGCTTGTCCTTATTTTTAACCCTGCCAAGACTCTGAAAAGATTTCTTCTGATGAGTTTGTACTAAGAGCCAATCTTCTGACCAGGGCCGAAGATTTGGTATGTAAGTGGTTCTTAGTGGCAGGATGTTTGATGTGATGTTATTGGCCATCTCCTATCTGGCCTAAGAATAATGGGCTGGTTTGGTGCTTACCTTGTATGATATGAAAGGAAACCAAAATATACTCCTAGAACAGCTCAGTCATTAATCTCATTAGGTGTGGATGGATGAGATTATTGAGATTAATGGCATTGACTCCAACTCCCAAGATCTGAAGAGTGAAATGAGTGAATTGCAGAGTCACCAGAATTCTTGGCTATGAGCTATTGCTTGTGGTGAGCAACAGTTCACCAGTGTGAGGCATTGTGGGAGGCCAGCTGCCTTCACCTACATTTCTGATGATTTCACCTGGTTCAGAGGTCCTGTGTAAACACTGTTTGTGACCAGGAATTATTCCATGCGAAGTTATCAAAGCAGGACATTATTTTTTGCTCAACTAACCAGTATGTAAATTCACCTCTTTAAACCACTTAAGGAGGGCAGAGAGTATGGGCAAATCTATCCTAGCTGAAGCATAAATTGCGGGAAGGGCCAAGATAAAGTGCAGATGAAATTTTCACGTGCTAAGTGGAAACGCATTTCTCAGGGTACAGAGAATGTGAGAGAGGTGAGCCTACAGGGAGGGCAAAACGCAGGGAGGGGCTCCTGAGTGGAGGGATTGAGACTGGGACCCAGGCTTTAAGATTTTATTTATTGGGGCGCCTGGGTGGCTCAGTCAGTTAAGTGTCCGACTTCAGCTCAGGGCACGATCTCGTGGTTCCTGAGTTCGAGCCCCGCGTCGGGCTCTGTGCTGACAGCTCGGAGCCTGGAGCCTGCTTCCGATTCCGTGTCTCCCTCTCTCTCTGCCCCTACCCTGCTCTTGCTTTGTCTCTCTTTCACAAATAAATAAACGTTAATTAAAAAAAATTATTTATTCGTGTCCCACTTCATAGCTATTCCCAATAGAGTGGATATATGCAACCTCAGGAAGGCCCCACTCAGGGGAGTCGCCCCTGGATAATTTTCACCTTAGAGCCCACAGAGGGTGACTTTGATGGCTTCTCTTCCAGAGAACCTTCTGCTTGTCTTTTGCCAGCACTAAGCACCATAGACTCAGGTGGTTCTTTTGAATTCCTATATATTTCCCGTGTTCCCTATTATTATTACTACTACTTGATTCTTTGAATAGAAGGAGCTCTTTTCATAGACATAGGAAGAAAATGCTTTAAGACGTTCTGGAGAGCCTGTGCCCCTGCCTTTGTCTACCCCCACCAAAATAGCCTAAGCCCTATGGCTGGCTCCACACCCACCTCCCTATGTCCTTCTCACCCCTGCCTTGGTTTCCCCAGGATGACCACGTGGCACAGTTAGAACCAATGAGATGTAGGAGGAAGTCCCAGAGGACTGTGTCTCCTCCCAAATATTAAAGGCAGTGTCTCTTAATTTTTTTTTTTAACATTTATTTATTTCTGAGAGACAGAGAGAGACAGAGCAGGAGCAGGGAAGGGGCAGAGAGAGAGAGAGAGAGAGAGAGACACACACACAATCTGAGGCAGGCTCCAGGCCCTGAGTGGTCAGCACAGAGCCCAATGGGGGTTCGAACCCACAAACCTCGAGATCATGACCTAGGCCGAAGTCGGGCTCCTACCGGACTAAGCCACCCAGGCGCCCCTAAAGGCAATGTCTCTTTAGATACACCTGGGAATGGAGCTGCCATCTTGCAATCTGGAGTGTCAAGTTTGGTAACAAAGTACTACTTTCCAAGGAGTGGAGCAGAGTGATCGGAAGTATCTTACTCTCACTCTTATTTAACCCAGTGGTTTTCAAGCTTTAACATGCATCCGAATCATTGGGAGAGCTGGGAAAAAACAGAGAACTCTGGGTTCAGAGTTTCTGATTCAGCAGGTCCGGCTGGGGCCTTGAATATGCGTTTCCAACAAGTTCCCAGATGATACTGATGCCCCTGAGCCCGAAACCACAGTTTAGGAACTACTGGCTTAGATGAATTATTCTCTTCCTTTTCTCAGCCACCGTGCATGGCGATGGCTTGTGTCAGCATCAGAAATTGTTAGTGACAGGAAGGGTAAAGCATCCCAGCCCAGGGGTCCCCGGTGTGTGGAATCCTGGGGGGCACCCCATGTTGAAGGTGGGCAGGAGACCAGGTGGGCAGAGGGCCCGGTGTATCCATTCGACTTCCGACGAGAATCCATCTGATTTGTTTTATGTTTCACTCCAACATTTGGGAGCCATTGATTGAATTTACTTCCCCTCAATTTGTAGGTAAGGCAAGAGCTGTCACTGTGCCCCCCTCCTCTGACGACTGTTTCCTGATACCCACATAGGTTTCCGTGTGGTGCCCTACCCTGATGGCCTGTCATGGTAGCATTGTCCTCGTGCTCTGTCAGTCGCAGTGCACATTTGTGATAAAAAGACTTAACAACAATTACGGGGGTCTGAGGATGACAGGGAACGGATGGAATACCGAAATGGCGTAGAAGCCTAAAATGTTACCTTCCATTTGAGAGACAGAGGTACGTCACGATGATGGAGCCTCCTCGCCTCACCCACAAGAACAGATCTGGAGTTGCCCTGAAAGTGCTGGAAATTTTGATTTGGGGAGTGCCCCTGTGGCAGTTTAAAGCACATGTGACAGGTTCCTGAAAGTGCCATGGGCAGGGCTTTGAGAAGCTTCGAGTGCAGGCTGAAAGTCTGTATTTATTTTATTTATTTATTTATTTTCTAAGTGTATTTATTTATTTTGGGAGGGAAAGAGAAAGAGAGCAGGGGAGGGGCGGAGAGAGACTCCCGAGCAGACTCTGCACATCCGCCTGACACGGGGCTTGAACCCACAAACTGCAAGGTCATGACCTGAGCCAACACAAAGAGTGCGGCCTTTAACCAATTGAGCCACCCAAGTGCCCCCCCCCCCCCGTATTGATTTATTTTTAATTCTAAAGTCATACTGGACACTTTTCACGGTGACAACACCGTGATACTTAAAACACTGACACTAGGCATGGCTGAACACTCCAATCATCATAGACGCAGATCAGAATGACTGTATACGTTAGACAAGCAGAACGTGAACCCTGGTTATGCTGGAGAGTAGTGTACGAGGTGCAAAAAAACAAACAGACAAACAAACAAACAAAGAACTTGGGTGCCAGTTCTAGAACTGTTACCAGTTGGCTGTGTGACCTTGCACAAGCTGCTTTCTCTTTCTGAGCTTCGGCATCTTTATTTGAAAGGGGGAAAAGGCTTTAGACAGCTTCAACTTTCTCTGTAATCTGTAATTTTAGAGTTTCCTCGAAAGGTAATGGCAAACAGGACTGAGCTATGAGGCTGAGACTGTCGTTAAAAGGAGAAAATGCACACGTTCCTGGGGTGTGTGTATGTGGGGGGGATGGGTTGTGAACTCCTGAGAATTCCCAAATCACCTAAATATGGTACCTTTCTGCACCACAGGGGGCTTTGTCTCTGACTCCCCCTTCAGTCCCAATCCCCATCCTTTCTGTAGGAGCTCATTCCGCCATTGAACAAGATGCTAACAGAAGAACGACACCCCATTAACGTTCATAATTATCCCTACTGTTAATCAACAAATCTTAATATGTACTGAAAACCAGCATTTCATAAATATCAGATGTTCCATTGCCTCCATTCAGCATGTGCCGGGTGAATAGAGACATTTCAGCCATCGCTAAAACTGTTACTATTTTAAAGCCAGCAACAACAAATTGGGATGCTATTTATTTGTTAAAAATCCCAAATAAATGAAACCCCCCTTTCTTCATTATCCCTCTGCTAAATGTGTCTGGGCACCCAGCACTGGCACAAAGTCTGATGCATTATCTGCAGAAACTCCAAGCAAATATTGACAAATATTTCAAGAACTAAGTGTATAAAATCTTAGTCACATCATGTATGCTTCATTAATTTAAATCCAAACCATTAGCTCTATTAGGTCTCTACTTACACTGGTAGAGAAATATTACCGCATACAAATGAACATTTTTCATAGCAATGGGACATATATTATAGCTGTAATTCATTAAACGACTTCCCTATTATCTAATAATGTGAACCTTACTCTCTATCATGTATATTCCACAATCCAAGAGCACTTGGCATTTTGTGAACATGATGTTTATCTTTGAGGTTAACCACAAGATGCAAACTCTAAGGGGGTCTCAGAGCCTGTGCAACGCCCGCTCTGTCTCTTGCAACACCGCATGTGAAGTAGACTTTTGCTTTTTGGCATTCTTCACTGGTAAGATGAAATCTCAACACAGCGGTTGTCACGTTCATGAATCGTGAAGTCAAATAAAGGTACAAGAGTGATTCAATGTTTCAAGAGACCTCAGTGCATTTCTGTGTTGGAAAAAATCTAACCCAAGCGAGAGGAAAGGAGAAGCAGATATGATTGACTCCTTAACTGGCTGGTTAAAATTGTGAGCTCTTGAACCAAATGATTGGAAATCCAGTTAAGCCACAGGTTACTTATGTAACTGGAAGCAGGTTGACTTTTCTGAGCCTCAGTTTTCTCATGTATAAAATGGAAAAAAAAAAATAACAGCTCTTACCTCATGATAACCGTGAGGATTAAACAAGATAATACATGTGACGTATTTACAAGAATCCCTGGTGGGAAGGAAGGTAAACAAAAAATGTTGTTGATCGGGGCGCCTGGGTGGCGCAGTCGGTTAAGCGTCCGACTTCAGCCAGGTCACGATCTCGCGGTCTGTGAGTTCGAGCCCTGCGTCGGGCTCTGGGCTGACAGCTCAGAGCCTGGAGCCTGTTTCCTATTCTGTGTCTCCCTCTCTCTCTGCCCCTCGCCCGTTCATGCTCTGTCTCTCTCTGTCCCAAAAATAAATAAACGTTGACAAAAAAATTAAAAAAAAAATGTTGTTGATCATTATTTACTGTTTCAGCAGACACCAAAAGCACCCCTGTAATTAACTGGATTTTATAAAATTTTTGAAAGTTAAGAAGAAAAGTTATCAAAAGAATTGAAGACTAAGCAAAAGCAGTGAGAATTACAAAAGAAAAAAAAAAAGAGAGAAAAAATGGCATGGCCTATGTAATAAATTCCAGAGATGATTCTGGACATATTTCTAAACTGGTGATGCGCCCACAATAAGAGACACCCTTCTGCCCAGTTTAAAATAATTTTTTCAAGTTTTTTCCTTAATTTGGAGAGACAGAGAACACGAGTGGGGGAGAGACAGAGAGAGGGAATCTAAAGCATGTTCCACATCGTCAGTGCGGAGCCCGATGCAGAGTTTGAACTCACCAACCCCGAGATCATGACCTGAGCAGAAATCAAGAGTGGGATGCTTAACTGACTGAGCCACCCAGGCGCCCCTGCCCAGTATAATCTAGAGTAAAAGCCGTAAGGTACAATATTAGAAGTGAGAAAGGGAGTGCAATTGTAACTATACAGGAGGTTAAGAAAATTAAGAAGAATCCCACAGACAGTCTCATAAAATGGGAAAATATTAGGGAAACTAAAAATGGCCAAAACTGATTCTAGAAAAAAAAATGTATAAACGTCCCCAGACAATATTTGTTCACCATCAAAGAATAAAGCAGTGAAGTTTATTAAGTGAATTATAGAAAATCTTCAAGGAACAAAGAATTCCTGTTCTATTTCAAAAAATATTCGGGGGAGTATGTGAGTGGCTCAGCCAATTAAGTGTCCGATTTCGGCTCAGGTCATGATCTCACAAGTTTGAGCCCTGCGTTGGGCTCTGTGCTGATGGCTCAGAGCCTGGAGCCTGCTTTGGATTCTGTGTCTTCCTCTTTTTCTGCCCCTCCTTTGCGCTCTCTCTCTCTCTCTCTCTCTCTCTCTCTCAAAGATAAATAAACGTTAAAAAATAATAAAAATAAAAAAATATTTGGGTGAGAAAAATGGAAGATATGTCCTGAAGTTCATTTTGTTATATTAGTGTAACTTTGCAGCTAACAACCACGACATTGCACCATTTCCTACTTCACCATCAATATAGTTGCAAGTGTTCTAAATTAAATTTTAAAAAGATTAAGTTGAAACAAAGATGTCTCGGCATCGAGAAAGCTATTAAAATAACTTACTGCATGAATAGATCAAAGGGGAAAAACATGATGATCACAGTATATTCTATAATCCATTTGAATTCCGACATCTATTCCTATAAAAAATGCTGAAACTGATTCTAGAGAAGTCATTTCTAAATATGATAAAAAAAGATCTTGGACCAACCATGAATATTCCCATTGTTGAAGAAACATTGGATATATTTCCATTAAAGTTAGGGGGACACATTTTACCTTGTAACATCGAGAGAAAGCATACAAAATTAAAAAAAACACACATAAAGATAAATATTTTACAAACCAAGGAATAAACACAAAAACTGTGTGGAAATGACTTTAGGAGTTACTTGATTTATATATAGTCAATTATTTTAGAGATTGCTTCATATTAGGCTTCCCAAATAAATTATACATGGATTCATAATTTTTTAAATATTTTTAAATGTTTTTATTTAGTTTGAGAGAGAGAGAGAGAGTGCATGCATGAGTGGAAGGAAGGGGCAGAGAGAGAGAGAGAGAGAGAGAGAGAGAGAGAGAGAATTCCAAGCAGGCTCTGCATTGTCAACACAGAACTGATGCAGGCCTTGAACTCATAAGCGGTGAGACCATGACCTGAGCGGAAACCAAGAGTCAGATGCTTAACCAACGGAGCCACCCAGGCGCTCCCTACGTGGATGCACATAACAGGTCAATAAAGCTTTTATAAGATAAAATATTTTTTTTTAAATTAAATTTAAAAGACAAAATAACTGCCTTGGGGTAGAGAAGAAGCTTCCAAGCATGACAGCAAAGCCAAAATCAATAAGGAAAAAAAAATCTATTCATAGATTCAGATATGCAAGAACTGACAAGGACTAGATTGAAAGAAATACCCTCAATAAACAAAGGTAAAAGGCAAATGGTAATCCATGAAAATATTTACAATTTGTATGAACAGCATGAAGTTATCATTACTGTACTTGGACAGTATGACAAGACAAAGTTTCATTCAATACTAGTGTATGCAACGAATTATGCCCTTTCATGTACCTTTCTGGAAGGTTCTTTAGGACTGAGGCATTGCGTAAGACAGAATAAAGCCAGGGGTCACAGAGATGTGGCACTGCATCATATTTCTGCATTCGCCGTATGGATTACTTTGGTAATCTGCCGAGCCAGTCTGGTCTTCTCTTTCTTAATAGCAAAATTTGAATATCCTTTCTTTGGGATTGTTGTGAGGCTTAAAGTCATGTAAGTAAAAAAGTACCTTGCAAAATCCATAGTAAGAAATCAACACCATGGCTGTTGTTATAATGTTATTTTTTAAAATCCATACCTTTTGAATTAAGAATTTTACTTCTTAGACTATTTTCAACCAATGTAATCAAGAATCTATTCAGGGGCGCCTGGGTGGCTCAGTCGGTTGAGCATCCGACTTCGGCTCAGGTCATGATCTCACGGTCCGTGAGTTCGAGCCCCGCACCGGGCTCTGTGCTGACAGCTCAGAGCTTGGAGCCTGCCTCAGATTCTGTGTCTCCCTCTCTCTCTGCCCCTCCCCTGCTCATGCTCTGTCTCTCTCTGTGTCCAAATAAATACAAACATTAAAAAAATAAAAAAAAAAAACAGAATCTATTCAAAGATAAAGTACTGTCCAAAATGGTAAATTACTGAAATACCTTTGCATAAATTTTAATGTATCCATGGGATGAATGATGAACTGTTTTAAGCTTTCTGCAAATTAATTTGGTAATATGTAATGGAAACTTTAAAATGGCTGTATTTACAGATCTGACCATTCTCAGCAAAATTTATCCCCTAAAGGTAATATGACTACATGCTCATTGATTTAGTCTATAAAAACGTCCATTGCATCATTGTTGATAATAGTGAAAAGCTGAAATCAAATGCCAAATAGTAAAGGACCGTTAAACTCCTACTAGAGTTAACCGCTCGGCAATCTCGGTTGCACCTCAAATTCTTTATGCACAGAAATGAATTTGTCATCTGTCACATCCAATTTGCACCACTGTCCTGTGTCTTGGGAGGTGACTCACTGCCTGTAAATCTTTGTTCAAGCTGGAAATGTGGAGGTCATCATGAACTCTTCCTGTTCTCACCTCTGTGTACAAGCACAAGACTTGCCTATGGTTCCCCCGAAATCTCTCCCAAAAAAATGCTTTTCCCTTTAGCCCCACCACCCCAGTCCAGGTTTCATTCATCTCCTACCTAATATACCAGCATAGCCTTCCAGCTGGTCACTGCCCCAGCTCCTTCACTTATGCTTCTCGTCCCTTCCCTTGCCTCAAATATTTACACTGAAATCAAAGTGATTATTTCAAAACACAAAATGGACCATCTTGGCCATTTTCCATATTTTTTTCGAAAGTTCATTTATTTATTTTCATAGAGAAAGAGAGGGAGAGAGAGTGAGCAGGGGAGGGGCAGAGAGAAGGAGAGAGAGAATCTCAAGCAGGCTCCAAGCTGTCAGCGTGGAGCCCAACGCAGGGTTTGATCCCACAAACTGCGAGATCACGACCTAACTTGAAACCAAGAGTTGAATGCTTAACCCACTGAGCCACCCAGGGGTCCCTCAACCATTTTTTTTGTTTGTTTTATTTATTTTATTTATTTTTTGTTGGAGAGTGAGAAAGAGAGAGAGAGCAGGTGAAGAGCAGAGAGAGGGAGAGAGAATCCTCAGGCAGTGCTCGAACTCACAAACCATGAGATCACAAGCTGTGAGATCACAACATGTGAGATCAGGATGCTGAGCCAAAATCAGGATCCGGACACTTAACTGAATGAGCCACCCAGGTGCCCTGAAATTCAACCGTTTTTAAGTGATCTCCCTAAGAAATACTAAAAGCCAAATATTTCAAGGGTAAGTTCTACTAAACCGATCCTCATCTACGCAAATTGTTTAGAGCAGAAAAGAGAAAGATCCCAAGTCAGTTTATGAAGCAGGTATAGTTTTGATACCAAATTGGTGTCGAGGGAGTATACAAGACAGAAAATTGCTAGGTTAATTTCACATCTGTATTAGCATCTCATTTTTAACATCGTATTTATTTATTTATTTATTTATTTATTTATTTTAATATATGAAATTTATTGTCAAATTGGTTTCCATACAACACCCAGTGCTCATCCCAAAAGGTGCCCTCCTCAATACCCATCACCCACCCTCCCCTCCCTCCCACCCCCCATCAACCCTCAGTTTGTTCTCAGTTTTTAACAGTCTCTTATGCTTTGGCTCTCTCCCACTCTAACCTCTTTTTTTTTTTTCCTTCATTGTGTTTAAAACTGCATCGTAATAAAGTGTTATCCAGGAGTGTGAATATACAACAAGGTTAAAGAACCCATCGGTGGAATTTGTCTTGTTAATTGATAAAGGTAAAAATGCTTATTATCATTCCAATAGATGTATACACAACATTTGATAAAATTCAACACCTATTCATGATTTATTGGAAATAAAACCTTCAGTAGATGGGAATAGAAGATATCTTCCTTTGCCTCATAAAAGATATCTCTCAAAAATCTATAGCAGTTTTCACAACTGATGAAACATTAGAAGCATGTGCTTTAGTTAAGAACAAGTCAAAGATAGTTGTTTGTACTGGGTTTTTTTTTTGTCCGTTTGTTTTGTTTACATATTATACTGGGTGTTTCAGACCCTGTAATAAAATTAGAAAAGGAAAGAGAAATTATAAGCCTTAGCAAGAAAGATGTTCACATACGATGACTGTCAACTTAGAAGAGCTAAGAGAACATATATATAATATTATATATTGTAACTCAATATTATATATATTATATATTATATAATATAATATATTATATATTATAACTCAAAGAGAATTCAGCAAGTATACTGAATATGCTGTCAACATATGAAAATCAAGAGTGTGAATTTTGCATAAGCAACTATTCAAAAATAAAGTTGTTTAAAAAGTAACATCTGTGACAGCATTAAAAGTCACAAATACCAATATGTAAAACTAACAAAATGTATACTTAAGACCTTTATGAGGAACTTATGCAATTATTTTGAAAGTGAACAGAATACCTAAATAAATAAAGATACCATAGGTATGGGCGGGGATATTACCTATGGTAACAGTGGGGCAACTCTCCACAAATTAATACAAGGTGATTCCTTTCAATACGCCAGCAGAATTGTATAACATCAGACAAACTGATTCTAAAATGTATATGGAAAAATTACAAAAGGAAATACAACAGGAACATTCTGAAAATTTTGAAGAAGAATAATGTAAAGAGACTCCCATAATCAAATAAGAAGACTCTTTATAATGCTATTGGTGTATTTTTTACAAGTCAGGCCATTATTTTAGTAGAATAGAATAGGGAACATAGAACCAACATACGTTTGTATACTGACAATGTATTTCACAAATATTAGAACTTGGTGCATGACAATGATGGGATAAATTGGCAAAGAAAGAATGGGCCCTTCCAGGCATGCACATGGAAATATGAATGTGCATAATAACTCTGTGGAGAGCAAATCAGCAAAGTCAAGTGTAGTTTAAGATGTAAACAATCTGGGGGGGCTCAGTCAGTTAAGTGGCTGACTTCGGCTCAGGTCCACGATCTCACGGTTGGTGAGTTCAAGCCCCGCATGGAGCTCTCTGCCGTCAGCACAGAGCCCATTTCAGATCTTCTGTACCCCCTCCCCCTGCCCTTCTCTCGCTCACACTCTGTCTCTCAAAAATAAATAAACATAAAAAAAAAGATGGACACAATCTAGGGGCGCTTGGGTGGCTCAGTCGGCGAAACATCTCCAAACCCTTGATTTTGGCTCAGGTCATGTTCTCACACTTCACAGGATCGAGCCCTGCGTCAGGCTCTGCACTACCGAGGTGGAGCCTACTTGGGATTCTCTCTCCTCTCTCTCTGTCCCTCCCCAGCTTGCATGTGCATGCTCTCTCTTCCTTAAAAAAACAAATGTACACAGTCTGTGACCCATAGTTCTAATGCAGGTATCTGTGACAGAAAAACTCTCGTATATGTGATCAGAAACATGCACTGAGATATTTGTTAAAAAGCATGATTTCAAGCAGCAACTTACCTGCCCATTAATAACAAAAGGAATAAGCTACGAGTCACGATTCATTTATAAGATGGAATATTTCACGCGTTTAAGGGATTTAATGATTTCTTATTTTGAAACCTATTTGATGACACTAACAGATGAATAAAATACAGATGGCTCTAAAATTTTAACTGTAATGATGTACAATTGATTGTAATTGATGTATAATGTACAATGTATTAATTGATGGCTCTAAAGTTTTAACTGTAATGATGTACAATTGATTGTAATTGACGTACAATGTACAATGTATTGATTGATTAATTAAATCTTGTTCTCTTTGTGTGTGTGCATGCACAGAATTTACTCTAGAGTCTTTGGGCGATGCATGGCCCTGCAGACAACCAGGTTGCAGACTTACGTCCTCCGGAAGTGTGAAAGAAGTGTCTGTTGTTACAAGCCACCTAGTTTGTGATAATTCATACATTAGCCACAGGAACTAATATGTTGCCCAACAGGCAGAAACGCAGTCCTGAATACGCACTTCGGGAGTGGTGTGTGAGTTCTAAAGGGTGGAAGTTAAGTCAAAGGGGGAGTTGCATAGGTCTTTGGCACGCTAGCATTGACTCTTTGGGAAGAAATAAACCCGAATGGGAATGCCCAGAACACTTGGCTGAAATAAACCCATCAAGAGACAAGACAGCCGCTTCAAGCTGAAGATGGGAGGAAGCAGCCCCCTCAGCCAAACTGAGAATGCTTGAATGCTCCCACTGGACAAGACCTATGTGTGCACACAGAAGTTTCTAGAAGGAAATAAATACTCCATAGGAAAATGGTTCTTGACGGACCTTAAAGAATCGGGAAAGGTGGTGGTTCTCATGTCCCTGTGACTTGAAAGGCATAGAACTTTTGTTTACTTTTTTTCTCCCTTTTCGCATCTTCGTTCTTATACATTGTGACCAGAGTGGCCATTAGGCTGTTCCGAGGAAAGTTTTGCCCTTGATTCTGAGTGTGTGTGTGCGTGTGTGTGTGTGTGTGTGTGTGTAGACACATGTGAAGAGTGTGATCTTTAGAGTCAAGGAACGTTCCACCACAAATTAATGCAATGAATACCAATCTCAGTCCACAAATCAAAATTTGCCAAATAGAGGAAATCTAATTTTTTGCATGAATCAACTTTATTTCAAACATAAGCTCCCTTTCCCCTAGACTGGGATAGCTAATGTCAGTCATTCTTAGAGGTCTTTCTCTCCTCCCTCTCATCTACAGTACTGAAATAGGGACAAGCTTCCAGAATCTTCTGTAATGTCACAGACCAGGGACGCTCTTTGATCAGCCATGGGCCCAGCCACTCTGCTGTTGCTGAGAACCTCCTTGCTCCAGCCTGAAGGATATCTTCGGGTTTGTTGACTCCCTGATGCTTTCCTGTGTTGTCCAGGGCACCGGGGTAAGAAACGTGTCACCATTCTCCCTGAGGTGTGCCCAGGAGCAGGGCACAGACTTCCATTCTCCAGAACCCACAAGCCTTTTTTATTCCCCCAGTCTTTGGGAGACTCTTTTCAGTAATTAAAATCTTTCCCTGGGGCGAAATCCCTCATGCTTCTCTTTCTCGGATACTTAATATAATATGTTCTGTAGCTTAAATTTTTTGGAAAGGAAATGCAGGAATGTTTTCTGCCCCATCTCACATTTCAGCAGAGACCAGGAAACCTGGAAGCTGGGGCCTGCTTGAGTGAACTAAGAGAGAAAATGCAGGGAGAAAAAAGCATTCGCTGAACATCCTGGACAAAGGGTCCCTGCGGACGTCAACCTCAAACTGATTTGTGCTATTACCTTGCGGTGGGCATTCAAAGTCAGGGGGAGGAGGGAAGTGAAGATCTTCAAAAAGCTTAATTTGCGGGGCGCCTGGGTGGCTCAGGCGGTGAAGGGTGGGACTTCTGCTCAGGTCATGCTCTCATGGTTCGTGAGTTCGAGCTCCGTGTCGGGCTCTGTGCGGACAGCTGGGAGCCTGTATTCTACTTCGGATTTTGTATGTCCCTCTCTCTCTCTGCCTCCCCCCTGCTTGCATTCTCTCTCTCTCTCTCTCTCTCTCTCTCTCTCTCTCTCTCTCTCTGCCTCTCCCCTGCTTGCATTCTCTCTCTCTCTCTCTCTGCCTCTCCCCTGCTTGCATTCTCTCTCTCTCTCTCTCTGCCTCTCCCCTGCTTGCATTCTCTCTCTCTCTCTCTCTGCCTCTCCCCTGCTTGCATTCTCTCTCTCTCCCTCTGCCTCTCCCCTGCTTGCATTCTCTCTCTCTCTCTCTGCCTCTCCCCTGCTTGCATTCTCTCTCTCTCTGCCTCTCCCTTGTTTGCATTCTCTCTCTCTCTCTCTCTCTCTCTCTCTCTCTCTGCCTCTCCCCTGCTTGCATTCTCTCTCTCTCTCTGCCTCTCCCCTGCTTGCATTCTCTCTCTCTCTCTCTGTCTCTCCCCTGCTTGCATTCTCTCTCTCTCTCTGCCTCTCCCCTGCTTGCATTCTCTCTCTCTCTCTCTCTCTCTCTCTCTCTCTCTGTCTCTCCCCTGCTTGCATTCTCCCTCTCTCTCTCTCAAAAATAAAGACATATGTAAAAAATTAGAAATTTGCTATTAACACTGTAACCTTGAAACAGAGATCCAAGTTCTTATTTGCAACTTCCCGGCCGGCTGGGTCTCCACCGTCAGACACATTCACGCGCGCACCGGTTCCTCTGAAGGAGCACAGTGGGCCTGCGTGTGAGCAGAAAGGCAAGGGAAATGCATCTGTATGGCACTGCTCGTCCCCTATTAAGAGGACGTTCGTGAATGCCAGGGGATCTCAACGTAGCTTGTCTGCCACGGATCTGGAGAGAGTTTTCCTTAGGTAAAGTTGCTAGGTTCATTGGGCTCCCAAGGGGAAAAGAGGCTCCGTGACAATGACATTTCTAAAGCTCTGTGCTTAGCAGAACATGACAGCTTCACTCCACCTTCACCCATTCAGTGACATAATCAGTGATAAAAACCTCGGAGACGTCGTGGTGCCGCAGAAACACAAAGGGAATAGTCCCCTTCTCTGGGTGAGCCCCCCGTGCCATGCAAAACGCACCTGAATATCATGCGGTAAAAATCTGGAGTGGCACCATACCAGTTTCGTTTATGGGTCTTTGAGGGTGGTCACTCAAAGGAACCGACCAAAGGTAACATTTTTCATTAGCTAATATCTTAGCTAGTCTGGGAAACTAGCTTCATTTTCTTCACCTCTCTTTAACTTCCGGGGGGGGGGGGGGAATGGGTAGCCTCAATCAAAGATTTAGCCTTAACTATCTTTTTTTTTATTTCTCTTTATCTTCCAAATGTATATCTCCAGGTAAAACCTCTTTCCCGAGGCTCAGCAGTTTGCCTGAAATACCCATCTCGAGTCAATAAGGTGTCTCAGTGCATGATATTATAAACTTCCTTCATGAACTGATTTCTCCCCAGATGTCTTGCTTCTCTTGTTGACTTCAGTTTGGTTAAATAGAGCGCCATCCACCTGATCACTCGAAGTAGAAACTAGACTGCAGACTTCCACTCCGAACTCCTTTTTTTTTCTCTACTCCTTTTTATTAGCGCTGGGTTTATCTTACAGTTTTGGGGAAGCTTTTGGCTCAGCGGAGTACAATAAGAATTACATTTCGCATCGTATCACGTCCAGATACATATCTGAAGTAAAAGTTTCGCAAAATAATAATAGCCCCCACTTTGTGTAGGATGCATTAATAATTTACCGTTCTATCCTGCTGTATTCGATTTCACTTCTTTTTCAAATGCTGGTCGTGCTCCACTAAATTGATTTTAGAAGGCATTAATGGGTTGCAACCTGCAGTTTGAAAAACAAAGTCAAATGAAACCACAGAACATGGGCTTTATAAGGAAATAAATGTATAACATTTGCTAAAATATGTAATGCCTGGTGGATCCTAGACGGCTGTTAGTTGAACTTTCAATGACATTTTTTACCCCTCGATTTTATTTACTTTGTTAATGCATCTCCTTGACTAGCCTCCCTCCATTTCTGAATGTTTATACCCTACGCATATTTCCAGACATGCATGCTATCTCTTCCATAAGACTCCAATCGTTTGTTGAACTGGAAATGATGGGGAAGAGATTGTATCCTCATGGGAAATCCGTATGACGTTACCCCACCTCTCTATCCACAGAGCACTTTCCACAGCCTGAAAGATCCATGGACAGAAAGCCATGGTGACTTCCTCTGTGTGTCCTTGATAGCTTCTGGTCAGATCCTTTATGAGACTCAGTGCTTAAGAAAGACACTTGAAAGGAAGTTATTAATAGGGTTGGCAAACTAATCATACCCGCTCCCAATGGGGCAAGATAAGGCCATATGACTCTTTCGAACTTGTTTGATCACAGACTCTTAACTCTTCGAGCAGTGACTTTCCAAATTGTGGTCACACGTGATACTAAGTATGAGCAGACTCAGTACAGGTCTATTGCTGTTATCGGCACAATCCCAAGACCAGTTAGAAAGATCCCTCCAGACATGGCTTTTAAATTCTTTCTTCATGTAATAAGTCCTGCTCAAAGGGAAAAGAAAAACAAAACAGAAAAGGGAGACATGACAATAAAATCAAGATAGCTGAGATACATATAAATATATATATGTGTAATTATAAACAATTGTGTAATATAATAGATATTCACATACATATAATATACAACATATAATATAATATATATCATGAGTTACTCCCCCTATTATTAGCATTATGTTTGTGACATATTGAATTATAATTGAGAGCACTGATCTTTAGAAATCTTTGCTTTCATAGCCCCTGAAGTAATTTGATAAAACGACGTGCTTTTCACTCAGTACAAATATTGGCATCTAGAACCTTTCATCGTATGTGTAAATGGTTTCAAGGGATGGAATTCTGCAGACTTTTATAAATGATATGGTTATGTCACACTTTTAAATACATCAAATGACATCTAAATACCATAGTAATGTGAAACTCACTAAAAAAAGAAATACACAAACATACTTTAAGAAAACATTTAAGGGGCGCCTGGGTGGCGCAGTCGGTTAAGCGTCCGACTTCAGCCAGGTCACGATCTCGCGGTCCGTGAGTTGGAGGCCCGCGTCGGGCTCTGGGCTGATGGCTCGGAGCCTGGAGCCTGTTTCCGATTCTGTGTCTCCCTCTCTCTCTGCCCCTCCCCCGTTCATGCTCTGTCTCTCTCTGTCCCCAAAATAAATAAAAAACGTTGAAAAAAAATTTATAAAAAAAAAAGAAAACATTTAATGATTTGTATGTGTTTCTTTCCTTCTTAAACTCCTGTTTTTACTCTTGCCCCACAGTGTCATCCTAATGTATTATAATTATATATGTGAAAATTCCTTATTAGTCACTCTATTATACATATCTACAACAAAATATGCATATGTGGTCAGTATGCATATATAAAACCATTTTAATATGTTTTGTTTCCTGTGAATGTAATGATTACACACTTTTTTTCTGGATTGGGATATTACATTATTGTTAGTACTCAATCTATAAACAGCATAAATAGATGATAAATTCTGACAGTGGTTAAATACAAGTGAAATTTTATTGGAATTGGACTTCGTAGTTAGGCAAATCATGCCCAGATTCTTTGTAGGCATTAAGGAAAGAGAGGGCAGGTACTGGCAAAAACTAGTCTATCTGGAGCTAGCATTATTTTTTTTTAATATGAAGTAGAAATTATTAAAGCTTTTATAGGATGAAATAAAGTGACAATTGACTGTAATTCATATAAATATTTAATGATAATAGTTAAAAATTAGTTTTTAATAACTCCTTGAATAACACAAAGAATATGAAATGTACCGCATAAAGTTTTTATCTGAGATTTTACCAGTGTCTTTGGAAAATTTGGTAGTCCCATAAAACACTGGGGTTACTGTTAAAAGTTTCAATCATTCCCTACTCTGCTTATGCTGTTTTGAAGGAGCTTTGCTTTTTAGCTGTTGACTTGACTTAAGAATTGGGCAGAGAGGGGGGAACTGCTTACATTTAGATATATGAAAAGTAAAAAGCAAATCTGAACATTTCATTTTTCTCGCTGATGCTCTTTTTAATTTACTTTAAAAAAATGTTTACTTGTTTCTGAGAGAGAGAGAGACAGAGTATGAGTGGGGAGGGGCAGAGAGAGAGGGAGACCCAGAATCTGAACCAGGTTCCAGGCTCCAAGTTGTCAGCACAGAGCCCAAGGTGGGGGCTTGAACTCATGAACCATGAGATCATGACCTGAGCCCAGTCGGACACTTAACTGACTGAGCCACCCAGGCGTCCCATTAATTTACTTTCTTGCGCTGCTTTGACACATGCCAAGTAGTGGAAGAATCTAAATCCTTCTAGTAGGCTAATGAGTTATGGTAGCTTGATTATAATCACTGGAGAAGGTTTCCCTTTGCTGGACACATGAAGATTTTCATTCCATGGGACATTGAGCCACACTAACTCCAGGGATGGTTGAAGTGGATGCCTATTCTTTACAAAGTAGAAGAACAAACATTCAAGACAGTTCTTGAACAAATTACTTTTTCTAAAGAGGCTACATGGAAGGCGATTAATTCAAAATTGATTTCCTTAAATCGACTTATAGTCATATATTTGCTGTAAATCCTTTCTTTTCCATGAGTAACCAGGGAAAGTGATTCAAACCAAACTTTAAGACAAATGATTCTTCTTGGTGATAAAGAATTGGTGTTGAATAATTCCTCCTTTACTATTTTAGGGAGTGCCGGACAATTCTAAAAATTTCTAGTTGTGCTCTAGCCCATAACTTGACATATCTTCCTGGAGCTCCAAGAAGATCTCTGAACACCTATAACCATGTTTGTATGTGTGTATATCTTTTTTGTGGGGTATGAGGTCACAGCTTTTATCAGATTCCAAAGTAATGTGTGACCCCAGGAAAGTTTAAGAATCACTGCATTAGAGTTCTCTTCCTTGATTCCTATGCAATCGCTAAAACTGGATTACAAAAAAGTGATTTTTTAAGTAAAATGAAAAAAAAAAGAGTGAATCAGTACATCAATATTTTAAAAGTACATGTGTGACGAGTTAGGGGAAACAAAATATTCACCAAGTAAAGTGACATCTTAGAGTCTAACTCTGAAAGTCTTTACCAAAGGAAGAAGATGCTAGGTTTCACATGCGGAATTTCAAGTAGAAACATGCCTTAGAGGATGCATGTTTACCTACAATATTTAAGTATCGTTCTTCAAGCCAATATCCTGCCTTCTTCTTTGAAAAAAAAAATCTCCTTGTAGAAGAATTAATGATAATGCCAACAGCTATGTTTAATGATCAACTACTATGTTTCATCCACTTTGCAAACAGACAAAAACTCCCCTCCCCGACAGCTGCTGCGTTTTAAGGCATGGGACAAATATGGTTCAGAGACTTGGAGCGGGTTGCCCAAGGTCACACAGCCAGCAGGTGGCGGACCTGAGCTTAGAGCCCACATATGCGTGGTCCTCGGTTCCATCCCATCTTATTTTGGTAGGATGACCGCTGGACACAACAACTACTGCCTCCAGAGATGACAGCCATGAATACTGTTCCAACCTTTCAAGTGGCTCTTGAAAAACCTGGAAGCCCAGACCAAAAGGACCAAGAAGTCATAGTGAGCGTCCCCTGTGACCCACCTTGTCTGAGCAGAGTTGGGCTTTTTCTGCGTACTTATTACGTTGCTCTGCCCCCTATATTTCCTTGACTCCTTGCACCTGTCAGGTATCCTCCAAATCAAAGGGGCTTTCTTGCATTGACTCGCTTATTTCAGCATGACTGCTGCGTCTCTAAAGAAGATATATTCGACACGAATGAGATTTTCTTCCTCCTCGGGTCTCTCTCCCACATTGAGTTATGTCTCACATTCATTTCTCCCTCTGCTGCAGTATATTATGTCTCCCCAATTCTCATTTGTTTTTAGACATCTCTACCTGGAGTGTCCAGTCTCTTAAGCTTGTCATCTTGTTTGTATTCTACGTGTCTTAAAGCTCTGAGGGATTTTCCCTCTTAAAAGCTCAGTCCATCGGCTCGTGGGATCCGAGCGGCATGTCTGATCAAAGCAATTGGCATTCAAATGATTCTAGAAACTTCCTAACCTCTCCTCCTCTGAAGTTAAAATAATGAGTGGAAATCAGTTAGAAGCAGATGTTTTATTTGCATTTTCATTTGTAGCAGCTTAAACTGGTTTGTCTGGGTCATCCATTTAAATGGGAATTATTCTTAATGAAAGCAAATTGAACTTTGATAAGGTAAGCAATACCCGACACGCTATTGGTTGGGTATCTTCTGAATTCCCAGTGCGTGTTTCCAAGTTTGGAAATTTGGCCACAAAGCAGTGGCTGAAGCCTGTTTTAAATAGTCCAACTGGGCATCAGTTAATAGTAGCTTCACTTGAGGGACGTAGCCTTGTATTTATTTGGGGGCTGCGTGTCACATACTTGGGGATATAAAATGTTAATCAAAAGCTTTAGTATTTACACAGATCACACAGTTGCTATTCTATGCAAGTGCTGAAGGTCTCGGGCGAGACGTGGTACCTCCTATCTAAATGCTCGGTTCCTTGAGGACAGGAGCCAAACCTGATGCATATTCATTTCTATTGCATTTAGCCCAATGCCTAGTATATGTTAGAGCAGAGATGCTCATGGGCTGAGTGAGTGGATGTAGGCTCCCTTCCATAAATGATAATACATTCTTTTTTAAATTAAAAAAAAAATTAAAAGAGAGAGAGAGCAAGCAGGGGAAGGGCAGAGAGAGAGGGAGAGAAACAGAATCCTAAGCGGGCCCCACGTCGTTAGCGCAGAGCCCGATGCGGGGCTCGAACTCATGAGCCATGAGATCATGACCTGAGCCAAAATCAAGAGTCAGAAGCTTGACCGACTGAGCCACCCAGGCGCCCTGAGAGTAACATTCTTGGCAAACCGTCCACAAGGCATGTACATTTCCTGCAATGGAGTCTTGCTTCCATGGTATTTGATCGGCAGGCCCAGATTCTGGCTCATCTCGTGACCAGTTAGATGGACACCATCTGTCTCACATGTAGAGGGAGGTGGTTGCAGACGCCCGTATTTCCTAAAACCAAGCCTCTCCTCCTGGATAATTGAAGCCTCACAACTCTGACCTGTCCTTGGAAGGTGACATGTGGCTTGTCACAAGCCAAGAGTGTAGCTGAGCATCTGCTGGGCAGGCATGCCAGGAAGCTGACGGCCATCTTCACAAAGGTAGATTCAAAGAGCTGAGGTGATCCCAAGCAGCAGCTCCAGGGAGACCAGAAAGAGGGAAGAAGAAATAGCGGGGGACCAGGAAGGTGGGAGCAAGTTGCTCCAGAGGCCAAGTGGGGGACAATCCCAGAAGCGAGGAGACCCACTGAGAACTCGGCTCCAGAAATGCCCGGATGAGACGGTCAGGTCACCCGGAGAGATGACGGCCGATGCCGAATCTCAGGCCTATGGGTTTCAAAGACCTGGTAGGGAAACGACGAAGAAAAGAAAAGCCCAGTGGTAAATGTCACAGCCCACCACACGTGCCTCACCGTCACTCCAAAGCAGTGAGCAATTTCTGTTTCTTTACGTGGGGATACTTGAGTTGACCACTGGCCAGACGCCTCTCCTTTAAACCCCACTCCCCACCCCCCCCCCCCCCCCCCCAGCGAGCTATCTAGTTGTACAGACATAAACCCAAACTCCCTTCCCGAGATGAAGACATGGCTCAAAGGGGAAAAAGAAAAAAAGAAAAAAAAACCCAAGACAAAACAAAACTTCAGAATGGAAAAGGGCCAGGGTCACCCGGAGGCCAAGCAGCTGCTTCTGGAAAACAGTGGGGAGGACGCGGAGGGGTGGGGGGGGGGCAGGCATCGTGTTCCACTCACTCCTCCGCTGTGCCCGGAGCCCCTTGGAGAGAGCTGGCAGCGGCTTGCCGGACTGACGCCCTGACACGGTGGTCTGGAGGTACCACTTCCGGTCCCGTGACAAAACATGGTGGAGGGTTGCTGAGAGGGCCAGTCACCCTGCCTGGCCCCACGCCTGACTTGGATTCGCCACCTCGAGGACTCTCCCTTTGTAAGCGCTCCGCTCTCAGCACCAAGACTCAGCTCCCCTTGGAGGTGCCATTAGCAGAAGCCGGGGTGATCCTCTTTCAAGAGGCTACTTGGGTAATGGGTGGTGACACATGAGTGCCCATGCAGGAAAAAAGAAAAGAAATAACAGCGTGGGCCCTGTGAGTGAAGCTGAAAAGCATGTGTGGACTTGTGTGAGGCACCCCTTTGGGGGGCTCGAAGACCCTACAAAAACAGCTGACATCGGAGATAATAAATAACCAGGCAAGACAATGATACGAACACTAGGATTAGCTAGAGCCATGCGAGCAAAGAACCGCCGCATGCTTAATAAATGTTAGCTCTTATTAATAACCTTGCACTTCTAAGGAAATTTAAAATGATATACACAGAAGCTAAGAACGGCTAGAAAGTTACAAGCAAAGATTCCACTGACCACGCGTGCTGAGAGACACGGCAACTGTACAGAGTTGGCCCCTACTGAAGAGATACTGAGAAACAAGTTTCTAGTTTGCCAGTGAAAAATATATGCCACTCTGAGATACGACATTTTTGAGAGAAAACGTTCAGCTCCTCGGGGATCCACCGTGTGTGACCTGACCAGGCTTCCCGCCCCGTTTCTCCTTCCCGCTCTGCACAGCTTGCTTACCTGATGTGGCCCCCACTCCTGGGACCCACCGCCATGTTTTTTGGCTAGTGTCCCCAAAGCCAGCCTTCTTCTGACCCAATTTCAAGGTCAAGGAATGCCTCTGATTCCAATTTTATGGGTCCTTGGTTCTCAAAATGACCTTTGTAGCTCTGTAGTTAACAGCTTATTAATCTTCTTATGTCTTCTCGAGGATTTTGTTTGCTTCTTCTTTTTTTTTTTTTTTTTTTTTTGGCACCTATAAATGGAAAGTAGCCCACTGTACCTTCATTCTTTTAGGTATGCTATTTTTTTTCTACTGTGACTACTGCCACTGCCACCGGTAATATGGTATTATTTAGAGGGCCAACTGCAGGCAAAATCGACTAAAACGTGCCTTTGCCTGGGTTCCTTTCTGACGTTTTTCACTCGTAACCCTGTGTGCTGCTGAGACACCATAGGCGGGAACGTTCGCATGCCTGTCCAGCTGGTGAAAGGTTGGCAGCAAACATACCCTTAAGACGAGATGAAGAAGGCTGGTGTACGAAATGAAGGTTATGTATATGTACCCTCGTGTTCTGGCTTTTTCTCTGAAATGTGTGTCCTGATGATTTCCAAATGCCAGGAGCTATTCTTAGACATCACGGTTTTCATGCCCGCATAGTATTCCACTGTATGGATGGACCAGAAAGGCTTTTACTCTTCCTGATTTTGATGGTTAACTCATTCGTATTTCCACTGTGTTGTTCGCTCTCATTGTGCATTCTGCTTTCCTTTACAGACAACATGCAAAAAAAAAAAAATGCAGTAATGTATTCAATTAATCGCACAAACACCACTTTGCCTATACTGATGGCCAAGTTGTTCAGATTGAGTTGTTCGGCACGCAGGTAGACATGTATGCTAATGAGGTTTTATCCTAGCCTAACTAAACACAGCAAATGTGGCTCAGAGTGCTCCAGATTTATGCATGGCAGTGCATGGTTTTAGAAAGATCCATGCACAGAGGTGCCTGGGCAGCTCAGTCAGTTAAGCATCTGACTTTGGCTCAAGTCGTGATCTCGCCGTCCGTGAGTTCGAGCCCCACGTCGGGCTCTGTGCTGACAGCTCAGAGCCTGGAGCCTGCTTCCCATTCTGTGTCTCCCTCTCTCTCTGCCCCTCCCCTGCTCGCGCTCTGTCTGTCTCTCTCTCTCAAAAATACATAAACTTAAAAAACCATTTTAGAAAGATGTATGCAGAAATTGTGAAGAATGTCGGAATTCCAGTAACGATCAATTAGAATAATGGGGGATATATATTAAGAGATCAGGCTTCTTCTTCAACAATAAAATCAGCCCCTTGGAATTCTAAATGTTATTTCAAATAAATGAACAAACATAATTTTGGGTAAAAGTTGCTTTTGAAAATGATTTTTTTTACTACCTGGATAAATGTCAGACGGTTGTAGAATTTAAAGCAATAATGGATACATTCTAGAGCATGCACGGCTATATACTGCTTTAAATAATTTAAATTAGTGTAATTTAAATTAAAATTTTTTAATTTTTTTAATGTTTACTTACTTTTTTAAATCTTTTTAATGTTTTTCTTTTCTTTTTTTTTTTTGAGAGAAAGAGATAGACAGAGTGTGAGCAGGGGAGGGGCAGAGAGAGAGAGGGAGACACAGGATTCAAAGCAGGCTCCAAGCTCTGAGCTGTCAACACTGAGCCCGATGTGGGGCTCAAACTCACAAACCATGAGATCATGACTGGAGCTGAAGTCAGACACTTAACCAAATGAGCCACCCAGGCACCCCTCATGTTTACTTATTTTTAAGAGAGAGAGAGAGAGAGATCAGTGCACGTGCAGTGGGGAAGGGGCAGAGAGAGAGGCAGAGAGAGAGAGAATCTGAAGCAGGCTTCGCAGTGTCAGTGTGGAGCCGGATACGGGGCTTGAACTCACAAACCGTGATATCATGACCTGAGCCAAAGTTAAGAGTCAGGTGCTTAACCGACTGAGCCACCCAGGTGCTCCTAAATTAATTTTTTAAAATTATAAGCTGTCTTGGAGTTGAACAATCTTTAGAACACGTAAACCAGCCAAATAACTTTCATACAGACATGTTTTTAGGAACTTAATTATAAAAGAAACTAGGAGATAATTATGATTCTTTTGATCTAACCATCCTTTCAGCTTTGTGAGTGCCCAATCGTATCATCTAAAAATAGCTTAAAATATTTTCTTATAGCACTGCTTAATGCTAAGAAGTTAATGCTGAGTAATACTGCAGTCAGCAATCATCCCTGGTTTGATTTAAAATTTTATGAAGATGTTGGCTTTTGGCTTGAAATAAATCTTCATTTTGTCAGAGAATTCCCTTTCTGTGAGTTACACTAAGGAATTCTATTAATCAAGGGAGTTGTATTTTTTTCAGATTATGGGCTTCTTTTTAAAAAATATTTGTGTCTTCATTTTTGAGAGAGAGAGAGAGAGACAGAGAGGATCCCAAGCAGGCTTTGCGCTCTCAGCACAGAGCCCAGCGTGGAGCTCGATCTCACCAACTGTGAGATCATGACCTGAGTCAAAATCAAGAGTCAAACGCTTAACTGACTGAGCCGCCCAGGAGCGACTCAGATTATGGGGTTCTTAAAGAAATAGTTGCATAGCTTCTGCTTAGTTCTGTTTGGAGTTCATTTGGTTGCACTTGCTGGAATTCTCCCAGAGCTACCAGTCAAGTCAGGCCCTTCTGTCAAAGCAGAGTATAGACTCACTGAGAGGAAAACACATGCATCATTTATTTATTCCCGGAGTTTCCAGCCTCACGGCAGCACCTGGCTCCCAAGGGCTCATGTCATGTCCCACCACAGCCCGTGCTCCTTGACCACAGGGTCAGACTCTGAACTTCACTGGTTTCCTTTGCTACTTCAGATTTTGCCGTGAAGCTAGTCTTTCCCTATGCAACAAGAGCCTCCTGAGAGAACTGGTGTTTTTGCGCAAGGAGGAGCCACAGGCAGAGTTAAACAACACAGGGAGAAGCTATTTGAGCAGACACCCGCGACTCACACAGCGTGTTCAGGGTAAGGTGCTGCTTCTCTTAAAATGATGGCAGGGACGATACTGGAGGGAGCTCAGAGACGTGAAGACCAGGCCAAAGAAACCCAGTTAGGGGAGTCCTTAGCTTGGGAGAGAGGCTTTGATAAAAGTTCTGGGGAATGGACTTGGGGGGGGGACACTGGTAGTTTGGGGGCTCCTTTGACATCCAATCCTTTTTTCTTTTTCAAAACGATGTTTTTGGGGGCGCGCCGAGGTGGCTCAGTCGGTTGAGCGTCCGACTTGGGCTCAGGTCGTGATCTCATAGTCGTGAGTTCGAGCCCCGCGTCGGGCTCTGGGCTGACGGCTCAGAGCCTGGAGCCTGCTTCGGATTCTGTGTCTCCCCCTCTCTCTCTGCCCCTTCCCCGCTTATACTCTGTCTCTTTCTCTCAAAAGTAAATAAAACATTTAAAAAATGTTATTTTTTGAGAGACAGAGACACAGAGAGACAGAATGCAAGCAGGGGAGGGGCAGAAAGAGAGGAGACACAGAATCCAAAGAAAGCTCCAGGTTCCCAGCTGTCAGCACAGAGCCCAACGCGGGGCTCGAACGCGTGAACAGAGAGATCATAACCTGAGCCAAAGTCGGACGCTCAACCGACTGAGCCACCCAGGTGCCCCCAGTCCCTTTTCTTATTAATGCTCTGATACTGCCTTCCTGGGCGTTGTCTTCTGTTGGAAAGCAAAGTCCAGATCTCTCTTCTCTTTGTTGCCTCCTACTGGATTCAAAGGATTTTGTCCCACCTCACCCAGACTGGGTGCAGCCAGAGGGCCAGCACATGACTTAAGTCTCCCCCAGTACATGCGCGGTCTGCGCGCTCTGACTGTGGGGGGGGGGGGCTTGGTGGTCAGATAGGTTGCAGCAGTGGGGCCGGTGGGCGGACCAGATGGTTCCTGCGGTGTGGCCCCGAGCCCTCTGGCGATCGCCGGGTTCCATTTCATGGTCCGCCGTCAGCTTCCCAGCCCTTCCGTCTTCTGAGAGCCCCTGGTCCCCTTTCTCTTTCAGCTCAAGAGAGTCAGAGTCGACTTTTGTTACTTGCAGATGAAATCCTTTATTGGACACAAACTGGGTTTGGATGCACACAGACAAGGAAGAACATTCCAGGTGGAGGAAACAGTACAGTAAAGGCTTAAAGACAGTGTGGCATTTACCTGGCTCGGTGGAGAGAGGGCAGGGGCTAAGGCCTGCCTGGGGAGGGGGCTAAGTGCCTCCGAAAGAAAGGGAAGATGAACTAATGTTTATGGGTTGACTGTTACACGCCAGTCACATTTCCATAAATTCTCGTAGTTAATCCTCACAATCCTGTGAGGCTCAGGGAGTGAAGAAAGATAAGGAGTTTGGGATTTACCTTTAATCCCCAAGAAACCATGGCGGGAATTTGTGAGACAGTGGAAGAGATTCTTTAGGCCAGAGGGACCTTTCGGTCTTGTTCCTCCGTCTCTACGCCACACCTCCTCGACACGTGTCTGTTTTCCCCCCTGATGTGGCAGGTGGATTAAACGGCGTATGGTTTCAACATGCCTGCTTGTATAAGCCTGGTCATTATTTAGTTAGTATAAACAGACAAATAGCTTTACCCACTTTACCCAGGTATTAAGCACGTGAATTTGACCGCAGTTTATTTTTGCCCCCAGGCAGATAATTTATCACGTCCTGTCTATTGCCGTGAACTGGGTTTCTCAAAAAGAACGTTATGTTCTAAGTCGTCTTTTTCACGGATCGTCACAAGTGCTTCTGGTGCCAATCTCAGAACCCTCTCGGGACAGGATTACAGCCCCTTACCGCTAGTGGGAAAAACTCACTTTTATCCCTTCCTTTTAGAAATGAGGGCATGGAGACCACAGACAGGATTTGCCAGGGATGCTTAGTGACAGAAATGCAAAAGGTGTATCAGGAATCCTAACTTCTGATCTGGTCCTCTCACCACTAGACTGCGTTAAGTTCCGTATAGGTTTTATGAGCACAGTAAAATTTTATATCTAACTGGGGCTCCTTGGGATCACCTTCTTCGACAGCCTAAGTAATCACAGACTCAAATACATCTTCTGAGAGCCTTGTTCAGAGCAGTCACAAAGATCAGAACATTAATCATATTTTCATTTTACATAGATCAGTTAACATGAGCCTTGTACATCATATTATGCCTACGATAATATCCTATTAAATATATTATCACATTGAAAGGATAGAAAATCCATTTCTCAAATAGCTCACTGTTCCATGGAGACACCAGGCCCTCCCACAAGAAGGCCACCACGCAGGCACGGCTCTCAGTTTGTTCTTAGTTCTTCTGGAAGGCTGCCTTTGAGCAAGTCTCTTCCCAAGACTCAATAGGGGACTCGCCCACGTACTGTCGCACTATAGTGAAATCACCTGTTACTTTATTTTATTTTTTGTCTCTTCTTCCAATCTGGAGACTCCATTAGGGCAGGAGACATGCCTTATACCCTCATGGTTTCCTGGCATTTAGGAGAGTGTATGGCACATAATAGCAGCGTGTCGATTCTTTCTGCATAAAAAGGAGCTGTACCTACCAAAAACCAAAGAAAACCGGAGAGCAACCTGTGAGATTGTTGCACATTTGCTCCGTAACGAAAAGTAATAGGCCGATTGTAGTAAATCTCTTTTTTGCAAACTTTACCAGTGAAGGATGTTTCTACCCAAGGTGACTCAAGAAGGATCCAGGGGGCTAAGAGGGTTCTGACTTTTTTAAGAAGAGAGCTCACTGGATAGCTGGTAGACGGGTCTCTGGTAACTCACGCAGGGCCTGGGGTAAACCCGAGGAAAGTGAGGTCTGCCGGACTCCTCCAACTTTGTCCCTGGCTGTCCGTGACCCTGAAATTGCCACCTACAAGCTCATCCTCACCCTCGCTCCCAGATAAACTCTCATCTGTGGTAGTGGATGTTTCAATGATTCACCATCCTGCCTTTACCATTGCTACCATTTACACACGAAGGCTCCCAGCATGGTGTGCCTACATTTCTTCACGGCTGGAGCTCATCTTCTGGGCCGTCACACAGTTCTGTCCCCACGGGACCCTCCCCTTACCACCGGTTCCCTTTCTCATCCCGGAGGTTAGCTTTCCTCTCCCAGGTCGTTGATGGCCCCCTCGGACAACAAGCACTTCTGTTTTGGTTCCTGAGCTCACGGGGGTCTCCCTGACCTCTTCCGTATTGTGAGTGCTGCTTCCTGTGATGGAAAAAAAAAAAGCCCTTTTCTAAGGCTTGAATCCACTGATGTGTCTGCTTCCAAACATCCCTCTTTAAGCTTTTGTCATTTTCTCTGTTTTTTTTCTTTTTTCTTGTCTTTTTGTTTAATTTTAATCCCTGGATCCTGAACTCAGGCTTGCTAGTTGAGTGTCTATCCTCCCGTTGATAGACCTGCCTAAGGTCATGTGCCCACCTGCCTGATCTTCACTCGGGATTGCCTCTCCATGGTTCCACTGGCCTCCACCGTGGGATATCACATGTCTGCACCTCTCAGCTCCTGCCCTGTCCTCCTGGACAGGTCTGGTTCTACGCCTCACTTTTCTCCACCCCCACCCCCAGCTGCCTGCCATCCGACTGTGGATACCTGTGCAGGGCCCATTCAACCATGCACCAGATAATCCTGATATGAGTGGAGTGAAATTCAAGAGAAGAGCTGACATGAGATATTGTAAACCATCCCTAAAAGGAGTCCTTAAAGGACCTTATTACAGTCATGTACACATAATAGAAAGTGACCTGGTTTGTCATGAACTTTCAATGCTTTCGGGCTGGATCTCCTCATTTGATCTGTCAGGGCATGGTAATGTGAACTTACATGTAATACTTCCCCTAAAAGAGGTTAGGAAGCACTGGATTGGAAATGCCTTTTGACCAAATGGGACATGATGTTGATACGGGTTGTATAACATGTTATGATGAGAGAGCCCCTAGGAAAACATATGGAAACAAAGAGAAACTAGCTTGTGGCACTCGTACTGGGTTTGCTTCTTAGAAACCAGGAGATGATATGTGGCAGGGTCTGGACCCTGCCTCCATGAGAGGGGCTCTGAAGGACAGGTTAGCTTAGCTGACCTTTCATGGATTGTTGGGAGAGTACAAGCAAAAAGTTTTACTCGACGACCAAATTATGCTCCCTCTCAAATCATCAGAGCTCTCATTTAGGATTTCACATGTTTCCTGCTAGACTTTTCGAGGTCAGCAGGGAGTGTGTGTGGTTAACTCACTTTCTTCAGCACCAGTTCAGTGAACCTGACCCTGAGCAGGGCCTAGGTAGCTATTTGTTGGAAGATGAAGGAACCCATACCCATATGCATGCGTTGTGGCCTCCGTGGGACTTTTCTTGGTGAAACTTCTCACGTGGCGTTTCCAGATCCTTGACTTTCACTTGGGAGGGTATTGTGGGTTAGCACAGAGCTCAGTGTTTTGCATTTTTCCATTCCATTCCACCATTCTCCTGCAATTTCACATGAAATTAAAAATGTCCAAATGACGCTACAAAGGAATAATGTAAGTAAGCACAATCTTTCTTCTCATTGAAGTTTCTCTGGCTCCCCTCTTCGTTAATCCCACGAGCCCTCGATAACTATACTCTCCAATAGCAAAGGTTTTGTACATAATATTTATGACAGTTCATTGGCAGTGCTCGTTTTTTCAAATTTCTGCAGCAATAGGGAAAGATTCATGCCTTCCTAGTGTTTTGGCCATGTGCAACAACTCTCCTTGCTTCAAAAATCTCCCCTGGTAGGCCAGCCCTTGATCCCTGACACTGCCCGAGCCTTCTCGTTCTTTCCAATGCTCTCGACTTTGCTCGCCACACATACAAACAGCGTTGGTCTTTGGTCTTCACTTCTCCAGCAATTTTAGAATCCAAGCTTTAGTACTCCCTCCATTTGCTCCTATTTTTAAAATAGCAGTAATAATAATAATAATAAAATAATAACAATAATAATAATAATAATAATGATACTGTTGTAAAGATGACAAGAAATGATGTCTACAGACTAGTCACTTCATCTCTGTTACGGAGCCAAGAAGCCAGTGAAGAACATAGATTTAAAACATAAAATCAAATAAAAGACCAGTGATAAAATCCCCACCCCACCCCCCCAATCACCCACCTGAAGAACTGATTCTCAGCACCCCATATTCTTTTCTCTCTCTGCACTCCAACCTTTATCCCCGGTCGCCTTTACCAAGGACTGAACTATCTCGATTCCTTTCCTTACTCTCCCAGTTCACACCACCTTGTTGATCTCAAGCCTTTGGGGAAATGAAAAGTAGCTTGTCATCTTGAAAGGGGCTCCTGCCCCTGCTGTGTGGTATAATTGGACATGGTGCACTTACTTCCTGCCCCTTATTATCTGGTCCCTTATAGACATCTAGATCTGCTGTTTCCTCTCCATTAAAAAAAAAACTTGAAGTTCTATTATTGTGTCTATTGACATAGATTAGCAGAGGGCTTCCTGGATGCCCTTGAATGTCTTTGTGATAGTTCTTGCCTCTCCGCAGTATCATTTCTTAGTGACTCTTGCGTTCAGAGCCCTCCCCGGATAGCTTCGAGAACTCAGTCAAACAAGGAGCCATCTCACATATTTCTGGGGTCCCTCTGGTGTCCAAATATATGCTCAGACCCACGCACCTAGAAAATGTTAAACCACAATGGCTATCTTCTTTGGTAAATGGCTACTCCTTAGCGAGATGTGTATTTGGAGACTTTCTGCTAATTTCTACGGTACCTCTGTAGGTGACACCAAAGAATGTAGCCTCAGGGAAGCGTCAGAATCCACCACAAGCCCCGCTCTCACCGACCACACAACTAAAATACTCCAAAACAACAAGAGTGTCCTTCCTGAGCAAATGCGACTTTCAGCAAGTCTTCCGGCAGCCTCCAGCCACCTCCACAGCCATCCTGAATAGAAATGCAGCAACGAAGTGCTCTCCTCCTCTTCCGTGTGCTGAAATGCCTCAGTTGGCCTGTCTTGGCTCTCGAGCACCAGGTGGATTTATGTTTCCTTCCAGGACGCACAGTTGCGCTCTGTGATCGGAGAAACAGTCCTCCCTTGGTCTTTCAATATTTACTTATTTTTCTCATGACTTCCCATCATGTTAGGTAATGCTCTAGCGTAGATACAGGTGGCCATCCCATACTGTTAGGTGGAAAAGAAAGAGAATTATCAGTGATGCTGTGGATCTCTAAGCTAGGTACATATACCCGCTGTCTTCTCGAGCATCGCACAGGCAGCGATGGAGGACAGGCATGTGAACAAGATTCCACAGAGCCAGGCATGCTGGCTGGGGCAGGAACGTGCCCAGATGCCCAGGGGGCACCATGGAGTGGCACACTTCCTGGAGGAGGGTAGGTAAGATAGGGTGCCTGGGTGGACTTCTTCAAAAGAAATAAAAAGAAAATAAGGTTTCAAAGGATGGAATTTGAAGGATGGGTTTAAAGGGGTCCTTGAAGGGATTTCAAAGGATGAAGAAAGATTGTCCAGGAAGAGAAAGGAGTGAGGGATAAAGAGAAGGATGGGTGGAAAACGTGAAATGGTGTGTTAGATTTATGGAGGTACACACAGAGGGTTGGCTGAGTGGATTAGCCCCAGAAGGGGATTAGGTGAGAGAAGGGATGGTTGGGAATGGGGTGCTGCTCTGGCTTGGGGAGGGTTTAGCCCATTGTATCTGGGGAGGTACTAGGAGGGTTTTTTTTTAATTAATTTATTATTATATTTTTTTACAGTTATTTATTTTTGAGAAACAGAGCACAAGTGGGGGAGGGGCAGAGAGAAGGAGACACAGAATCCGAAGCAGGCTCCAGGCTCTGAGCTGTCCGCGCAGGGCCTGAGATGGGGCTCGAACTCACAAGCCGTGATATCATGACCTGGGCTGAAGTCGGTCGCTCAACCGACTGAGCCACCCAAGTGTCCCGGTACTAGGAGGTTTTAAGGAGAGACTTGAATTAATTAGACGTGGTTGTTGGACCTCTCCCACGGAGCTCCCACTTGATTTGAACTTTGCAGAGAGGGTACTGAGACAGTGATCGTCCATGGATGATGGTTGAGTTCACGTAGGACCAGCCCTGGCTTGAAAGCCTCAAGGACATGTAGGGCCTGAGGTTTCAAAGGCAGAGGAGGGGCCTTCCGGAACTCACCCTTGTGTACAGAAACGATGGGGATTTCGTGACTCTGGTGTTTCAAAATGAATTCTTCCTCTGTAGACTTACCTGGAAGCAGGGGCTCAAGCTGCCTCGTCGGGAACTCTGTCATGATCTCTCCAGTTCTTGTGCCCTTCTTTGAATCCCTTGTCCTGTGGCCACAAAACCCATCTCGGGAAGTCTTCACAGTCCAGAGTTGCTGCGGCAACACTGCCGCCTCCTTCCGCCTCCGCTCCCGCCCCATCCACCTTCACTTCCGCCCCATCCACCTTCACTTCCGCCCCCATCTATCTACCTTCACTTCTGCCACCACTTCGACTACCTTTCCCTCCGTCTCTAACTCCTTCCACCGCCAAAGCTTCTAGCATAAATACGTCTCGCGTCCCAACCAGGTGCCGAGTGCTATTGTAGCTACGGCAAGTGCGGCGAACAAAGCAGACACAAATATCTGCCCTCGTAGAACTTCTATTCCAAGGCGTTAGCGTATATATTTTCGAATAACTCTACTAGGGAAGTCACGATGGATTGAAGTGAATCAGGGCAAGTATTTTCAGTGGCGATACCTGTGTTGTGTTACTTTGGAATCAAGGCGATTCCATGATGATGGAATCCATCATGGAATCCATCATGATTCCATGATGATTTGGTTTACGTGATCTTTTATCTTTCTTGATTCCCTACTCTTCTCTGCTTCTCGAGTCCTGGCCAGCAGTTGTCATTGCTCTGGGACTTTTCCTTGGCACAAGACAGCCAGCACCTGAGCCTGCAGCCTCTAGGGGCACAATTCTTTGACCAGCAGAACAGGAGAAAACTATACTGACAGGACTCCTTCCACAGGATTCAGCGTCAGCCCCACCCTGGCATCCTCTCCAGACTAGAGGACCAAATAGCCCTGTTGTATCATTATGTCGTACCTAAAAAAGCTGTTGGGTTTCTCAATTTCTCTCCCGAAGCCTCCGACCACAATGACTTGACTGTTCTCCTGGTCCTGGACAGAAGCGGTTTTCTGTGGCAATAGAAACCAATGACCTTATTCACCGGAAAAAGAGAGAGAGAGAGGGGGAGAGATTCAGGTCATGCCGGATTTATGACATAAGTGGGCATGTCGTAAAATCGAACGGTTTCCAGTCGTTTTGTTGAGTCCAGTATCTGCAGGGAAAAACTGATATAAAAAATTTTCATAACTCTTCAGATTCTTTTGTCACAATTAGTGTCCTTTGTTCATGGAAACAGTCGGGTACCCAATTTAGTGGTATAGTTTCGTGGAAATGACAAATGACTTAGTAAGAATATTTGGATCCGGAGCTGGGAAGGGGCCTTAGGAGACACAGGATCTATGCCCCTCATGTAGCAGATGAGTAAACTGAGGTAAGGGAGAAGTGGTTCCAGTTTGGGACTCTCGCTCACCAGATGGCAGAGCTTGGGAAGAAGTTGACTTCTAGTCCAGCGCTCTTGGATTAATACAGTGAGTGCCTGGGCCAGACTGGCCAAATGTGACCTTGGGAACCTATGCTGGGCTGCTCGGAAAACAAGCTGGCTGAAGGCAGGGGCTCATCTTCTCCCAGCAGGATGGGGGTTCTTACTCCCAGCAAAGGGGGTGGGAGGGCAGGAATATTCTGCTGCCCAAGTCCCCCATGTGTCTGCACGGCCAGCATTTCCTGACAACCGCCAAGGTTGGGTCCCCTAGAGCCAGGCTGCCTGGGCATGAACAGCCCATGTCATTTTCCTTAAGCACTTTCAACACTTGTCCTACCAAAACAGAGCCACGGGACAGGGAAGGGTCCCTCCCCTGGAGCACAGAGCCCCCAGTAGCCTCTCTAGAGGATAGGTCAACAATCAGGGGACCCTGTTCTCTCTTCACACCGATGTGTGTGCCCTTTGCCCCATTTTGTGTATTCTTGGGCCACTGCATGTGATGTTTTGGAATTTGTCCCCAGCTCTGGTGCCTGACAGGTGGAGAACCAGCTGAGGCCTACCTGGCAAGACACATACTTAACCTCTGACCTTTAATTTTCTAACCGCGGCCTAGAATTATATCGGCTCCTAACTACTTAACAGGTCTCTAGAGAAAAATGCGACGAGATCAGCCTGTGCTTCACTTACGGGCGAGGCCCTTGAAATGAGAACGTTTTCTAATTCGGAGTGTGCAGGTTTTGCTCCTTCTTCTAAGAAGCGCGCTTGGTGAAAAAGTATCGCCTCGTTCTCTTGTTAATTCTGGGCTTATTGCACATTCAGTGTTCCATAAAGGTTGACTTGAAAGCTTTCATTTAAAACCCAATTCGTATGAATTAGTGTACTACTCAAAATGTCAGGCTGCTAATAGGACATACATAGCAACTGGAAATTGAAGTAAGTGCATTTTAATAGAGCTCAGAATTAGGATTTCCTCTATCTGTTTGACGTAGTATCACAATTATAATTGAGGGTACCTTTTTTTCTGTTGGCATTTAATGACTCTGTATCCGGAATTATCAATCATCTTGAATTTGTTATACCATTTTTCAGATGTAAAATGGTGAAAAAGAAGAGAGAAACCCAAAGCTCTTTAAAGATGATACCAGTATATAAGATTGTATCACCTAAGACACAGAGGGGACAGAACATTGACTGAGCTAAGGCTACCCCCCTGATGATCCTGCCAAATACCGTGTAAGGCCCCACCGAATGATAGAATTACATAATCGTTGCTTTCTTATGTTTTTATCTTACTTGAGAATCGTTGCGTCTCACTTTTTCATCTCTAAAATATGGGCCAGTTAATTCCTGACAAGCGACTTCGAGAGGTTTCCATCAATGTGAGTCCCTCTTACACATTGAAGGCAAGGTTTGTAAATGCTTGGCTCACTCTATATCAGTTCTTCCTGAAGTTGTGGAAATATCAAAGTAACTGGTGGTCCTCATCCTGGCTTTATTTGCATTCTTGTGTCTCACAAGAGAGCCTCAAATATTATGTAAAATAGTACAAAAGCCAGAAACGCTAGCCAAAAAAAAAAAAAAAAGAAGAAGAAGAAGAAAAAGACCCTCATTCTGGATTTGGGGAAATCGGATTATTTGGTTTGTGATTTTAATTCTCAGTTTTTAATATGCAAGTGGAAATGTCTTTATCATTAGAGATTTTCTGGCCGTAAACTTCTATAATCAGTGATAGAATAATCAACATCTTGTATAGGTTTCTGAATTCTTCCAGGCTGTTATCATTTCCCTTTATATCCAGAAGAGGGCAGTCGGGTTACATGGTTCAGAAGCAATCACCATTACCCCAGAAAGCAAGATTTTTTTTTTCCAATAAATTTCAGTGTTTCAAATGAAGTTTTTCCTTTAATGGTGTTTAAGAGCATTTAAAATTACCTAAGATTTTTCTCCTTTGACTAAAAATCTTACCACCTCCGTGACACGGATACTTTTCACAAAAGGGTTGAAATGATGTTATGTATTCATGTGTACATTTCACTGATTCCTTACTTTTGTTTCCATTGGACCTGCTTCCCCATTTGACTAGCCCATGGGGGAGGGGGCTAATCTTTCTAGGCAGTCCTCCTACTTTATAACTTTGTGACATCTTATAGGTAAAAAATAGTATATTGTACAAAGCAAAGAACACCCTCACTTGAACTTCAAATGAAGAAAAGAGAGGGAGGATCAGAAGAAAAAGCAAATTCACAGCAATTGACAAACATATCTGCCAAAGGGACTTACAATCCAAAACACTTCTCGCAATGCTCACTTGCTTTGAGAAAAAATTACATTTCTAAACTGGAACTTTGAGTAAAACAATGTTAGATGGATGTGACACGTTTTTCCCTTGAAATACCTTCTATAAGATTCTAAGTGAAAATAAGCATAGAGCTGAACACAAAATATCACAAATATTTCTGCCACCTTTTTCTGTCCTTCCTCAACAATGATGCCAGAGACTAGGAACCCACTAATTTTATGGATGATAGAAAACTCGATATATTTGCGGAGGAAGGATGAATATTTACTTAGTTTTTGTTGTTGTTGTTGTTTTGAAAGAATGTATTTTATTTTATTTTTTTTATGTAAAAATTTTAAATGTTTATTTATTTTTGAGAGAGAGAGAGAGAGAGAGAGAGACAGAGTGCAAGCAGGGGAGGGGCAGAGAGAGAGGGAGACACAGAATCCGAAGCAGGCTCCAGGCTCTGAGCCATCAGCACAGAGCCCGACGCAGGGTCCGAACCCACAAACCGCGAGATCACGACCCGCTGAGCCACCCAGGTGCCCCTGAAAGAATGTATTTTAAAGGGCCGGCTTTAACTGAAACATATAAAGAAAGAGTTGATTTTAGGGAACTAGTTTTAACCGAAATACAGCCTCAAGAGTTAGGTGTAATGCAGGGTGTTTATTTCTGTCTGCATTTTAAATGTTCCCTTTGTACTAATAGTCCTTCTCATGCTATTTTTAGATGATTTTACATGGAACCAATGCTATTCTCTGTGGCAGAAAATGGATGTCTATGTGTGCATCTATGTGTATGTGTGCATGTATACATATAGGTCTATGGATATCCGTATCCATAGACCTATATGTATATGCGCATATATGGTATTGCTCTGTTGGTTCCTCTCAGCTACCTGCCCACAAAATAGCTTTCTCAGTGGCTGCAAAATTCACCAATCCTGCACACACTCCTCTTGAGGCCTGTGGATTAACTAGGAACCCAGGTGATTTTTCTCCCTGATCCACACCCGGACTCCCTCTCCCTGGAGAGGCTGCCTTCAGAAGCAGCCACGTCTGAAAGTGCCCCTGCTCCGCAAATGCCCATTGGCTTCGGCAGAAATCCTTTCCCAGAAGAGGTGCTGCCCCATGCCAAGTTGGGCTGTTGCTATGTTGGGTACAGGATCAGGGTGGAAAGAGGAGAGAGGGGAGGGACACAGCTTGCCAAGTCGCTGGGGCTACTTATCAACAAACTCTGGCTTTGTTTCTCCAGCCCTTCATGGTGGAGGGGGAGGCTGGACACACCCCTGTGTCCGCGACTGCGTTTCTGGTCTGCACAAGCCTTGGGGAGACTGCTTTTAAGAGACTGATTTGGTTTAGAAGACGATTTCCATCAGCTGCTTTTAAAAGATACGTCGTATTTCTGCACAAAGCTGAAGCCCCTTAGAGCTGCACTAGGGATTAAGAAATGGCATGGATTTTAAAGCCTTATGAATAGGAGTAGGTGATAAAAGAAGTTTTTCTTACCCTGGCTACATTTAAATGTGAAGAGCAGCAGCCTCTAGTGGGGAGGGGGCGAGGGGGGGGGTGGAGGAGAGATATATTATTTTCATAGGGATTTAATCTTCAGACTCCCCTGAAATCAGAGGATACCATTGGCCATTCACTTATCGGCAGCTCTCTAATCGCACGGAGATCTGTAAGATTGTGGAGAGGGAAGCAGGGGGACACGGAGGCAGAGAAAGGAATCGTGTGTAGCCGCGAGGCTGGCCATTTTCATCTGGATGTATGTTTTGAGCCTCAGATCAAAACGCGTGCCCGGTAGAGTATTTTCTCTTTCTCCTTATGAGCATTAACCCTTTCCATTTTTTTAAATGCCAGCCAATTAAAGAGTTTGATGCAACTGAGCTGTCTTCAGAGCATGGGCTTAGCGATGGCCCCTGAGAGTAGGATGACCACTGAGACCTCATTAGAAGTATGGACCACGTATGCGTGTGTATGGCTGGGAGTCGACGTGTGTGTGGAGCGTGAAAGAGACTTTCTTCCCACGTTTCAGGGATAGCATATGTTAGGTAGGATCCAAGAGGCATGGCTGTAGCAGAAGACGCGTTTTCCATAAGTTCTATGGCCACGGGAAGCTGATGGTATAAATGACGCTTAAAATTGTGAAACCCGCAGGTCTTTGCCAAATGCCATCAGGGTGAGGAGAAGAATGACTAAAAAGTGTACATCCTTTGAATGAATGAGTGAGTGAATGAATGAATCCAGGCACCGTTTTCTGCCCTCCGGGTTTCTCATTTTATAACCTGGTTTCCTTTACGCCGACGTTGGGCTTCTGGGAATTGATCACGAGTTTCATGTTCCCGGTACGTCCGACCCCTGAGATTTCTGAAGCACTTTTTGAAAACCCTAAGATTTTGCTCGAGGAGACTGCGAGGCGATCTCTTTGGCAAGAATCAGTCTCGTTGCCTACGTCCCCTCCTTGTCTGCCCAATTCTTCTTTCCGTTGCCACTCTCAAGAAGTTAAGAGATTAAAGACAAGTCTGGTAGTGATAAATCAGTAGCTCTTGCCTGGCTTATAATTAAAAGTAATTCACATATAGAGGGACGGTTGACAACTCTAGCCCACATGCTTAGAGACTTGCATCGAAATGAAACCAGTGACTCATCGGAAGCCGCCTTCAAGTGCAGCCTCACCGTCTTTGCACATATGTTCTGCAGGTGGACGGACTGCCGTGGTCTCCTCCACCGACCAAAAGGGAAAGGCAGGAGACAGAAGGGCAAATCCGAGGCCGCCCGACCATGCAGCAGAAAGCCAGAAATGGGCAGCAAGCTGTTTCCAGCCCCCAGGCCTGCCTCCTAGACCCACCTCTCCCACTTTGCCCAGCCTGTGCTTTTAATCAGACGGGAGCCCTCCTGGTCTGGGTGGTCCTGCTCTGAAGGTTCCGAGGGCCCGTGTTCCGGGCAACTTGGCGGGGCGGCCTGGGTGGCAGGAGAAGGCCACATCAGCATATTAATCGCAGCGAAGGAACACGCACGGCCGGCTTTTGCACGGAGCGCGCGGCTAATAATGGGTCGCAGGGCTGCTAACGGGTCCAGTCGATATTTCGATTTTTCTGACCCAACTTCCCTGCCCAGAAAAAATAAAAGCCAGCAGACCAGCCGCGCCAGGTCCTGCTGCAGAGCAAGTGGAAGAGGCCGGCGGTGAAGACAGACCGGAGCCGGCACCGTGGGGCCAAGGCAGGTTGGGGTGGGGGGTGGGGCGCAACCGTGAGCCCCTAGAAAGTTGCGGGGCACGGGGCCGGCCAGTGACTGTCGCCCGATTCTTCTGTCCCCGCTGCCCTGGCAGCCGCCGCTGCTGCTGGCCAGCCCCGCCTCTCTGCTTCCAAGACCTCTCTCTTGCTTCTTCCCTCACCACCCCCGTTTCTTTCTTTTCTTTCTTTTCAAACTTGGACACGGAACATTAGGTTTGACGAAGGGAAAGCGATTTAACATCTTTTAACTGAGGGAGGTTGATTTTCATTTGAGACCAAATGGCTCATTTTTACCTTTTTAGCTCCTGGAAGAGTAAAAAGTGAGAGGTCAGTCCTGCGTCACCATGGCAACCCACACAGCTCAGGCCTGGAGCCCAGGAAGGGGGGCCATAATGGCAGGGAAGTTTCTCCCCCTTCCTTGGCATTTCCTCCCTGTTCGGGGGGAGTGGGGGGTGAGTCTGGATGTACGAAAACAAGGATGTCTTCTTAAAAATGTGAGTTTGAAAATATGGCTCCCGAATCGTCCCACCTTATACAATTGTCCGGCCTTCTGCCGCTACCTTGTGCTGATGGCTGTAGGTTTTGGCTTGTTTGGGACTGAGACCATCTCTCCCCTCCTCAGTGTCCCCAGGGTGTTGGATTACACCAGCCAGGTCATGTGGGCCCACCCTGGGAGACCCTGTCCTTCACAGTCCAACCATGGGTGTTCTAACAGCCTGAAGCCTTCATGAAGACAGAGTCTGGCCTCGTTGTCGGAGGCCCCAAACCTCAGCCCGTGACCCCTCATTGGAGCCTGTCTGCCTAGAACTTCTTCACCCCATTCCTGTTCGGGGACATGAAAGAGGAAAGAGGAAAAGAAATCAAAACGACACATGTTCCGGAAAGGCCAGATTAAACCCCACAGGGGTAGCGTGGGCCAGGACAAGAAGGAATTTCCGTGACCTTGGAGCCCATGGACTCAAATGTCCGACCCATTTTTTTCCACGGCTCTTCGCTCCGTGTGCTCACTGGTAAGTGGGGGAAATGATAAAACACGCCTGGAAAGCCCCGGGGTGCCAGGCGCTGGGTTAGGTGCTGTATTATCTTGTCCTGATCCTCACGGTGATCTGATGAGGTGAGTATCTTGGTCTCTGTTTTACAGATTAAGAAAAGAAACCTCAGGAGGGTTAAGCAATGTGCCCGGGGTCACAGATGCTGATGCCGGCTCCGTCCGGGCCCCAAGTGGACTCTCTCTCCCGACCTGTTAATATCATCCAGACGCATTAGTAACGGCCACATGCCGGAAGTCAGGAGTTCGGACCTTTTGCTCAGTAGTTTACGCATTTGGGCACAACGAAACTGCCAATGCCCTGCTCTGCTTTCAGGGCAATTCGAGAAGCTTGAGAAAGCATAGCGAGGGAGGTGCTGAGGCTGACCTCCTGGACGTCAGGAGGAACGGTCTGAACCTCAGGGCTGTGAACTTGGGCAGGACATTCCGCAGGACTGGGCTTCAACAGTCTCAGCTGTGACGAGGGGGTATTCATATTTATCTCAAGGGCGGTGGTGGCCATTCAGAGAGAGGACATTGTCCGCAGCCTGACGGGGGGGGGCAAGACAGGGAGCAGCAGCTTCGCTGCTCCTGGGGCAGCTGTATACCTCCTTTCGAAGAAGCACCTGGCTTCCAGGCAATCTGGTGGCCCTGTGAAAGCTCCAGTCTTCACCGCAGGATCGGAGCAGGGACCGGAGCGAAGAAAAGAGGCCACTTGACTATATATAGTCTGCAGGGAGGCTGTCTGAGAAGAGATCGCCTCACCCCCTTTGCTCTCTCCGTCTCCCTTGTCATCGGCCCTCCGTGTCAGCCACGAGTCCAGGGTGGTCCCTCTGTTCGCCATCTGCGCGGGCTCAGAGGGTCTGGCGCGGCTTGGAGATCTTTCGTGCTTTCCCAAGCGGCAGGCAAGGTTCGAAGCTAGCTCCGACTTCCCAGGGCCTTCTAAAATCCAGATCAGAGCTGGCCTTGAAGGACTTGGCAGGGTTGTACTGGCTAAGTGGCCGCCGGTCCATTTTCAGAAAGAAAAAGCAGGATGGGTCGGTAGGCGATCCCTGTGCTCTGATACAGGGCGCACAAGTCCAGGGAGCAGAGGAAGATGCAAAAAGCCACTGGCCTGACCCAGTGCTAACGCCCTGCAGAAGGGTGATTGACATCAATACAATGAGGCATTGTACGGGCAATCAAAGCCTCCCCGAGTTTCAAGCAGACCCTTTAGCTAAATACCACCTTAAGGTTATAACCATTCAAATTCTCAGCACCTAACCTGAAACAGCTTTCTCCCCTCCCCTTCTTTCCTTCCTTCCAGTCCCCTCTCCTCCCCTCTGCTCCCCTGCTCCTGTCTTTCTCCTGCCCTCCTTCTCCCCACCCCTCACCCCCACCTCCTCTCTCTGCCTCCCCTCTGTCCCATATGGAGACGGGTGCAGTGCCTAAGCGCTCTGAATCAGACAGGAAATCAGCCCGGTGGCACCTTCCACACTAAGAGGAAAGATAAACCTGGCACCGAAATATGACAAAAGGGGCACATGACACATGGCACGGGGAGAGTAAAAATTAAGTACAGCGAGAGTTTACTTTCGGGTGTCAGTCTCAATAGTGACTTCTCCCAACATGCCTTCTCTGTTCTGTCACCACACCTTGGTTTTGTATCTCTTGACCTACGTGGTGCCGCTGGGGTTTTATTCCTACTATTTCTTTACTGTCTGTGCATCGCACCAGGATATAAGTTCCCAGAGGCCAGGCGCTCCCTCTGTCTTGTATCCTGTAATATGACTGCAAGATTTTCCCCGGAAGAAAGGGAAGCCTGGGGCTAGGGCGACAGGAAAATCAGTGTTCTAAGCCAAAGGGAGCAGCCCATGAAGATATCCAGGGATGGGAAGAGTGAGGCGTCTGTCTGCCTGGCAGCAGAGGTAACATGAAGAAGACTCTGGCTGTGCCCAGGGAAGGTTCCCATCTTGAAGATCCATCCGTGGAGGTCTGCAGAGAATACAGTGGGTGTGGATGGGCCCCAGAGGAATTACGCCGTAAGATTATGTCAACGTTGTTTGAAGCCAGAGGAATGTACCGAGCAGATAAATGCTTTAAAACTGAAGGAGAGATAAAGCAATTCGCCATGGAATGTTACCCATCCATTTAACAAATGTTGGTTGAATGCCAGCCATATGCCAGTCACCAACTCAAGTCTGGGAAGATCCGCCATGAGCAGACAGGCACAGGCACGAGACGAAGCTCATAATCTGGTGGGGAGAAATAGGCAATAAACACACAAATAAGCAAATGGGCAAAAAAATCAACAAACAGTATGATCGTTTCAGATCAGGGAATGAGGGAGAGTTGTGGGAGATGGGCAGAATGACAGGCACAGACAGATACTGGAGGGGCTCATCCATCAGCTGTGGTGAGGAACATAGATTGCATTCCAAATGCAAAGGATAGAGGTTGGAGGGAGTCAGACAGAAGAGGGACATTATCTGATTTATGGAAAGATGTTATGGCTTGCTCTGTGGACAGTGGGCTTCGGAAGGGTCAAGGCGAAAGACAAGGCAGGAAGACCAGCTGAGGGCATGGTGTCCTTTAGGACCGAGATGATGGGACAGCCAAGGAGCACACAGGAAGGGGTCTAGAGCGAGAGATGACAGGTTTCTCACTTGGGATGTAAGGAAAGAAAAGAAGCCCTGAAACATCAGTTCGGAGGTTATCGTGTGGATTTCGATACCTTTTTATTGGGCTGGCGGACCTGCGGAGAAGTATATTTTTAGGGGAGCGCTTCAAGACTTTTGTCTGAATAGTAAGTCTGGGTATTGAAAAGCGTACTTACAAAGGCTTTATAATATGACACGCAGTAAATGTGTTTGTTAAAATGGGATATAAAAATGTAAAAAACAAAATTATGTATAAAGTATTCCTTCAGTAACATTATAGATGAATAGAAAAAAAAAGGAGCATAGTAGAAGATATTGCTAATGCTTACTTTTGTAGATGAGGATTATAGTAAATGCTTCATTGTACTTACTTTCTGCATTCTCCATTTTTTTTTACCTTAAGCAATATTACTTATAGCCAAAAAATAGAGTTTAAGTCATCACGTGAAATAATTTAGCCTCCTTCTTCCAACTCTTATTTATTTTAATTTGGCTTTGGAGCCTTTTCAAGGAAATTCATAGAAAAAAAAGAAATCTACAAAGTAAAGGAATAGAGAGCGAGTTGAGGCACCAAAGTACATAATGAATGGGAGATATATATATATATATATATATATATATATATATATATATGTGTGTGTGTATATATATATATATATATGTGATATCTAAGCTAGGATATAAATATGGATATATATCCATATATATATATATATCCATATATCCATATCCATATCCATATATAGATTCACATATATCCATATATATATCCATATCTATCCATATCTATCTATCTATCTATATATCCATATCCATATATATATATCTCCATATATATTTCCATATATATCCATATATATAATCCATATCCATATATATATATCTCCACATCCATAAATATATCCATATATATATCCACATATATCCATATATATATCCATATCTATCTATATATATATCCATATCCATATATATATATCCATATATATATATCTATATATATCCACATATATATAGATATATATATCTCCTATCCTAGATAGATAGATAGATAGATAGATAGATAGATATAGATCTATCTTGAGTGATTCTGTCTTGAGTGAGACAGAATCAGGATTCCTAGAGATGGAACCCAGATACCCTAACCCTTTTGCATCCATCATGAACTGATACAACACTCTTACTGCTGGCCCAGCAGCCTTCTTAATAGTGTTCCAGGCAGCTATTATTATGGACCCATAAGATGGAGCCTGTCTCTCATGGGTCATGGGGAACCTCTGTTTTTGTTAAGCGTTGGTTTTGTTCCATCTTGGATGATGGAGTCCCACCATTAAAATGTTCTTACCTACCCTGTTTTCTTCGGGAGCTATTACATCCTATTCTAGCGTTTCTGTTCTTAGGGACTCCGTTCCTTCTAACACAAAACCCTTGTTCTCCAGATGGTAGTGGGGAAAAAAAACAAAAAATGAAAAAACCCAAACTAAAAAACAGTGCTCTGTGAATGACCTAGCATGACGGTAAGAAGAACGCAAGGGAGGCCAATTTTGGCTAGCTGAAAATAGAATTTGATGTGCTTTCTTTTTTTGTAGTAGGATGAAGTCGTTTCAGGGAAACTTTCGCAATTATTTTTATTAAAGTAAAGCTGGCTGAAGACATTTTTAAAACTCTATGGGAAACAGCAGAATGACGTTTCTGGGGATGCAAGGTGACAGTGAGAAACCCCTCCTTATTAGTTGTTGAAGAAACTTGGAAGACGAGGGTGGTTGAGTTTCAGCATTTGTGAAATAAGTTTGGGGCTGCTACCACCCGGGTTTTGTTTTGTTTTTTAATCTTTTAGCGTTATTAGGAGAATCAAATGAGACAGGGTGTAGTAAAGGACTTTGTAAACCCTAAATAAATACACAGATGTAAATGTGGCACGCGTTCCAAGCTTTTGAAAATGATGGCTGTTGTTAGAAATCCCTCTAATGGTGATAAAGAAGTGGCAGGGCAGGAAGGAATAAATCTGCTGGTAAGTTGTTTCTTCTCTCCCTTCTGGTCCTCCTTCTTTTTCTTCCTTATTTCAATTTCCAGTTTAAACGGTGGTACGCATTGTTGCTGGGATAGTTCTAATTTTTTCACATCGCACGCAAGCGTTTTGGAAAACGATGCGTGAGAAATGTTCAACCCTAAATCTGTCCCGGGAAACCCGGCGATCCTTAAATTCTGCCTTCTCAACTTAGGAGCGCTTCCTAATTGTCCCCCCAAAGTGTAATTTCTCCCTTTTCTGAATTGCCACAGCAATTTGCTTGTAGATGTACTTATCATGTTCTTATTTTATCTTCTCCCAAGCTTCCTTCCCACTGAAGTTTTGGTCCCTTGAAGGGGATGCCCAGTTGAACCCATTTTTCTATGCCTTCAGTGCCAAACACAAATGGGCACCAAATAGACAGTTATTCAGCCACATTCATTTTTCAAAGCATTTGTCGGGAGCCTACTCTCTTTTCCACTCTGCAAGTAGAGGGTCTCTGTTTGAGGTCACACACACATGTATTCAGAAAGAGAGGACTTACAAGAAAGAGTTCAAAAATCTCCTAAGTTTCTATGGCATCGAGGTTTGGGTTTTCAACCATAAAACTCAAAGTCTATGGATCAATCACCCGTTTCAAATAAATAGCAACACCCAGTGAAAACCTTCTCAAAGGAGGAGATTACTACGTCGTATCTCCACCAAGCCCATATCAATAGTTGGAGGCTTGGAATGCCTTTTTCGATTTTAGAGTTGGATCTGATCTTCCCTGCTCTTTTGTGCTGGGGTACCGAAGGGGACACTGGTTTGGGGCCAGTCTTCTCTTGGGAGTTTGGCCTTTCTGGTTCTTTCTCAAAGCCTTCAATATTCTGGTATCCATTGTTTGAATGACTGACTTGGGGCCAGGAGGCAACCGTAAAAGTAATAGTAAGTGTCCTAGGATTTCTTATCAAGACTGGTGAAGGGACTCCCAAGCTAGTTGTTACAATGTTCTTCCCCTAGTGTCCAGGTAGTGCTGGCTCACCTTTCAAGGCATAGTTACATCTCAGACCCAACTCTGCATGTTCGTCTACTCCCAGCCCCCTCCCTTCTCCCAACTCCTCTGTGGGTTTTAGAGCTATGACTCCGTTCCCATAGTGCCCGATGCTACCTCTGTCATCCCCCTTGCCCCATGCGTGGCAATGGTCTGTGCTTCTGCTAAGACTGTGAGCTCTTGAAACCCTGGAAGGCCAATCTCTTTCTTCTTCCCGGAGCTTAGCTTACACCACGCTTACACCACACTTACACTAGGTGCTCAATATTTATTTGTTGAGTAGCTAAATCATTGCAACCAGAAGTAATCCCCTCCTCTTCCCCCCCCCTCATGCTTTGCTTTAACGCCACCTCCTTAAATCTTAACACTTTTTCACCGACCTTAGACTTTTGTCTACCTGATATCAGCATTCTATCTTATATAACCAAAGGGAGAGAAAACTGCCTGAGAATAGATTTCAAGTTTACTTACTTCTTTAACATTTAAAAAAAAAAAAAACCTTAATCTTGTCTTCAACAAATCATCTTTGAGCTTCTCCCACATGCCAAAAATAGATGAAAGCTTGGGAGAGACAACGGGAGATAAATAGACACAGCATTCTTGCTCTCAAAGTCTATTAGGAAAGACTGGCCATGAAACTAATAACATGGAGGGTCTGAGAAGGAAATGCAGACAGGATTCCACATCCAGTTGTACTCGTTCACTTAACGTTTCTACCCAACCTAAGTGTTGCCAGTCGTGGTCTCAGATGGCTACGATGCAAAAAGTTTGGCATCGTCTCTGCCTTTGTGGTGTGTGAAGTAGAATAGCAGAGATGTTAATAACGTGTAAAGCATTGTAGCCCGAAATGCCTGCCCCATTGTGATGAGATGCCAAAGACACAATGAGGGGCAAGGTACGTAGGAGGGTTGAAGTTTTGAAAGGAAAGAATGGATTTGCCGGGTTGAGCTGGTGGGCCGGATCACGAACGCAGGTGAGTCTTACTAAAGGGTTTAAGACATTATCCCTTGAGCAATGGGCAGGCACTGATGGTTTGTAAGAGGAGAAGTGACATGATCCGATTTGTGTTTCAGATAGACGCCTCTGGGAGCAGAGGAAGATGGATGGGGTGAGGGCAGAGAAACTCACAGCAGTGACAGCAGTTGGAAGGGAGTGGCAATTGTCCAGGCTTCCCCAAAATGTTTGTTGTCAAAGAGGCAAATATCAGAAGACCCCACTGTGCCTTCGGAGCCTCGAGGGAGAGGTTATGCATGTTGGGTGAGGCAAAAGAGATACTTCTTTGCCCCGCCGCCCCTTCCTGTCCTGCGGAGACAGTCCCTAAAGGCTAGCAAGCTCCATGCCCAGAAGGCACTTTCTTGATGTCCCCTTCCAAAGATAAAATGTAGTCCAACATTCCAGAATGATGAGATAAATTTGTAAATATAATCAAAACATGTTTTTCTTTAGTTTCCAGGATGGGATCAGAAAAATAATGCTCAAGGGGAAAAAAGAAATACATCTGTTCTTTTTTTTTCTGCTCTTTTTTTTTTTTCCTGATTTGAGGCCAATCAACTCAGAATCAGAAACTCTCAAAACTAGGTCGTGCAGCCACTTTAGATCCTAGAGACTTTGGGCCATGCAAATTAATTAATTAATTAATTAATAAAATGAAACCCGCAGACACTGACTAGACTAGGGCGCCCTTGGCTGTTAGAAAGAGGGGATGAATTTCTTCCAATTAGAAATCTAGAAGAAATTCTGGAAGGGACCTGACAGTTCAGATATCTTGAGAACTGTGTTACTTTTCAGGGTCTGGGCTATCAGAACCATTCTGGGCCCACCTGAGATTCAGGTCGGAGCCCTCAGAATGAGGTTTCTTGACACCAGAAGTCAAAGAAGTCACGCGTGTGATCCTAATACCTGGAGGTTGACGCACTTACATCCAAAGACCTAATGCCTTATGAGAAGCTGGCAAGATGATCTGACGTGAACGGTGAAGGCAAAACAGACAAAAAGCCAATGTTCCGTGTGCTGGGGACAACTGCCTGGCAACATGGATGGTTGTATTGCTTTTTTCATAACAATCTACCAGCCCCTCTTTTACAGAGAAACATACCAGGGATTAGAAAGATACATGAAACAGCCAATCATTTATTGAAGGAGCCAGGCCTAGAAGAGGCGATCCGATTGTCCAAGAGCAAGGCTGTAAGAACAAAGTACCGTCTAAAGTTTAGAGACAGGGTGCTTGGATGGCTCAGTGGGTTAAGCGACTGACTCTCGGTTTCGGCTCAGGTCATGATCTCATGGTTGGTGAAATCGAGTCCTGTGTTGGGCTGTGTGCTGACAGTGCGGAGCCTGCTTGGGATTCTCTCTCTCCCTCTCTCTCTGCCTCTCCCCAGCATGTTCTCTCTCTCTCTCTCTCTCTCTCTCTCTCTCTCTCTCTCTCAAAATAAATAAGTAAACTTAAAAAAAGCTCAGGGAACATTTATTTCTGTTGGATTGTAGTCAACTGAAATTGTCTCAGGAGACGGGATCTTAGGAATAGAAGTCAGAAGAAACAGATACGGCAGTTCTGGTCTTCAGTAAGTATTGGTACACTAACAAATAGATGGAAGGCGAAGAACTGAGAATGATTTCAAAGAGCAGTGCTGGGCCCAGGCACAGAACCCAGAACATTTTCATAAGAGCCATGAAGGGGAGCCTGCGTGGCTCAGTTGGTTAAGCATCTGATTTTGGCTCAGGTTATGGTTTCACAGTCCGTGAGTTTGAGCCCCGTGTCAGGCTCTGTGCTGACAGCTCAGAGCCTGGAGCCTGCTTCGGATCGTCTCCCCCTCTCTCTGCACCTCCCCCGCTCACACTCTGTCTCTCTCTCTCTCTCTCTCAAAAATAAAATAAACATTAAAAAAAAAAAAAAGTGAGCCATGAAATACCATGCTAATCGTAAGGGTCATTCCCAGCTTTGGTGAAGTATCCTTTGGGGGAAATTTCTGAATGGGAACACAAAATCATTTAGAAACCCGCAGAACCCAATGAAACTCTGACGAGAGATTTGACCTTGGAGTGGGGGAAACCGTCTCTCGCTTGAGCTGAGCACGTCACATATCGTGGCACAGAAGTTCCCTAGAAACATGGGATCTTAGCCTTCATTTTTTTTTAAGCTCTAGAACTGGAGTCAGCAGGCTTTTTCTGTCAATGACCAGGGAGTGACTATTTTAGCTTTTCACTAAGACCATGGGGTCTCCACGATAACCACTCAGCTCTGTCTGCTGTTGTCGTGTGAAAGCAGCCATAGGTAATAAATGATGGCACTTCCTGATTCCAATAATACTTCACACAAACTGGTGGGGGTGGGATATGGCCGGAAGCCAGGCTGTAGCAGTTTGCCACACTCCGCTCTGGAACCGCATTAGCATGGAACCAGAAAAGAACGAGATATCGTTCAACAAAGACTGGGCAAGGGTCCCTTGTCTAATACACGCCCTGAAGAAGTTCACGGTCTAACGTGGGAGACAGATACACAAGGAACTAACCACAGTGCCCAGAGGTGGTGTGAATAAAAAAAGCTTAAGACGCTGTGGGAACGCAAAGGAGTGAACTGGTAAATCCTTTCGGTGGGGGGGGGGGGGGTTGGGGAAGGTTGCATGGAGCGAATCACATTTCAACCCTCCTTCTTTCCTCACCCTTGGAAGGCATTGCCAATCTACTTCTGGACCACTGTCCCCAACCCAGGACATGACATCAGATTCCTACCGGACGCAGAGGCTCGTGACTCACCACGACCCAACAGTACTACATTTGCCATGTGGAGCGTAAGCCATTTCCAGTCCTCTGAAAGGATAAGCAGGAGTGCCCCCAGTGAGGAAGCAAGGCACCGGATACAACAAGGACCTGGGCGGAGGGACAGAAGGCAAAGACTGGCCACTACTCACAGAAGAGCAGAGCTTCACTGGAAAAAGGGCAAGGGATTCTGAGTGGAGAGGGGGCTGTAGGCGAATATGGACACACTGGGGCTACGTTTAGGTCATGAGGAATCTCAAAAGGCACCGTGGGAGTTGATTTCTTCTTTCTACTTACGTTTTAGGAAACCCTTTGTTGAGCCCGGGTGGCTCAGTTGGCTAAGCGTCGGACTCTTGATTTCCGCTCCACTCATGATCTTACTGTTTGTGAGTTCGAGGCCCACGTCGACCGCGTGAAGCCTGCTTGGGATTCTGTCCCCCTCGCTTTCTGCCCCTCCCCCACTTGCTCTCTCTCTATCTCTCTCAAAACAAATAACAATTAGAAAAAGAAAACCTTTTGTGGTAGCCGTTTGAATGCTGGCTTAAAAGGCAAGGAAAGGGCCCGGAATTGGGAACAAGGAGAGACTGCCTAAAGGCTGTTGAAAAAAAAATCTGTGAGCAGTAACAGCTATCTAGCCCGAGACACTGGGGTAGGGATGAAACAGAAGAGAAAATAGATCTAATCTAAAGGTGCAAAATTTGCAGTTCTTGGCTATCGAATTGTATGTAGAGTTAAGAGGAAGGGGAGGGCCAGACAATGGGTAGCTTCCGCCCTCCAACCACTGGGGAGACAGACGGAGAAGTGTAATCAAGCCAAAATGCCTAACGTCCTGATTTGAATAAAATCTTGAAAATCTGTGCAAAGACGGAAAGTTTGGAAAGAGGGGGACATCAGACTTGGATGTTGGGGAAAACCTCAGCTGATTCTCATTTTTAATTCCCCCCGCTTCATACCGCGAGCCATAGAATCAAATACGACACTGCATGCTTCCCGTGAGCTCATTAGCAGGGACGGGTCTGATGTATACAAGAGAAATTGAGAAATTTCACCACAGATGGGGATGCCTTGATTGCTTGGTGAGGCTGTGACTGCAATAGTCAGCAACAGGTGTTTCAAAAGACAAGCTGAGACTCCAAAATGGTTGGCGAATAACAATTTACGCTGATTGCAAAACCCTGATCTTGTGTTTCTCCTGTTTCTCTCTTTTACTGAGCAAGTGGGGTACCATTTCTCATTCCACCTATTTGAGACATGCACTTAGGGATTTGTTTTTCCTACTCCAAAAGTCCTAGCTTCTACCATACCTTTTATTCCCTGCCCATCTCATGGGCCTCTGAAAATGTGCACATCTCCTAACAGTGACAAAGAAAGAATGTTTGCCCAGAGAAACACTGGTAACTTGGGACGGCCATGTTTAATAGTCTGGAAGTGTCCAATCTTCCCCTTTGGAAAAAAAAAAAAAAACTGATAGAAATCTCCATGTTTTACTTGTGGGAAATTAATGACAAATTCAGAGAGTGTGAACAGATGGGGTGGCAAGTGACAGCTCGTCTTGTATATATGAATGTGTGTATTGAGGGCATTTCAAGCCTTAAAAACATGAATAGAGGTTAAAGTCATATGAACCGAGTACAGAAGGGGCTAGGTGGATTAAAGAGAGATTGTGGGTCTTTCTCAGTTTATAGGGGCAGCTACCAAATCGAGTAATATTCTTCCTCTTCCTTGAAGAATACACATGGAACACAATAGCCTCCGTGAATGACCATTTCTCTTGGGTTTGTGGGGAGAGGAGAATTTATTTGTAATGCCTTTTTAATAGTCTTATCTAAGATGTGCCTTTCTCATACATACAACTTAGTTTCTATGTGTACTTTGGGCATCGTATTTTTAGATGGAGTTGATGGCCATATTAACTTAAGCTCTGGATGTCTGTATTGTTCGTAAAAGCTTGGCCAAAATTTTTAGGCTATTTTAAAGTCCACCTTCAACTAAGAAAATTGATAAGAGCTAGCTCCATATACATTGTTAAATCTGCCAAAAATCTTTTAAACCTTTGGTTCAGCACCGATACATGAAGTAATCTTGGGGAAGTTACTTAGTCTCTCCTTAATTCAATCTCTCATCTGTACATCGGGGATGCTTTTGACATCTGCCTTGCCAAATTTTCGGAAGGAGACAGAAATCTTTTCAAAGGAAACACAGTAGCTGGTCTCTAATGAGCAAACACTGAATAGGAGCTACGATGTCGTTCATGGTGACCGTGATTGAAACAACAATGGAATTAATAGTATTTATACACCTTCCTAGGCCTGCTAAGCTTCCATAGTTTACTACTATCTTGTGGGAGCACAGATGTTTTTGGAGGATACAGAGCTAAATAGTCAATGCGCACTTTTTAAAAAAAACGTAGAATGATCTTGTTCTTTGCTGCTGACCTTTTTTGCAATGACCTCTTTACCTCTTAGACCCATTAACAGGATGTGCGACAATATGCTGCCTGTCATCTGTTTCAAAGACACAGTGATACGACGCAGGTACACCAGATGGATAAACCTAGTGTGACTAATTATTGTGTATTTGCCTTTAATTATTATCATTTATTACCAGAGGAAAGACAATAGAGGTTCTTTGACTTAGAAGAAACTGTTGGCAGCCGGGAAGTTTTTTGTTTTTTTTTGTTTTTTTGGGGGGGGGGCGGGGAACATTATTGAGTGCATCTAAAGTTTTCATTGTTGGGGAAAAGAAATGAGAAGGAAAGAAAAGGAAAAGGAAAAACAAAAAGCATGTACATTCAATAAATAGATGGGTAGATAAGTACATACATACCTACGTACATACATAGTGGACGGATACAATTTAATTTGCTTTAACATTGCATTTAATTGGCTTCAATCAATCCCTAGCTTTAACTTTTAAGGCCAACAAGTGTGTGATGATGACTGAGATTTAGGAAAGGAATTTGAGCCTAGAACATCATCGCCACAAAGAGGAATTTGCCTAAGAGTCTCTCATCAACTGTATCCTGATTTTTCTCTCATTTTGAAGTAATACTAATTTTTTTTTGCTTGTTATGGGGCCTCGATCATGAGCGAGATCATTTGAAAAGCATGAAAGGTTTTACCCTAAAGTTAACCGAGCAACTTGAAGGGGAAATTTCTAGGGGGAAAGTTTATAATGGAATTTCCTATTTAGACAGGCAGGGCTCAGTACAACAGACTTTAGAATCAGCCTAAGTGGTTCACACAGTGACATGCCAAAACCCCACCGTAGCTGGGGCGCTCTGTATTCTTCCCCTTTTCTAGATTCCAGGATCATATGGCGATACGTATGAACATAGCCTTTCGGGGGTTGGCAAGAGGAGAGTATTTTTGCAACACGAGCTATCAGAAAGGGTGTGCATTAGGAGAAGAAAAGCCCGTTGTGAAAGCCAAGTAGCTGCTTTTGAAATGATATTATAGGAGTGCAACAAGAGGTTTGAGCAGAAATATAGTCTGGCCATGGAATAATCCAGTCGAGGCACTGAACAGGAGGAAGATAAGCCCCGTCCTGAGGAAGGTGTGTGTGGACGCATTTCTTCCTGGCTGCGTGTGGCCGACATCTATCAATGCCCGCGTCCTAAGAACTCTCTTATTTCCTCCTCTTCCTCCGTGGAAAGTCTTCTCTTAGTCAAAGGGCATGATGAGAATAACCGGAAGCCCTCACCGCAGGCTGTGAATCTTGAATAGTGAAAGGACAACCGATAATTGTTGACTGCATTTTGGCCCTGACCATATTGTTCCAACTTCACAGCTGCCTGCGTTTCCTGCTTCCTGGCCTCCGAGATTGCCTGTGTCGCAACATCATGGGCACATTTTTATACCAACAGTCACATCTGAGGTCTACTAGCCTCATTGGCCTTCCTTCGAATCCCCGCTAGCCTTTCCGTAAACTCTCTTGCCTTAGGTTAGTTAGAATCAGCTTTCCTTCCTTGCAGCGAAAGCAGTCTTACTGTTAATACTGTGAGCAGATTTGGGGAAAAAAACAAGTTCTCCATTAAATTTTTCCCATTCGTTATACTGTCCCTCAGGGACCCAACGGGTAGGAGTCCACAGAGACTCTCCGGTGAATTTGGACATCGGATGCGGCCACTATCATGAGATGCATGCACGACTATATATTGTCAGGATGCAAGTGTCACGTGCTACAAATAGTTTTTGTGTTCTAATGCTATAATCTGAAACTTTAATATAATTGACTCTAAGCCAGCTTTAGAATATAGAATCAAAAGAAAACAGTTGCTAGCCTTCAGCTCTCCAACCCTTGCCATTACAGTGGGAGATTCCCAAAGACAGAGCCTCTCTCGGCTGGAGTCTCCGAGGCAGGATATTGTAGAGAAGAGCCCATCGCTAGTCTAAAACGCTTGTGGCGTAAGTGAGCAAAAAATCATAGATTTAAGCCACAATAACGTATTATTTTTAGCCTACCTACCTAGCAAAACTTAGCCTACCCAGCTAATATGGCATGCCGTGGTTGAACGAGTGCAAGATCGGTAGTTAGAAGAACTGAGTTTATTTCCTATTCTTCAACCCATCAACGAAGTGGCCTTGGGCAAGTCATTTGAGTCCACCCGCATCATTTATTTACCTACTCTCCAAACATATTGGCGGTAGGGTAGGGGAGATAGCAAATCGCATTGCACGAGTGAAAGACTTATCTCAGTGCCTGAAGGTTCCGCGAAGGAGCTTCCTGGACCGGTGGGTGACCGAGTGCTGCCTGAACAAACCCAGAGGCTGGCTGCCTTCACAGATGCCCCACCTCTGATGTGAGGTTCCACACAGGGTCTCATATTTTATTTGAATGAGTGATTTATTTGTTCAAGTATTCGAAAACCCCTGGGACTTGATAATCTCTAAATTTCTGTGTGACTCTCTAATTCTCCTTCTGCTTATTCCTCGTTAAAATGTAAAGCGATGCTACTTTATCGATCTATCAAAACCTCTCTAAAAGACTCTTGTCAAAATGACGTCTTTCTTCCAAAGGGAAGGGTGGTGAAGTAAACCTGTGCCGGGCATTCACGGAGACATTTTCACTCTTGACCTACTCAGTAACCTCAGTGAACAGTTAGTTACTTCATCTGATGGTGCAGAAAGGACAGCTGAGCAGAGTAAAATTTCTTCCTCTTGGAAGATGCAGAATTAGGAAGTCGAGCTAGCTCTCGATCCTCCCCAAGCCTATCCTCCTTTGAATATACTGTACATTTAGAACACATCTTGTGAATCTGATTACTTTCGCAAGCCATGGAAAGTTTCTACAAAATGTAAATAAGCCTTGGATCTGGAGTTAATTTTCCTTTTGTGTAAAGGCACAGACGATCCCTGCTATTTCACTTGGTAAACACAGGTTTTCTCGGAGCGATGAATTGATGCAGTTATACGCTTTTCCCCATTTCCTCAATATTATGAATGGAGGTATAGAAATACTGGTTCTCAGTTTTACCTTTTTCAACTAACAATTGTTTGTGTCTGAGATAGAGCCGTGATTAAAGGGATACATTAACCTCTAGACTCATTTGATAGGCTGAGCCTCAACCCGGCTCCTATGTCTGATGCTTACTTTCCTATGACAGGTAACCGCCCCTTGGGAAAGTGTGAGTTTTGGTAATTTTCTTAAAGGCGTTGTCAATAACAATCATTAAGAGGAAGCTGTGAGTCCTTCTTCAACTCAAATCTACTCATAGAAGGGAAGATAGAGGTGGGTGGGTGTTGGGGGGGGGATTCATTGAATGACAGTAGCAGAGCAAAAGTTACTATAAACAGATGGTTCTGGGATACAAGAACATGCCTTTTCACATTAGGCTGGAGAAATGGAAGATAATCTACTATTGAAACCCCAGGACTTTGAGGAGTCATTCATTCACTTAGCAGATATTGATTGAAGACCTACTCTGTGTCAAGCACTATTTTGGACCCTAGAGCAAATACTTTTTTCTGCTAGGTCTCTGTGGAGCCTTCAGTAGATCTAAAACAGAATTGGCTTTGGATGATCATGGCGTGTCATTGTAGGTTCATCAACTATAACAGATACACCCCCACTCTGGTGGGGGTGTAGGTAATGGGGGAGGCTATCTATACCTTCAGACAGTGGGAGGAAAGCCCTAGCGACCTCTTATTTTCAAGGATGGCTTCCAAGATCAGTGACCATCGGGTAGCATTAATGATACTGAAGTTGTTCCCCTGCTTTCTGATTTATTAATTCATTCAATAAATATTTATTGAGCACCTGCTATGTGTTAGCATCTGAGGTTCTGAGGTGTAACACCAACTAGATATAGTCCCTGCATCACTGGCCAAATATTTCAGTAGGATAGTCAATAATAAACAAGTAAAATTAAAAAATAATTTTTTGTCAATGTTATATCATTATAAATTTCAGAGACATTATATATGGTAAATATCCAAAGGAAGAATAAGTCCTAAAAACAAACAAACAAATAAACAAATAAGGGACACAACAAAAATAATACATACACCAAAAAGAATGGGTGAGCTTTGACATAATTTCTTACCAGATTAGACTATTCATATACAGATTGACTAATAAATGCACTCGGTTATTCACCCAAAGATTTATTGAGTTTCTCCTATGTGATGAACACTGTTGAGAACTGGATCCATAAAGGTAAGACTCTGCCCCTGTCATGAGACAGGAAAGAGGGAAAAGAAGAAGAAAAATGAACGAGCTACTTTTCAGGCTTCCCAATCCTGGAGGACTAGGATTGAGCCTCTCTGCAACACTGGGAATGAACACCTGAGCCCACCTTTGCTTCTCATTGAAAATACATTTTTTTTTCCTGTTGAACACTTGAGGATCCCTCATGATCTCTGATAATCCTAAAAGGTCACAGATGTTCTCACAGAACGATGAAGACAAAGGGCTGATGTCAGTCTCAGGTACTTTTTAGTCCTAAAATAAACAATAACCCCATGGGATTCGGGAACAAGGAGAACGGGGTGCCAAAACCCACAGAAAGAACTGACCTATGCTACTCCATGTTTAACAGGTGGTGGACCAGAAAGATACGGCTAAATGTCCACTCCCACACTGCTCTAGTCACACAAATAGTGTGCAGTTCATCACTCCCTCCCCCCCCCACCTCATCATATCTTTCTTTGATGTTAAACATTTAGGATGTCTCTCATTCTAAGAATAAACTCAAGCTCTGAAAAAATTCTTTCTAGAAAAAGTGCCTGTCATAGAGATTCTGCTGTCATTTGGGATCAAAGATAAGCATGATCCTATACCCATCACACCCTATCTCTTCTTCCCCTACATAACCCATGAGGCTTCTTTATCATATACTCTCCAGAATAATTCTTTCTAGTTAGAGGAACATACTCTTCAGGGAGACCCACAGAAGCTACTTGAGGAAATGTGCTTCTCAAGAACGCTGCCTTTCTTGCTCAGGGGAGATAACATAACTCTGAGGAAATGCTTTATAAGTCTTGGCGTCCATAAAACTGTATCTTCTTTGGACAGTTGAAGCCAGTGGCCTGAGAGCACAGGATCCATACAGGGCAAGCGATGTAGAATTTCCCTACAGACTGAACTTACATCTCGCACCAGATGGCATGGCTTTGTGCCCTTTAAAATTCCTAAACCCCTCCTCTGTGATTCCTGTCAAAGAGAGCTTTTGGTTTCAGAATTAAAGCCCAGAATCACAATGAACTTATTAAGGAGATAGCTAAAATGCATGAAATCCAGGGTCTAACATGCAGACTCCATCAACTTTTACATTTTAGTTGTGCTTTCCATGACAAGGATAAAATCTCATCATAGACCCCTAGATATCGGAGATCAGACGTCAGTTGGCTCCAAATATATGCCTTTAACATAAGGATCGTGCTGTCTTCTTGTGCACTGACACTACAGTGGGTACAGGGATCGTCGCTGTCGTTTTGTGTGCCTTGATTAGTCTTTAAATTCTTTGCAATGCTTTAGTGAGTACGTTTGCTTTTCAAGCTAGGCTGAGCCAATGACGGCAAACGAGTCCAGGCTTCGCAATCAGACTTTACTTCAAAGATCATATCTGCTATTTTCAAGCTATGTCACTCACGGCAAGCTATTCTACCTCACGATCCCCTAAGTTCATCTGTAAAATGGAGGTGATAACAATATCTATTTCTGGAGAAATGTTAAGAGGAAGACAAAAACAAAAGCATATATTTTTATCTTCGCACAACTCAGTGAAGAATCTCGATCGAAATGATGACTTCCTCCTCCAGAGGAGAAACTGGAAGTTTGGAGAGACCACAGAGTCACCGTCAATGCCAAGGGCCAAACTGAGACCCAGGTGTCCTGATTTCAAGCTGGTGCAACTGTGACCGTTGTTGTTTGTCTCCAGGAAAACTATTTAAATAAACTATTATTTATCATACTGTCTTCTAAGTAGAATATGTAGAATCTGTTATTGTGTATATAACATATAATAAATATGTTATATATAAATATGTATTATTGAATATATAATATATACTAGGGGCGCCTGGGTGGTTCAGTAGGTTAAGCATCTGACTTTGGCTCAGATCATGATCTCCGGATTGTGAGTTCAAGCCCGGCATGAGACTCTGTGCTGACAGCTCAGAGCCTGGAGCCTGCTTCGTATTCTGTGTCTCTTTCTCTGTCTACCTTTCCCCCACTTGTGCTCTCTCTCTCTCTGTCTCTCAAAAATAAATAAATGTAAAAACAGTTTCTATTTTTATTTTTATTTCTTTTTTAATATTTGAGAGACAGAGACAGGGTGTGAGCAGGGTAGGGGCACAGGGCAGGGGGGCACCCAGAATCGGAAGCAGGATCCAGGCTGTCAGCACAGAGCCCAATGTGGGGCTCGAACTCATGTAACCACAAGATCATGACCCGAGTTAAAGTCAGACACTTAACCGACTAAGCCACCCCGGCGCCCCTCCCTCCAGAATGTTTTTATAATATATAATAAATATATGCACATATAAACTTACATAAATTTATATATTTAAATATATATTTATAAATAGATACAAATAACTATAAAGTGTTCTCTTTAGGGACTTGTAGAAAATGTATCATAGAAACTTTAAATGACAGAGTAGGTAAAATTCCACTTTGTTTTTTTTTTAATTTTTTTTTCAATGTTTATTTATTTTTGGGACAGAGAGAGACAGAGCATGAACGGGGGAGGGGCAGAGAGAGAGGGAGACACAGAATCCGAAACAGGCTCCAGGCTCTGAGCCATCAGCCCAGAGCCTGACGCGGGGCTCGAAATCACGGACCGTGAGATAGTGACCTGGTTGAAGTCGGACACTTAACCGACTGCGCCACCCAGGCGCCCCTAAAATTCCAGTTTTTAAATGTTTGAATTTCAATGTGTATTATACATACTCATGTACAGTCAGCTTTTTTTTTTTTTTATATAAATTAATATCATGGCCTAAAATAAGGTACACATTCAGGAGTGTTAGGAAAATAAAATAAGTTACTTCGTGATGTATTGGGAGCTTTATATTCCCTGTATCCTCTTAAAAATTTTTAAATGCAGTTTGACCAAAGCATTCATATTCTACTGTGGCTTGGAGGCATATATATTAATTTGTATATATGAACGTGTATATGTGAGTGTATAAGTGTACATATGTTTACCCTGGATACATATACGCCTATGAATATACATGTATTACACACAAACACACACTTTTTCTCGTCTCCTTATCTTCCATATGGAACCTTACTTGAATTTCCCTTGAATTGTCAACAATGATTATTCACTCTACATGAAAAATAATTTCTCAGTTGTTTCTTTAATCAAAGTAAGCTTAAGATTCTTTCTTGATCCAATTTAGATGGAATTTCCTTTGTCTAAGTGGGAGTGTCATTTTGCACCATAATCTCCAGACTTTATGAAACTAGCATATAGCATCGAACAAATAAGCCAACATCAGCTTCACGTTTCCAATAAGAAGGGAAAAAAAAACCCACCTATGATTCGTTTTTTTAAAAACACGAAGAAAGAAAAACGTGTATTGTTTCCTTGTTTACTTTCATCAAAGCTTTTCCTTTGAGGATGGCTGGGGTCTCTCTGAACATTTTCATCTCGGTGGCAAGTCAGTTTGGAGTCCGAATAGAAGCTTCTTAAAAATATTATTTTTGGAAAACTGACACTCATTGAAAGTCAACACTAATAATGTAAGGCCATCAGCAGCAGAGAAGAATGATAGGAGTGAGCAGAGTTTACAAAAATGAGCCGAAGCATCTGGAACCCTTCTCTGTGCATGAGACCTGTCCTCTCAGTGAGAGACTCAGTACTGGCTCCCGAGAAGAGGGTTTGAGATCATCAGTGTCGCAGCCAAGACTTTCAACCTTATGGTTCATCGTCTTGCTAGTGAATTACCTTCCTTATTATTAATTCACGAGGAGGCTCCTCTTCTCTATCTTGACATTCTAGAGTTAAGGAAAACAAATTCATTCAACAAAACTGTATTGCATGTTGTGCCGGGGGGAGAAGCGACGGCATGGAATCAAGCGTGATCTGGGGTCATACAGTGCCCCCTGTGTCCTATGAATATTGCAGTGAATGTAAATAACTTTAACTTGATGTGATGTGATCCGACTACAATGGCAGGATGGGGGGAAGAGGGTAGCCTAGGTGACTACAGTTTCCATGAGGAAGAGAGTCATATCTTTCTGCTGACCACGGTCATCAGTAGCCAGCCCTATGCCGGGATCATAATAGATGCTCAATAAATATTGTGGGAGAGAGGGAATAAGGATAGGAGACAGGCAGTCTTAGCTCAAAACGGTCATTATGCCTTTAAGGTTCTAAATGGAGAACTTGAATTTCTCCCAGTACACGAGGAACAGAGGGAAGGGTCGTTCCAGAGAGAACAACCCTGTGCTAAGACACAAAAAGCAGTTGGATCATAGCAATCGTGAAGGAAGGAGCTTCCATAGGACAAGAGCGGGGAGCTGGTAATGGATGGCCTTTATGAGCAGTGCTGATGATGCCAGGACATTAACTTATAAGAAGAGCAACCCAGCGTTAAGCTTGAAGTCTGAATACACAGTGACAAGGCGGCTCTGATCAACTGTCTCTTCTGCCAGAGCTAATTCTTTTCCTTGCTGGGCTAAGTTTTCATTAAACTAAGAGAGGAAAGTTTTACGGGGCCTGAGATTAAGTGGGTAGAATTTGGATCGGCCTCACGTTTAGGGAGCAATGTTGGCAATGCACAAGGCAGGACGGGGGCTAAAAAATAGATTTAAAAAGGGGGAAAAATACAAAAAGAAGTATTGTTTTTAGTGGGTGCTCTCGACTCAGCGTGGATGACCCTCGAGTCATGACCACGTAAAAACTGATCTTGGCAAATTTCCCTTACTCTTCCTCTTTCAAACAATGCATACGCGTGTCAGGCTTTCTGAATTGTCGTAAGGTAGGACTGCTCGTTGGGGTAATTTGAAATTGGAGTCTGATTGCAAATATGTAATTTAAAAACACTCTAGTAGCAATTACCCTAGTCATTTACTGAAGAAAGGATGCCCTCCCAAGGCATTTGCTTTCCTGAAAGGTTGGATCCGAGATTCTAGATGTAAGATGCTGAGTTACTCCCAGGGAAAGGATGGGACACATATGCCATATGAAGAGGGATAATGATGTGGACCCTACTGTTTTGGTATCAACAATACTTAGGTAGCTTACAGTGCTGATGCTGGAAAAGAAATGACTTGTGTATGAAATAAGGCAAAATGACATGTTTAACCTGATAGAACAAAGGCTTATCCCCCTCTCCCTCCAAGGATGCAGAAGCAACTCTCAAACATTGTTGATTAGAAGATCGTGCTGTGATTCTTGCAGCCAACACTGTTGGCTCAGATGCCAACTCAAAATGAGGACCTCGACCTCTTTTGTTTGTTTGTTTTGTTTATTTACTTATTTTGAGAGAGAGAGAGAGAGAGAGAGATAACACAACACAAGCAGGGGAGGGGCAAAGGCAGAGGGAGAGGAAGAGAATCCCAGGCAGGCTCCACACTCAGTGAGGAGCCCGACACAGATCTCGATCCCACAACCATGAGATCATGACCTGAGCCGAAACCAAGAGTCAGACGCTTAACCGACTGAGCCCCCCAGGAGGCCGGGTGACCTCTTCTTTGAAAACAACCACGATGCACAGGGAAGGGCCCTTATGCTCTTGCGCGTGCCACATGACTACTGGCCACGGCTGTGTGATCCAGGGTGGGCTGTCCCTGGAGTTCTCCAGTTTCCATTTCCGGAAGGAATCCTCCTGCAGTAGATGTGTGGAAAGTGTTTGTTGACTGATTAAACACTGGTTCTATGGATCTCGAAAACTAGCCTGCATCCACTTCATGACTGTCACTGAAGATTTATTAAAGACCAAACAAAGCCAAAGCCCCTTTGCGGTTACCTGGCACACGAAACTCAAAGTGAGACTTGATGAATCCACCTTGAATAAATCAATAAAGAACTGTCAGGAAGCTTTGTAGTATCTGCACAGGCTAGGGCAAGAGAGGCAAGGAGGAGACCACCAGTGAAATATGTTGGAGGCATTAGCGGAGGCAGCAGCAGACAAAGGGTGCCTCCTGCTTCACCCAGAAGAGCGGTCTACCTTCCTTTATTCTCTGCCTACCGGCAAACCAGAAGGGAGAGGGTATGCTGGAGGAAATTCCCCAAATTCCCCACCTCGTGGCCGCCGAAGCACTTTTTATTGTGTAATTCAGGGAGGGCAACCTTCCCTCCCATCCCAAAGAATTGTAACATCTTCCAAGTGCATCAGATGCCCATGCTCCCCTTTGCATATTTCCAGAGCTATTGCTGAAATGCAAAATTCAGTTTCCTTTGGCTCCTGTCATTTCCTGTAGCACTGTTTTGGGGGAGTAAAGGAGTCGCAAAATTGAAACTATTATTGCTTGATGAACTGGTCCTGGGGCCAAGGGGGAGCTGGGTTTTGGGTTTAGTTGAGGAGTTGCAGAATTGAAACCATTATGGCTTGATCACATGGTACTGGAGCTGAGGGGGAGCTGGGTTTTATGTTTAGTTGAGATGCTATGAAGAGGTTAATGGTGCCTCTTGTAACACGCAGTAGAGAAAACGCTGGACCAGGACCCCAGTTGACTGGGTCCTAACCACAGTTTTGACACTAACTTGAGGCAGAGACCATCTCACTGGACTTCATTCTCAACCACACCAAATGAGGGCCCTGGTGGCCAGCAGTCAGCACTCAGCGGTGGCTTTCAGAGCGTCTCTAGTCAATGGCTGCAGGCAGCCTGGCATTGCACGGAACTCTGGGAAGGCGGCCTTGTTTTTCGAGCGGTCCCTCTTTATTTTCTTTTCAATTAGTTTTATGTGTCTATTTATTTTCCTCAACAAGTTCATAATTTCATTTCTTTTTTCTGTTTATATTCCCTCTCTGTTTCCACCCAAACCCTGCCGTGCTCCACACTCTGAAAATCTGCTTGCTTTTAAAATCCATCTGCATTGAATTATTTATAGTTTTGATAAAGTCCTGTTTTGTCTGATGTTTATTTTCTTTAATAACAAGAAACCTGGGTGAACTTTTCCAAAAGACCGAAAAAGGATTCTGGTTTTCCAAGATGCTAGGCAACCGCGGCCAAAATGCACAAAACAAGCCTTGGGTGCCCTTTCTTTTGTAATTTGGTTTTTTTCCCCTCTATTAAACATCCTTTCATCTGAATGTGTTATGCAGGGAGGGGAAAGTAAATAAATCCCTTCAGCGTGGACTCTGTCCAGAACACGATTACGTGCCTCTCTTCACTGGCCAATCCCTTTGCTTCCGTCACTTCTAGACCAATAATGATGCTTTCAGTCCGAGAGGGGAATTCTGGGTTGTGATCGGCAGGCGTGGTCACATGATCAAGACGCTCGCTTATCCTCCTATGAGTCTTATTACTATTCCTACTATTACTCCTATTACTAGTAGCCTATTGCTTTTGGTTGCTTTTCATTCTCCACGACGACAACTTCGCTCGGAACATTTGGCCACCCTGATTTTAGGTTCCTTACGTGGATTTTTCCACTTTTATCTCTTTGGTTGCTTATTTCATGGCATTCATATCCCTGATTACTGGGCGCCTCTGTAGCTAACCAGTTTTCAGACTCCTATCCCCTTCCTCCAACATCCTCCCCGCCCCCTCCCCTTTGCCTTACATCATCCCATCCGGCGCTTCCTACGTTAAATTAATTACCTTAGATGTTGGAGGTGCGTCAATGGGGGATGGGCGGGCGAGAGAGGTTTTCAGACCTTCCCACTAAGATAAGCACACCGCACACCCCCACTTACGCGCATCCCATGCGCAAACACACGCAGAGCGCGGAAGCGAAATGGGTAGCCAGTGGTGTCAGGATGACCAAAGATGAGAATAAACGAACAGGGCAAATGTACAAACCAGAGGGTACGAGTCAGCTGTGCCAAGCAAAGTAATTTGGAGCACCGAACGAGGGAAACACACACAGAAGTCTTCTATCTTGGACAGTTTTCAGGGGATGCTTTTGTATTCAGTTAGGTGGAAAAGACAAAGTTTTATTTCTTCATTTTGCCTATTATTTCCTCCTCTCCTCCTTTTGTGCAATTCTTATTATATATATTTATACACACACACACACACACACACACACACACACCCCACCCCCAGCCCTCTTTCCAATCCTTCCTTTAAGGTTTAATTTAACAATAACATTTGCGATCGGGGTCCTGAGCATCTCAAGGGCATTGCACTTGAAATTGCATACACTCTGCACCATTTATCATAGGCTGACATGTGTCATGTTCCAGACTGCGGCTCCAAGAGGTTACAGCTCACGACTGCTTCTTTGTTGATCAGCTGCCGAGACAACTGAGGCACCTTTCTTCCCTTCTCCTTTCATTTTTTTTTTCTCATTATTAAAGCTGCCTCATCCCCTTTTTGAAGGCCTAACTCACCCCTTCGCAGAAGAAGAGACACAAAAGAATCTGTATTGTGTTGGATGCCGTGGCCCTCATTTCCTGAAATTTCTGATGAGGGGCCACTCGGTGTTTAATAAGATCGGAATGCACCACTATAAACTTTAATCTTTGTCAAGAGAGAAAGGAACGGAAAAGGCCATTAAAGTCAGCAGCGACCTGGCTTTGTTTCCAAGCAGACAGAGTCCTGTGTGGGATGGGAACATTTGGAACCCTAGCTGGACGCCAGCCCCACTGACAGAAGCCACCCATGTTGTCTTTCCAGAGTACGCTCTCCCAAGGTATGGTCCTTGATTAGCGCCATCTTCTAAGCCAGCTGGCCTTTGACCTGCACTCTGAAAGCTCCTTTGTTTGCAAATTAAAGTACTCGAGTCGAAGACAGGGGGACTATAGTGTCCGGTGTAAGGCCTTTGTGGGCCTCACCCACCAGAGCTCAACTTGTGTGCAACTTTTCGTGGAAACTGGGGCCCGGATGGTGTCTGGGAAAGTTTTAAGAACAAGCTCACCACAATAAATACCTGTTGGGGCATCTCCCCCGTGGCCGGCTTTGTTCTGAGGTATTTGAAAGCCAGTATTTCTGACTGTATGGCTCTTTCTGCTGAAGCGCAGACATTCAGAGTTGAGTTGTAATTTTGGTTTGAAGAGTGGATTTCTCACACATTCTCCTCCTTTTCCCGGCCTCCCTCCCCTCCCCACATGTTCACCTCTGACCTCTCCCAGCTTCCTTCCCTTTCTCTCTGTGACAAAATAGGGCAGTCACTGTTTTTCTCCTGTGAACTCCTTCCCACCTGTGTTCTTCCCTCACACACGCCTTACTCAGGGCCACCCCGACTCTCCTCCCCTTGCCCCTCCCCTGGCATCCTTACCTTTTTCCTACAGAGCTTGCTGCAGGGGGACTGGACATTTACTGTAACTTATCACATATTACATCCCAAGCCTGTAATCTTTCTGTTTTGCTCATCACCGTTGTCTCGGCACACTGGAGGCCCTCAAATCATGGGATGGGTGAATGAGCCGCAGACGTTGTTAACAACTCTTTCTTGGGCATTCTGGAAAGGTGTTATAGATCTGCGGTTCTGTGAGAACTTTCCTTACCCGTGACCAGAGGCTATGCCACCGGTTGCCTCCTCTCCACTCGTCTGGCCATTTCAGGTGAACCCTCACCTCGAACAGGTGGTTGGGTCCCTCCTTATGGAGCTCAGGACCGGGCCAGGCCACCCAGAGGCCTTGCTGGAGAGTTTATAATTTACCGCTGGGCTTTGGACGCCACACCGTTTGCCACCCGCTGCCAAAGTTTATCCCGTGAAGGAAGATATACACCGGCTTGAGGAGGAGGAGACAATTTGTTAGGTGGCACTTACCCAGACTGACTAGTTGTCAAGCACTGGGATAGTTTGTGGAACTTCCAAGATAGTAAGGCACAACCTCTGGCCACAAAGAGCTCATAGGCTGGGATGCCCAACAGTGAATCCAAAACCACACAAGTGTGACAGAGAGTGACGGACGAGCAAAGGCGACCCACCCACACAGTGACAGACTTTGGGGAGGTTTCACAGAACCTCTGAGGCCGAGTCTTTAGGGAGGAATGAGGCATTAGCCAGGTGAATAAAGGTTAAGGATCTTCCCAAAAGAGGGTACTGCCCGGAGAAAGTCCGAGGGCGTGCGAGCGTAGAGTGACTATCTTTTCCCCACTTCCATTAGTGTCTCCTAGAAGACTACAAGAAATCATTTGATCTCCTTTGTGATCCTGCAGGACATAACTATTGAGTGCGCTGGGCTTATCCAACCCATAATGCTCTCCCAAAACATCCAACTGCATTATCTAAGGGATCTACACCCTCAACCCTGAAACTAGTTAATAATGTCCGCTTCTCCTAAGAAGTAGAAACTGAATGTCATAACTTCCGTGTATGTGCGTGTGTCTACGAGAGAGAGAGAGAGAGAGAGAGAGAGAGAGAAATAGACCCAAGAGATAGGGAGATTTGCATTCTCTTAGGGAAAGAGCATGTTCCAGAAAAGGTGCATTGCTATCGGACTTCTAAGATTTGCCCGCCCATTCAGAGGGAGCCCTGGCTGTGCAAACTCCCTGAGGTTGATCTTAAAAATAATTGGCAGTTGAAATTACAGTTCAAGGCCCACTAGAGAAAAAGGTGGTTTGAGAAGGATCCTTGTGTTGCCAAAACACTCCACTGGAAGGGGAACAATTCAATTGTCAACTGATTGTTTTGTTTCTATGACACCAAACATCAGCGTTGTTTCCAGCCATTTTTTGTGTGTGGCACCACTGAGATGATTTACTTTTCATCCAGATAGCTCAACATCCCGAAAGATACATCCTAATTGTCATTTAATTTGAGGTCAATGCATTAGCATAATGATGAATGAGAAATTGGTGTACTGGCAACTCTTGGGAAAGAGGTTCAAGGATAAACATCTGAAAGGCTAAGTAAACAAAAACAACTGAGTCTCTCTCTCTCTCTCTCTCTCTCTCTCTCTCTCTCTCTCTCTCTTTTTTTCCCTCTGCTGGAGATTTAGCCCTTTCCGTATTTGCAAAGCATCATTATTATCCTCACACCCTAAAAGAGTGTAATGTCAGCCGGCTATGATTTACCTTCCCGAACAATGGGTTTAGGAATTGGTAAGAGACCATGTAATCACTAACTCAAGTAGGTCACCCGTATCAAGTAGGCATGTCTGTTTTCTTCATTTTCATTAAAACCATAAAAACAACTTGTAATCAATTCACATTCTACGCTTACTAGAAAAGGATCTTTGTTGAGCTGTGGGTAATAATAAGAGGGAGGTGACTCAAAGGCTGAAGGGGTGCCAACAAATCCAACAAGTAAAAATAAAAAAAAAATAGATAAGACATCATAATAAGCTGAACAGTATTCAAAAGCAATCAAGTGAAGATGTTTGAGAATATTATACAAAAGAATAATGGTATTTGTACAGTAGGTAAAATGTAGATTACAATTTATAACAGGATACAGGAAGGAGACAGGAATTGTTTGTAAGACCTTGTGACAGAATTTCAACAAATCTCTTTTAAAAGCTTTCTCTTTGCCTTGGCGTGGAGTCCTGGGCAACTCCAACAGCCACGCGAGATGAAATAAAATGCCCAGACTGGCAAACGTTATAAGGTCTGAGCACAGAACCCGATCTGAACCCCAGATTCAGCGATGGTCCTAACTTGCATCCAATTCACCTACTGTCCAGAGCCTCGTTGCGTCTCTATCGGAGGACGTTATTCGGGGAGAGGTTGGCTTGTGGAAACTTTCATATCACGTGGTTTATGGAAACTTTAAGGTAGCCTCTAGGGTCTCCATCCCAAGGTCATTATTTCCTGGAAGGTACTGGTTTAAAGATAATGTGTCTAAATGGAGGTAACAGTTGTAGACTCTTCTCATAGAAGCCTTCCTCTTGTAACTTATTTTTTTTAATTAAAAAAAATGTTTATTTATTTCTGAGAGAGAGAGAGAGTGAGAGAGAGAGAGAGAGAGAGAGAGAGGAAGAGAGAACAAGTGGGGGAGGGGCAATAGAGAGAGAGGGAGACACAGAATCCGAAGCAGGCTCCAGGCTCTGAGCTGTCAGCACAGAGCCCGACGTGAGGCTCAAACTCACGAACCATGAGATCATGACCTGAGCCGAAGTGGGACACTTAACTGACTGAGCCACCCGGCGCCCCCCCTCCGGTAACATCTTTAACTGGAATTTGATTGAATCGTAGCCCTCCTCTGTGAGGTTGTTGTGAGGAATGAGTGTCTTAAATTATGTGAAATGCTAACAACAGTGCTTGGGACACAGCAGAAGCTATAAAATGATAGCTGTTTTCTTGTTATCATTATAACTCTTGCAAGTCAGCTGAATGGGTAAATTATGCGGCCACGTACATTTCCATTCTGTTCGACGCAGTTGCTAGTTTTCCTTCCTTTATCCTACCCTGGCTCCATTCTCTCTGTTTCTTTCCTGGTCCCATTTGTGAAGAGTAATCACTAACATCTATTGTGCACCGTGGGCTGGACATGCTGCAAAATATTTTTACCTGTTTCCTCTCATTTAATCTTCCCCCCAAAGCTTGTGAGGTAGGCACTGTTGTTTCTCATATTGCAGGTGAGAAAACTGAGCTCTACAAAGGGCAAGAGATTTGAACGAAGTTCCACCACTCGTAGGAGCTGATCTGGGAATTGACAGGCTGTCCAGCGTCACAGCTGGATTCTCACTCCCGGTCATTCGTGTCCCCATCTCTTTCCTCATTATCACAGCTGAACTCAGTGGCTGAACCGTGCGTCCGTGTTCCCCTTCTCTCTTCCTTCTGGTGAAGACAGAAGTCCAGGGCCAACCAGCCTGACTAACAAACAGCCCAGCCTGCGCATCCGCACAACACCCTCATTTTGTCTTTTTCTAAATAAACTGCATAGTGAATCTCTACGGTGCTGGGGAACATCTTGCCATCAAAGACATTTCGAACAAGGCTGTTTTCACACTGCGGCAGAGAAGAGCAGTCAAGCTCACCTCGTAAAATTCACATGGGATTAAGAGGACGGACAGATACAATTTTGACCACTCCTTAATAGAAATCATTTGGAATCTTGTATCGAGTAGAAAACGTCAGTTCTCCAGAATGTTTACAAAATGGGGCTTCCCAGGTAAGCTGGCATTTTTTGCTGTTAATTGATGATCAAGAGACACTCAAACCCATCGTTCCCATTGCCGTTATTATCAAAATTATTTTCTGAAATGGAGAAACTCACTTCCCTGCCTCAGCAATCACAGTAAACTGAACTTGCCCGGTTCTTTATTTGATGATTTAGATTCTTACAGTTCCCCAGAGTCCATTTTATGGATACGAATTGTTGGTATTTATTACCATAAACACAGACTATGGAGGAGATTACGAACAGAGAAAGGTTTTTTTTTTTTTTTTCTGATTTTTTTTCCCCACATGCTTAAGTCTAGAGTGTTTTTTCTCCATTGGAGGTGCCTTTCCTCCTTAACGTGAGTCAATGTACAAAAAGAAAAGCTCACAGATGACTGTTATGATCTTACTCATTTTATTATTTTATTTCAACTATTCCTCTCTCTTTTGCCTAGTAGCGTGGCACAGCCCAATTATTTTCTCCCCTCCCTAGCTTTTTTGGTTTTCTTCTCCCTCACTTCCAGAGCAGAATAACTTTCCCTTCTCTGTGCCACATATAACATTTATAACCTTGTCTCCTACGGTCTCCAACCTGCTTCCCTGCCCTCCTCTTCCTCCCTCTCCATTCCCTCCTTTGCCTTGACATCTCTGATGTCTTTAATCCTCCAACAGCTGCAAGTATCACTACATGTGTTGATACGCCCCCACTTGGCATACCCAGAGTGAGTACTAGGAGCAAGGACACCAGAGTCCCAAGGGAAGCTCTGCTAATCCTTGGGTACATGACCTCGAGCAAGAGTAGACAGTCAGAGCTGAGTGCAATGTTAAGAAGTTGATAACTTGATCCCACCCATTTAATATACAAAATGGAAGCCCATGTTGGTCATATGTCTCATCCCCTGTCCCCCAGCCATGTTTTGAACTCAGGACTTCTAGTTGGGGGTCAATCGTTCTTTCTATTTCATCTGTCCCATGAGGCCCGCTGTACTGAGACGTGTGCTGACTTTGGGCATGAAAATAAGACAAAATTATAGCTGCGAAGTGACTTTTGAAAATATTGATTGTTTAGCCTATAAGCACTGATACCTCATATGTAACCAACACTAATAGCTCTCCCCAAAGATGCCACCGGTGACTCAAACGTGTGCTGAGAACCTCAACAAAGGATCGTCTATTCTTAACGCTCTCGCGGATTCTGCCAGAAGAGTGAAATTCTTGTCATACCTCCAAAATACAACTTTTTTTTTTTTTAATAAAGCAAACTTCTTTATTGGCCCTAAGCAAATGAGAGGGATGACGTTTGCTGATACTAACAGAAGACCCATCACGTTTCCTTCCTACTGTTACAAGATACATGAAAGAAAAGAAAGATGCCAAAGCTGGAGAAAAAGGAACAGAAAAGTACAGACTGATGAAGAATCTTTCATGTAGTATATGCGTTAGTTAATCAGTATAAGAGAAACAGCAGCTGTATTTCAAATAAGTATGCAAAACAAACAAAGGAACAATAAATTACAATAGGCCTTAGGTATTCCAGAAAGGTCAGTGGAATTTCCCAGCCGCTGACCAATGATAAAATCAGATTATGGAACTTCCTGAATTTTCTAAAAAGCCCCTTTTCAGAAGGGGTTAAAATGTGAGTACTAAGCAGCGTCTAGTACATAAGACTGGGAGTATGAACAGAACAAGTCAACTTTGCCCTCACATCCGAGGGATCACCACGACAGAACCACAGGCACCAGGCAGAAATGAAATCCGGATGGGAAAAGGGTTGTTACCTCTGGAAAGACTAAGATGGCCACGACTTCCTCGTCCCAGATGCGGAGCAGGTGGCCCAGGGAAGAGACGGTCACATTCAAAATTATAAGGTGATATGCAGATTCCCAAATACTGATGTTGCTCAGAACTCAGAAACTCCTAAAGTTTAGCAGATTTCCGTGGTATCTAAATGAAGTATAAACTATATACACTGAACAGGTTAGTGCCTTTGAAACTTGAATTCAGTTGCTACACAAAGGGCAAAAGGAGACAATTGCAACCCCAAAATCTCCAGGAGAAAAAATACTCATATATGTGTGTGTGTGTGTGTGTGTGTGTGTGTGTGTGTATAGAACCCCAATGACTTTATTGGACACAAACTCGGTTCTTGGTAGGAGTCTTTTGTCATTAGTGAAAAATCAGTTACCTATTAATATTGCCATTTTTTTAAATATAAAATATGCTCCAACGGGCTATGTAGGAAGATATCCTTAATTTGCTTCCCTGGTTGGTGGTCGCCTGAAAAAGGGAATTAGAACCACTGGTTCCCAGAAATTAAGAGAAGCAGTGTCAGAGAGCTCAGCAGGCAGCTGATTTGAGAGCAGGGTAATTGCCAAGATGATTAATTATTCCTTTGAGTTGTGCACAAGTGTTCTTTCTCCCCCTCTTCACCAGCAGGCTGACTTCAGAAAAGGAGGTGGCCCTCGCTGGCGGGTCCAGCTGCCCAGGTCCCGCCAGCTCCATGGCCCCTTTCTCCCCCGACAGAGCGGCTACCAGGGGATGGGAGGCCACTCTTCCCCCCTCTGGTGAACTGTCTGAGATGTCATCTTCACACTGCTCACACCCTCTGTCTCCAGGAAGAGTACTTTGCGTGCCTCCGTATTTCTCAGGCCACTGTGAGAATATTTTCATTCTGGGCTTTTCTTTTCCTATTAGGAAGGAGACAGGGAAGGGCATGAGCTTCAGCTGGAGTGTCTACTCTTCGCTAAGGGTTTTACCAACGTGATCGCATACGATCCACTCCAAAGCCCCATCAGAATGGTATCGTTTTCTGTATCCTACAAATAAAAGGGGCTGAAGTCAGCCTAGTAAAAAAAAACCAAGCCCGCAGAGCTAGGCAGAGGTAGGGATAGAACTCAAGTCTCTCCAACCCCAGAGCACATCACCACTGCACTCTTCGAGACGCTCTCCCCAGCTGAGCGCTCAGTTCAGCACAGGTGTTTCTTGTCTTACACTGGAGCCCACATGCATGAGCTTCCCCCAGAAAAATCAATAGAGAAGGAACGACGTAGAATAACAGAGGTATGTTCGGAAAATGTGTATCCGTTTCTTGACTGAAGAAACTGAAGGCACTTGGCAGCCATTTTGATTCCATTAACTCAAAGCTCTATTTAAGAGAAGAGGTGAGGGGCGCCTGGGTGGCGCAGTCAGTTAAACGTCCGACTTCAGCCAGGTCACGATCTCGCGGTCCGTGAGTTCGAGCCCCGCGTCAGGCTCTGGGCTGATGGCTCAGAGCCTGGAGCCTGTTTCTGATTCTGTGTCTCTCTCTCTCTCTCTGCCCCTCTCCCGTTCATGCTCTGTCTCTCTCTGTCCCAAAAATAAATAAATGTTGAAGAGAAGAGGTGAATGAACAGATGGAATAGCGATGTCCTTAAGATCCCTGTCCTTAGAGCCATCTTGCGTGGGACTGTATCCCATGTCTACCAGTTGCTATACAGATGACTTTGGGCAATAGACTTAAATAGCTTTTGCCTCGGTTTTCTCAGCTGAGAAGTGGGTATGTTAAATAGTACGCACCCCCCCAAAACTGTCACGAGGATTAAATGACACATGAACAAAGCTCAGAACTGTCCCTGGCGCATAGTAACCACCCAGCCAATATCAGCTGCTAACGTCATCATATTAGCAGCGTATACCCAACGAAACAGCCACCGATGAACTGAAATAAACACAAAGTTCTGGCTAAAAGTCAGTGGCAAGAGAAAAAAAAAATGTGGGAAAGCAGGGCAGGAAGAATGCGGCAACAATTCGGGTAAAGAAGAGGTGGAAATTTGGGCTGGCCGTGAGCTAAATATGAGCTGGCCGTTTGATGGCATTATTTTAAGGTAGGTGAATGCAGTAAGAAACCACGTGACTATAGAGCAGAGCGTCCTGAAGATCCTCTGCTTCCTCCTCTGGGTGATCAGTTCTGAGCCAAATTGGTTTCATCTCTGGGCAAGGTCCCTTAAAGGGGAAATGAACAACCCCAAACCAGAGTGCGTCTAGAAAAGAAAGAGCAAGAAAAGGAGAAGTCTGGCAACCTCTCCATTTAAGGAGGTTGAACTTGGAGACATGACAAAAGGCACAATCTTGGCTCGCCATTCGGGAGGATGCTGTCGCTATGACAGCTGTCCGGGTATGAGATGGACCGATTTGTAGCTCGCGAGTCCCCCGGTCTCTGAAACCGAACTTGCTGTGATTTTGCTAAGAAGCTTCTTGATGGAAATGTGAAGTACATGCACTGCTGGAAGACTTCTCACTGTCTCTGAAGGTTCCTGATTCTATGAGAGAAAGAGATAAATCTGCCCATATCCACCTGCCTCTGGTAACCAGCCTCCACATTTTACAGCTCACCATACTAACCAGTGACCATCCTCTCTGGTTTCCTTGGTGGCTGGAGTTCTCCCCCACTACGGGGTAGGATGCTTACTAGGACACCCACAGACTCATACTTCTTGCCATTGAGCATGCTTCCCCCAAACCAGGTGTATTTGTCCCCATTTCTATTTAAACTAGTTGCATCTGTTACTGTAATTGCTTGGTTTCATTAAACATTATGTAAACTGGTGAAATATTACTGTTAGAAGACAGCAAGATGTTGTGTCTATGAGAACGAAGTTGAATGCCTTGGAAAGATTTGATGAAGGCTATTTGCTAAAAAGTAATTGCTGTTAAATTAGGTGTGAGTTAGACAAATGTATAAGATTGGGAAAGATCATTAAAATTTAGATGGATTCTCTTCTGAGATTGCTCTGCAAGTTTTTAAGTTCTGGCTCCTCTCCGTAGACACTGAAAAATCATGGATGCTGCTTAATAAGTGTGATTTATGCAAAATGACGATGCGGAACTCTGATCGGCAGGCCTGTGTGCAGAAAGAAGGCCTTGACCCTATACCAAGAGGTTGACAGATTATGGCTAACTTTTAAGTTAAAAGAGTGTAATATATGGTGCTTCTTTTTTATGATTCTCTGATGCCTGGTATTTGAAATTCATCACCAACTTTCTTGCAGCCGCAAATGCACAGTCTTTTGACGATGGTTATTGTTCAGACAGGTGACAGTCGAGTGACTAAAAAAAGGTGGCTTCTGCTGTAACTGTTGGAATGACCGGCACAACAGCGTGTCACTGTAGAATTCAATGGCAGGCAAAGACTGGGACAAGGCATTTTGGGCAGGGAGATGTACAATGTGGGGAGCACTGCCACACAAGAAGGAAGGAGGCACCTAGGAAGGCTGATGGGTCTGGGTCAGAGAAGTAGCTTTAGGACTCAAGCCCTGAGACAAGGGGCTGAAGAGTAGGTCCCTGCCAAATATTGGGTATTCTTGTCACGAGATGAGAAGTTCAAGTGTCTAGAGATGTAGCCAAGAAACAAAAGCCAACCATCAGGACCAGAGCCAAGGGGCAGAGAGAAAAGAGAAGGGGTGCAGGAAGCAGGCACTCAGTGTCTTACCCCAGTCAGATGGTACGATCCAGCCCCCCATTGCTCCAAATGGCTTCATATCCATGACGATGTCAAAGCACCTGTCAGTAGGCTCCGTTTTTGTTGTTGTTGTTGCTTTGTTTTCACGTTGTTGAAACAACGTGTTGTGTTGTTATCACGCATTTGATAAGAGGCAACAGAAATGGGCTCCCTAGTCTGGCATTGCCACAATCTTAGGCAGGTCCTGAGGGAAGACCCTGAGCCCTCTGTGGTCTTCTCTATCAACTGACATTTTCATGGTCTTTAGGGTGAAGCCTGAGGAAATGACAAGATGGTATATGTAAAAAAAAAAAAAAAAGTTGGACAGCAGTAAATAAATGGAAGTCATTACTATGGTTTGCCAAGATTGGGTGACCGGACCGCCATTTTGTGATTTGTTTCAAACAGGATTGGCTTCCTCATGTGGAAAATATGAAGTTAGGTGGGGGTAGAACTGCAACAAAGAGGAGATCCCCAATAAGTTATCTGTTGAATTTTTGATGTCACGGCCACTGCTTTTTTAGAACGAGGTAAACATATATTTAATGCTTACAAACCACTGGGTTGAATTTTAGATTTCTTTTCCCTCAAATGTTCTTTTCTCAGCTCTTCTGATTTAGTTAAAATATTTCTATTTTGTCACAGGGGTAGATATAATGAAAGACATACTGCGAAGTGATGACAAAGGCAGAATTGTAAGACAAATCTGAGATCCCAGTCTCAGCTCCAGATGATTTGCTGTGAGATCTGGAGGAGCCCCATGTAAATTCCCACCTACACAATCCTCAGTTTTCTTCCTTCTAAAAGAAATGATAACAAAGCTAACCTCAATGGGTTCTGAGGATTAAATAGTTTCATGATAATGCATGTAATTTTCCTAGTTTCATAGGGGGTACTAAATAAGCAGGGATCAAAATTAGTTTACATTGATATTATTCAATTGACAAGTGAAACTTTTCTATACTCAGCATTAGAAAGCAGGATTATTCCTCAAAAGTTACATGTTGAGTTTATTTGTCACTTGACAAAATGTATTATCCTTTTCTGTAGGCACTCGTAATTGGGTTCCTTTCGATACGGAACTTTCTGGTAGCACTTCAGATAGCATTTAACTTAGAATTACGTACTAGAGAAATGCCAGTGGTGTGCGGTGACGTCTAGTGGGACCATTTGAAGAACGTAGATACAAACACCGTCTGTTTGTTTCGGCCTTCTGCTGTGTCCTGTAGGACTAGAAAACTCTCAGAAGGCAAGCATCACTACTCAAAGGCTCACGATCCAGGGGAGAGGAATCCTGGTGAACTCTGAAAATACAAACAGCTCCCCCTGGAAGACAGGCTTAAAGTAACGGCCCAGCAGTGCGAGGCAGATGATGAAGGATTTAGTCAATCATCCATATGTAGTTATGTGGTGCCTGCCACATGCCTGCCGTGGTTCTAGACACCGGGTCGGAAGCAAAGGATGAAACAATGATGGCGTCTGCCTTCCAGAGTGCTCACTTCTAGTTGTGGAAAGACATAGAGCGACAGTGCGTATTTCCGCATAAGATGAGTGCAGGCGGTGGTAGGCACCACCTAGAGAATAAAATAGGGCATTAAGAGTGATTTCAGGCTTCTGGAGTGGGAGTTCAGAGACATCAACCTTTCCTAGGAGGTCGCATGTGAGTTGACGTTAGAATGATGTGAAGGAACCAGCTACGTAAGGCTTTCAAGGGAGACTGTGCCACATAGGGGTGGAGAGTACTTGCAAAGAACCCACAACAGCACTAAGTAAGTTGTGAACCAGGAATGGAGGGAAGGGAGGGAAAGGCAGGGTGGCTTGAGCAGAGGAGGGAAAGGGAAGTGGTTGGAACGGAGGTTGGAGAGATAGGCTAGGCCCAAGTTCTTCCTTAGTAGGAATTCTGGAGTGTGGCACCCAGTGAGACCTGAATGGGAGTAGCTTGAGCCTCTGACTTCAGCTCAGGTCACGATCTCGTAGTCTGTGGGTTCAAGCCCCGCGTCAGGCTCTGCGCTGACAGCTCGGAGCCCGGACCCTGCTTCGGATTCTGTGTCTCGCTCTCTCTCTGCCCCTCCCCTGCTTGTACTCTGTCTCTCTCTCTCTCTCTCTCTCTCTCTCTCAAAAAAAATAATAAATAAACATTAAAAAATTTTTTAATGATACCTAGCAGAATATCTGATGTAGTAATTGCCTTTTAATTGAGTTGGATATGAAATGACGAAGATTTGGATTCTAAGAAATGGAGAGGAAGGGAGGTATTTCAGAGAAAAGGAACATTTTTAAATTTATTTTGTTTTGCTTGTTTATTAAGGCAAATGGCCTCATTCTGTGTGGTCTCTACCAGCTGGAGTGCATCAGAGTATGTTTTCAAGTTAATGCTGCCTTTAAGTCCTGAGTGGAAATTGGGTCACGAAAAGAGCTAATAATTTTATAAATAAGGGCAAAATTCTCTAGTTAAACCTAAAGAGTGGTTCTCAAATATTCTGAATTTATTGGGAGAGGGCCGTGCGTTACACGTTTAAAAGACATTTGAAAGCATTCCTGGCATTTCATGATGATGAAATATTTGAATCCGAAGGTGCCTCTCAGGATTCTGAAAACGTTACTTGTTCAGTAAATAACTCTGCAGCGAGAAGTTTGGCTTTGTACCTCGTGTATGTTTCTCTCGACCATACCTGAAAAAAGAAACAGTTCACTATAACCTTGAAAGTCTTCATACAACATTCTCCATGGGCCAGATTCCTTTCTAAGCACGTTCAAGCATTAACCCTTTTAATCCGCATCACTTAGAGGCTGTTATCATCGTCACGTAACAGATGGGGAAACTGAGGCACCGGCATTAAATGGTGTGCCAAGATTACGAAACATGCGAGAATCGGAGCCAGAGTTTGAACCTGCTCCAAGATCTGTGCCCTCCAGGCCACGTTGCCTTTCCCTCCCTCCTACTGTGACCTTCAGTGTAAAAACTCATAGCACCTAGGGATCTTTATTTATTTAGTGTTTTTTTTTTTTAGTTTATTTATTTATTTTGAGAGAGTGTGTGAGAGAGAGAGAGAGCACAAGCAGGGGTGTCAGAGAGAGACAGAGAGAGAGAGAGAGAGAGAGAGACTCCCAAGCAGGCTCTGTGCTGTCAGTGCAGAGCCTGACGTGGGGCTCGAACTCATGAACTGCGAGATCATGATCTGAGCCGAAACCAAGAGTTGGTTGCTGAACGAACTGAGCCACCCGGGCGCCCTGTGCCTAGGTCTCTTTAGATGGCAGTTTAAAAACTTAAAGGCTAAGGTAGGAATGTACAAAAGTAACGTAAATTAGTGAGGGGAACTCCAAGGAAACAGGAGGAGTAAAGGCTCTAGAAAATTGGAGAAAATGTGACCCATCTACATTACGAAGCTGCTGGGTTTTTTTCCAGGTCAACGTCCGCTAGAACAGAAGGTCCAGGAGGGCAGAGACTTTGGGTTTGCAATTGTTTCCCCCGCTGATTCATGCCTACTACCTAGTGCACCTGCAAAACAGCAGGTGCTCAGGAAATATTTGTTGAATAAGTAAATGTAAAGTGCAAGAATGTCATCTAGGTATAAGTAAGTTCTTTTTTCTTTTTTAAAAGAAAGGGCAGATATCCAAAATATATATGCAATGTCCACATTTATACCGTCGCTTTATTAAAAGAAAGCTGCATGGGCAAATCACGACAAGTTTGTAGGCTAGATCTGGGCAGCAAGGAAGGTTTGGGTGGCCCATTTGACACCCCTAGTCCTGCAGCAAAAAAGCCATTAACTGTGTGCAAATGGTAGACGTTTAGAATGGTGGTAACCTTGATTCGAGCATTGTTCCAGAACTAGGTTGAGCATTTGAGAAAAACTCTGGATACAAAAAGAAAAAATAAGGAAGAAGAAGAAGGAGGAGGAGGAGGAGACGGAGGAGCAGGAGGAGGAAAGAAAAAAGAGAGAGAAAACCCATACAAAGCGCACGACTGGGTAAAAGAGAATTTCCAAGTTGCGTTGCCGCATTTCCAAGTTGTAATTCCTGTTATTGTATGGCTCTGCTTAACGTTAATTTGTTTGGCAGAGAAAAATATTTCCATGCCTTTGATTATATAAAGTAGTTCAGAAGACACATGTAAGACGTACTAATATGCCTTGAGCTGTATCATCCTCTTTGTAATTTCAAATGCCAGTGGCAAGGGAAGGAAGCCAGTTTCTGCCTGAAACACTAAGTTCTAGAAGCAAAACAGGGCTGCTTCGTGCAATTTATCACCCCAGTCCAAGCAGCAGGGTAGTGCATGGCCTTGACCATTTTTCTAGGCCAACTGTTTTTTAAATTTTTTTTTTCAACGTTTATTTATTTTTGGGACAGAGAGAGACAGAGCATGAACGGGGGAGGGGCAGAGAGAGAGGGAGACACAGAATCGGAAACAGGCTCCAGGCTCTGAACCATCAGCCCAGAGCCCGACGCGGGGCTCGAACTCCCGGACCGCGAGATCGTGACCTGGCTGAAGTCGGACGCTTAACCGACTGCGCCACCCAGGCGCCCCTAGGCCAACTGTTTTGACAACGTCCGCAGCCTCGAACTCCAGAGTCCTACAGGAACAAGAGAAAAAAAAATACCCTGGAAGCTTTGGTTCCACTCCTTATAAATGTTACATGAATTGACTAATAAACTAAATTTAGCATGAAGGGGACAAAAGAACACCTGACTTCAGATGAATGCGTAAGAGAGCAGGGAGAAGATTTTTCTTCGTATATTCAGAACTTGAGTTGAAATATATGCAAAATAAACAAGAGAGGCAGGGCAGGCAAAGACTGGGAGTCCTGTCAAGGAGAAGCCGGTTAGAGAAACTTTTCCAGGTGTCTGGAGGTGAATCTTTTTTAGCTGAGCAAAGTCCTTGTTTGACCTGATGGTTTCACACATTGCTGAGAGCTTGGTTCATAGATACCAAACTTTTCCCTGTGCTTTATTGGTTTTGGCTCCTTATGACCTCTTCTAGCAGAACAGCCTCTAACATCCTGGAAGCCACATCATCATCACTCACTTTGGGATGAGATTTTTTTTTTTCCCCCAACAGAGTGAAACACAAAGAAAGGAGGCTGTTCCTAGCAATCCTCCAATGCAGCCTCAGGGAATAACTCAAGCAATCCGAGAAAATGCATAAAGAAAAATGAATGTCAGGAAGAATTATAGGAACCGTATTAACTTTCATGCCCGATTACTTGAAATCTGTATGTTGGGGCTTGGAATTCAAATGCAAGCTAAGTACCTGGTGCACAGTGTTTACTCATTAAAGTTTATGTATCATTGTTATTATATTACCAAATGAAGAAATGGAGCAAAAAGTCATGCAGATTTCAAAAGAAGACACCTTTGAGAATTCCTATCTGTTACCCAGGGCCACCCTGTTGAATGCTGTCTGGGTTGAACGCTGTGTTACTTCCCACTGCATCATCCATATAAACTAAGATTGAAACGGTGCCCCCTGGAGTTGTGCGTCGTGGTTGGCCACCATCCATTCCGATTAAGAACACAGAAAAGGATACGGATGCGTTGAACCACCAGAGGGAATTGATTAATAGTCTATGGCTATAGGTACAGTTAAAGGATTTGTAGAGACAGTAGTGATATGGATCTTTGGCTAGAATTGAAAGTTGCTTTGAATTTCTAACATGGCTTTTGCCCTGAAGAAAAATGGTTTTTGGTTCTATTCATAGGGACCATTTGGGTATTTTGGGGAAAAGAAGGTAGAGAAGGAAAGGGACTCCAAGTGGGCCTTTCCTCACAGGGCTGTTGTGAACACCAGATCTTTGGTACAGAGCTCCACTCATGACGTGTATTCATATGTATTAGCTAGTGCAGTGCGTATTAGCACGATTTCGGCCAATTTCAGATGTTAGAGAGAAGAAATCGGATAGGATTCTAATGTGAAAATCAAATAGGCACATGGGTGTTTTCTTGAGCTTAACAAAATAAGCTTCTCCGCTCTCCTCTCAATAGATATGGCACCTCCGCCTCTTTCTTCTTCTCGTGCCTTCTTGCTACCTCTGTCTTTGCACATGTGCAGTCGCTCTCCAATCCACACTGCGCTCCGTACACAGATGAATAGATGTTAGTATTGAAAAGAAGAAAAGGTAACGCTCATCACCCCTCAGTGACAAGGAGAGTGCACACACAGGGTTGGGTTTTGTTTCCCATGGGTGGGCCACGTGAGTCAGTTGACACATGCGTTTACTCAGTTATTCACTCATTCGACGACTATCTTCTAGTGCCTTCTGTATGCCGTGACGGGCTCTGAGGAGGTGATGACGAATAACACTTGGTCCTTGTCCTTAAGGAGTCGCTATTTAAAAACTCTATAATTTCCGCATGAAGATGCGTACGACGTCATTCTAAAAAGACGATGCAGTACGTCCTCACAGTTGATCCTCTCCCCTAAAAAAACCCTCTTGATACATACGTCAAAGGAAAAATCTATTAATCGGTGTTTTAGTCGTTGATTGCATGGGCATACGCATTGCTTCTGTCTCAGCTTCCGTAAATAGAATCACAAGGCATAAAGCCCACAGACTCCAGATGATTCCCCTCCATCCCTAACTTTTGCTTTTTCCTGCTCTGTCTGTTGCGTAGAGTTGATCTTCCCTGGAAGGTCATTTGACCCAACCTCTTGTTTACAAGCATCCTCCCCACCACCACCCCCTCCGCCCCCCACAAAGGTAGCATCTCAGTAACTTAAATGTAGTGATTCTTTTAAGACTGCAATGCTGTATAAGAGTTTCCTTCCTATTGAAAGGGTGAAGGCTTGTTCTGGGGGGTAAACGGTGAACCGTTGCAGAACACCGCACATTAATTTAGCATGCCTTGATTGCGTCATCCTATTCTGTGCAAGATGCTATACCGAAGTATGGGTAGGAAAGAGGCTAGAGCCTACCCTTCCCACACTGGGGCTCGTTAACTCACCAACCTAAGGGCAAACATGCTCCCCAGTTTTTATGGAAGTCAGGTAGGTGTCAGTGAAGAGGAGTGACCATGGCTCAATCATCTGGAGAAGTGGTCAAGGACAGGGTCACTTTAACACAAATTAATGTATATATTCTGATTTAGGTCAATATTAGGGGGTGTCTTCTATCCCTACTTTCTTCATGTGCTTTCTCTCAAATGGACTTTACTCCTTAAACTTTTAATTAAAAACACGAGAAGGAAGTGATGAGCCTCGATGAGCATATAGAGCTGTGTCATCACCATCACGAACGTGATACTGAACAACTCTCTTACCCCTAATGTTGCCACGTGTCTATTTGCTGTCCCTACAGCCCTCTGGCCCTTGATGATCACTTTCTATACTATAGTTTTGCCTTCTCAAGAAGTTAAATCATAGGTAGACTTTTGTTTCTGGCTCTTTTCAGTGAGCATAATGCTTCTAACATTCATTCATATTGTGAGTATCAGTGGTTTGGATCCTTCCATCGATGAGGTCTGCTGTATGGGCATACGACAATTTCTTGATCCAATCAGTGGATGATGGACATCGGGGTGCCCTCTACTTTTAGGCTATGTGTAAGTTGCCATACATATGTAGTTCAAGCTAGCGTAGCATGAGACGTATCCAGTAGAAAACGTTAAATCCCTTCCTTATCCCGATACAGGATAGGTACATGTATAAATTTGGTCTCACCGCTTCGTGAATGTCTTTGGAATGACTTGGCGGGGAAAGGTTGTGGGCACCTTCATGTGTATTTTATGTAATATTCCCCACAGGTAA